>NC_058383.1:27967915-28603299 GCF_018350175.1 Felis catus | reverse complement strand
TTTTAAAGTCAATCCCGCATCTGCGAGCAAAACTAAAGTCCAAGAGTGCAAACTCAGCCTTAAGAAGTCTCAGGATAAGGCAACTGAGGTTCTCAACACCAACTTTATTACACTGTTTAAAAGCTTCTTAAAAAAAAATTGCACATCTGTATTTGACTTCCTGCCGTCCTATGTCTGTAGAGGAAATGCCTTCGTTCCCAGAGGGTTCGCAGAGGGGCCAGAATGCTTGGAAGGCTTTTCCAGTGCTGTTCCATCTCGACTGGGGCCATGTGTGGAGAACTGAGAATCACTGGCTTCGTTTTAGAGATTTTGGGGAACAAAAACCTGACTCGTAAAAATCTCTCTCTAGCCCTTGTTCTGTGGCATTTTATCCAAATGCTGGCTATGAAGAAATCAGAGCCCACTCTCCGGCCTTCTAGAAATTACAAAATATGAACAATTCCCCCAAAGAAACCATCTCCGCAGCAGAAGACCTTAAGCCCACGGGTTCTCTCTGCTCTATGAATGAATCCGCCTTTTTGCCCAACAAATACAACCCATTGTAAATGTCAGGTTTCTCCAGGAGGGGTGAGAGGTCACCGTCACCGGATGCCTCTGCCACCTCGAGGCGAAGGTCATTCCACAGGGCAGTGCTCCCTCAGAGGCTGGCTTTTCCCAAAGGGCAACATCAGACACCACAAAACAACCAAACATGCTTCCAACAACAGCGAGAAGTAACAGTAAAAGCGGACGGACACTCTTAAAAGACACGGAGCCAACACGCACGCGCACACACATGCACTCGCGCAGAAAGCTTCCCGGCTACCGAAACCAGGTTTAAAATGACAAATACAAGGTTAAGATGATCAACCTTGGCCTTCACACGTATAGATAGAATTCTGTCTCTTCCTAGTGGAAAGAGTATCGGTATCACTCCTGTTAACGCACCCCCTCGGCTCTGATTTGTAATTTATGCATTTCATGCATATTTTAGGAAATCAGACTCTCTTCCCAACATTGCCTCTCAACACACAACACTGTGTGCTAGAATTCAGATGCTGACTTTCAATTCATGACACCAAGGCCATCTCCTTTTCCTTAACCCAATGCCTATCAAACTGGAATGGAACATAAAAGGGAAGCTTAAAACATCCTCAACGTTCTAGAAAGCTCCTACGTGGAACCCTGAAGCGGAAACATTTAAAAATTTTCGTCATGAAGCCACATTTGTCAACTACAGACATAGCTACAAAAAACAAAAGAAACCAAGGCACGCTTACAAGTCACATGGAAGCTAGGAACCTTCCTAATCCAACGTGAAAACACATTCTCACCACCTCGCCCGCCCTTCTGCTTCCGTGTGTGAACGCACAGGCTGTGGAGCAGGCTTCAATGCAAAGACACACCATGCACTTGATTCAGACTGTCTGGAAACACCAGGAAGCGAAGGCTCAGAGGCTATCTTGTGCTACATGTAAGATTCGACCACGGGTGTGGCTTGAAGGGAAGTAAAACCACTCCCTTCGAGCTGAGTTCTCACTGCTTTCTTCTTAGAGAACATCATTACGTTTCGTGATAAGAAAAACTGGGTAAAATATATTAAGAATTCTTTAACAAATGCCAGGAGGTTTTGGGGTGGCTTTTTTGTTGTTTTTTTCCCAAATAATTAGGGGAGGAAAAAAGAAAAACATTTCAGCTCAAGGCTGTGTTCAATGTAAAAGAAACAAAACGTTACGGGATACATCTAAAGATGAAGTAAGTGGCTTCTAGGGGGTTTTCATTCAAACGGAAAAGGCTGTGTTTTTTGAACCCACTTTTGTGTGCAGAATCAGACAGCGTTTCCCCATCCTAATTCTATGTTCAAAACGCGAGTCAAAGCTTGGTTATAGGTGCAAAGGAAAAATTGGCTGCCAATTTTACTCTATTTTTGGGTTGCTTTTTGGCCGGGCTTTCCACGGGGTCCTTGCCGAGCAGGGACTCTGAGGTTTCCGAGGAGGGGCAGGGAGGCACTGGGGCAGCTGCTGAGACGCAGGGTGAGCTGGACTCGGAGGCCGGGTTTTTGTTCTTTACTGGTACTGGAATTTCAATGCTCTCTTCTTGGTTTAAAATCATGATTTCTGTAAACACAGAAAAGCAAACCCCTTCAGTTCTAGGACCTGCCCGACATGTTGGTTTTTAGTTTCTCTCTAAGATTACCTCAAAAAATGTCTTGTAAAACTTTTTTAAAGTTTATTTATTTTAAGAGAGAGAGAGAAAGAGAGCAGAGGAGGGGCAGACAGAGAGGGAGAGAGAATGCCAGGCAGGCTCCGTGCTGTCGGCGTGGAGCCCGACGCCGGGTTCAAACTCACGAACCGTGAGATCACGACCTGAGCCGAAACCGAGAGTTGGACGCTTAACCTACTGAGCCACCCTGGGCCCCTCAAAAGATGTTTCAAAAACAACCCACCAAACATCATGCCCAGGTCACAATGTACGTACCAGCTATGTGGTCACTCTGAGTCACTTAAAGTCACGTATTTTATAAACTGCACATCGGCTCTCCCGGGAATGAGGTTTTAGAGAACGTCATTTTGGCCAGAACTCAACAGCCAATGGTTCAGAAACATTTTTTCCCCACTCTGGATCCTCTGCCCAATCATTCTCTCTGTCAGGGAAAGACCCACCAGCCTCCTGGGACCCGAACACTCTCACACCAGGAGGGACCTCAGTGTCAGGAAGCCCCGGGCCCTTCCACGGACAGAGGACAGCACTCTGCGTGGACCTAAGGTGGGCAGAGACAGGGAGAGAGCTGCAGAGTCGGGATCACTCTCAAGTACCCAGACACAAACACAGCCGCTTTTCCGGCAGTGTTGACAGGCTGCTCTTTCTCTGGCTGAGCCCCAAACACTTGGCCCGCTATACACACGGGGCCAGTTTTGCTTGGAAGAGACCCCCCTGCGTGTGTAAGGGGCTCTCGCACCAAAGGCACAGAGAGGAGAGAGTGAGAGTCGGGAGGCAGAGCCCCGGCTCCCTGCTCAGGCCGACACTCAGGACAACAGCAGACGCCACTGCAATTACATTTGTGCCCCTCGTCACATGCGCGTGGGGGAGCCCACATTTACTAAATGCACCACAGCCACAACCCCAAGGAAGCATTACTGTCCACCATACGCCCCTCTAGCTGTGCCTCCTTGAGACGGACGGACGCTCCTGCTTCTGTCACAGGTCACACCTTCTAGGGGCAAGAGCCACGTGTATGTTTCCCCTCCCACTTTCCAGATAAACAGCCTCAGTTCTTTCACTGGGCAACACGAGGCTGTGCCTGGCGTTCCCGGGAAACAGTACATAGAGCGGAGAAGAACTCGTTGTGATAGACGAAGGCGACAAGGGAAGGGCCTCGAAAGAGGCGGTGGGCCATCCTCTGCGGAGGCCAGGTGATAGAGAAGCAGGACAAGAAGGCTGGGGTTCAAATCCCGGCTCAGCCACTTCCCAGTCCAGCAGCCTGGGGCCAGCGTGGTCTCCAGTGGCAACTCAAGCTGCACCCCTCGTCACCTGCCCTGCAAGGCTGTGGTTCTGGCGAAGCATGAACATGCCTGTGAGCCCAAGCGTGGGGTCAGGCACAAGGGGGACACGCGGGGCCGGCACCAGGTCGGTGCTCCAGGCGGCCAGCTTCCCGTCCCTTCTCAGATCACTGTGCAGAGCCCAGAGTTCACGTCACAGACGCCCTCTCCCCCTGCCCTGCTCACAGCCTCACAAGGCCCAGGGACGCGGGGCAGCCACCCAACTCTAGGCCAGACCGGGCTGCCGCGTGCGGCTGGTGCCAGGTGCGCCCACGAGCCATTGCCCTTTACGCAGGCGGGGAACACACACCCGGCAAGCCCTCCACACGCCCCTGTGGCCTTGTCCACGGCCCGGCTGCATCAGCCCTCCAGACCCACCGCCTGTCCGGGTCTGCCGCTCCCTGAGCCACCCCGGGCTGTGAGCCTAGTTTTGCAGGAAGACTGACAGGAAAACAGGGTCCTGAATAATCATCATCAGTGCAGGTATTTTTGTGCCTGAAAAACCACAGGTACTCCCCACCTCCATCTAACGTTTACCACACTGGCATCATTCTTTTCTCTTTTAATCCACAGAGAAAACCCCCACAACAACACAGTGCATCCTACCAGAAGGCGCTTGAGGGTGCTCCTCAAACTGAATGAGATCAGCAGACTGGAGGATGACAGGATCTGGTCTCAGCTGAGGGGACGGCAGGCATGACGGGACGGGCGCACACAGGAGGTCCACGGGGGAGTCGTTGGTCAGGCGGAGGAGCTCCTGCTCGGCTTGATGGGGCCCTGGACAGAGAAGGCAGGCGTGACTCTACCATGAGACTGTGCCTGAGGCCTTCTTTCCCGGCCTTCAGGACGAAAAAGGCCAGGAAGTACTCAAAAACCCTCAGTTTAAAAAAAAAAAAAAAAAAAGCCATTAACAGAAAGGCCTTGGTCACTCTTTGGTGAGGGAAATGTCACAAGCCAGTATTTCCCGTTCTTAGGAATAGCAATCTCCTAAGGGCCAGAGCCAAGAAAAAAAAAAAAGGGGGGGGGGGTTCCACAATCGGCTTCTAAAGAGGAGACACAAGAATCCGCAGACGGTGTATAAAGTAGTTAAATGAGCCAGAGCTCCGAACCGGAAGAGCTGAACCCCGGTTCTGTCACTCCCCAACTGAGTGAACCTGGGTAAGTAAGCCCTTTAACCTCCCAGAACTTGGGTCCCTCATTTGTAGACTGGAGGCAACGCGTGACAGCTGAGGGCACAGAGCTCCTTCAGGAGCTCTAGAAAGTCTAACACGCTGCACACGTGAGGCGCTGGACACGCACAGGCCACGGCAACACTTCTAACTAGCGACTAACGCGGTCGTATGAAGACTGAAGGCGCATACACAGCAATGGACCCACCCAAAACCCTTACAATAAAGTTAAAATTGCTACAGAGCTCAAGCCAGCTTCTAGCCAGAGAAGGTTCCACATAAAATCTAAGTGACCCACTGTTGTTCTTAGTATTATTAATATATTATTATCCAGTCTTTCCCAGGGAGATCCTGTGACAAAGACTATCCTTGATCCAACTTTAGGCCAGGCCCTTTGAACCCTCTTCCCCACAGGCCTTGACCTTGGCCTTCCATGTCTGTCCGGTCCTTGCCAAGTCTGCTCTTAGCAAATATCTTGCGGGGTTCTGTGAGAAATCGCACCCCTGCTCTCTGAACAAGGTCCCCAATCCTCCACCCCAGATGTCCCCCCTCACTCTGCTCCTTGACTAAAACATCCCCACCCACCCCACTTTTATTTTAAGTTTATTTATTTATTTCAGAGAGAGAGAGAGAGAGAGAGAGAGAGAGAGAGAGAGAGAGAGAGAGAGAGAGAGAGAGAATATGAATGAATCCCAAGCAGGCTCTATACTGTCAGCCCAGAGGCCAACACGGGGCTCGAACTCACAATCCCTGTGATCACAACCTGAGCCAAAATCAACAGTCGCACACTTAACCGACCGAGCCACCCAGTCACACTGCCCCCCTCACCCTTGTATTCAGAGTTGAGTTTGATCTCCCTCCTCTAGTGCAGCAGAGTTGACCCTATTGCCATAGTCTTAAAATACCGTTTTAACAAGTGTCCAAGAAATTTTGTCCTCGAACATCTGAACTGGGCTCACATATTGTCACTACAGGGGCGTCCACATGCTTTAAGAGCCTTAACCACTAACCATAAAATGCCATCAAAAGCAGGCCAGGTTTTCAGGTACCAACTAAACGCCGGGCTGCTTTGGAAAATGTAAGAAGACTTGACTTTAACAAAGGAAAACAACCCACTGTGGTCCTTTTCCACCCCCACCCCCTACCCACTCCCAGCCACTTGCAGCATCTCACAAGCGTTGTTTCGTTTTTCGACGCTTACCATCGCTGCCTGCTCCAAGTCTGAGTTCCGGGGCTGTGCAAGATTCGGGCGCCGCCGGGATGCGCTCTGTGGCCGAGGGCTGGTCTTCAGGACTGACAGGGGAGAGCCCGAGTGAACTCACACGGCCTGGAGGACCAAGAGGGCCCATCAGAGGGAGAAGTCAGTGAGACAACCAGGGTTTCCGGGGCGGGGAGGGGATGGGTGCTTACTTACTTTTCATGTCATTTTTTAACACTACAATTCTCTTATGACCATGTCCTTTGATCCAGACCACCTGCACACAAGACATACTACTGGTTAAGCAGTGGAAAAGGAGAGGAAATAAGTCCTAAATCCAGGCAGAACGTGACCAACTGTGCTGACCCGAAATACCTCACAAGTTAGAAAGTGACGCCAAGGAAAAATTTTCTATGCTTCTTTTAGCTTTTAAAGTGATAGAAGCTGGCAGAAACACGCCCCTTACAAGAAGATGCATAGTCTAAAAACGGTGAGACTCAGCTTTAAAAATATGCTTTGCGGCTCTTCCAAAGACCATCTCCCAAACGCCAGTTCTGGTCTATTAAAGGAGACGGTTCTCACAGGAGAGCCCTTACTAATTTTTCTAGTAAACATACCCTAAGAGGATTCATGGAGATGAATCAAAGCAAGTCCCCGGTCCTACTTCTGAAACGAAGTCCTCTGTCCACGTCCTTAGCAGAGCAAGAGCAGAGCAGAGGTCCTTGACTCCCTGCACCACCCCACACGCGCCTGTCACCGAGCCCCCGACCTCAGCCTCACCAGGTCCTCCCTGCCTCCCCCATCCCTCTCGCACAGGTGCGCTTTGGGTGTCACTCCTACCTGGACTCCGGCCACGGCCAGGATCCTCGCCAAGCCCTTTCCTCCCTTCCCACCGGTCCGGGTCGCAGCAGTGACATTGGTGCTTTCCGCACACAAACCTGAGTCTCCCCCCTGCCCTCCCCTCCAGGCCTCCCGCTCACCTGAAGGAGGAAGGCCCCCGCAAGTGAGCTCCTGCTTCACTGATGGGCCCCTGCCTACTTGTAAATGCCCTGAACTTCCACACTGCTGGTCACTACCCTGCATCCGCTTACGCAGCCCCTTCCGTCACAGGGTTCACTTCTACGCATCCCCGACATCTCGGCCCTAGAACGAACCCCAAGCCCGGGCATGGGCCCTGCTCGTGGTCCCTCCTCACTGCACCCAAAAATGGCTGCACCGACCGCACTGCCTCATCACCTGCTCAGGTGCCCTGACCTCACTCCATCACCTTATCACCTGGCAGAAAGGAACTTAATACGGGCTCGCAGAATGAAGGAGAAATGCTGAAGTCATTCATTTTATGCCAATGGTATGTTGTTCAAAATGCCCGCCACGTCATCGACCCGGCAGCATTTCCACCTCCTGTGCAGGAGACGGGCCTGGGGCTGTCCCGGAAGACGCTCTCCAAGAAGCTCGGCAGACACGCACCTGAGGGATTGCTCCCAAGAGCTCCTCCACACTACTGTAGCCGTAGGTCTTGGGTTGCAGTGTTTCTCCGACATACTTGGTATAGGCCACGGAAAACTCATGGAGAAAAAGCTGCTGGTAGTGGTAAGTATGGAGTAGAGACCGCACGTTCTTGGCAAACAAATACAGGCTTGTGAGCTTCACACACTCCTCTGTCTTGTCATTAGTAAAAACCTGGCTCAAGAGAAAAAGACGCATTAGAAACTCCCAGAGTATTGGCCTTGCCCCCCAGGGGTCCGGGCCTCCAGCTGAGAATGAAAAGGCACCAAGTCAACTTGAAAAGCGACAACAAGCCAGGGAGGAGGAGGAGGGGTTCATCCAAGGATCTCCTCAGAGAGAAAGCAGCGCCTTGAGCAAACCTTGGTTCTATCTGTGCCTCTAAGCCGGCAGAGGTCTGAGGGAACTGTGTGTCAGAAAGGAAGGAAACTAGCCAACCTGGGGTCTCAAACAAGGAGGCAGTGAGGAGGGAAGGGAGCTGCATCAGACGGCAAGGACTGAGCCCAGGGAACTCGCACTCCCAAAGTGGCCTTCCAAGGAACACTGTGCTGCAGGATGACGACAGTGGTATTCTTGCAGGCCATTGAGGGAAGAAACCCCAAAGCTCTTCTGTCCTCAAGTAAACAAATTCCTTTACCAGAAACCTTTCCAGAGTCTTAATGTACACTGAAAATCTCTAAGGGAAGGGGTATTTCCCAACCCTCACTGGCCACAGAAAGCCTTTTGTATTGGATCATCTATTTACACCTCCTAGAACCAGTGGTCATGTAACAGAGAACTGAGAGACTCTAGAAAATGTTGGATTTGGCACTGGGGAACAAACCAGAACTGCACAGTAGTTAAAGGAGGAAAAATACCTTTTACTTAAGAACTACCACAACAAAGGAAAAGAAAGAACCCCAGTATAGAATTGGGCTCGATTCTGAATACAAGAGAGAAAAGTGGGGATTTATAGGCAAGGAGGGAGGGGGTGTTGGTGGATGGAAAATTACTAAGACATCCAAGGTCATTGTCTAGTCTATAAGGCGGCTCCCAGGAGCCTGGCCTAAGTTTGGCCAAGGAGAGACTTTTTGTCAGTATCTTTTAATTATTTAGTTATCAATCACATAGTTATTTGGTAACAACGGTATACCACTCTCTTCCTATGTTGCTGGATTTTACTGGTTAATATCCTATTTAGAACCATTGTTTTTTGGGGGACTCTTAGATTTTGGTATTAAAGTTTCTTCGGCTTCATAAAATGAAGTGGTGAGTTATGTGCTTTCAACACGGCCTAGAATGGTTTTTAGGAAGTTGGAGTTATGCTTTAAAAGTCCGTTAAAAATCCAACTGTGGGGGCGCCTGGGTGGCGCAGTCGGTTAAGCGTCCGACTTCAGCCAGGTCACGATCTCGCGGTCCGTGAGTTCGAGCCCCGCGTCGGGCTCTAGGCTGATGGCTCAGAGCCTGGAGCCTGTTTCTGATTCTGTGTCTCCCTCTCTCTCTGCCCCTCCCCCGTTCATGCTCTGTCTCTCTCTGTCCCAAAAATAAATAAACGTGGAAAAAAAAAAAATTTAAAAAAAGAAAAAAAAAAATCCAACTGTGAACCTATCTGGTGCTGGCGTAAATTTCAACGATCTTATAGCCCCTTTGGTGGTAACTGGTCGAGTTTTTAACATCTAGGGTCAATTTTGATAATTTTGTGGGGTGGAGGGGGCTTTATCTATTTCTGTAGTATTGTCTTATGATTTTTCTAACCTTAAGTGCTATTCTTAAAAGCAACCTGGGTGACCAGCCTTCCTCTCTGACCTGCGCCTGACTGATGAGTCGCCCGGAGCCCCCACAAAATCCATCTAATTCAGACATACCTAACAGGAGCAAACTGCAGCCAGTATATAACAAAGCACCCCAGCCTGAGACTCAGGAGGCCCAGGCTTCCCTCTTAGCTTGTTACTCGTTTGGGCAAGGTGCCCACACCCCTGCTACGCCTCGGTTTGTTCAACTACGAGATGACCGACTGGTCCCTTCCAGCTCTACATCCTCTAAGCCAGACCATCAAGTGATCCAGAAACATATGGTTCAGCGGTTCCCATAAGACGGCTCCACAGAACTGTCAATATTCATACCTCCACTAAGTAGGGCAGACTCTTCAGAAGTTCGGTCAAGGTCATGAATCCATATTCACAGGGGTTGAGGGGAGCACTGTGGGTAGTTTCATAACGCCTCTTGAGCTCATCGACAGACAGGTGGGCGGCTCCTTCCCAAGACATCAGCAACACCAGCAGCTGGGCAGTGAGAGCACGCAGGGACTTGCGGTTGATCAGCTGAATCTGTTTGCCTGACGCCATGTCAGCAACCTGGGAGGACAAGAGTCCACGTGTTTTCCCAGCTAGAGAGAGGGGTGCCATGCCACACCCACTCAGCTACTGTCCTTGGGCTAGTGAGACCAACAGAGGGAGATTTTCTAACTTCTTCTTTTCCAGCTGCTATGGGACACCAGACCAACATTTCAGGGGACACCGGGGCAGGAGCTGTTCTCTCCCTTTCTGCTGGTCCACAATCAGAAACTTCCATCAACACCAGCCCTCTTTTAGGGCACTCCTTCCACTCCCCAAGCCCCTGAACTGAAGGTTGCTGCGCTCAGGGAAGAGGCAAGGGAGGGGTTTGGACTGTGTCCCAGGAGCTAGACTGGGGCAGGACACCCACATTTTAAGGACACCCACATTTTCTTCTAGTCCATCATCACTAGCCAGTAAGTGGGTATTTTCCTGACTACATGTCTACCCCTCGATTCTTTCTGGTTCTCAAGGAGATAACGGGTCTGAGTGATGAAGCACGCTGGAAGGGGAAGCTCCTGAAAAAGACAGAGGTTATCATTCGGGGACCAAAGAGCACGTGAAGAAACAGATGTGTGGTAACTGAGACCCACAGGCACGTGCACCGCTGAGGTGTTGGCGCGCAAGCCAAGGTTCACTGTTACGTGTTTTCCCCTCTGGTTTTCCAGCCAACACCACAGGTCTCAGTGCCCCGGTGTGGGCTGGGTCACCACAGGCTTGTGTGCTTTGGGCGCTCACAGGCAGAGCAGCACCTGAGGAACTGTCACCATCCCACTGTGACGCTGGTTCGGACGCTCACCCAGAGCCCAGGCAGGAGGATGGAGGCCAGACCCCCCACACCAGTTACCATGGTGACAGATTTCCCCTATCAACAGAGTCAGGTCTAGGGGAGTCTGAGTCATCTTGTTCAAAGCCTAGACCACTGCTACTATTGTGGCCTTTCAAGGAGTAAAAATAAAAACTTGTTCTTTCGAGGCTACTTAGATACATCTCTTGATTCTGAACCCATGCTACACAACAAATCCTCTAGGGAGCTTATAAAAGATGCCAATGCTCAGAGCACGCTGGGCCTAATTGCATCAGATCTCGGGGGGGGGGGGGGGGGCGGGGTGGAGGGGTCCGCTTCTCAGCATTCCCCAGAAGCTTCCCGGAGATGCAGCAGCAGCCAGGGCAGCGCCCCGGAGCCTCTCCAATCCTCCCCCATCTTGACTGCTTACGCCCAAACTTCCCACTCACTCGCCCTTGCTTATCAGAGTCTCTGGTCATGGCTGAGTCCTGCTACCCACTGAAGCACTCCACTGCCTTTATGCTGGGTGACTGAGTATCCAGGGGGCCCCTCCCGTCCTGTGGCCTTTCAATTCCTCAACTTCCTCATCTCTGGGGATATCCCCTTGCACTGACTTCCACCGTGGACACCCATTCCCAGGTCGCACGTGGGATCTCGCCATCTACCGCCCTCTGCCGAGGTAGCTCATGCAAACCTCCCGTGCACCCTGCGCACCAAAGGAGGCCTGCGGCAGATGCTGGGGTGGGAGACGGAAAAGACATTCGAATGATCGGCTCTTCTTCCCCTTCTCCAGCTTCACCTGCACAGACTCGCACCTCCTCCCAATTAAAACCCTCTGCCTTCTTTACTTTCCTCTCGTGTCCACCTTGGCGCTGATAGGCCATGAATTCATTACCACTCTTGTCATGCTCTGTAAACTAGTTTGTTCCTTTGGTGCCTTTTCTTTGCACCATCTGGCAAACTCCCACCTCGAGCCCGACGGTCTGCTTTCCGAGCCGGCAGCAAACCCAGGGTAGCGCTATGGGCACCGCCTCCCTCCTGCGGGGCTCCCCTACTCCCCGCACCCCTGCCTCATGTCCTGGCGGGCCCCCCACACCGCACCGTACCATGAGGGGCCTCAATCTTGAATCCTGTGCCTTTCATCCTCTCTCTATGCAGTTGCTCTCACCTTCACTTCACAGAAAAATAGCTCGTGTTGGGTAACCCCCTCCTCTTTCCAGAGAGGAACAGCAAACTTCCCTGTGTCTACATCCGCCCGCTACTCCCTCCCTCTGGTCGAAGCACTAATATCAGGGCTGTGCCCTGCCGTCTGCTGAATGCCGATTCCCATGCCTGCCTCCTCGGAAACCCCACCCCACCACCTCTTGTCTGTGTATTTCTCTTCTGTCCCTCGAGCACATCCTTCCTGGCGGCTCTCAACCATGCTCGGGTCTCTCCACCTGGGAGCAAAGCAGCCACAGAAAGCTCATGGGCTCACTCGGTCCCGTGGCCTTGCCGCCACTGTACACTCCCGCTGCTCCTTCACAAGGAGACAAGCCGAAAGCCTGTATTACCTGTCGCCATTTTCTTGCCTCCTACTCCTCCTCATGCCTTGACCTGCTCAGTATGCCTCTGGTCCCCACTCACTGGTGGTGACCCCGCCTGGCCAGCAACACCAAGTTCCTCCATGTAGCCAGGCCCGAAGGTCACATTAGTCCCTGCCTCACTCGTCCCAGCAGGTGACAGTGCTGGCCGTTTCTCCTCCTTGGATTGGGAGTGCCACACTCCTAGCGTCCTCCCTACTCTGGGTCCTGTGAAGGTTCTCCCCTCAACTGGACAGGACGTGAATGCATCCTTTCCACGTCTGTAACCAGGGCTGCCCCCCTTGGTGGCACTTCCACTCTGCCTCCTCTTAGTGAGTTTTCTTGGCCCCAGGCTGGGGGCAGCCTGAAACCACCCAGCTGCTCAGTCTAGGACAGGGAGGGTTAGTTCAGTCCAGGGCAGGAAGGAAGAGGAAGTTACCCTCTCCAATCCCGAGTTACCAGCAACAAGGGCTGTTGTGAGCCTAGCCTGCTCCTAAATCTACTCGAGTGAGTCAGAATCTGTGGGGAAAGAGATCTGGGATTACAGCCTCCCCAAAACTTCAGAAACGATGATCCATTTAGAAGAATATACCTGAGGAAAAAAACATCCTCGGATAAAAGACACCTCATCAGTTCAGAGTCATTCCTTTGACAAGGCCCTGAATAAACACACAGAAGCAAGACCAAAAATCGTAGCTGCCAAACCAGAGCCCCTATTAGGGTAATCTCCTATCACCTAATAAGGTATTAATAGCAAAGAAAGCACTTACTGTGAAACAGAAACTACTGCAAGGTGTGAACAAAGAAACGCGAAAGCACAGGAAAACACCCCAGCGAAGATGACGCCACATTGCCGTGAAAATAAAAATCTGCTAACCTTTACAACATGGCAGAGCTTCTGTGTTAAAGCTGAAACTGAACTGACATCGTAGTCTTGGAGACGAAACGTGTAACCAAAAGTTTTAGCGTATTCCGTAAGCAGATCTGTCATCATAAGGCAGTTATCTTTTTGGGACCGAAGGAGTTTGACAAACTGGGCAGCAAGAGCTTTGAATCGTTCTACCTCTGTCAAAGTGAGGATTTTTTCTTCTCCACATTCCAATACCTTGGAAAACACACAGCAGGAAGAAGGCGAGATTGAACAAGTTATGACTGTTCATAGAATTAAGTGGCATGGAAACGTATTCGGTTAGTAACTGAAAAGCACTTTGGTGTTCTTTAATGGATATAGAGCGTCAGTTCTGCAAGATGAAAAAGTTCTGGAAATTGGTTGCACAGCATGTGATACATTTACCACCACTTAACTGCACACTTAAAAAGGGTTAACAGGGGCGCCTGGGTGGCGCAGTCGGTTAAGCGTCCGACTTCAGCCAGGTCACGATCTCGCGGTCCAGGAGTTCAAGCCCCGTGTCAGGCTCTGGGCTGATGGCTCAGAGCCTGGAGCCTGTTTCCGATTCTGTGTCTCCCTCTCTCTCTACCCCTCCCCTGTTCATGCTCTGTCTCTCTCTGTCCCAAAAATAAATAAACGTTGAAAAAAAAAATTTTTTTAAAAAAAGGGTTAACAAAGTAATGTGTCTTTGACCACACACAAGAGGAATTTTTTAAAAAATTTTTTTTATGTTTATTTATTTTTGAGAGCAAGAGAGACAGAGCATGAGCAGGGGAGGGGTAGGCAGAGAGGGAGAACAGAAACCGGCGCAGTCTCCAGGCTCTAAGCTGTCAGCACAGAACCTGATGTAGGCCTCAAACTCAGACTGTGAGATCAGGGCCTGAGCTGAAGTCAGACGCTTAACCGAATGAGCCACCCAGGCGCCCCAAGAATTTTAAAAGCACTTTAGGTGCCTGGGTGGCTCAGTCCGTTAAGCATCTGACTTCAGCTCAGGTCATAATCTCTTGGTTTTTGAGTTTGAGCCCTGCATCGGGCTCTACGCTGACAGCTCAGAGCCTGGAGCCTGCTTCGGATTCTGTCCCTTCCTCTCTCTCTGCCCTTCCCCTGCTCGCACTCTGGTATCGCTCTCTCTCAAAGATAAATAAATTTTAAAAAACACAAATGCTAATGAAATTAACAACAAAAATCTGGTTTAACTTAGCAATGGCTTAACAGCTAAGCATTCATATCGCCTCGCGTACTCATCCCCAGCATCAACCTAAGAGATTTGAAAAATATGGCACTAATGGAAAAACATTCCATTTAAGAAATCAAACTATTAAAAAGAATCAAACTATTTCATCTTTTGACAATAATTACTCTAAAATAAATTTGAAGATGGTTTCTTTCTTCATTGAAGGGGAAAAAAAAACCCCACACTTACCTTAAAATACTAATGAGCCAAAAACATAGCTTCTCTGATCAAAATATTTCAAGTTTTCCTATTTCCTAACTACTTACTTCCCAGGAAAAGAGGCCTGAGAGAAAAAAAAAAAAATTCTCCCATATATTGTTTAGAAAAATATCATTGGAATCTCTACTCACTTGTAAAATATCAGGTATGGCTTCAAAAAGTTCAAGTAGTTTGGTAAACCCATAGTATGCAAGTTTACACTGCCGGCCAAAGTGGTGATGGTAAGAGGGGATAAATTTGTTAAAGGGCATCCGGAAATGGGGTTGGTGCCGCAGCAAATCAACAACGTCCTTGGAGAACTGCTTTGTCCTTTCTATTTCATCCTGGGTACGCTCTTTAAAAAAAAAAAAAAAAAAAAATTGATCGGTCATCACAGTCTTCCATTGATTTGTGTTGAACATTAGTGGTATAGTTAGTCCTATGTACAGATTACAAGAGGTATCATCTTTGCCTTCCAAATGCACACAGCCTAAGACAAACACATTCATATGCTCTCTCTGCAGAATGGTTTTCAAACTCATTCAAGGACACAATACCAGGAGGCCAGGAAACTATTATGGTACACAGTGAAATATACATACATATCCATGTAATTTCACCTTGCAAGCTGGACATACTTTATCTAGCTCCCTGTCCCCCACCCCTATCCCATATATAGGAGCCTGACACGTACGAGCATGTACATGACAGGTCTCTGTACTTGTAAAAATAACCTAGAAATTATTTCTGTAAACTCGCACTTCTGAATAGCCACATGCTTTGTTTATTCTTCTGACCTTCAGTTAAAATTGTTAGCAGAAAGAGTATCAGGCAACAAAAGTTTAACAAAAACACAGGGCAATAAAAGCTTACATTTCACTTTTTATTTCAATTAATTTTTATGTATGTAATTTTTTTTTTTAAGTTTTTAGGGCGCTTGGGTGGCTCAATTAATCGCCCAACTTCAGCTCAGGTTATGATCCCACGGTTTGTGAGGTCGAGTTCTGCGTTGGGCTCTGTGCTGACAACTCAGAGCCTGGAGTCTGCTTCACGGATTCTGTCTCCCTCTCTCCCTGCCCCTCCTCTGCTTGTCCTCTGCTTGTGTCTCTTTCTCTCAAAAATAAATAAACGTTTAAAAAACAAAAAGAAATTTTTTAAAAGTTTTTTTTTTTGGGGGGGTACCTGGGTGGCTCAGTCAGTTGAGCACCCGACTCCTGATTTCAGCTCAGGTTCCCAGGGTTGTGGGATCTGAACCTCCACACTAAGCACAGAACGTGCTTAAGAGTCTCTTTCTCTCTCTCTTTCTTTCTCTCTTTCTCTCTCTCTCTCTCTCTCTCTCTCTCTCTCTCTCTCTCCCGGCCCCTCTGCCCTGCTCACAAGCTCTGAAAAAATAAAAAATAAAAAGATGTAAAAAAAAAAATTTTAAGTAACCTCTACACCCAATGTGGCACTTGAACTCATAACCCCAGATGAAGAGTCACATGCTCTTCCAAATGAGCCAGCCTGGTGCCCCTCTATTGATTTTTAAATGAGAATCAGAAGACCGACATTACTCACTCCAAAAAACTCTAGAGTGCCATAATTTCATGAATATCAGTGTTCTGCAGGAACACAGGTTAAGAATCACCGATTAATAACAGTGGGAGAAGAGGACAGTAGATAGATGTAATTTCACCTACCCTAGCTCCCAGACCTCAACCAGAGTGGCCAAAATATGAAAGATAAAGCAAAACATTTGCTTGAGCCTTCTTTCCTTCTCCAGAGTGCATGGTAAGGTAGCTCAGTTAAAGATAAGAGTCAAGCAAGAGCCATGGAAACCGACTCTCAGATGGATAATTATGGTGTCAACAGCCACAGACAGGCTGAAGAAGGCATTTTGGCAAAGTGCTGGTTATGCCCCTCTTCCCCCTAGAGGGAAAATTCTAAATTCTTAATTCTAAAAAACCAGCTTTTCTTATTGGTGAGTGGCTTCCTGCTCTGAAGAACCTAGGATCCACTGCACAGCACATAGTAGTTTTCACACTGCTCCTTCCATGGAATCTGCAGGAACCATGGGGGCAGGGAAAAGGATATGTGAGACCGTGTTAAGATAACCACTGAGATACGCGACTGTCTTCCAGCACATTAAGGTCAACATACCTCTTTTGGGGATACAAATCACCGTTTCACTATCTTGTTGGGACAAGCAGATGGTTGTGTCTGGAATCTCTGATACGATATCAATCAATTCACAAACACCATATTCAGTGACATCCCAGTCTTTTGAGAAACACCTAGAATGTAACCATGGAAATGGGTAAAGAATGAGACATATCACTTGCTAAATAAACTTTGTAAGTTTTCCAAAAGAATGTTAAATAGAAAACGTTAGGTAATTATTTTAGATTTGTGGGAAGAAAAAGTGTCTTAAAATATTTGCTTTCATTTCCCCCCCCCTTCTCATCAACTCACCAATGGTAAGCCTGTGAGAACTCCCTCACAATGACCTGTTTGCTGGCTTGGGATTTGAGAAGTTTTAGTAAATCCTGAGTAAAGCGCTTCACCTGGGCCCTGTGGGTAAGGGTCAACAACCTTTTGGAGCCCATTCCGAGGATCTGTAAATCAAACACTTTGATTATTTATACTCGTAAGACCTTGGCACATACTGACTTTCTGGTTGATGGCATTTTCTCTCTCCTGTTACCGCTCTCAGGCAATAAGCCCCTTTATGTGTGATATCTGCATTTTCAAACACATGAAGATCAACAGAATGTAGATGTTCAAAATGAACATCTGCTCAAGTGCCTGGGACCCCCCACCCCCTTTTTGTTTGCCCTTCATACACCTCCTCAAATAGTTGTGAATACAGACACAAAAAGCAACTAATTTTGTCTACAAAAGACAGCTAAGGTATTCCAAGCCATTTTACAAGTGGGAAGCTGTTTTACAGGTAGGAAGCTATATAACAGTCTAGGTTAACAGGTAAAGAAAGATTCCTTAGGAACCAGCATGAGGCTCCAGCCCAGGAGCTCGTCTTTCACTCATTTACGAGAGGTAAGCCCGTGTTCTCGGCAGCTCCTCTGTAAGAGTGAACAACCCTGGAGAGCTCTGGGTTATGAGAAGGGAGGTCAGTCTACACAGATTAGAAGAAAAACACTTGACAGTGCTCTAAGGAGTTCGTTCTTTAAGTTGAAACTCACAGCTTTCTGCAAAAACCAAGAAGCCATCTTGGATGAGGTTACCAGCTAACCCATTTCTTCGGCTGAGGTAGCCAAAGCCACAGAGGAACATTCTCGTCTTTAAAATAATAATAATTCCTGAACTTTCCTTACCTGCAACACATGAGGCACAGCTTCCAGTAATTCTATCAGCTTGGAATATCCATAGTCTGATACCCGGCACTGCTTTGCAAAATGATGGTGGTAGGACGGGATGAAATTACTAATTGGGATGACACAGGACGGCTGGCTCTTTAGCAGGTCAATCACTTCCCTGCTAAACTGGATCAGCTGGGGGTTACCCACAGGACTTTTAGAACGCAGAAGCCAAGGATCTAGACATGGGGAGAAAAAGAGAGCATTCCTAAGATATAAAGTGGGATCTTACCTCTGAAACAAAGGTAACTAACCTTGCACTCGCTCTCCTGAGCTCACCCATGACGACGCAGATGAGACCAAAGGGCCTCTTTACTTCTCAGCATCTATATTCAGGTTCTGTATAATAATCAATGGGCCAGCCCAACTTCTTTATGGGCTGGCAGATGTTTTCCCCCTATTTCTCGAAGTCCAGTAGTCAAAGCATAGTTCAGCATAGTGTTAACTTAAAGCAGAAGTGAAATTCCACAGCAAGTTTCCACCTTATAAACTCGTTGTATTTCAACGACTCATTTGCATCTTGGTCCTGCGGAGCATACTTTCTCACAAAGTTATAGATGGTCAGCAAGCAGGTAGCCCAGAAGAGCCGAGCTAACCCATGTGGAAGCTGAAAACATTACCCAGAAAATCAAAGAAAGCAGCAATGTAAAACTAGCTGATATAAGAGTAAGAAAGAAATTTTTCTTGAACGCCCATGTAATTGAGAAAAAGTTTTCATTATAAACGTATAAGCAGACAAAAACCTTTCTAAGACACTGGCAGGCTAACGACACAGGAGGAAGGAGAAACAGCACAGGCCCAGGGGGCCTGCACGGGCCAGGGATGAGGGGAAAGGCAGGAGAAGGTGGCAAGCAGCGTTGCTACCAGTATTTCTCCTTCCCTGGTTATCCTCACCCTTCTTCCTATAGAGGGAGAGAAAGGGAAGAAGTATTTAGGATCAAAGAGAAGGAAATGTGCATATAGTGGCAACGATTTGCAGTGCTGTTCACAGGTCGTGGGATTAGACACCTGCGACTCAGGGATGCCCAGAACTCAGCAACCCACCCAAATCTAGGTTCACATTTCCTGGTCTCTTATACTAACAGCTAAATCTGTTTTCAGATTTATCCAAGTCAGAAATGTTGACCACAATGAATTTCACAGGTAAATATGCATTTAGAGAGATTTCCTTCAACTACTTGAAACTATTTTTTTTGTTTTTTTTTGTTTTTTTTCAAAGTTTACTTATTTTGGGGACAGAGAGAGACAGAGCATGAACGGGGGAGGGGCAGAGAGAGAGGGAGACACAGAATCGGAAACAGGCTCCAGGCTTCGAGCCATCAGCCCAGAGCCTGACGCGGGGCTCGAACTCCCGGACCGCGAGATCGTGACCTGGCTGAAGTGGGATGCTTAACCGAATGCGCCACCCAGGCGCCCCCTGAAACTATTTTTAAAAGGCTAGCCAACTGACAAGCCAAAAAGTCTCACAAAATTAGGTAGGGCTAAAGAGATTCGTCATTGTGAAATGTGGATTTTACATTTTTTACATAGCTTATGCTGGTACTCCCCAAAAGTCTTGTTCTGCCAAACCTTCAGCACTTTAGAGAGTAGTTTTTAAAAGATCAAAGGAGGGCCGCCTGGGTGGCTGTTGGGTAAGCATCCGACTCTTTGATTTCGGCTCAGCTCACCATCTCACGGTTCTTGGGCTCATCAGGCTCTGAGCTGACAGCATGGAGCCTGCTTGGGATTCTCTCTCCCTCTAGCTCTGCCCCTCCCTCACTCGAGTGCATGGGCATGCGCCTCTCTCTCCCTCAAAATAAACAAACATTAAAAAAAGAAAAAAGATCAAAGGAGACATCCACAGTGCTTTGTGCTTGGCAAACAGGGCTGCTGTGGAAGATAAAAGCCAACAGCCTCCTCTCCTAGTAGGTGGTGGCTCAGAAACATCCGATACCTGCCTCCTACCTGTGTTTGGAGGTGGGGGCTTGTTGTGAATCCATTTGACCACTTTGACGCCATTCTGTGCAGTGGCGATGTTTACACCTGGAACACAGGTGATGAGGTGTTCTAAGGGAACACCCCCTTGATTTTCCTGCACTATTTCTAGTTCACCGAACTCTGCAGCATAACAATCTGGAAAGCTGAAGTGGGGAAAAAGAAGGGTAATTACAATAATGGAAAAGCAAAGCACCTGCTAAACAGAAATCTCCATCTTAATATATCCACAAATAAGTAATTTCTGTTTAAATCCCCAGGATCTGGGTTTGAACATTAGAATTAAGGTCCGAGGCAGGGGAGACAATCACTGTGGCACTGACCTCTT
The DNA here is from genome assembly GCF_018350175.1 of Felis catus. NCBI lineage: Eukaryota > Metazoa > Chordata > Mammalia > Carnivora > Felidae > Felis > Felis catus. The sequence continues at coordinate 28,583,274 of NC_058383.1, read as the reverse complement.
TGATGCAGTCTGATAAGACCAGAAATTCCTAGACAATTTTCCCAGCAGAGGGTGTTAAAAATAAGGCAACTGGGCAACTGGGTCAGCTCAGTCAGTGATTTACCTGCTTCAATGCATTAGTGGCTTTTCTCTCTCAACTTTTGCAGCCCAGGGCTAAAGGCTGTGTACCCTCCTCTAGCACGTGTGTGCACCTGTAGTACAGCACTCACAATAATCTCGTCTTTGTGGAGAACAAGCTTTCCTATTCATTGCTTATGTTTCTAAAAATCTGCACAAATTTTCTTGTTCAAGTATTGAGCGAATGGATCCTATTTCAGATCTACTTTGACCGCAAGGTGCTAAAAATGTTAGGATGAAGCATTCTATAATACTTGCTTGGGAAGAGGTGTGGGCAGAGGGCAGACTTTCTAGAAAGAGGAGAACTAAGGCCTCATATCTCAATGGCTTTGACATGTTCACCTTAATAAAGGCACGGTGCCCTCATGTGTCTGCAGAAGACTATGAACCTGGGGCGCAAATGTCTTCAAAGAGAGGATCACAAAAGGAATCTTATAGGAGTCTGGATCAAATTCGTGTTCACTACAGAAAAGAGAACAAAACAGTTAGCTGACGTTTCTCAGTGGTCTAAAAGGTCTTCAAGGTAACTAACAGACGTTCAAGGACCTTATACACAAGGATTATTTCTAGAAGGAAACGAGGTTCTACCTGAAGTCCTTATCGGGGCAATGCTGTCTGCAGACAGGCTCGTGATATTCTAACTCTTCAAATATAATTGGGCTGCAATTTGTCGAGGAGCCGTCATGTGACTGCGAAGACCCCAAGGGGCTCTGCCGGGCCTGACTGCTGGGCAACAGACACACCAGTCTTCCGTTTCCTTGTTCGCGGATTGCCACCGTGTCTGTTAACTTATATAAATCCGACACGTTCAACTTGTGTCCAAATCTAAAAGCAAGGATAAGGGGACAGAAGTTAACTTGGAATGTTCTCTGATTACACAGAAACGCCTGTACTGATTAAGTAAAGGGCTATTGCTAAGAACGCCTGTACTGATTAAGTAAAGGGCTATTGCTAAGAACGGTTCCTCCACCTCTTCAAAAGTAAGATGGGATTAATTCTACTCTAAATTCTTTCACTCCCAAGCCAGTAACACTTGGCACTTCCTTTGAGTCACCTCTGGCTCACTGCCCATCAGTCATTATGTCATTTGCTACCTAACCCTCGAACCCCTGCAGTTGCTGCATATGACCTCACCTCACTGTCTCAGATGGAAAGCTACCTGACATGACCTCTTTTGACTCCACTCCCCAAGCTGGAAATCCCTCTGTACCACCCCTCCCCATCTCTGCTCTGCTACCGCAGAAGGGGTAGGCTCCTTTCCAGCTACTCCCTCACCTCACCTATTCCTGAACCTTGAGACCCACACTTCCTGAGACTGGACTCCTCAATCATCCCCCCACCGTGTGTGTATCTTTCATACTTGGGAGCTTAAAGGCACAGGCTTGGAAGGCAGACAGATTTGAGTTCATATCCTTTTCCCTCCAGGATTTTATCCACAGGACTCGGGAGGGATGGCTCTCAAGTCACCAGCGGCTTCCTCCTCCCCTCCCCCCAAAACCCCATGCCACATTCTCCGCTCCCTCAATGACGCCAGCCATCCCCGCATGTCCTGGTAACACCCTCACCTCCTGGTTCTCTCCGGCTTCCCGTCCCAGGTGGTATTCCATCCAGTTCTGCCCTTCTCTTGGCTTCCCCTCACTCCCTCCCTGCTCCCCTGCCTCTCCTGATCCCCTTTAGGAAAGTAACGGTCACATCTTCATTATCTCCAATGTCCAAGCCAAGGTCAAAACCTCACTGCACTTTCTGGACAGGCTTTCTTTATTTTCTATTTCTGGTTTAACCATACTAGCATCCTCTCAGTCAGCCAGGACAAAACAACTCAGAATCAGACTGCCTCTCCTCTCCACCTTGCCAGCTACATAAAACTAGTCACAATGTCCTATTGCACTGACAACTGAAACTTCGGTGTTCCAACAGCATCTGCTTGGACCCAGGACTGGGACAGCACTGTCCCTTCTTTGTGTCCTTCTCTGCCCTGTTCATTCCATCTCAGCTTGCACCGCCACCACATGGCCCGTTGTTCCGCCACTACTCAGGGCTCCGGGGCTTCAGAGTAACAGTCCAGCTCTTTGTTTTTTCCGTCCTTATAGCATTTTCTCCTCCTCACTCACTGGGGGATAGTTTTCTTTGTTCTATGTGATGATTTACGAGTATTTCCTCTTCCCTTCCAGACATAAGCTCAAGGACAAGGATCGTGTCTTCCCAGCTCTGCACCCTCCACAGAGGCTCAGACTTTTTAAAGATTTTATTTTGGGGAGGATGGGCTAAATGGGTGATGGGCATTAAGGAGGGCACTTGTTGGGATGAGCACTGGGTGTTCCATGTAAGTGCTAGATCACTGGGTTATGCTCCTAAAACCAAGACTACACTGTATGTTCACTAACTTCAATTTAAATAAATAAATTTAAAAAAAAAGATGTTGTTTTTAAAAGTGATCTCTAGGGGCGCCTGGGTGGCTCAGTCAGTTGGGCGTCCGACTTCAGCTCAGGTCACGATCTCGCGGTCCGTGAGTTCGAGCCCCGCGTCGGGCTCTGGGCTGATGGCTTGGAGCCTGGAGCTAGCTTCCGATTCTGTGTCTCCCTCTCTCTCTGCCCCTCCCCCGTTCATGCTCTGCCTCCCTCTGTCTCAATAATAAATAAACGTTAAAAAAAATACTTAAAAAATAAAAAATAAAAAATAAAAAAATAAAAGTGATCTCTACACCCAACAGGGGGCTTGAACTCACAACCCTGAGATCAAGAGTCACACGCTCCACCAACTGAGCCAGCCGGGTGCCCCTAGACTTCCATACCACCCATACTTCCTGAGCATCTACTAAGCCCTGGGTCCGGAAGAGATGGTCATAAGTCAGATCCAGTCCTTGTTGTCCTAGAGCTTACAGCCTAGAAGGTGCTCGAAAATGTTCATTCAGTGATGAGCAAAACGAATCAGTCAATGGGAAAAACATACAGCTTTAGGGACTGAGGTCTAAATTTACTAAAAATGAAAGACGTTTTTAAAATGTATGTTAAAATAGAAACGTGAATCTGGATACCATTGTCTTTACGTCACTTCCTCCACCAGGCTGGAAATAGTCCTCAACAGCTTTTCCTCAAGAGATTTATGCCAATCACCAATTAATATAGGAATTCTGGAAGCTGCCAATCAGTACTGACCAGATCAATGAAAAAAATAATAATAAACCTAACTTACTTTTTTTCATAGATATCTGTAAATTTAAAAAGAGGCAGACAGCAGGCAGGAGCGTCCTGAAGAATAGACATTGTTTCTGCACTGTAAAACAAAATTTTACTCAATTAGAAAACAGATGTCATTCGATATCAACAGAGGATTTCCAAGTGGTATTTTAAAAACACAGCTCATAGGGAGCAGAAAAATAAACAAAAACAAAAACAGAGTTCATAAAACTGATGAACACAATGTACAGTTGACCCTTGAATAACATGGGTTTGAACTTCACGAGTCCACTTATATGTGGATTTCTTTCGATAAATGCAGTACAGTACTATAAATGTATGCTCTCGTCATTATGATTTTGGAAACATTTTCTTTCTCCTAGCTTATTTCATTGTAAGAACGTAGCATAGAACACATACAACCTAGGTGTTAATCAACTGTTTATGTTACCATTATCAGTAAAGGCTTCCAGTCAACAGTACAGTACGCGATTAGTAGTTAAGATTTGGGGGAATCAGAAGTTATATGGGGATTTTTGACTGCGTGGGGGGGGGGGGGTTGGCACCCCTAACCCCTGAGCTGTTCAAGGGTCAACTGTATACACAACATAAATTTACCAGTTTCTGGTATGTCAAAATTTATTTTCTGGAAAACCTTGAAAAAAAAAAGACTTTAGGGACAAGGTGATTAAAGAATATAAAGCCAGACACTGGGATTTTTATCAGACTCAAGCAGAGCACTTTTCACACCTGTGTATCAGAAGGACACTGACCGCTCAAATGAGACAAACACCTTGTTAACAAACAAAAAAAAAAAAGGCAGAACAGCTTGAATGGCTCCTGCCACGTCGTGTGTCACGTGTTAGAGACGTGGACGTAGAATTCCCACAGTGGAGGATACACAAGCAGATACGATATCATCCCAACTATAGTTTTAAAAAAGGCAGCCAAGAACGATCAGAAGAAAACAAATAGGCAAACCGTTGCATGACTGGCTTCGAGCCACAGGATTATGGATTCCCACCACGCCCCACCCCCCACCCCCCAGCTTCTTTTGTATTTCTGACCTTTCCAAAGTTTCTTCAATGAGCATTATTATTTTTATTCTAGGGGAAAAAAACATAATTTAAAATAGTGGTGAAGTACACGTTACGGAAAAAGATCTTTGAGAGTTTAAACAGATTTTTAGGAGTGAGTTGTTTGACTAGTTGTCCCCAAAACAGGGAAAGCCGAAGAAGAATCAAAGCACGTTAAGAATGAGAGCACCACCAGATTCCTACAACTGACAGAGTTGAAGGCAGACTTACAGAGCTGAGTGTCTATTTGATGCTAAGGATGTATCTGCAGGTTGAGCGCTTGCAGCTTTGTACATCTACCCTCTACAGACAAACCCACCTTCTCCTAAGAGTTGAAGGGAACGTTTCAGACTTTCCAGGCTTATAAACATTTACTGTAGAGGGCTACTATTTTTAGAACCTGTTCTGGATACGCGGTGTATTATTTTACTCCTAACCGCCTGCCAAGTTTAAGCTGTACTTCACCTTTGAGTAGTGGACTTGAGTAAGAGTTGAATTATTCTAACCAGCTTAGTGCTACCTTCCAGCTCATTTTCTAAGTTCTGTCACAACTGAGAATAAACATTGCTGCGTGTGTAATCATCAAAGAGGGTTGGGAATGTGATGAAATCTATTTTATTTTTTCCAAAGTTGTTTCTGGGCCAAGAAGTTATTTCCTGAAATAAATGGTTTGTTTTTACCTCAGTAAAGAGAGTGATTTATTAGCAGCTCCTGTGGCAAGTGAGACCAGGATCTTCTTGCTGCCAATTTTGTATCTGTGGAGGCTATTCACCGCACTGATTGCTTCTTGTAAGTTCTCCATCTGAACAACAGCCTTGAGCTGATAATCTGTATGGGGGCTGAGCTCAACACTCTTCACCTACAGCAGTAAAAAGGAAAAGGGAATGCTAGGTCTACCCCGAACCCTGTCAGCTTCAACCTGAAGGTGAATTATGAAGGAACACGTCTGTGGACTTCCGTGCTTCTGTGAGGGAACGTGTCTGAACGCTACGCTTCTGCCAAGCAAAACCTAAGTGAACCGGGACTGGGTGACCTTCAGAGACGTGAAATCGGCCCGGCCTGCCTGCGTGCTCTGGCACGCGCAGCTGTCTGATGCAGGCTCGGGAGCCAAAATGTGTGAGGAGTCCTTGGGGTCTTCTCCAGACCCTGCAGACACCCGGGGCACAGCCATTTTAATCACCTGGAATAGGTGCACTTCTAGCAAACGGCACCTCAAAACCCCATCAGACACAGTAAGATACTCACAAAACAGCCAACATTACTTTAGAATCCTACTTCCGTATTTTAGCAGCCAGAGTGAAGTAAAATCCATCAGAGTTTCATTTCCCAAAGTGCTACTTAAATCCGTGCCCGTGACCACGAGTGCCTCTCCCCTAGGTCTCCTGCTCTCCGGGGCTACGCCCTAAAAACTACAAGTACAGCATCACCGTGAGCAGACCACAGGAAAAAGGAAGGAGTTCAAACTCATTCAGTGATACGTCTATCCTGGCTGCGGTTACGTGTGTTGAACTACGTTCTCCCGACTTGAAGCGCTAGCAAAGGGTAAAAGGAAGGCAAGAGGGGGGGAGAAGGTTACCTTGCCGTGCCTAGAAAATGCCTCCTGCATAAGCTGCTGCAGCTCCTTCCGGGATAATCTGTAGTCGATGTTGCTGATCTGGATGTCAGCACCATTTGCAAACGGGTCTGGGCTGTCAGCACCAATGCTCGAATTTGCAATGTTGAAAGCAAGTGGGGACGCTCTGTTTAAAAGGTTTGGAGACATACTCCTGCTTAAAACATACATGGTGGAGTATTTTTAAAAACTGTTATTCTATTTACTTAGTTTAAATCACTTAGGCTCTGTTTGAAGCTATATATAAAAACAGCTTTCCATAATGCAACCAAGCAGAATATTTGGTTTTCAAATGTATTTTTATCTTAAATGTACACTGATTTAGACTTATTTCCAAAAGTACTACCTATTGACCTGTTATTAACAACCAGTACACAATTTAATACCAAATATTCTTTCATTGGATTATTTAACACTAGAGGCAGAAATTATAGGCAGACCCGGTGAATTCATTTTCTACTCTGGGCATTGATTCTTGGTGAATTAGCCTGTGATACCAATAAAAGTCATTTAACTTCTCCCTGGCTCTGAAAACGCTACTGTCGCTCACGTGTTGTAGTCTTTTATGTGAATTTTTAATTTTAACTTTGCAGATCCAAAGTCACTTTCTGGAGCGAGCCTTCAGCAACTCAGCGCAACAAATACAATGCGTGAAGGAGTTCACAAGGTGCAACGTGGCCTCATGGCTCCTGTCCTCCAAGCTTCCAGAAGTACTCAGTGTGAGTCTGGAGAGCTTAGATAAGGTAAGCGTTACTTGGGTAAGTACAGTGGTCTACAGACTGCTCCCCACTCCTGCTTCTCAAATGGCTCCCTGCAATTACCCTGTGAATAAGAATAACCAGGGCACGTGTAGTTGGGGCTGCTTCCCCAACACGACAAAGTGAGGAGGAAACAGTAAGGACATCTACACGTGCCTCCCATCATGGCCAGGGAGTCCGAGTTAAGTTTCTGTGATCTCTCCTTACCCAGATTCCCACGTGGAGGGGAGAGACGTTGAGGAGCACGGCCCCCCATCGTAAGCTAAGATAGCCTGAGGAAGGGGGGCTGGAGGACGAGGAGGGGAGGACTCATCTCTTACTTCTGTATTCATGCACTTGCGTCGCCGGAGTTCCTTTGAACCAGCATCGTGTCATCATCCCTGCTACTGCACGCAAGTACCCCACGATCAAGCAGGTGGACTCACCGAGAAGACCAAGACTGTGCTGCGAGCAGGGGACTGACTTGCCGTGACGTGATCAGCTTGCTGAAAGCAGATGGGTAACTCACTTGGAACGGAGTCTCCTCTTTCTCTTTGTTCTCTACAGGAGAGCTGGTGACACTCCGGGGACAGGGGTTCTCTTTCCTAATGGAGGGAACACATGAAGGGAAAAGGTCACATGCTTGCCTTCACATCAGACAAGAGGCCGTGAGGAAGAGTAACGTAACCTACTTCGGGTTGGTTTTGTAAGCGGGTTCTGCCGTCCCCGAGTTTTTGGGTGCGGGCGCTGCAGCGCTCAAGCTTCTGTGGGGAGGCGCCACCAGCCTCAGGTGGCCTTGCTGGGAGTCACTGCTTCTAGCGCCAGTCTTTGACTCCATGTGGCAGAGCTCCTTAAAAGAGACAAGCGCAACGGAATTTAAAACTGAAGCGACCAAGATGTGTTAAACCCTGTACAGAAAACACGTGACTGAGAATCGTCAAAAACGGAAAACAAAAAAGGACATGCCGAAAGCAAGCGGGGCATGTAAAACACGGAGAAGAAGAAACCGAACCTACCGTAAACTTCAGAAAGCAAGAGGTATCAAAGTTACCTGTAAACTTTTAACATTTGTGTTTTTTGTAGCAGATCCAGAATTTGCCTGCGACCCTTTTCCAGGCGTGGCTTTGGCACTGGAAGATTGTTCACTCGTATCTTTGATGAGGCACAATTTTGGATTCTTAAGTTTTTTGGGAGACTTCACTTTATCAGCAATTGCATTGGAACTCTTTGTTTCACAGAGTTCTCTATTTTTTGGAGTAAATGACACAATGATCCTATTACCAAAGACATCTTCGTTTTCCATTCGCTTCTGAGCCCGTTCTGCACTATCTTGGTTTATGAAGCGGAGAATTGCACTGCAGCCTGTGATACTCAGCACTTTCCCACCACAATTATCAGACAGGCGCCTGAGCCTGTTGGTGATGCTCTTGCCATCTTTATTTGCTGGTAGGTTATAAACATAGAGCAGAGTGTGGCACTGCTGATACAGAGGAAAAGGGTTACAACGGGTTAACTCAAGGGCACACATTCAATTACAAAATTAGAAGAACAAGCAGTGATCTCCAAACTTAAGCTAACAACCTCGGAGGGGAGGTGGTAATGATCTTGAGGGAAGACAGTGAACTTACTTAAACCGAAAAAGCCCAGAAAGAGGGAAATGTACCTTAAGTACCACTCTGGCCAATGAGAATGGCAAGATTTAATGCTCTGAATAATCAAGTCTTTTTCTTCTTTTTAACCATGAAGAACAGGGACCTCAAAAGTGGGCAATCTCTGACCTAAAATACTACATTCGACTTAAAGGCCTCTGAGGCTAGAAAAGTAAATGCCAATTTCTTTAGGAATCATATGTATATTCTCCAAATGGCTGAAATGCAGCTCAAGAGTGTAGTAGACGTGCTTTTCCCAAATCAAGACCATAAGGAATGGTCACCCTGCTGGAAATACGCTCGCTTTCTCCTAGCACGTGGCTCAATAAGCTACAGGTGTAGCAATAACCGCTCTGAATCATGCACATGCATGGCGGGGAACAGAACTATGCAAAACCAGCTCAGAGGGCTACTGAAGTTTAAGAATTAAACGCCCAAGACGTGTACGATTTACTCTGTTTATCTGGCTGCAGCCACATGAGTGTGTGCAAACCATCACCATATTCTTTACCCATGACTGGAAGAAAAAGACATAATAAATCTTTCCCTATTGTTTTCATCCAGTTGACACAAACACTGCTGGCTTTGGAGACAATGACCAGAGGTGTTGGGAAGATAAACCTACAAGCCAATTCCCCACGATACCGTGAAACAAGCTAAAAGCAAAATTCATACATGCCACTTCTCTATTGGTAAGAAAAGAACTATTTCTAAGCCTTACTTCAAAAATCTGGCCAGCCTCCTACAAAGAACAGCCTCACCTGGTGACCCCGTTAAGGGCGATCTTCAGCCCCCAAAAGCTAACATTAGAGTGCAGCAAAAGAAGAATGCAAACCCACTTACTGGCATTTTTAGTGGTAACCTGGGGGGCAAGTCGGAAATGAACTCTTCGAATCTGATCAGCTCATTAGCATGATGCAGCAGTGCTTCCGAGGCCTGGTTTTTATGGACCAAAATTATGTGGAAACCATGCCTGTGTCTCAGATCACTAAGCTCCAACGCAAAATTGACATCAGCTGAAAGAAAAGGCACAGCCCACCCCATCCCCAAACATTAGAAAGACGTGACACAGACACACAGCTGTACTGCCCCCTACTGAGAAGGAAGGAATGGCTGGACTGGACTCAGAGTTGCTCCACCCCCCGCCCCCCAGCTCCCACCCCCTTAGCTGAAACAGGAACGCGTTTCACACAAGAATGAACACCGTAGGGCAATTTTACCACATACTTCTACTGAATTCCAACACACGTTACTTCCAATAGTAAAAGAGAGCAAATATTAATATTTCGGGGAGCAGCAGCTTTGGAAATTCTTCTTAGATTGTTAAAACTAGCAATACTGGGCCCAGGATACAAAAAAATAAAGTAGAATAAAAAATTACATTTTCTTTAACTGGCCCCACAAGAATCCACATTCAAGCTCTAAGGAGAAAATCCACAAAATCTACACAGACTCCGCTTTTTTCTCTAAACCGTTCTCAGAGGTAAGCACAAATAGGGCCTGTGCATTTCAGCCTCTCTGGGGGCATATTTCACTCGAATGTGTCCTGGCTTCTGTAATAATTCCCACACAGCGCGTTTAGTGGAAATGAGCAGATGTCTCTGCACTTACTCGACACGAGAACCACAGTGGCTGGAGCAGTGTGAGTGTTCGCAAACCTTCGGAGACTCTGGCGCAGTTTGTCGTCAGCCGCGTTCTTGGCGGTAGCGTTGATGTGGGCAACGGTCACCTGCGTTGATTCAGAGTGAGGACAAATTAGTAAGAGCTGAGCTTGGGAAATCACTACACATTCTGCCCACATCTTCAGAGACGGTCCTCAAGGAACGAAACTCTAGCTGTTGTTATTCTTGCCACTTAGCAATGAAAATCATAAACAGATCTCAGTAATTTCACATTTGTGTCTCTGTACAAATGAACTAGATCCATTGTTAGCCCTGCACGCCTCTCTTCATCTGCTCTTGTACTTCATCCAACCCCCTTTCAGACAACAGGCAGACAAGGAAGTGAGATATGAAGTAATGCAGCTCTAACAGCTTTTGCCAACAACCAGGAAGTAGCAGAGATGGACAGAGATGATGAACCTAAGATTTAGGGCTGTATATGATGTCACTTGTCTCTGCTACACATAGTCTATAGCTTTCAGGATCTGGGGTTAGGTGATGGGAGAGGAAAGGCATCTGTCCCCAAAAGAGCAAAAATGGATTTATTTCTGTTAAAGTTATCAGGCTTATACTGAAGTCTCCAAGGGCAAGGAAAGGTTTTGAGAGGCATTTCAACTACATACAATACACAATAGGATTTATTAGTTTTTTAAGGAGCATAAGTATGTAATTTTAGGCAGCAATATGGCATAAAAACAGAATTACTTGTCTAAGCGTCAAAAGAACTGGTTTCTAGTTCCAGCTTACGAGAATAGACTTTGCAGTCAGACAATCTGGATTTAAATCCTAGCTCATCTGGTTACTGGCCACGTGATCTTTAAAAAGTTGTTTAACATCTTGGTGCCTCAGGTGAATTTGCAAATTTCAAATAATAAATCCTATGAGCCCTTTTCATAGAGCAGCCATGAAAATCAAAAGAAAGGATGCACACGTAACCATGCTGTGACACAGCACTAGTCACATATACGTGGCATTACTGAAAGATCAAATACGATTAAGTGGTTTCTAGTACTTCAGAGATAATCTTTTGCTAATTTCCTTTATTTGCCAACCTAGTAGAAATGCATATTTAACAAATTTTGAATTAAAATTATTATTATTATTATTATTTTCAACGTTTATTTATTTTTGGGACAGAGAGAGACAGAGCATGAACGGGGGAGGGGCAGAGAGAGAGGGAGACACAGAATCGGAAACAGGCTCCAGGCTCTGAGCCATCAGCCCAGAGCCTGACGCGGGGCTCGAACTCACGGACCGCGAGATCGTGACCTGGCTGAAGTCGGACACTCAACCGACTGCGCCACCCAGGCGCCCCTGAATTAAAATTATTTAAAAAAAACACACATGTGCTTCTTCTTGTACCATAATAGATGAAAAAACCTTTTTTTTTTTTTACCTGGCAATTATTCAGCTCTTGAATAACTTCTTTGTTTTCTTTACTGATGTCACACACACAGATGAATTCTGCTTCTCTGTGGCCTTTAAAAAACTTCTCACGGATTCTCTGTACAACAGCAGTAGCTGAGCGGCCAGAGGGAACCGAACAGTTTTCAATATCCCAAAAAACTCCAATGGGGGGTAAGTTTTCCAGCACCTGTCCGGCTAGTGCAACTTCTGGTGACCCTTAGGAAATGTTAACACTTTCAATCACACATAGTGAAAAAAATAATGGCAAATTAAAATAATAGGTAGCTACCTATCATTTTTAGTGGCAGAAAAATGAAATTATTGATTGATGTTAAGCTTAAGGATACCAACCTCACTGGTTGACCTAAAAGGACAACCCCAAGTTGCAATAGCATTCCTAAGTGATTATTCCTCTTTTTCAGGAAAGAACAAATCTAAAGGTCAAGTTACTTCAGGCCCACAACAAATCCATTGCAAAGCATGAGCCATCCTCATGCTGACCGTTATGTCTACGTTTCTCTGTACACTAACACGTAGGCGAATGGACACTGCGGCTCTGGGACCTGTCATGCTCTGCCCACGCGTGTCTACCTGCTCAGTATGGAAGAGCAATGAAGAGGTGACAAAGAGTGAAGTTGTTACTGTCCTTGATTAAAAAAAAAAAAAAAAATTTAACACTGCATTAACATCTGATTTAATATTAAAAAAAAAAGTTTTCCAAAGACAAAATATCACATTAACTACTTTTTGGGGGAAATGATACTAGGTTTTTCAATTCTTGTTTTTTATCAACCATTACTAAATCTTTCTAAATAGTAAGTACTTCTATGGAGTGCGCCATCAAGTGTAATTAGGAACCTAAGATGACACTAAGTCCCCTCTGGCACTTATCTCTCCTAATATATACCTCGTATACCTAGTATTCTGTATACGGCATCCGACCTCAAACAGCCTCAGTGCAACATAAAAGGCAAATGACTCGTCGGTGTCTAAGAATAAAAAGATTTTTTACCAAGGGGGAGAAATGGAGATGCACATACACAGTAGCTTTAGACCACAAGAATCTTTTCAAGGTGACTAAATGCAGTGTATCAGATACTGAAAACTACTTAAATATGCACATTTTATACCATACTGTCATTTACCAAATTTCGAAGCAGCTTTGCCTAGACTGGTCGCCAATAACAACGTGGTCTCCTTCCCTGCTCCTTTGGTTCCACAGCCATTACACAGAGGAATAGTAACAGGTGCAGTTTGAGTATTTGGAGGTGGTATATTTGGCCAGACTTTAGCAGCATCAATTATACTATTTCTTGCCGGCTGTTTTAAAAATTTTTTTAAAAAAAGGAGGAGGTTTCAGACACATCATTTCAGAACCTAGAGTTATAAACAACAACTGAAAACACATTCTAAGTGTTTCTTCTTTCCACCTGTTAGAATCTGTCGCCTCTGACAGAATGTATTTTCAATATTTCAGTGCATTCCCAGAACTATCAGCTGTTAATTCACAAACTCACTTCACAAAGTGACTTTAAATGGTCTGGGACGACTTTCACAGCCTAGGGCGTATGTATCCTGCAGAGGAGACCCAGACATACTCTCCGTAAAGGAAACTAAAATCTTTACTTGAACACCCGTGTGATCGAGGCCAAGTTCCAAGTCCCTCAAATTATTACCAAAGAACACCATGGGGTGACCTATGTTAACATGAATGGGTCCATATATGAGGTGAGTGTTAGTTATGAGAACTCTAGCCTTTAAAGACACAACAGAACCCGAAGCTTTGCCGAACTAGGTGTACGTGTAGGCAACGGATTTGTTACAACGAGAGCCTCTAAAAGCACAAACTACGTGAATAAGGACCCTGCACGTTTTGGGATGGGCCTTCCCATTTTACCCTTCGCCTCTTTCGGGACCGACAGAGGCTATGCTGCTGGGGAGAAAGCTACCTCGCAGAAGAATCTTCAGCCCCATGCACCACAAAGACTTTTCGAGATAGATCCACTTTAAAAAAGTCACTCCTCAAAAGTCAGCTGCACCCAACGTAACAAATAAAAAGATACACACCTTGTTGAGACAGTCTTCGCAGTAAAGTGAGCCCTTTAAACAAACCGGAGGTACCACGTTTAGGTGCAAAGAATTGGTGCACAAGTGAGGCGTTAGCTCCGACTGTGAAATGTGCTCTTCCAAATGCCCCGGAGCCCCGCTTGTGAAATCAGAACAGGGGAAATAGCCAGCGGAGGCGCAGCCCTGGAGAGCCGGAAACTGATGCAGCTTGTGCACGTTACCATGGCAGGACTGGAAATGAAGCTTTCCACAACAGGGCAGGTGTTTGCAGGAAGATAGATTACTCTCTAGACACATGCTGGGGAAGTCACTTGCAAGGCCGGCCAAGTTGTTCCTAGCTGAGGCATTCTGGAGCGAAGATGCAGACTGGAAGGCAAACCCTGACCCTACCTGACACGTGACTGTCCTGGTGCTCTGTGAGTCTAACAGTGCGCCTGGGTGAATCAAGCTACCGCTACCTCCGCCACCACCGCCGCCACCGCCACCACCAAAACGCATGGGCGAAGTGGAGGGTTCATTAGGGCAATGAGCGCAGCAGCTTACTTTGGGGACAGGTGAAAGCTGTATTTTAGGTTGCTGGAGAGAATGAATATCTGGAAGCGGGACTGCTGGAAAAAGTTTAGAGCCAGCATGAAGGGGAGACGGCACGTCCTTTAACTCCACAGCAGCTTTCTTGTTCTCCATGTAATCTTTCTGGGAAGAGAAGACCAGAAGGCAAGTTAGCTTCACGGGGCCGGTGAGTTTCGGTTACTCACATCCTACTGCAATCTAGAGACGGAAGTAGTGTTCAGTCCTGTTTACATCACTCGATCACAACCAAACAGAAGGAGAACGGAGTGGCGGCTGAAAGCAGGGGCCTTATTCACAGAACAGGGAAACGGACAAACAAAATCAAGACCGTGTCCTTCCTGGATTTTAAGAGACTGGGGCAGGGTGCTGCTTACACGGTCAGCAAGGCAGGTTAACCATCTGTGCCTCAGGGACTTCCCTTTGATAACTTCCCCTTGCCTCACAGGGCCTTCTGAAGACAAAACAGGTGGTACGAAAACAACACAATCACGAATGGCGTTCAACAAGGATGGCTCACAAGCCAAGTGCGTTGAGGAAAATACTTAATGGTTCCTGCAGTCAGACCATAAAGGGTTTACTAAGGTCCTCCAGACGATTCCAAACTTTCGGATGAGATCAGCTATCTGCCCACATGGCCCATCCGTGGAGTCTTAAACATGCTGTTGGGGACATGAAGCAAACTCCAGGCTATCATGACCTAAAGCCACAAGGCCAACCACTGCTATGTAGCCAGGGAAAAGGATTAATTAGAAAACTGGGCACGATATTCAAGAGAAATAGCTTGTCATATGCCTCCAACACAGACACAGGATGTTGTGTTGTCGTTGGTGTTAGAGACCTGGGTTGGAATGTGATACTCAGCAGTTGTAGGACCTGGGGTAAGGTACATAACCTCTCCATACTTCGGTTTCCTCATGCTTCAGTTGGGAACACAATGTAGCTCCTACAACGGCTAGGAGGATAAAACACGACAGTGCACATAAAGCACTCAGCAGGGTACCTGGTCACTGAAAGGGGATCTAACTAATCGACAGCCCTTCCTGGCTGGCTGCAGGAACTATTAAGAGAAAGCAGATATGGTGATGGAGACATGCTCTTCCCTCAGAGTACAGAACGGGCCATCTGACTGCTATGGTTTCACCCCTTTGGCTGTGGTTCTACATTAACCTGGGAGAGCACACTCATTTGGGAGAAATCAGGATCTGAAGATGTAGGATTTTTCAGGTCGACTTCTCCTAAAAGGGCGGGGGGGGGGGGTTGCTGATAACCGACTGACTGCCAACAAGCAGCGTGTCCTGCTCTCTTGGTAATTACAGTTCAGGCTAGAAATTCATTTACTGGCATTCGGATTTATATAGATCTGGCTCTTATGGTCTTGACTCAGGTCTGGGTACCACTGAAAGAAGCAGGCGTCTGGATCTATAAAGTGAAAGTGCAATCCTGTATTGTCGGACCCCACGGGGGCCTGACCGACCGTCCCAGGAAGCCCTGCTTGAGGTGCCAACCCTGCTGTCAGATGTCCTTAAAGTAAATGACCACAATTACTGATGCCATGCAAAAAAGAGAACTATAAAATGAAACCCTGGAGGAGATAAGGAATTTAGCTGAGTTTTAAAAAAAGTTATTAACACCCTTATATAAATTCATAAAATCTCATTCAAATCCCAAATGCAAAAGCCAAAAAAAGGAAAGAAACAGAATAGAAAAGTGGGAACATGATGCATGCATGACATCAGAAAAAATCAAAATCACTATGAAAAAACAAAGGAAGAAGTTGCAGACATGTTTAAATGTTCAAGAGAACTCTTGAACAGAAAAAGACCGCCAATAAGGTCCTTTCAATCTTCCCTTGATTTTAAGACTCAAACCTCAGAAGGCTACAGTAGAATAAAGTCTATTTTATACTTTCTTCTGATTCGACTCTACAATTTGATTTCATCTTTGGAATCTCTGACTTTCCTAAGAAGTAAGTCTTCCCAAAATGTTAACATTAAATATTCAAAGCAGCTACAGTTAAAAAATTATGCTCTCCTTGAGTCAGAAATTATAATCATGTGCTACAAGGAGGAAAAAGCAGGATGCAAAGTAAAACTTAGCACAGACTCCAGGGAAAGAGAGACTGCCCCAGACCAAATGGGCCACTCATCTATTTGCACAAGGAATTTGCTATGTCCTCAGTCTTGCACATAGTTACCGTGTGGGGGCTAAGTGGCAATGTGTGCTCAGGACGAGAAAAGCAATTAGAAAATTTCCAGAGCCATGGCTTAGCATCATTATTTTGTCGGAGCCATCCAAGTGTTCTACTGCAGGGGTCCTCAGTTCCGTTTCCTTCCATCATACAGCCATACAAAGTGGTTCAACATTCTCCCATCTTTCTTTTCTGTCATTCTTCCACCCTGTTAAGAACGAGATCTCAACATCAGTTATTTGCATAAGGACAAATTTTACTATTAAAAAGTGTAACTTCAACCGCACTTACGGCGCAACTACATTTACGGTACAATAGCCCCCAGTAAGTCAGATCGTAGAAACAAAAGTAGAATTCTAGCCAAGTGACAACCTCCTCCAGCCCTGAGGAGGCCTTTTCTACAGTTTTTCTTAATTCTTCTCAACCATCTCTCCCCTAAAGGCTCTACTTGCGAGGGTCAAAATGTTAATAGACAAGAGCATGTAATTTTAGTAAAAGAACAAACACACGTCTTCATTTCCAATTATGTAAGATTCTGGCATTTGACTTAACAGCAACCTAACCCACTGTGTCATTGATGTGACTACAGAAGGTCCAAATTAAGTGACCTCTGTGGACTCTGAATGTGATTCTGCTACAGAACAAATCGAACCAATTCCTTCATTTACTTATCATGAAAGTGCAATCTGATACACCACCAAAACTCCAACCGAGAAATCTCAAGTCACAGATGTGCTATATCTATTCCAGTGCAACCACATTCTTACAAGTCTTAAACAGTACAATGAAAGCAGATCCAATCGATAACAGCCACTGGGCATGGGGGCAGCCTGCCAACGGTAAGGACAGCGGAACGTCACTTCCAAGTCTTCGCCATCATACCAAACAACCACCTCTTCTTACCCACAGTGGCCATTTTAAGGTCATCAATTTATCAGAAAGTTCACCTGAACATAAATAAAACAACTTTTTTTCTTTTTAATGTTTTTATTTATTTATTTTGAGAGAGAGAGGGCATGAGTGGGGATGGGGCAGAGAGAGAGGGAGAGAGAAAATCCCAAGCAGCCTCCGCATGGTCAGCGCAGAGCCCCACACAGGGCTCAGTCCCGTATACCGTAAGACCTGACTTGAGATCAAGAGTTGGACACTTTAACCGAGTGAGCCACCCAGGCGCCCCTGAAAACAATTTTTTTAGCTATCACTCTGATAAGATGCTCCTCTCAAGAGTTTAACATCGACACAATATGGTGAAGGGAACAATGACTAACCAGTACTCTAAAATATACAACTGATCACAGAAAGCAGGGGTAGGCAAACTATAGCCGGCCAGCCAAAACCAGCCTGCTGCTTGTATTTAAATGGCCTTCAAACTAAGAATGTATTTTATCTATCTTTAATTCTTAGGGGAAAAAAATTGTGCAACACAACATTATATGAAATTCAACTTTTGGTATCTATAAATAGAGAAATTTGTTTAAGTACTGTCTGGGGCTGCTTATGCACTACAACTACAGAGTTGAGTTACCAGAAACAGAGACTGGAGGGGAAGGCCTAAAACATTTACTATTTGGCCCTTAAGTTTCAGTTTCTTCCTCTGTAGAGTGTGCCTCATTTCTCCCCCTCCAAGGCATGGGGGGTGGGGGGATTAGACAAAGGGCTCCTCCCCTCCCCATCCATTTGTTTTCACCAATGTATAGTCTGTGCTAAGCACAGGGCTTGCTAAACCTTACATACTAAGTAATTATTTGTTAAATGAAGGAATGAATAAAGTATTTACCTCCTACATACAGTTAGAAGTTAAGTTAGAAGCAGAGACAGCATTAACAGCCACAATGATAAATTATAATAGCTATACTAGCTGTTTTTCTTACTCAAGACAGGTCTTATATTCCCTTACAATCTCCTCTTTAGATCATAGGAATTTGTGATGTTCACAATACACAACTTCAACGTGCTCTCTCACCTCTTCAAGGCCAATGCTGAAAGTGAGGTAACAGGGAGAGTACAATACAGATTACAAAGTACTTTAACATTATTTCCTCATTCAGTAAATATTTATTTAGTGTCTACTATATAACAGGTCTGTGCTTGGCCCAGGAGATACAATGATGAAAGCAACCAGACAGTAAGATCCATTTATGTAATCTTTTTTTTCCCCACAGTCAATCTGTGAGACAGACCAGAGAGAAATAAGCCACATTTTACAGAGGAGTAAGCAGAAGTTTAATTAAGTTTTGCAACTTGCCAAGATCACACAATTAGAGAGGGGGCAGAACCAGGCTTGTCCACCCCTTTCCACCACAACAAGGTGCCTTCCGTATTGCTCAACACAATCAACAGAAAGTACAAATGTATTAGCAGGTTAGTGGCCCGCACCCAGAAAATTTCCCAAGCATTCCTGGGAATGCCACTAAGTACTTAGGCAGCCAAAGCAAGTTCTATCCGATGTGAGTGAGACTCTGAACAATTCAGACAGTGCTTGAGAGCACAGACTCTACTGTTAGTCTGTGTATTAAGTCCCAATTTTGCGGCTTCCTATCTGTGCAGCTTTGGAGAGCTCACAACCTCTCTGAACCTCAAATCCTATCTGTAAAATGGGCCTGATAGTAACCACAGCATCCTCAAAGGGCTGTTGTTGGGATTTAATGAGACAGTCACATTATGAAATTTAGAAGTGGCCTTAACACCCAAGCTAGTCCTGGATCCACAAACCACCCCAACCCATTACTTTGTTTTCATAGGGTCTTCTATCTAAAATTATTTGCTTGATGTTTTACGTCGCCCCTATTGAATATAAACTCCATGACAGCAGGCATCATGTTTTCTCATTCAGGGCTGTATTTCCTGCACCTAGCAGTGTCCGGTACCTATCAACAATTGTCCAATGAGTGAAGAGTTCAATAAACGTCTAGGAAGACCACTTGGGCTTTCATCCCCCAGGAGGCAAAACACCACAGTTACCGCTCAGAGAAGTTGGGGAGTCCAAAAGATACAAATGTAACTGGAAAGCTCTTGGTAATACCAGGAAGGTGCTTGGGAAACTAACACGTGTACCACGGTGTTGCTTTGCAATTAGTAGTGGGAGTGGCTCTAGGGCAACTCAACACTTATCTGTCAAGCCAGAGACTACACCCTAGAGAGTGCTGAAAGACCGAGGAGAACGCAAAAACGCTCGGGGCGGGGGTTAAAAACACCCGCCCCTTTACTCCTCTCTGAACCTTCCAACTGTGCACACTGCTCGAGAAGGGTTGCTCTCCACACCTGGAAGCCCCACAGGGAGCAGGGAGGCAGGTGCGGGCGGGGAGCCAAACACCCCCAAAAGGCAGTAGCGGCGCAGCAATGACAGTCGTGAACGGACCTAAAAGGGAGACAACCGGAACCTTTGCTGGCGGCCTGACTGGTGGGTCCCAGTCCTTCACCTCGGAGTAGCCAACCTCCCCCACCCCCGCCAGCAAAGGGCAGGGGAAGGGGGGGTACTTGTCCCGCCTCCAGCTGGTGGCCCCAGAGCAGTGAGTCCGTCAGGAACTAGTACCCAGCGCTGCCAGCCAACTCACCTCAGCCGCCGGCTCCACCTCCGCTCACATTCCGGCCCCGCCGCCTTCCCCCCGCCCCCCCAGGCCCTTTGTTTTGATTCCCGACTCCGCAGCTCCCGCCGCCGCCGCCAAGCGCACCCTCCACTTCCGCTTCCGCACCGCGCCGCCCCTGTCGCAAAACCGACGCCCTTCTCTCCCCACCTCGCTCCGCCCCTTCCTCCACTCCGCCCCCGCCGCCGCGTCCTCCCGCGCGGGGCGTGCTGGGAACCCCGGGGGGGGCGGGGCCTCGCGGCCCTGCAGCCTCGTCAGGCTCAGTCCCCTCCCGATAAACCCCTAAATAGGGTCCTTTCCCGGAGGAGACCCCGGCTTTTTTGGCGAAAACCCCAAGTTTAAGGAGGCCTTCTCCCTTGCTTATCGCGGTGGAGTGGAAAGGAACCTGAAAGCGAAGAATGAGGGGGCTTGTGAGGTGGAACCGGGGGGGAAAAAAACCTCCCAACCGGGAATTGGTACAATTCAGCTCTTTCGGTCTTTTGAGGGAAGACGGTTTAAGTGGGGTTTCGATTAAAAAAAAAAAAAAAAAGTCGTTTTGGCGCGCGTTCCGCTCTCCCTCGCTCCCTGCTCTCGTCACGTGACGAGTCTACTTTTTTTTTTTTTTTTTTTTAATGAAATGACGCATATTTTCCACAACATCCTTAATCTAGTGCGACCTAGCGGCGAGAGGAGAGAAAAATAACTGCCAGCGGGGCTTCTTGCCCCACTGGCAGAAATGAAGATGTGGACCCGGAGTCGGCGGGACAGTGTCACCTACTCTGAAGGGGTCCTCGTGATTTTAGTTAAAAAGCGTCATTTTTAATGTGTGGTTTTTGTTTTTTTTGTTTTTTTTTTTTTAAGAGAGAGCGCCCGCAGAAGCGTGCTTGAAGGGAGGGGCGGGGAGGACGGGGACAGACGATCGGAACCCCGTTCTGTGCGGACAGCAGAGAGCCCGAAGTGGGGCTTGAACTCCTGAACCGCCAGATCATGACCTGAGCCAAAGTGGGGCCTTAACCGACTGAGCCACCCAGGCGCCCCAGAAAACATCATTTTTTGAAAGCGCTGGTCCGGAGTTCGTTCCAACGCATGTGAACTTTTCCAGGGACCGGTTGGGGGAAGCCCTGGGAAGCCAGTGACAGTTTGGGTTTTAGGTGGATGCATGTGCCATGGTTGCGGTGGTGGTGGTGGGGTAGGTGCTTCGCAGTCTTTACTGTGACCTGAAGGGTTTTAAAGCTCAGCACCATGGTCATTTTTGAAACTGCCAACTGCTCGCGATTTCCTGTTGCCCATGAGAAAAACAAAGCGCCTGTCTAAATCCAGACCTATTTAAGATGTGCTGGCTGAGTTCGACCTAGAAGTTTGCTGAGAAAACGGATGAATTTTGCAGAAGAATAAGCAGAAACCACCCAATGAGATTCCCCTCCCCACCCCTCCCCCACCCCCAGGCTGCGGGGTGAGGCAATTTCATTAGGCAATTCGCATTAAGTGGGGGAAATTTCAGGGGAAGCTGATCCATCCCTGTAGACGTCCTTGTAGACGCCTATTGTGGAGGGCAAGATCAAACACGCAGCTGAAGCACCGTTCGTGCTTGCCTTTCACTTTCCAGAAGGCAGATGACAAGCACACACATCATCTGCCTGCTTAGGTATTTATTACTGCTGAGTAAATCTTCGCTGTGTCTGTGTGTGGGTATTATTTTCCAAGTGGGAATTAGAACAGGAAAAACAGCCCTGTGTCTAGTGTGGTTTTGTTTTGTTTTCTCTCCCAAAGTACGAAACAAATAATGCTTCTCTTTGGAGGAGTTTTTCTTTTTATTGCAGTTGAGTACCTCTAAACAGAGACCAAAGTAACTGAAAATATAAAAAGGAAACAAAGTAATTGTGGATTTTAATTGCCTTTTAAAAAAGACTTTTAGTCGCAAGAACAATACAGAGCAGACACATTTTGTTGGACTTTGCTTGGCATTCTTTCAAGCCCAGAACTGTGCCTGATCTCAACAAGTTAAATGCAGTCAATAAAACGGAACCAATCGGTTATGGAAAGTTAATGAAAAGTCTGAGTTACAAATAATTTTTGATGAGATGCAGTTTTAGTGTTTTCTGTAGAAAAACCGCCTAAGCAGAGGACACCAGCGCTTGGAAGCAATTGTGAAGTGAAATGCAATTTGATACTTGTGAAAGAGTGCTTTCACATTTTTCTGAAGATCTATTTTCTTAAATATAGGCCCTGTTAATCTTACTCCTGTTTCTTTCCTGGGCAAACTCTTTTATCAGAGAGTAACTTTCAGTTACTGTACAAATTATAATCTTCACATTTATGAAACCGGGATGAAGTTTTCTTTTGGGGGCTATTTAAGCGGCTACTTTACATTTAATTCACCTCAATTAATCTCGCTGCCACTACAGGAGTTTCTCCCCCAGCAACTTCTCTCCTGCCTATGTTCAGTTCAGTGTTTTGCAACAATAAATTATGATGGAAGGACATAAGCAAGAAAAACAACTCTCTGCTAATTCTAATTATTCTAATGCTAATTCTTAATATGTAAAAGCTACAAGGAAAACAAATTGAATAAAGGGAGGAAAAGGTTTTAAAGTGCACCAAAATTTTCATTTCATTTTAAAGGTTTTACCCAATAACCAATCCATTTCCCTAAAGTATTTCTGAAGAGGATTTTCATGATCATTTTCAGTATCCTCCCTGTTGTCTTTGTGGAAAATGAAGGAAATTGGAAACTAGTTTAAGTGACATGATCAATGACATTTAGGTAGGGCAAACTCATCGATTTGTGCTTCAGTTTATCTGTAAACTGGGATGATTACTCCCTGCCCAGAAACCCCAGGGAATAGAGAGAGTCAAATAAAATTCTGAGAGTGAAAGAAAGCATCAGAGGAAAAGTATCAAGAGGCTGCAAATATTAGTGTTTGTGACCAGGATGGAAGTTTCCTAAAAGACATTTTGGGGGACGCCTGGGTGGCTTGGTCGGTTGGGCGTCCGACTTCGGCTCAGGTCACGATCTCACGGTCCAAGAGTTTGAGCCCCGCGTCGGGCTCTGTGCTGACAGCTCAGAGCCTGGAGCCTGTTTCAGATTCCGTGTCTCCCTCTCTATCTGCTCCTCCCCAGTTCATGCTCTGTCTCTCTCTGTCTCAAAAATAAATAAAAGTTAAAAAAAAATTAAAAAAAAAAGACATTTTGGTACTTTTCCTTAACCCTGTTGATATAGGTAGTGATGTTCCCTTTTGGGTCTCTGAGCTTTGGGAACTAGCAAAGAGTCAAAATGAAGTCAAATTAGAGAAAGGTCAGTCTTACCCAAGGCAGGGAGGTAGGAAGGATTCCAGGAGTGTGGAGAGAGGCCTCAAAATAGCTAAAAATCTCTTTGCCTCTAGGGTAGTGCTGAAGAATGTGGGTGTAGGAGTCAAACAGACCCAGGTTTAAGGACTGATTTGTAATTACTAAGTGGAACACCTTAGGCAATGCATTTAATTTCCTGCACCTTTATTTTCTCATCTTTAAAATGAGGACAATAAAAGTGCTTTTCTGTGGTCCTCATTATCTGGGTCTCAGGTCCATTGTCACCTCCATAGAGCAGACTTTCCTGACTATGTGAAGTGACCTCTCTCAGCCCTTTTCTATCAAGTGACCTTGCTTTATTCTTAGCACTTACTAACATCTGAAATTATTTTACCGTTCGCTGGTTTTCTCTCTTGCTTTTAGCATAGCCTTTTGAGGATTGGCATCTTGTCTGACATTGTGTCATAAGCCTGATTGCTCAATAAATATTTGTTGGTGAACAATTAGGATTGTTATGAGAATTAAGTAAGAAAACCCATGTCAAGAGGTTAGCATTGTGCCTGACACAACCAATAAGCAAATCACAAGGGCTTAACAATTACATAGACTGTATTTAACTGTGTGCTAGGTATTGTCCTAAACGTTTTACAAACTCCAAGTTACCTCATTTTGTCTCCACATAACCCGTAGGTAGAATCCTATTATGAACCCCCGTGTTAGACATGAGGAAACTAAGTCAGAGTGTCTAGGTCAGTTGCCCAAGATCAACCAGCTAGTAGGAGTAAAGCCAGAATTCAAAGCCAGGCTGGAAACCAAACATACTCTAGGTCTACTCTCCTTGAAGAAGACAATGATGTTGAAATTTTTATTTTGGGTGTAAAGGACATGGAGCGTTGCTTAGCCTAAGCGGACCTGGATCTTTGTCCTTCCCTCCATTTGGGGAAAATGCTATCGGTGTTTAGGGGAGGGAGTCGCATTTTCTTGAAGAGCGTGGCCCTCAAGTCCAAGCCCGTCCCGGGATGTCCAGGGACCCGCCTGCACAATCCAAGGCTGGCCAGGTCCCTGCCCAGCAGCCGGAGCCTCCCAAGCCGGGGCTGGCCCAGTGCAGCCGCGTGGCCACGCCGCGCCCTGGCCTGGGAAAAAAGTTTCCAAACCGCGCTGCTAGGCGCTGATTGGCCGAGGCGGACGCGGTCCCGCGGCGCGGCAGCCAATGGACGCCGCCCGCCGCGGGCGCGGGGGCGGTGGCGGTGGCTAGAGGCCGGGGCAGCGCAGTCTGCTGCTGCCGCCGCCGCCCGTCCTCGCGAACCAAGCCCGGGTAAGTTCGGGGCTGCGGGGGCCGGGGGTGGGGGCCGTCCCGGGACCGCCGCCACCGCCGGGAAACTCTTCCGCCTGCCCTGGCGCCCGCCGCGCTCTCGGGACTCCCAGGAGCCGCCTTGCAGGGAACCTGCCGCGCCCCTCGCTTTCCCGTCGCTTCCCGGCTGCCCGCGCTCCGCGCTTCCCGGGCGCTGGGCTCAAAAGTCCCGCTCTCTGGAGCCTCCCTTGCTAACTTTGTGCCTTCCCACCTTTGTGTCCTCGCGCCCACCTCTCGCCTTTGCCAGCTTCCTTTCTCTTTTAGCGCTGGCCTCTCTCCGACCTGCTCTCCTCCTCGTCCCCAGTCCCCGCTGCCCGGCTCCTTTGCCCTCCAACCCTCCTCTCACCCCCACCGGAGGCTGCCCTTTGACTCCCCTAGTCTCTCTTCTCGCTGTTTTCGGCCTTTTCTCGGTCCCCGCCACCTCCTTTCTTCCTGCTGCCCCAAACTCCCCCCTCCTTCTCGTCCCTCCTCCCCCCCCTTCTCGTCCACTGCCCCTTGCTACTTCCACCCTCAGTGCAGGCCTCTTTCCAAAAACCTCCCCCCTCCTTGGCATCTCCCTGTCTTCGGGAACGTGTTTGGAACAGCCTCCTTCCCTCTGCTTCTCTCAGATCTCTGCTGCGGGAAGGTTCAGATTTCCCCTGACAGCACTTAGGGGAAGGATTGGATAAAGGATGAAAACGCTTAATATACAGTTTGAATGCAGTCGTGGGGCTCACCTGCCTCTCCGAGGTCATGGGAAATCCCGCCATCACCTTGGGAAGCTACCTTATCTTCTCCAGTCATCTCAAGTTCTCTGCCTCCTGAGGGTCTGCGCTTCCCTGATTTCTTTGTCCAGGGTTTGTACCAGGTTGTGCCTCTTTCTACTTTTAGCCTCGAGGCCCCTTTTAACTTCCTTTCTAAAGAAATGGCCTTTTACGGCGCGCACTGGGCAGAAATTTGTCATTTTCTATGCTGGTTTTGTTTCTGTATTCTTGGATAGGATGGCATTTTAGGACACGGGTAGGGTTCTTTGAAGAGCAATTGGATCCCAGTGGCTCCCAGAGCCACTTTTCTGCCCCCACCACCACCCTGGTATTCAATCGGGATTGAAACTTAAATCTTTCCTCTTAGTGTGTCTGTGTCACTCGTGTAGCATTAGATCCTTGAGGTCTCAGAGGCCTCTCCTTGGCATTTTTTATTCTCTCATTTTGGATATTAGTTTCTTAACTTGGCTGATTCTCTTAGGATGTTATTTTTGTTTCCAAAGTGTGTTCTTTCGCGTTGAAATGTGTGAGCCCAGGGAGATTACACTCCCTTTCCTTACCAGATAGATTACACTCCCTTTCCTTACCAGATACTTTCCTAACGCGAGCGGGGCTGCATGCAGAAGGTTTGTGTCAGCAGCTAGTACTGTTTGCACCTAGACCTGACGTGGGTGCTTCGTCTCTGCCTGTCCCAGCAGCGCCTGGCACTTAGTAGGTGTTTGGAAATGTTTGAGAAGGGGTGGAGAGAGAAGCCACAGTAGGGAAAATTCTTCCCTTGGCATCTTGATTCAGTAGAATAAAATTATCCTGGAACAACAGCCGTTCTATTTTTTTGATCCCAGTTTAAGCTTTTTAAAATTTCAAAGGCAATATATGCTTACCATAAAAATCAATGTATTTAGCATTGTGTCAGTTACAGGCTCTGATCTATTTGCCTGCTTTACCCCATCTGGTACAAGCTTCCAGACCCTTTTCATGTACGCAGGGAGAGCGAGATTCATTTATAAACGAAACAGGCACCCTTTCTTAACATAGCATGAACTTTCTTCCATATTAGTTCGTATGATTCTTAACAACTGCATAATTTTCCAGGCAGTCCCCTGTTGACAGTTGAGTTTCTCCAATTTTCCACATCAGTGGATGATGGCGTACACCCTCGAGTATATGTCCTTGCATGCCTATCTAAGTATTTTTGTAGGAAGATCATTACAGACTTTGAAAGCACAGAGACAGAAGCCAGACTTGCTGACTCTTGACTGGTGTTGCCCCAGTGATGCCACTTCTGCAAAATGCAGAGCCCGCGTCACCCCCCTGCACCCGCCAGAAGCTGGGGAAGCACGTGCTGACGTTTGGCAGTGTCTTTGCCTCCCTCCCTTTCCCTTCGGCTCTTCTGTGTGTTTGGATTGGGAAGGATTTGAGGCTGGGGTGAAGGGCGGCGAGTTACTTCTTGATAGTTTATACATGTATTTTGCTCCTGACCAGCCGTGCTGGCTTTCTTCGCTGAGAGGAGAGCCAAGGGACATTGCTTTGTGTTTTCTAGGGTTTTGAAATCAAAGGTATGTGTGTCTCAAGTATGTTTTCAGCTTGCGGAAACACATTTTTGTAGGAGTAGGAGATCTAAGCGATGCCAAGTGGAGAATGTATGCTTTTCTAGCTTCTTGCTCCCAGCTTGTTCCTCCTTGCATACCGTAGCATGTACTTTTGAGGTACCCATTAGGTTTGTCCACAGAGCTGCTGGGACACGGTGGCACGATGGTGTGTTGAGAGCACAAGCCGGGAGGCAGAAGGCCCGTAACGCTCGTAGCACAAAAGGAAGAAAGGCAGGAGCACTCGCTCATTTTTTAAGCTAGTGGCTACAGAGTTGTATATACTGAGACCCAGCGTTTACAGCTGCCTGCCACAGCGCCTTTTAAAAGACTGTGTGGGCCAGATGGAACGGGTGAATCTGACCTCTCATTAGCCTGTTTGCAACCCCAAGGAGATCTTGAACTGGGATTCAAAGACAACACCCTCCCCCAACTTGCACTTGGGTTTGGGGTGCCTCTGCCATTGGCTCGTGCCTGTGGAGATGGCCAAGGTATGCCGTGTCTCTGCTCCAGTTCCCGGTCCTAAGAACCCCAGAGACTGACTTGCTTACTCTTGCAGTCGAACGGCTGAAAGAGCATAAACTTGAAGATAACTTCCTAGGTGCCCAGCACACGGCTAATGGAAGCTGGTGATACACTTGAGGAAATTATGCCGGGAGAAGGAAGTCTTTGCGAGTCCTCTTACTTGCTTTCCATGGCAAAGAATAATGCGCATTAGAATGTGAGACGTTTCAAAAATCATACCTCTTTTTAAGATTGTTATTGCATAGCAAAGTGAGGTTCAGCTGTTACTTCTTCCTCTATAACATGTTTTTCCTCTTCCCTAAGGATTGTTATTCCAGTGCAGGGGTTTCTGGTTGAAATGCCAGGCCTGTGGTTTTGGTCCTTGAGTTGAATTAGTTACAGATTGTGCAGGCTCCGGTAGGAGCTCAGGTCTCTGCTTAGCTTCCCCTGCCCTCGCCCTGAAGTCCAAAACCAGGGGCACCTGGCTGGCTCGGTAGGTGAAGCGTCCGACCTGGGCTCAGGTCATGATCTTGCAGTTCGTGGATTCGAGGCCCTCATCGGGCTCTGTGCTGACAGCTTGGAGCCTGCTTCAGATTCCTCGTCTCCCTCTCTCTCAGCCCCTCTCCTGCTGGTGCTCTGTCTCTCTCTCAAAAAGAAACAAAACATTAAATTTTTTTTAATAAAAAACAACCAGAGCTTTTCCATCAGCATGGTTGTAATTAGAGCCTCTCTCACAGTGGAAATACCTCTTAAAACATCTCAAAGTCCCTTCCTGAGGATTCAGTTTTAGTTCTCACCGGCTACAGTAAATGTTTTAGGAAGCTTTTTCTCCCTAAAACTCATCTGTCATAAGAGTTCAGGATGAAGGTTATTAAACTCCAGTATGAGATACTCCTCTAGTAAACCCGGGAAGGGGGTAGTTTCCAACATGGTATCTTCTCCCCCAGATCCTTCCAGCTAAAGAGATGCCACTCAGGTGCTGAGGGAGAGTGGAGCTTTCCCCATCCTAACGAGCATCTTAAGGATTTACAGATGTCAGCCATAAACTGGTCTTGAGAGCTTTCTGGCTTCCTGCCTTTCCTTCACCTGACATCCTCTTCCTGCTAGTACCATTCCACAAGCATTTATTAGTGCCTGTTACATGCCAGGCACTCTTCTAGGCATTGGGATAAAAAAGCAAGACAGAGAAGGCCCTTGTGCTCAACAAATGGTATTCCCATGGGGGAAGATGAACAAAAAACTCAAAATGATGATAGAAAGCAGAGGTTACTATAAGAGAGAAGGGCTGGAGGGGGTATTAGGTGGGGCATTAAAATAAGGTCTCTTCGGGGAAGGCGGTTCAGCTGAGATCTGAATGATAAGAGGGACACCTGGGCATAGATCTGAGGAAGAAGCATTCCAGGCAGAGAATAACACGTGCAAAGGCCCTGAGGTGGGAGCAAGCGAGGTATGTTCAAGGAACAGAAAGAAGGCAACGTGGCTTGAACGTAAGCTAATGATTGGGGTCTGGGGTAGAGAACGTTTCGAGAAGTATGCACGAACTAATTACATTGAATATTGGACATGTTGTTTTTCCAAACAGCGGGAAAAGTCCGCCTACACCCATTGTTCCTCACTTTCTTGCCCTACTACACAGACCCCCGTGCCACGCATTTGAGACTGTCCTCAGTAAGATAATCAGTGGCCACGCGGTGCTCACTCGCGCGGGCTCTTGACATTGTCGGCACTGGTTTGTGCCTTGGTATTAGATGAGATCTGGGCTTATTAGAGCTTCGGGCTCCAGCAGGGAGTACCTACCAGACCTAAGTTTACCCTCACCCATTGCCACGTTAATTACTGTCATTTACATTCCAGCTGCTCTATTCCTTTTACTTCCAATGAAGGAGATCATTCACTACTTACCTTCATTAGGATTCTTGGGGCAACAATCCAACCCTAACTGGCACATTCAAGAAAGGGAGTTGGTCATCTGTCATAACCTTAAATCAGGTATGACTGGGTCCAGGTGTTCAAATGATGTCATCAGGACCCAGTGTCTCCACCTGTTGGCGTTGCTTTCCTCGGTTTTGGCTTCATTCTCTGGCCGACCCCTCCTTTGTGGTGGAGGAATGACCACGGACAACTCCAGGCTTACCTCCTACTGCCTTACCCTAGTGGAAAGAATGTCTGTCTTTGTTCCTCCCAGCTCTATGGAGATATAATTGATGTATAACGTTGTGTAAGTTTAAGGTATATAGCATGATGATTTGGTTTTTTCTTTTTTTTAAAGTTTATTTATTTTGAGAGAGAATCCCAGGCAGGCTCTGTACTGTTAGCGTGAAGCTTGATACAAGGCTCAGAACCACCAACCATGAGCTCATGACCTGAGCCAAAACCAAGAGTTGGACGCTTAACCGACTGAGCCACCCAGGCGCACCTGTTAGTGTAGCATGACATGTGGATACATGTATATATTGGGAGCCGATTACCGCAATAAGATTAGTTAACACGGAGGGTGTGTTTCTCGTTGGCTCTGCAAAAGCCCTATGCCTGGACACTGATTGGCCCTGCTTGGGTTAGGCCCACCCCTGTCTTTGGCTCAGTTGGGGTTGGGACCACCCGTGAACCAATCACTGACCTAGTTTGGGTTAGGCCCACCCCTATCATTGGCTCAGCAGAGATTAGGCTGATGATGGAGACATCCATTCCATCATGTGCCTCCTCCCAGATGCTGATACTGAGTCAATCTAGTACATCTGAATCACTCTGGAATGAACATAGGGTTGGTTTCCCCAAGATAAGGGTGTTGTTACAGAAAGATGGAACAAAAAATGCTGGACTGGAAAAAAAGACAATAACGAATGAACAGCATTCTGTTCTACCCAGCTTCTGTGCTTCCATCAAGCTTTCAGACAGACTCTGTTTCCCAAAAGGGCGTGGGGGTGGGGTGGGAAACAAGCATGTTGTCCCTGGAATAGGGAAGGGAGAGAAATTACGAAGAAGATGTGAATATTGGTACTAACAAATCTGTTTATCAAGAAGTGCTGCACTCAAATAGAATTGTGATTGTTTGATTTTTTTTTTTAACCAGGGATCCAGAAGTTGGTGATTTTGTCCATGCCAACACTAACTTATTTAGCTGAATGATTCATATTTGTAGTCAAAAATACAGCTTGCTATGTCTTGCGGAATGAGGGGTTGCATTCATTCTTTGGTCCTGAAGGACACACACCAGACCGAGAGCTCTCTGGAGGGAAGGAAGGGACCTTGGAGACCGCTCATTTGCATTTTTGACAAGTTCAGAGCCTTACATAAGTTCAGGGAATAAGCTTTTGCACGGAGAGGCTCTATCAGCAGGGAGTCTGTGACCTGACAGCTGTCGGGCAAGATCTGTGTGTGCTCTAGCCTCTCCTGCATTTCTCTGAGCCCTCAGAGCCAAGGCCCCATTCCCACCCCCTACCCTGTAGCTCCCCTCCCTTTTGTCTTCTCACACCCACTTCTCCAAAATTCCCTCTACTTCCTCTTCTTTGCCTCCTGGTAATTCCACCCCGTTTATTCCTCCTCCCTCCTCCTCTGTGTTGAAACTACCCTTGCCCACGTCACCGGTGACCGACATTTCTTTCGCGAAGTCTCCTGGATATTTTCCAGCCCTTATCTTAGCTTCTCTGTTGCGTCGTGGATACTGGGGAACATTCCCTCCTTTCCCCTAGATGCCACGTCCTCCCAGGACAGCTCACCGTCTGGTTCTTGCCTCTGTTTCTCCGCTGTCTCCTTTGACTGCTGTTTCTTTCTTTGCCTACCAGGCAAACGTTGGCATTCCTCAGAGTTCCATAAATAGTCCTCCCTAGATTGTCTGGCGGTTCCATCACAGGATAAAGGGAAGAAGCAGCTACAGGCTCAGGACTCTCAAATTTGTGTCAGCCCAGGGTTCGCCCCAGAGTCTCACATCCACTGTTGTTGCTAGATGTGCCACAGGCTTCTCAAGCCCGAAGTGTCCCAAACCGGGCTCCTTATCCTCCTCCTCAAAGACATTCCTTCTCTTAGGATTTGTCTCTGCTGATGAGGATGGTGGGGGCACCGGGTGTCTAAACTGGAACCCTGGGAGAATGTCCTCAGCTCCTTTTTTTTTTTCCTTGCTCCTCCTCGAATGAAATAAATAAAATCTTGGTAGTTTTGTCTATTTGTGGAATGTTTCCTGTGGGTGGGCTGGATTTTGTCTGCCTTTGATGTCAAGTTTTGGCAATGTTTTATCATTTAACCCGACGTAAAATTCAGGAATTTTTTTTTTCCTTCCTGTTAAAGATCCATTATTGGGTTAAGTGTCCGACTTTGGCTTGGGTCATGATCTCGTGGCTGGGGAGTTCAAGCCCCATGTTGGGCTCTGTGCTGACAGCTCAGAGCCTGGAGCCTGCTTCGGATTCTGTGCCCCTTCCTCGGGCCCTCCCGTGCTCATTCTGTCTGTCTCTCTTAAAAATGAATAAGTAGGGGCGCCTGGGTGGCGCAGTCGGTTAAGCGTCCGACTTCAGCCAGGTCACGATCTCGCGGTCCGTGAGTTCGAGCCCCGCGTCAGGCTCTGGGCTAAGGGCTTGGAGCCTGGAGCCTGTTTCCGATTCTGTGTCTCCCTCTCTCTCTGCCCCTCCCCCGTTCATGCTCTGTCTCTCTCTGTCCCAAAAATAAATAAAAAACGTTGAAAAAAAATTAAAAAAAAATAAAAATGAATAAGTATTAAAAAAATTTATAAACATCTGCTGTTGAACCAGATATGCAAATAATTTTAAAGCTTTTCTCTCCCAGACACCATGCTGCAAGAAGAGTGACCCCTTCCTCTGTTTCCACAATGGAGGACTCGGGAAAGACTTTCAGCTCTGAGGAGGAAGAAGCAAGCTACTGGAAAGATCTGGCCATGACCTACAAGCAGAGGTCAGTCTTCCTAAGTCCACCTTGCTTTTTCTCCCTATCACCGTGGCAACAGCCATCGATTTTGTCGCTCTTCGTAGGCCACAAGCACTACGAAGGACTTGACATACATTCTCTCCGTTAAATCTCAAAACGGCCCTGTGAGGAAACAGTTGTCACCCCATTTTACAGATGAGGAAGCTGAGCCTCAGGGAAGGCAAGTAATGTGTCCACCAAGGTCACACGGCCAGTAAGGAGCAGGCCTAGGATGTGAGCACCAGAGCCTGTGGTCCCAAGCAAACCGCCGTGTTCCTTCCCAGCTGATTTTCCGGCGGGGCTCCGTCGGTTCCAGACGCCTTAGCTGGTCAGCCCCCTCCCCGGTGTGTGAGGAAAGAACTTCTCCCTGTGTCTAACAAAATGGATCGTTGCAGATTTTAAATTTGAAAGAAGTGATTCTGCGTCCATATTTGGGAGGAGAGTGTGTGTTCAGCATTTCTTCTTTTTATTTCTTGTGGGCTCTTAGACTCTTCGTTGGGAGGTCTTATTCCAGTCCCTCTAATTCCCTAATTTTATTTATTTATTTATTTATTTATTTATTTATTTATTTATTTGTTTATTTATTTTTAAATTTTTTTAACATTTATTTATTTTTGAGATAGAGAGTATGAATAGGGGAGGGTCAGAGAAAGAGGGAGGCACAGAACCTGAAACAGGCTCCAGGCTCTGAGCCGTCAGCACAGAGCCCGACAAGGGGCCCAAACCCACGGACCGCAAGATCATGATCCGAGCCGAAGTCGGACGCCCAACCGACTGAGCCACCCAGGCGCCCCTCTAATTTTTTTTTTTTAATGTTTATATTTGAGAGAGAGACAGCGTACAAGCAGGGGAGGGGCAGAGAGAGCGGGAGACAGAATGCAAAGCAGGCTCCAGGCCTGCCGCAGGGCTCGAACTCACGAGCCAGGAGATCATGACCTGAGCCAAAGTAGGACGCTTAAGTGTGTGCCACCCAGCGCCCCTAATTTCCTTACTCTTAATTCGACTTAAAGATAATTCAGGCTTAGCATTTAAAACCGAAAAAAAAAGTGTTGCTTGACTTTTAAGGACTGAAAAGCTGGAATTGGGTGTTTGTCCCCCTTCCAGTGGGACAAGGAAGCACTTAGGTCCGGTTTCTACTTAAAAGTCAATCTGCAGAGGGTGTGCAATCCCACGAATACTTTCCACACGTTGAGTTAAAAAATATATATATATATGGTGAAAGAATGAGTGAAGAGTGAATGGGCTTTGGAGTCAGGCACCCCTGGGTTCAGGCCTGAGGTCTGCTTCTGACCCGTGTGACCTTGAGGCAGGTCAGTCGGCCTATCTGAGCCTGGCTTTATCTGTAAAGTGAGGTCAGTGATAGTTTCCGCCTCACAAGGCAGTTGAGTGAAGAGCTCATCCGTGCATAACCCTCAGTAGCTGTAAGTGCTCGATAAACGCTTCCCCTGACACGGCCGGGAATTCTGTAGGGCCGAAAATACCCAAGAGGAGCTGCGAGAGTTCCAGGAGGGAAGCCGCGAGTACGAAGCCGAACTGGAGACGCAGCTGCAACAGATTGAAACCAGGAACAGGGACCTCCTGTCGGAAAATAATCGCCTTCGCCTGGAGCTAGAAACCATCAAGGTGAGAGGAAACGGGCAGCAGGGGTGGGGTGTGGGGCGTGCGCCTGGACAAGGGAGCCCTGCCTTGCGAGGGGCCGCGGCCAGCCCCGGGCTCCCTCCCACCCCTAGGCCTGCCGGGCGGATGTGGTGGTGGAACCCTTGTTTGCCCCCCATGGGCAGAGCTCTGTGGGAGCAGACCACACAGGTGTCCCCGTGGCCCATTCTTGGGTGTCTACCACAGTCCCACAAGGCCTGCAAAAGAAAACGTTTTGAGAGGATGGAGTGTCACTAGATTTGCTGATCGGGGGTATGATAGCCCCTAGATGCCTACTGATGTTAAAGTAAAATACGGACAAATTTAACTCCTCGGTTATACCAGCGACGTTTCAACTACACGACAGCCGCATGTCTAGTGGGTATCATGACTGGACAGAGTGGTGCAGGGTATTTCCATCATTACAGAAAGTTCTGTCAGACAGAGCCAGTCGAGACCAGGTTTCTCAGCCTGGACGCTGCTGACATTTGAGGTCAGGTCATTTTCAGTTTAGGGGGCTGAGTTTTACACTGTCGGATGTTGGTGGGGGGTTTTTTTTGTTTAAAAAAATTTTTTAATGTTTATTTTTGAGAGAGAGAGACAGAGAGAGTGTGAGTAGGGGCAGGGGAGGGACAGAGAAAGGGAGACACAAAATCCAAAGCAGGCTCCAGGCTCTGAGCTGTCAGCACAGAGCCCGACACGGGAGTCAGACTCACTAACCATGAGCTCACGACCTGAGCCGAAGTCAGATGCTTAACTGACTGAGCCACCCAGGCTACCCATGGTTTTTTTGTTGTTGTTTTTTCCTTTTAAGTTTATTTATTTATTTTGAGAGAGAGAACAGGGGAGGAGCAGAGAGAGAGGGAGAGAGAGAATCCCAAGCAGGCTCCATGCTGCCAGTACAGAGCCTGACGTGGAGCTCCATCCATGACTATGCGATCAGGGCCTGAGCCAAAATCAAGAGTTGGGAGCCACCCAGGTGCCCCACACTGTAGGATGTTTAACAGCGTCCCTGGTCTGCATCCAGTGGATGCCAGTAGCTTCTGCCCCAGATTATGACAACCAAAAATATTGCCACGTATCTGGAAAACCACTGGTCTAAAGGGTAAAGACTACCTTTTGGACATGCTATAGGGCTTAGCAGATAATCGCTAACACTGTGCCCCGGAGACTGAGTTTCTCAGCCCTCACGGATAAGCAGGATCACCCAGCAAGCTTCGTAAGTATCAGGCCTGAACCCACCCCTGCCGTGAGAGTCCTGGTCTCAGTAAGTCTGTGGTGGGGGGACACAGGCATGTCTGCCTGTCTTTTTTTTTTTTTTTTTTTTTAGTAAAGCTCACCATGTAAATTTTGATGAGCTGCTAGGGGAGGTGTGGTGGATAGTGGAAGATGTGCTCTCAGCCTTCTGGCAGCTTTGTGGGGAAGACAAACCTAACTCCAAAAAGCACCTAGGGAAAAGATACTCCGTGACGTAGTACTGGCCAAGAGATGCTTCACACAGAAAGGTCTGTATGCAATGGAGACGCAGCTGCTGGGAGGGATTTGAGCTGGTGTTTGAAGGTGAGGAGAGGGTGTGTGCGTCTGTGTTTGTGTGGCCAGCAGATTGGGGCAGAGGGGTTAAGGAAGAGCTAATCTGGACCTTCCACAGACACAGACGAGAGCAGATGTCAAGCAGACCTGGGAGTCCTGGCTTTATGAGTTCATGGGAAACAGCGGGGCCAACAAATGGACTGGGGATTGAGGGATGGGGAGGGGCGGAGGAAAGACCCTGAAGTCCTCAGAAGCTGAGCTGTGGAGTGCAAGTTGTATGTTGCAGACCGCAGACCCCAAGCTGGCCATCTACAGGTCATTCTCGCACATGCACGGTTTTTGCTTAGCCTTCAATGGCTCTTTATTCTGCATATTATGAAAGCTTGCTTGCACACAGCCAGGTGGAAAGAATTTTCCAGCACATGTCTGTATATCCATCACCTGTGCTCTACCAGTAATCTCTGCTGTACTTGATTCTTATTACCTAGCTATCCCTCCCTCGGTCTACTTTTCTGTTGCATTTCAAAGTGATTTGCAGATACCTATTTACCTCCCTGTAAATACTTCAGCGTGTTAGTGTTAGCTAGAGTTGAGGTTTTGTGTATAGTTCGTTCTTTTGATAGTAAAACTTATATCTGTAGTGTTTTTTTTAAATGTTTGACATCAGTATCCAAAGTTGCGAGGCTTCCTATAAAAATTGGGATTTCTGACTTCCTTTGAGAATCAGAGGATCTGACCATACCAGGCCTGCGTTCTGCCCCCCAGCGAAAAGCCAAGTAATGGTTGAGTGCTCACCAGTCCATCCCAGTCCCCACTACGGTCCCCCACCTCTGTCTCTGACCCTGAGGAATGAGTGTCCCTTGCTTTATGCCTACACCTGGCCCACACAACTCAAAACAGCCTGGCCCCTACAGGCATTAGTATTTGACCCCTGCCATGAGCACTGAGGGATCACTATAGCTCTTAGCCTGAAGCGGACTCGGGGTGGGAAGCTGTGTGGAGGGAAGATCAGCAGCAGTATAAATGATAGTTGGGAGAAGGAACGAGACCCTCCACGGAGGCAGACTAATACTGAGCAATGATGAAGTAATTGTTTCAAGACTGAGCCCTTGAACCTGCGGAAGCCGTTTTTTTTTTTTTTTTTTTAATTTTTTTTTTTTATGTTTTATTTATTTTTGACAGAGAGAGACACAGTATGAGCAGGGGAGGGGCAGAGAGAGAGGGAGACACAGAATCCGAAGCAGGCTCCAGGCTCTGAGCTGTCAGCACAGAGCCTGATGTGGGGCTCAAACCCACAGA
This sequence comes from Felis catus, assembly GCF_018350175.1. Classification (NCBI taxonomy): domain Eukaryota; kingdom Metazoa; phylum Chordata; class Mammalia; order Carnivora; family Felidae; genus Felis; species Felis catus. Next base: position 28,546,604 of record NC_058383.1, on the reverse strand, counting down.
CCGCAAGATCATGACCTGAGCTGAAGTCGGACACTCAACCGACTGAGCCACCCAGGCGCCCCCTTCAAGAAGACATTTTTATGACAGCCACATGACAGATGCATGAGGCACAGAGCATAGAGTAGAAGAAGCAATAGAAATACCTTGGAATGAAGAATACTTACTTGCCTTGGGGTACTTGGCTGGCACAATTGAGTCAGAGCATACGAGTCTTAAATAAACTAAAAAAAAAAATTATTTTTTGAGAGGGGAAGGGGAACCTAAGCAGGTTCCACACTGTTGGCACAAAGCCTGACGTGGGGCTTGAACTCAAAAACCTGAGCCGAAATCAAGAGTCGGACACTTAACCAGCTGAGCCCCCCAGGCGCCCTGAGGGTGCGACCCTTCATCTTGGAGTAGTGAATTCGAACCCCACGTTGGGTGTAGAGATTACTTTAAAAAATAAGTAAGTAAATAAAAACTGCCACCAGCACCTATTTGTCAGTCACCTAAGGGGAATGTATTCGGCTGTGTCAGACTTCTTGACAACTGGCTTATTCATCACAAGTCGAATGTAAAAGCCTGTAAGGGATCAAACAGAGCGTCTGTTTATGGCTCCATCAACTGACCGCTTATAATAATTAGCGCCAAATGAAAGCACAACATGTAGCAACAGCTTTTCATGTCTGCAAGTTCAAAGGACATCATTTGAATCTGAATGCTGGTGGAGAGGCCCGTTAACTGCATCTTCTTGAACCTGTGTTTGAATTTAGGTTAATGACCTAGGATCCCATGCCTTCCTGTTTTATTTGGAGATGCACACAAATAAAGGGTGTGAGGCCGTGAGAGCCAGGCCTGGGAACTGGCCCCTGTGTGGATCTTGGTCTGCCCCTCCTTGACTGAGCGGGGATGCTTCCTCTGCTGCGGCCAGGAGACACTATCAGAGGGGACTGGCCAGGAAACAGAGTATCAGAGGGGACCGGACAGCGTGAGGATGTGGAATGGCCTCTGTGTCCTCACCCTGTAAATAATCTGCTTGTTCTGTGGGAGTGTGTCTTTCACAGGGCTCTCGCCACGCCTCTCTGGCCTGGGCACCATTGTGTCATTCTCCCTGTGCATCCAGACTGTATCTAGCAACGCCTTTGTTGACTCAATTGAGTCAAGAAGAGTTTGTTGTTCAAACTTTCCAGTTTGACTTTGGGCCTTTCCTATGGGAAGTGTTTTCTTTTGTGTTGTAGATGAAGGGAAAGCAGTAAGGGTGTTTGGTGAAGGAAGGTAATTTGGGAAAGGAGACAGAGCAGAATGTGTGTGTGTGTGTGTGTGTGTGTGTGTGTGTGTGTGTGTACACACCTATGTGACCTGTAATGAAATGGTTGAGGGCACTTTAGCATAGTTGTTTCTTTGTTTTTTTTGTTCTTAATTTTTTTGTTTGTTTATTATTTTGAGAGAGCGTGAGCGGGGGAAGGGAGAGAGAGAGGGAGACACTGAATCCAAAGCAGGCTCCAGGCCACAAGCTGTCAGCACAGAGCCGAACACAGGGGTCAAACCCATGGACCTTGAGACCATGACCTGAGCTGAAGTAAGTGGTGCCGTTAGCACAGTTTCCTTAACAGCATAAGCCCCAGGGCGCCTGGGTGGCTCTGTCTGTTAAGCGTCTGACTTCAGCTCAGGTCATGATCTTGCAGTTTGTGAATTTGAGTCCCGCATCAGGCTCTGGCCTGACAGCTCGGAGCCTGGACCCTGTTTCAGATTCTGTGTCTCCCTCTGTCTCTCCTCTCCCCTACTCATGCTCTGTCTCTGTCTCTTTTTCTCTCTCAAAAATAAACAAACATTAAAAAAAAAAAGCGAAAAAAGGAAAAGCACCAGCCCCAGTGGCCCAGGTTGGATCTAGGCTCAGGCATTTGCTACCAGTTGACTTTGGGCTAATGGGGTAGGCTCCATTCACATCTCCGAAATGGCATTCAGCGAGGCATCGTAAGCACGGTCCTGAGCCCAGAAGCTGGCCCAGAGTAAGCATGCGATGAATGTTAGCTGCTGCAGTTGACTGTTCCTTCCTTGGAAAGTACTAGTCAAATCACATGAAGCTACTTTTGGTGATAAGTAACAGGTTGTGGGGTTTTTTTGTTTGCTTCCTTCCTTTGCTTCCCTTCCCTTGCTTCCTTGCTTCCCTCCCTTCTTCCCTTCCTCCCCCAAAGGTCCCCAAATCCCTTTCAAACCCCCATGCTACACGGGGAGTCTCGACATAAAGTTAGAACAGTTATCAAACTAAGCACATGGTTTTCTGCTCTTGTTACGAGGCAGCAGCAACCAAAGCTGTTGTGATTCCTTACATGTAATCCAGGGATGTCACGTGAGGTGGATCTGTATTGCCCTGTGGATGTTGCTTGGAGACATTTATGTGGTTTTCTGTGGCTGTGTGGATGCCCTTGAACAAAATGATGGCTTTGAAGATCGTTGGGGGCTTCTTACCCAGAGGCTGCAGGGACCAAGTTTGGGAGGGGGCAGGGTGGTGCAAGGTGCTAGTGGGCTGGGAGGCAGGAAGTACTTGGTACATAAGAGCTTTGAGCGGTGGCCCCGTTCTTGCCATCTGCCCTCCTTTGCTTCAGAGTCCGTGTATGTGGAGAGAAGGTTCTACTGACTGAGGTTAGGCTTGTCCCCTGGTTGTGGGTGGCCGCGAGGCTGTCTGGAGCCACCTTGGGGAGTGATAGGAAGAATGGCCCCATAAAGATCCTATACTAAGGAGGAGCTAAATCCCTTAAATCAGGGCTCTGACGGGCTGTGCACACGGGGAGGTACGGATGCTCATGAGCTAGAAGCAACAGCGCCCATGACAACAGGAGTGGGCACAGTCCAGGAGTAATCCTCGGTATTTTAAGGCAATGCCAGGGAAGGGAGATAAACATAGCTTATCAGAAGTCTTAAATCACACACTCAGTGTCGATTTTGATCTTCAGGACAAGTTTGAAACGCAGCACTCTGAAGGCCACCGGCAGATCTCAGCCTTAGAGGATGACCTCGCCCAGACCAAAGCAATCAAGGATCAACTTCAGAAATACATCAGAGAGCTGGAGCAAGCCAACGATGACTTGGAAAGAGCAAAACGGTACGTCGGGAAGGAGAAACGGGTTTGGGAGCCTTTTTTCTCTGCTGTTGGCTCCCAGCACGTGGGTGCCAAGCACCGTGTTGAGTCTAGAGGATTCAGCCATGAGCCACACCAAGCCAGTGACCGTCCAGGAGACAGACAAAAGACATATCAGTGCAACTTGATGACAGCAGTAAGTGCTGCAAGTTCAGGTGCGATGGGGGTACTTAAGTGGACACAGAAGTTACACCATCAGTGGGTAAATGTCAGGCAAGGCTTCCCAGTGGAAGTGGCAGTTAGGCTAAGACCAGGGGGATGTATATGCATGACCCAGGGGAAGAGTATGAGGTGAGAACATTCCAGGCAGAAAGGCACACATGTGCTCATTACCACCCTAAGGTAAGTGTGTTCAAAGAACAGTATTTCTTTGCAAATGTTTATTTACTTTTGAGAGTACGAACAGGGGAGGGGCAGGCAGAGGGGGACAAAGATCCAAAGTGGGCTCCACCTCTAACAGCAGAGAGCCCGATGTGGGGGCTTGAACACACAAACTGTGAGATCGTGACCTGAGCCGATGCAGGGTGCTCAACCAACTGAACCACCCAGGCGCCCCCTAACCTGAGCCGATGTAGGGTGCTCAACCAACTGAACCACCGAGGTGCCCCCAAAGAACGGTATTTTGTAAACTGACATTCTGTTGCTGAGCAGAATACTACCAATGATAACTAAAATTTATTGAAAAACTACTCTGTGCCAGCCCCCCCCCTTTTTTTTAATGGAAACACATTAAAAATTAGATATATATTGCATATAGTGGCATGCACAGATTTTTAGCGTACAGGTCCCATCAGTTTGGGCAAATGGCATATACGCTCCCGCGACCCACACTCTTGTTAAGATGGGGAAGCTTTGTGTTGCCCCCACAGGCTCCTGTGTTACTTTTTAGCGGTTGCTTTAGGATCACTTCGCTGTACCACTTCAAGTAAAATGCAACAGCCTTGCAACCTTACAGTTTGATTTTTACCATCCTTGAACTTTATGCTATACTTGTAATACTGCTATGTCTACAAATGCCGTAGATTCTGAAATGCATAGCTATCGATTTGGCTTTAAAAAGTCAAGTGTGAGGGACGCCTGGGTGGCGCAGTCGGTTAAGCGTCTGACTTCAGCCAGGTCACGATCTCGCGGTCTGTGAGTTCAAGCCCCGCGTCAGGCTCTGGGCTGATGGCTCGGAGCCTGGAGCCTGTTTCCGATTCTGTGTCTCCCTCTCTCTCTGCCCCTCCCCCGTTCATGCTCTGTCTTTCTCTGTCCCAAAAATAAATAAAAAACGTTGAAAAAAAAATGTAATAAAATAAAAAGCCAAGTGTATTTGATTTTATTAAAAAAAAAAATTTGTTTAATGTTTGTTTTTGAAAGAGACAGAGCGTTAGTGGGGGAGGGGCCGAGAGAGACGGAGACCCAGAATCGAAGGCAGGCTCCAGGCTCTGAGCTGTCAGCATAGCTCGGGGCTCAAACTCAGGAAGGGTGAGATCATGACCTGAGCTGAAGTCGACCGAGCCACCCAGGTGCCCCTAAAAAGCCAAGTATATTTTAAAGAAATGAAGAGAGTAAAAAGATAGCCTTTTATATTTACCCACATATTTACCATTTTGGGTTCATTCCTTCCTGAGGATCTGGATTTCCCTCTGGTATCCCCTCCCTTGGGGCTTGAAGAAGTTCCCTTAGGATTTCTTTCTTTTTTTTTCTTTTTAAAAAAAAATTTTTTTATGTATATTTATTTTTGAGAGGCAGAGACAGAGCATGAGTGGGGAGGGGCAGAGAGGGAGACACAGAATCTGAAGAAGCTCCAGGCTCTGAGCTGTGTGCACAGAGCCCGATGTCAGGCTGTAACTCAAGAACCACGAGATCGTGACCTGAGCTGAAAGACACTTAACCTAGCCGCCCAGGCGCCCTTTCCCTTAAGATTTCTTATAGCGAAGGTCTGCTGATGGTGAAGTCTCCTTGTTTTAGTTTATCTCCAGGGGTCTTTTGCCTTCATTCTCTTCTTCTTTTTTTTAGGTTTATTTGTTTTAGAGAGAGTGGGGGAGGAGCAGAGAGAAAGGGAGAGAGAGAATCCCAAGCAGACCCCGCACAGTCAGCACAGAACCCGATGCGGGGCTCTAACTCGTGAACCATGAGATCATGACCTGAGCTGAAGTCGGGTGCTTAACCGACTGAGTCCCCCCAGGCACCCCTGCCTTCATTCTTGTCCACTGGATGTAGAATTCTGGGTTGACAGCTGTTGTGTGTTTTTCTTTCGGTGGGTTCTTCCACTGGTTTTCTGGTTTCCTTGCTTTAGGTCACAAGTCAGTGGTCATTTGAGTGGTCACTCCCCAGTATATAATGTGTTTTTTTCCTAGCTGCTCTCAGATTTTTCTCTTGATTTTTTGTTGGCAGCAGTTTGATTATGATGTGCCTCGGTTTTATATACGTGTCTTTTTTTTTTTTAAGTGTTGGATTTAACCAGAATAGATTTTTTTCATTTCCTTCAGTGATTCTCAATACCCAATGTGGGGCTCAAACTGGTGACCCTGAGATCAACAGTTGGATGCTCTTTGGCTGAGCCAACCAGGCGCCCCTATATGTATTTATCTTGACGGGGATTTGCTGGGCTTCTTTAGTCTGTACATCTCTCTTGACAGATTTCACTTGGGTCATGATTTCTCAAAGATTTGCGCTGGCCCATTCTCTCTGTCCTCTGTCCTTCTGGGACCCCAACTACACACATCAGTCGTTTTGATAATTGCCACACAGGTCTCTGAGGCTCTGGTCCTTTTATTATTTTTTTCCTCTAATATTTTTTCTTTCGGTTCTTCAAATTGGATAATTTCTGTTGATCTGGTTTCAAGTTCGCTGCACCTTTCTCTCCAGTCTGCTGATAAGCCAATTCCAATAGAGCTTTCAGAGATTGTATTTTCAGTTCTAGAATTTCCTCTAAAAAAAAAAAAGTGATTTCCATTCCTCTACTGTGGTTTCTCTTTATATCCTTGAGCATAGCTAAAGAAACTACTTTGAAGTCTTTTTCTGCTAATTCTAACCATGTAGGTTACCTCAGGGCTGCTTCAAGGCCACTGTGCAGATGCATGGTCCCAGTGTTAGCCAGAGACGTGGGAAGAGAATTTGGGGCTCCCATGTGGGGTGGATTCCATCACTGGAGCTGTAGGCAGAAAACTTCCGAAGATGCAAAGTCCACCCAGATTTCGTTGATCAAAGCAAGTCATGTGGCTCAAGTCCAGAGCAGGGAAAGTACATTTCACTCACAGGCCGTGGCAAGGATGTGGATGCAAGAAGGGAGGGAGAATTGGGACCACTTCTCATGGGAGCCAGTCTACCATTCACGTGGTTGAAAAATAATACACAAAGGGTAGAGTTTTTTTATGCAAATTCAGGCAAATAAAAATAGAAATTGGTGTTATCCCTACTCTCCTCCCCAACAGCATTCTATACACGCTGTTGTACATCTTCTTTCATACAACAGTAGATCTTGGGGATCTTTCTGTATCAGGACACAGAGAATTCTTTGTTCTTTTTTTCCCCCCAAGTGCATAATATCCTATTGTATGGTTGGTATTGCATAATACATAATACTTTATTTGTCCAGTCCCCTGTGGATGGATAGCTGCTACATTTGCATTCTTGTGCGGTGATCAGCATTGCTGTGATGAATGATGAACACTGCTTGCACAGATGTTTATCTGGAGAATAAATCCCCAGAAGTGAAATTGCAGGGTAAAGGGATAGACGCATGCGTGATTTTGATAGTTGTTGCCCGATTGTTCTCTCTGTAGTTACATCGCTTTACATTCCCAGCAGCTACGTGTCTTGTTTTCCACACAGCTTCCCACACAGAGTGGTTTTCAGACTTCACATTTCTGCCAATCTAGTCAGGGCCCAGTGGATACATTTCTGAATTCTGCCTGACATAGATTCCTTCTCATATTTTTAAGAATGATTTGTTTCTTTTTCTCTGAACTTTGCCTTTTTTTTTTTTTTAAACTTGGGTTGCTGGTTGCTTCTCATTTCTAGGAGACCTTTTATATATTTGTTGATGTGGATTGAAAATATTGAGAATTTGTCATTTGTCTTGCAGCTTTGTGTGATGTATTCGTTACTGTCAAGTTCTCTGATCTCTCTCTAGTCGATCAGTCACAGTGGCAGGGCAGGGTTTAAACAGCTGTTAGCCTGGGTTTTCTTTTTTTTTCTTACATTTCTTTCTTACATTTCTCACTCTCGTGTGCACTCTCTCTCTCTCCCTCTATATGTATGTATTCACATTTTTGCCAAATGCTGAACATTTGGGTGTTAAAATCAGATGAGATAGAGGTGAGGCCCCAGTCATTATTATAGAATGAATAAAGTTCTGGAATACTCAAGTTTTATATTTAAAAAAAACTTGGGGCTCCTGGGTGTCTCAGTCAGTTGAGCGTCCAACTCTTGATTTTGGCTGAGGCCATGATCCCGGAGTCGTGGGACTGAGCTCTGTGTTGGGCTCTGTGCTGAGCGTGGGGCCTGCTTGGGATTTTGTGTGTGTCTGTCTGTCTCTCTCTCTCTCTCTCTCTCTCTCTCTCTCTCTCTCTCTCTCTCTTCCTCCCCCTCCCCTTCCCCTGCTTGCGTTCTCTCTCTTAAAAAAATACATAAATAAAAAACTTTAAAAACGGTACACAGTTTTATTTTAGTAGGGTATTTGGAACACTGATTTGCATTTTGAGTCTCCAGGAGGAGATGGGAGTTTGCTCTCCTGGCATTTGGACCCTGTATGTTGTCCTGAATAAGGTGCTGGCCCTTTGCTAAGTGCCGTATGGACATTTCTCACTTAATCCTCAGGACGGCTTTGTGTACCTCAAGAGCTAAGATGATTCTCCTTCTGCAGGTGAACAGCCTGGGTCCCAGAAGGTTAAGATGCTTGCTCAAGTCTGTGGTGTCCAGGAGGTGCCCATGCTGGGACTCATGCCCCCTGTGTCCGCCCTTTCTCATCTCCCTGTTCTGTAGGCACCACATGGATGCCACTGTTTGCTCTCCGGGACAACTTTGCTTTTCTCTTACCAGGGCCACGATCATGTCTCTGGAGGACTTTGAGCAGCGTTTGAATCAAGCCATTGAGAGAAATGCCTTCCTGGAGAGTGAACTTGATGAGAAGGAGAATCTTCTCGAATCTGTTCAGCGCCTGAAAGATGAAGCCAGAGGTCAGGAAGACTTGGCTTTTTTCTGTGTGCCCTGACCGGTGTTTTCCCCTCTCCCTACCTGAGAACAGCTTCTCCTCCAATGTTGCCCAGTGTTACCTTTGCTGGAAATCTGTGACCTGCCCTAGTCAGAGGGCGTAGAACCACACTGGGCAGGCCTTGTCCCCGCCCCACGGTAAGAATTGTCAGATGTCTGACCCTGTAAAGACCCTCTGTGGGTATTCAAACCACCACTGGCTTTTTGTTCAGCAGGACTGTAAGAGTTTTGTGGGGAGAAAAGTCTTGATGGAATTGCTAGCTAGCCCATTGTTTCTCGGACCTGATGGCAGCCGAGGCAGTGGTTTCCAGCTCTGAATTCCCATCAGCATTTGCTCCGTGGAAGTTTGCAGTTCTGGGGTAGATCTGGGTGCAGAAGAACTTCTTAAACATCCCAATTAATTGTTCCTAACACTAATTTAGTTTCTAATGTATAGCCAGTAGAAGGGGGATTAAAAAGAAGAAAACTGCAAGTCTGAAAGGTAGTTCTGCAGTGGTTAAATAAATGACAGAGATTCGTTTTGTTTTATGGAACATTAAACAGTTGTTAAAACAAATAAGGTATAGATGTGAATATGGCTAGATTAAGGCCTACCGTTGAAGGAAGATAAATCATAGACCGTAAACGTGTTTCTGTTTACACTTAGTAAGAATTATTCCTAACATACGCTTAATAGATAATAGATAAACTGTACGTCTGAAAACGTAGAGAAAAAAGGATTGAAAATATCTCCCCCATATTATAGTGATAATGAGTCAAGAGGCCCATATGGGGGTTGGTGGGGAAAGTTGTCTTTTCCCTTCGTATGCTGTATACCCTGTTGAGCTGGAAATATCTTGAAGCAAGTAAAGCATTAGTGTATCTATCAATGCCATAGTTTTTCAAAAATTTTAAACCTTTTTGTTTTTGTTTTGTTTTTATTTTTAAGTAGGCTCCATGCCCATCATGGGGCTTGAACTCACAACCCTGAGATCAAGAGTCACACGTTCTAGGGGCACCTGGGTGGCTCAGTTGGTTAAGCTTCCAACTTTGGCTCAGGTCATGATCTCATAGTTCGTGAGTTCAAGCCCCGCGTTGGGCTCTGTGCTGATGGTTCAGAGCCTGGAACCCACTTCGGATTCTGTGTCTCCCTCTCTCTCTGCCCCTCCCCACTCATGCTCACTCTCTGTATTAAAAATAAACAAAACATTAAAAAAAAAACAGTCACATGTTCTACCGGCTGAACCAGCCAGGTGCCCCTAAACCTTTTTGGTTTTATTACAAAATCGTGTAGTTTCACAAGCCTGCTAGGCAAGGTCCTGTGGGTTTCACTCCCCTGAGGGTTTCCGCCCATGGGTTTTCATTCTGGTGCTTCTTTTCCCTGACCAGTGTCTACTGTCGACCCTCCCTTTGCCCTGTCCCCTGAAGCAAGGGCTTAATCTGAATCCTTGTCCTGGCTCAGATTTGCGGCAGGAATTGGCTGTGCAGCAGAAGCAGGAGAAACCCAGGACGCCCATGCCCAACTCGGTGGAGGCCAACAAGACAGACACAGCTGTGCAGGCCACGGGCTCCGTGCCGTCCACCCCCATAGCTCATCGGGGACCCAGCGCCAGCTTAAACACACCGGGGACGTTCAGACGTGGTAAGAGAACGGTAGTCAGGGGGATTTGCCTTGTTTCACCAAGCTCTCCACGGGTAGGGTGGTGGGTCAGGGAGGTACTGGCACTGGCTGTGCTGCAGGGAGCAAACTGGGTGCTCAGAGGGGCAGAGCTTTGAGACAAACTGGAAGAGCTCGGGTGTGAGGCAGCAGGGAGCGGTGGAGTCTGCAGTGAGCTGGACAATGGAAGCTTCTTCCCAGGGGCGGCTGCCACTTGCTCCCACCCCGTGACATGTGGGCCCAGCATTAGCGGACCTTTCCGTTCTTCATCAGAAGCCAGAAAATCCTCTTGTTGAACGTGAACTCTCCTAAATTTAAAATTCCAATGATCAGATAAAAAATTTAGAAAACGTTTTGTGGGTCTAGTGAGACGTGTGTCTAGAACTGGAGCTGGTGTAGCCTGGGGTGCATGGTTAAAAAAAAAAAAAACAAAAAACCCAACAACGAGAAATTGGAGATTTTGCCCCAGCTCCTCTGCTGATTCACAGAGGCTGTTATCAGGCTGCTTAATAGGAAATAACAGTAGGCAGCTACTAGTGCTCCGTGTGGGCTAGTTAGCCGCTATGCTTAAAGTGCTTTGCATATGTGTGACCTCACTGAATTCTTAGTACTGGCCCAGGTGCCGTCCCCATTTGACGGATGAGGAGACTGAGGCCCTGAGGAAAGTAGCTCGCCTCAAGTCATATGGGCGGTAAATAGCAGAGCTGAGATTCAGACTCAGGCCAGCTGGCTCCAGAGCTCACACTCCCTGTTCCTGCCATATCCCTAGGCTCGTCCCCTGGGATGAAGAGACTGGTGAGATTTCCAGAATGCCCATCTAGAGCAGTGTTTTCCACACTTTAGTATGCACGTGACTCAGCGGGGCATCTCGTTCAAATGCACCTGAGATTGAGCGGGTCTGGGCAGGACCCGAGATCCTATGCCCTAACCAGCACCCCAGTGATCCTGGTGCCTCTGGTCCCCGGCTCCTGCTTGGAGGAGAGAGGCTGTGGAGAGTTAAGACCCTTCCAGATGTGGTTTGCTTGGATGCTATTCATGTTCATTAACTGTATGGAATTCGTAGAATTTCAAGAAGACTTGTTTGGATTTTGATTTAAAAGAGTGACGTGTAAAGGTGAACAGTTAATACAGTCATTGTAAGGCTGCAAAAGGTCAGTCATCCCATAGACTCCTCGCGGGTTAGTTAACTTTTGAGTGAAACGGGCAGCATCCAGGATCAGAGCGTGGGGATTAGCCTCCCTGCCCCCTCACCGGGGTTCCACATGTAAGGACATGAGTGCACCGACTTAGACTGGGGATCGCTCTTATATGTGCTCCCTTTGCACACCCAGGTCTGGATGACTCCACGGGTGGGACTCCCCTCACGCCCGCAGCCCGGATATCGGCCCTCAACATTGTGGGAGACCTGCTGCGGAAAGTAGGGGTAAGACCGCCGCCTCCCCGGGTTTGGTGTGGTTCCTTGCCTGTGTTTCAGGATACCTGAGAGGGGCGACTTTACTGGTTCCTTTCCCCTGTAACAGAGCGTCCCCTAGCGTCCCCTAGCGTCATTCGAGCTCCTGTGGGCCTTGTTGTTGACAAACACCCAGAGCTCTGACTCCATCAGCCCTTTGACTTCTGTGCATATATTTCTTCCCCTGCCATTTTTCCTTGGAATTCGGGAAATCTGGCTGGTGTCTGTGATGTTTTTCTTAATTTAAGAAAACTGAGAAACATTTGAAAGTTCTTTTCCTTTTAAATGAGGGAGTCAAAGACAACATCTCAAAGGGCTAGAGCAAAGAACTCGACTTGAGGTTTTACCTTCACTACAGGGAAAGGTTTTTTGTGTGTGCTTAAGAAATAACACAGGTATTCTGTGTAGCTGTTGCTTGTGTTTTTTAAAATGATGCTGGCGAATCACATGATTTAACTCCTGCCAGCCTGTCGTCAGCCAGAATGTATGTAGTCAGAGCTGCGCCTTCATAGAAGCTTGCGACTCTTTTCTTGTGTTTTTACTTTGAGATTTTGGTTTTCTGGTTTTCTGTTCTGTAAACATGTTTCTCTTTAAATGTTTTGCACAGTTAGAGTAATAGATAAGCCTGGGGCGGTCTCAACGCCCTCTTGGTTTTTATGGGGTCTGTTTCCAACAAGGCCCAGTCCTCCCACACAAGCCACTCTGTGCACGTTTGATAAAGGTAAACAAAAGAGTAGATCATCCCGAAAGTTGATTTCACGTTTCCCATAGGCAGGGCTGGTGATTTTCCAGGAAGCTCCTAACTGTCTTAGGCCAGTGGCTCTAAAGGGCGGATGCACGCGGGGTTCCTTCAGGGCCCCACTCTTGGAACTCCCGCCCTACAACACAGTTCGAGAACCCCCGTTTGAGGTTATTGTCTGTGTACAGGCTCTGGGGAGAGGGGAGGTCTGCTCTTGAACCTGAAGGATGAAAGCACGTTTCTCTGCAGGCGCTGGAGTCCAAACTTGCATCCTGCCGGAACTTCGTGTACGATCAGTCCCCAAACCGAACAAGCGGCCCGGCCTCGGGGCGGGGGAGCAAACACAGAGATGGCGGTGGCGAGAGACAGCCAAGCAGCAGCGGCGTGCCTCTAGGTGACAAAGGGTCAGTACCTTTTTAGCTGTCCGCTCCTGGGGGGAGCCTCTCACCGCTGACCGATAGCCATTTTATAAAAGTTGGAGGATCAGGTCAATGAACCTTAACCCTCCACCCCCTTGGGACGCAGTGAGGTGGTGTCTTCCGGTGAAGGTTAAGGGCGAATGGCCAGGAAGAGGCTCGTTTTTATTACTCGAATCTGCAGCCCCAGCTCCTGGTCATGCTGTGAGAATGTCCTGTATGAAACACTTGTTTGGGACTTGAGCTTCAAAAGCTTCTCTGTTTCCCCTAGAGGAAGATTTTTTTTTTCCTTAAAAAAGAAAAAAAAAATCTTTAGAACCTCAGGAAACAGGGACTCCATTCCAGCCAGACTAGATTCCAGTAACCTGATGGGAAAGCACAACTCAGACTCTGACAGCTTTGGGTATTTTCTTACTTGAGGAAAATCAGGACAGCTTCTGGATGGGTTGATTTCCTAAGCTGCGTCGCCATGTTCCTGGACCCCGAGCCAAGTAACTTGGGTAGGTGTGGGGCAGACAGAGAGATGATGGGGAACGAAGAGTCGTTTTCCATGGTGTGCACGTGACTTCCGACCTTGTCGAAGAGGGTGTTTTTAGTGGGTCTGGTGTGACTGGGTCTGGTGTGGCCTCGGGAATGTGCGAGCTCGATGGCCAGTGTCCTTTTCTTCGTTTCGCAGGAGAGAAAATTGACACCCAGGGAGACCCTGCTCCTGCCTCTCTTTCCTCTTAGAACTTTGTGGGCCCTGATGTTAGCCAGTCTGTGACAGCTGTAATGTCCGCCTAATTTGGTTTGCTCTGTCTGAAGGTTGGGAAAACGCCTGGAATTTGGGAAGCCGCCTTCAAATATTTCCTCACCGTCGCTGCCGTCAGCCCAGGGTGTAGTCAAGATGTTGCTTTAGGAAATCCACGGAAGCCGAAGCCCCTGGTGTGTCTGTGTGGGAGTCGTTGCTTTTCTTTCCCTCCTTAAACTAGGTTTTTGCTTTGTTTAAGTTAGTTTAAGAACTACGAGCAAACAGTCACACTAGCCACTGAGGCCATCGCTCATGGCCCCTGGTAGCTGTCCCCGTGAAATGTTGTCTCCTCCTCCCCAGCCTCCTTGCCAGTGCGTTGCAAATCGACAGGGACAAACCGGACCCCCTGGACAGGGCTCCGTGGTGTGGATGCTGAGGCCACCCCATCATCTTGAACTGACCTGAGTGTTGAAGGATTTGGGGGTGTTTTTTTAATGACTGGAATTGCCTTAAAAATGGGATGTGAGCCCATCTCAGGCCCAGGCTATCTTCCGTAAGAAAATCTCCGTGCTCTGTGGCACCAGAAGGGTCTGTGTACTGAAATTGTGTCGAAGAGAGAAGAGTAGGATAGGCATGTGCCTTTTTTTAAAAAAACACACTATGGTGTAGTGTACCTCTGGGACTCACTCTGCCCCTCACTGAGGCGTTGGGAGCTGTGCTTGTGTTTCAGAGGCGATCTTGTGTGGACAAGGGCGATGGAAACATCTGTATCTTCTTTAGATCGTTCCCGATAGTTGGGTTTCCTGGAACTTGTGCCCTGGCCCTGGGGGTGACCTCCCCGACGGTCGTTGGGGTGGCGTGGCCTTTTGAGTACAGCCCCTAAGAACAGAACTTCATTCAAAGCCATGATAAAGTAACCATGGTGGCCTCCACATAGGATTGAACCACAGGATTGTTGTTGGAAGCTTCCTTGTGAAAGAAGACACAAACACGGGATTTTCACGTGGACGGAGTATGTGCTCAGCCCTGCCCGTCGTGAACGGCTGGCTCACACTTTTGGAGGCAAGTTAAAAAGAACACGTGAATTTGGGAGCATGGGCGCAGCTTAACCACCCTTTGTTACTAAGTTATTTTTCCAAGAGAATAGCAGAAATATCCTTGAGTTGAAAATAGAACTTTTCAAGTGCTTTTGAAATTCAACAGAGAATTAATCTCTGGTGCCCAGTTCATTACCATGGGAACATTCTAACCTGTATCGGGAAAAGACGGACTTCTATTTTTTTAAAAGAACAATAAAATCAAGAGAAACTCATCTTCCACGTGGTGGTGGTGGTGGTGGTGGGTAAATGCTGCTTTGTGCCTTGATGTTTGCTCGAACGGTGGCAAAAAGTTTGTTTTTGAACCAAGTAATCAAATACGAAAAAACTCTACTTGAAAAAAATTCCTCTTCACGTCAGCTTCTTAGAAGTGTATTTAGGATATGTTTGTGTATTGTTGAGGGTAGGTTGACGTTTGGCTATTGGCCTGAGTTCTTCCATTGCCATATCTCTTCTCAAATCTATTTGACCTCTACGGAATCAGTGGGTGGAATCAATTTGTGTGGAATAGAACTTCTGCAAGGAGAGGACGCACGGCCTGGTTTTGCATGGCCCCCGTAGTAACAATGGTTTTTATGTTTTTAAAGGGGAAAACAAAAACGGAAAGGTGAACACGTGACAGAGAACACATGTAGCCTAAAATATTGACTCTCAGTCTTTACAGAAAAAGTTTGTTTAAAAAAGCTTGGGGTGCCTGGGTGGCTCAGGGGTTTGAGCGTCTGACTCTTGATTTCAGCTCAGGTCGTGATCCCAGAGTTAATGGGATCAACTCCTGCATCAGGCTCTGCATTGAGTGAGGAGCCTGCTTGGAATTCTCTCTCGCTCCCCCCCCCACTTCTGCACCTCCCCTGCTCAAGCACTAATGTTCCCTCACTCTCGCTCTCAAAAAAAAAAAAGTTTGTCGATCCCTGCTGGATGAAGTCTTACGTTTTTGAAATTCAAGGATATCTTGGGGCAGGTGGGCGGCTCAGTTGGTTGAATGTCCAACTTCGGCTCAGGTCATGATCTTGCAGTTTATGAGTTCGAGCCCCACGTCGGGCTCTGTGCTGACAGCTCGGAGCCTGGAGCCCGCTTCGGATTCTGTGTCTCCCTGCCCTTCCCCTGCTCTTGCTCTGTGTCTCTCAAAAATAAACATTTAAAAAAGTTTTTTTTAATTCAAGGATATCCTATATCCCTCACAGTATGTACGTATGAGTTTTGATTGATAAGGATGTTCTTCATGGTCAAGTTCCTACTTCCTGGGCCTGGAGCTGCCTGCCTCTGCTTGGAGAAGTCCTCTCACACAGACTCATGTGACACCTGTGCTTGCTCGTTTGCTGTTGGGGTGTTTTTTTTTTTTTTTTTTTTTTGGCCAGCTGTGGGATCTCAGATAATTTATTTCCCCTCCCCAGGCCTCAGATTCCCCATTTATGAACACTGGCTTCCCAGGGTCATGGTAAGGATTAAGCAAGAACACACCCCATTCTTTCACTCCATAGACAACAACAGAAGAGCCGACTGCACTCCAGTGATTTATAACCTTTTATTAGTGAAGGTGTCCTTAAGTACAATCGGGGTGCATATAAAACAGTGTAACATTCTTGCTCTCATCCCACTGGAGCAGCGTCTCCTTTTGAACTCATGTGACTACCGAAGGCACTTGGTCTCGGTGAACTGTGTGCATCTGACGTGCGGTAACCAAGAGGGGAAAGAACTCAAACAGGGGCCCACTCGAGACGTTGGAAGGGTAGACAGGCTAGGGAATGGCTTGGGAGCGGGAGGCAGTGGCACCCATCTTGGTGACTTTCTCCCCGTTTCACGTAAACTAAGTTGCCAGTGATCAGTTACTGTGGTTCTATTTTCCTAAAAACTCAAGATTTCTGCACAATTCACTGATGGGGGGAGCGGGGGTGTCTGTGTCGCTTCTTGGGTTTTTCTCGTTTGGTACAGCATTCAAAACTCCATCGATACCCTGGACGCAGGGTGGTGGTTTTTATATTCGTTGTGAGGGGTGTCTGTGACATTTGGGATTTGAAAATGGATTTAAACAGTGCTAAGCAGAGTCCACTGGGTTTTGGTTTTGTTCTGCTTTTCGCAAGTTGTTTATTCACTGGCTTTGGTTCCATTGAAGTCTGCATCGCGAGCGTCCATTTCCTCATCAGATCCATCGGCGTTTTCAATAACTCGACGTCCTCCAGACCTTCTAGAAGGAACAAAGGAGGGCTCGTTTCCTCGCCTGTGGGTTTTAAAAGAATACACGTTTCTTTAGTACAGAAAGCCCCCCCTTGAGATTGGAAGAGGCTTTTAAAGGGACAGAAAACAAACACAGACAAACTGAAATGAAATGAAAATATTCAGGTTAAAGTCAAGGGCTGACCTATCTCAAGGTGTGGTAACGTTTAATGAGCTGGAACGGGAGGAAAGTAGATTTTTCAAAGCAAGAGTATCAGCTTTAAAAAAAAAAAAAAAAAAAGTAAGGTGCGGGCGCCTGGGTGGCTCAGTGAGTTGAGCCTCTGACTTTTTTTTTATTTTTTATTTAAAAAAAATTTTTTTTTTCAACGTTTATTTATTTTTGGGACAGAGAGAGACAGAGCATGAACAGGGGAGGGGCAGAGAGAGAGGGAGACACAGAATCAGAAACAGGCTCCAGGCTCTGAGCCATCAGCCCAGAGCCTGACGCAGGGCTCGAACTCACGGACCGCGAGATCGTGACCTGGCTGAAGTCGGACGCTTAACCGACTGCGCCACCCAGGCGCCCCTAGCCTCTGACTCTTGATAGCTGTTCAGGTCATGATCCCGGGTAGTGGATCAAGCCCCACATCAGGCCCCACACTGAGCATGGAATCTGCTTAAGATCTTCTCCCTCTCTCTCTCTCTCTCCAACCCACCCCCACCCCCACCCCACACCTCTCTCAAAAAAAAAAAAAAAAATTGGGCTTGGTCGTCTGATGGCCCACAGGATTCTCTTCTGTGGTCTTTTATTTGGAAAAGAAGAAAAAAACGAATCAAGCGGGGGCTGACACATTCCCGTGGGGTTATTCATACCCTGTGGAGCAGGTGTGAAGGAGATCGTGTTCTCATTTTGTACCCCCTTGCCTTCAGAAGGGAACAAAGGGGAGGGTTTTAGGTTCTCAACCGGAAGAAGGTGGAAATGAGCATCAAAGGCAGCATTGAGGCAAAGAGGTCACTGTGCGGATGCCAGAGGTGTGCGCTCTGGTTAAAGCAACGCAGGGTCCCCTGCTTGTTTGAGAGAATTCACGGTGTGAGTTCTCCCAGGACAGAGATCTTGCTGATTTTTACTCACCACACAGGCACCGTGCATGGCGTATAATAGGTGCCCAATGAATATTTGTTAGAAAAGTAAGCTAGACATGTTAATCTAAGGTGTATTTTAGCTTTAGCTGGTAGGATACCCCTTTCTCTGTGTGCTTATGGCTCCCACCTCTGGAGTGCCGGATGCCCTGAGTTCCTGCCAGGGTGTGCCTAGGTCACCTGCAGTGTGGCTTTGGTTAGGAGGGCAGGCAGGTGGCAGGAGAAGTCAGATAACCAGCACTCAGCGTCCTCTCCAGGAAAGAAATGTTTGCTGTGTTTTCTGGGACAACAAATAGTCGTATTTGGCTCTGGTGATCTGGCCCTGTTTGACCTGAATCAGAAGACAGGTCTTAACTCATTTTAGGATGCCTAAGAGGAACGCAGAATTTTTGTCATAAAAAATGACCCGCTTCGCCACGCAGAGGCTGGACTTTTGAAAGCTATGAGGGAGAGCCCATCCCAGTTAGAGATTCTTTAGTCCAAAGAGACAACTCAGGTAAGATTGGAGGCAAAAGGAAGGCCCAGAACATCCTGAACACTGAGAAGGGGAGCCCCAACGTGAGCCTTCTGGGGTCCGAGGGTGGGAGAAACCCGGGCTGGGAAAACCCGCCTAGGTTCACAGAATGCTACTGAGGGGCCACGGTCAGGGATGAATACTTAAAGCTGTAACCACTCCCAGCTCAAGACTCAGGCCAGCTTCACTCACGTCAGAGGGAAGCTCAGAAGTGCCCTGTGCCCTTGGAACTAACTTTCCATCACCCTCTCTAGAAGTGACCTTTTAAAAAGTCTTTAGCCCTGTGTTTTCCAAGCACCTGGGTCTGAAAGCAGGGTCTCGGGGGACAGGACAGAAAGGAGAGTAGCTTCCACGCGTCTCTTCCGCTTCTAATCCTCCTGGTTCAAAACTCGGTGGGACAGCCTGGGGTTGGGAAACCGTCTCCCCTACCCTTCCAGGCTCCCGGCACTCTTGGCCTCCCGAGACAGTGTGGATTTGCAAGCTACAAGAGCTGAGGTGTAAATGTGTTCCTTTGATCTAAGACGTAAATCATGTCCCGGGTCACTGTTAGCCCCCTGCTCCGCCACGGGTCCTGTGAGCCTGTCTTCCGGTTCAGGTACCCTTCCTGAAGGCCGAGGTGGGCACTGGCTACATCAGTCACAGGAAGTAAGGGACCCCTTCTAAAGATTTTCTTCAAGTGTCTGATCCTGGAGAGTCTGGCTTCTATTCACAGACTCCGAGAGCTTCCAGGCACTAGTGGCATGGTGGGATCCAGCACCAGAGCAGAAGCACTGATTTGCAAGGACTCACTTTCCCATCGGCTAGTGGGTCCCACCGTCCAGCCTGAGCTGTCAGGAGCGCTGCTCAGAAAGCCGTGTTCTAGAGGCCGGGCACTCTTCCTAGAGCTCCTGCCAGTCCCTCATCCAGCTTTAAGTATTGGGGTAGCGACAGCTACTTCTCCAAAAGAGAAGAGGGACACAAGGCAGGGCCTCCTTGGCCTCTCAAGGAAGATGAGAGGAAAACCAGGCCCTGGTTGCCTAACGTCACGTGTGAAAAGCTGGTAGACTCCCACACGAGTCGAGGCCTCTTAACTCTGTCGTGTGAAGGGTCCTGTGTCCATCCTCGAGTCTCGGGTGTCCTGTCCATCCCCCTCTGTGTATACGGGCTCGCAAGACCCCTGGAAAAGGCTCCGTCCGCACCATGCTTGGCTGCGCAGTGGCCAGCACGTGTCCTAGCGTGCGGAAAGTGCCGTTATCAGCCAGGCCTCGCTCAAGGCTCATGTGGCCCCAGCGACTGTAGAACGCGCAGTGAGAGCCCATTTCTTTCGCAGACATGCGTATGAAAGCCCGGCCGTGGGGACAACCAGAGGCCGGGCTGTGGTTCCCATGAACCTGTGCTCGTGAATTGTTATTTGTGGACCAGATTTGAGGCCCTTTTCCACGAAAGGGCCCAGGCTGTAGAAGTGTCATACCCGCTCAGTGCAGCGTCTTAACCAGACGGAGGAGGACAGCACAGCCAAGTGTCCTACTGCCAAGTGTGAGAGAGGCCCACTTATGCAGGTACCAACAATCCGAGTGACACACACGCAGCCTCTTAAGCGCTCGTCAACACACGGTGACGAGGACACATTTGGTGCCGTGT
Source organism: Felis catus (assembly GCF_018350175.1). Lineage (NCBI taxonomy): Eukaryota > Metazoa > Chordata > Mammalia > Carnivora > Felidae > Felis > Felis catus. The sequence goes on along the minus strand of NC_058383.1, from coordinate 28,526,794 downwards.
CAGATGCCCAAGCAGAAGTAGGGAAGGAAGACGGGTCAAGAGATTAAGTCTTGTACTGATCTTGGCTATGATAAAAAGAGTTTTGAACTAAGGCATCCAGGCCTTCAGATTTTGCAGGAATCCCATGGAGGTTCGTGAGGGCCAAAAAAGGGGGTCGCAGGGACTGGGAGGGCGGGAGGGCAGAACGGAAGTGGAAACCAAGTGCAACACACATGAGCCGCGACGCTGGAGGCATGGTACCTGGTGAGTCATTGCGGAGTTTCCTGGGGAAGGGGGCCTCTGAAACAGAGAGAGAGAGTCTCTGGTGGTTATCCTCCGCCAACGAGAGGGAGTCCTCTAAGTGCGTTTTTAATCATTAAAGGCATTCCCTTCGATGAAATGATCAAAGGCACTTCTAAGTCAACCTGGCAGAGAAGCGCGGGACACCAAGAACTCTGAGGCCGGCACGCGTAAGCTGTTGGTTCAGCTAAGAAGCTCACGTCTGCTGGTGTGGCAGAGGCCGGGCCCAGCTCTTTAACAGGCGCTCACGTTGAGGTTTACCTGGTCGGCACGACTATGAAACTCGCTTCGCATTTCCTTGTTCACTGAGAGCTGGCCAGGCTTGCTAACCTCACTCACGGCTCTAGTGCTGGACTTGAGGTTTTTACACGTGGGACACAGAGGCGGCAGGAAGGTGTGACCGCTCTTGGCCCTGCCTTAGGGTATGCTCGTACCGGGAGTGTCAAATAGTCTGTTCCATACTGTAGGCCCTGAGGAGGGTCAGCTGTTGGGGGGCAGAACCCACAAGGTACGTTGAACATGTGCTAAGGGAATCAGGGGTCCTGACCACAGGGAGCAGTGACAGCCAGAGCAGCTGACTGCTCCCCCACCCCCGGGCCTGGCACTGAGGAGGGCAGGGTTCAGTCACCAGCCAAGCAAATTCTGGAGGGGAGAGAGGGGGACAGCTCCATGTGAGAACAGCTGTCTTGCTGACCATCGTCCTGGGGGTTGCTCCCAAGCCCCTGTTGGACCTGAGAGGTTACATCTTGTTTCTCTTTCACTGGGGGGACCCACAGGCCCTCCCCAGCCTTGTGTGATCTGGGGTCTCCTTCCCGAAGCCCTGTACCCCACGCCAGCCATCCTCCCCCTTCTGAAAGGGGTTTGGGCTGTCCCCTCGTCACCTGCCTGCAGTGATGCTCAGAGTCTGGAGCTGATAATGGCAGGTGGTTTCAGATGGTTCCTGGGCGTGCCCCTGGATAACTCGATCGCACAGTGAGAAAAGTACTCCGTTTCCCACTCTTTTTAAAATACATCTCATTATGTCAGGGACGGTCTATTTGGTGCTAACGTCATCTTCTGTCAGTCCCTTGTCAACTGCGAAAGAGGCCTTCTGGTCCTAGTCATCAACTTGTAGTCAGAGTAGGTAGAATCCATTACTGTTTTGTTCTCACTGTATTTTAATTTCATTGTGACCTGTTGCTGCTGGTGATGCTGGTTTAACAATACAGGGATGGTAAATTTTATTTGCCAATAGATGTGCTTATGATTAGACCGGTTAATTTCAAAGACACCGTGAGGTAGTAAAAGGCTAAGGCAAAATGGCCAAGGTGGTATGAGAATGAGTTTAGGGAAACATCAGCTCTGACTCCGTGATTGAAGGTTTGTGCCCAGCACCATCCCAGACACTGGGGACGAATAAGCGGACAGAACCTCTGTGCTCATGGGGCCAGAGTGAAGGCTGCCAATGAGATAAGTAAATAAACAGCAGGTTACATGGTGACAGATCAGTAAGAGAACCGCAGGGAGGGAGGTTGGAAGTTGTAGACAGGTTAACGTGGCCGTGTAAATGCCTGAAGGAAAGGAAGGAGGGATCCAGCTATGCCGAGAGCTGGGGGAAGAGCCTTCCAGGCAGCGCGAACCACCCGTGCCAGGGCCCCGGGCAGCGTGTGTAGAGGCAGAGGGCTCATTTAGGAGGCAGTGGACGGAGATCACGTAGGGCCTGGTGGAACCGACCATCATAAAGGTGTTGCTTTCAATCTGAATGAGGTGGAAGCCATTGGACGCTTCCATGCAAAGGGGGGTTGTGACTCATATCTATTTCAACAGGATCCCTCTGGCTGCCATGTTGAGAACAGACTATAAAGACGGAGTATAAACACAAGTGAAACACAAGCTGTGAAAGTTACCTAGATGGTAGGAGAGGGTAGCTTGGATGAGGATGGCAAGAAGCATTTGTCTCTTGGATTGTGGATGTACAGTGTTTTGTTTAATTTTTTTAAGTTTTTCTTTTTTACAGAGAGCATGAGCCGGGGAGGGACAGAGAGAGGGAGACACAGAATCCGAAGCAGGCTCCATACTCTGAGCTGTCAGCACAGAGCCTGATGCGGAGCTCGAACTCATGAACCATGAGATCATGACCGGGGCTGAAGTCAGACGCTCAACTGACTGAGCCACCCAGGTGCCCGGATGTACAGTGTTTTTAAGGGAAAGTTGATCAGATTCCATGGCAGATTGGATGTTATATATAGGGGAGAGGGAAAAAGAAAGAGCACAGATTAGTGGACTGGGTTAACAGCAGCTTTATCAGTCCAGTTGCTGAGCTGGCAAAGACCGTGAGGGAAGCTGACTTGGGCGTGAAGGGGTTCAGCTCAAGGTGTAAGCTGCCTGGGAGGCATTGAGGGGAAAGGGCAAGCAGGTCTGGGGTTCTAGGAAGAAGTCTGGGCCAGGAAGCCACACGCTGTGGGTGGAACGCAAAAGGCACCAGGCTGGGTGAGGTCACCTAGGAGTGAGCAGAAAAGGAGATGAAGAGAGAACCAAGATGGCGCCCTGGGGCAGGCCAATGGCAGGCGGGCTTTGAGATGAGGTACCAGCAGAGGAGACAAGGAGAGACACCCAGAGGGGAGGAACAAACCCCGGTGTGGGTCGAGGAAGCTGCAGCTCAGTCGGGGAGGACTGAGGACTGACCATTAAGGTTTCGTGGTAAAGGGTAGCAGGGGGCGTGGGGCTCAGAGGCTTTCTCAGCTCCTGGATTGACTTTGTTGACGTGGAAATGGTGAAAAGGAGAAGGGTGAGAATTTCTGGAGCGACGTCCTTGAGGGAAGAAGAGAGGTAGGTGTACCTGATGTGATGCCCTTAGTTGGTGCTAGATAGTTCAGCCCGGGAACGGAGTAGAGGAAATGGACACAGCTGCGGGGAGGCGGGTTGACGGGGACATGAGAGCTTGTAAGGATGGGTGGGGATGGGGAGACAGTGAAAACCAGATGCCCAAGACAGTGGAAGGGGGAGGGGAGTCAGGCCCAGGCAGCACCGAGTGAGGTCAGCTCCTTGTGGTGACAGACAAGGCCCAGCACGAACTGGCAGTGTGCCTGTTTGCTTTTCCCTGAGCAGAAGGTGGAAAGTCTGGTTTAACTCACCAAGTGCATACCTCAAAGCAGGAGGGGTCTGGGGTGTTGAGGGTGTGTGCGAGGCGGACGGACCACCGAGCCTGGGCTTGATGGGCAAGTTAGAGCTAGTGTTAGGGCCCATGGGGTGGCAGGATCGCAGAGGAGACCAGACCAAGGACCCAAGAGACTGGATCACCCCCCTGGAGGGGTGTGGGTGAGTGTGGCAGGAAGCTTCGGGGCCCACGCCTTCTGGGAACCAGTGGAGGTGGGAAGGAGGCCTGGGGAGCAGGGGTGTCGCCTATCCAGCTTCAGGGACAGGGGCGTGGGAGAGAAAACAGCCCTGGTTAGGGCGGTGGTTCGAGACCCCTGGGCGACCGCACCCCCCACCCGGGGAACTGAGCAACGGCTGGAGACATTTGCGGTTGTCACAATCCAGAGGGTGCCATGCCCCATCCTGCAAACACAGGCCAGCTCCTGTGAGGCAGGATGATCCGGCCCCAAACAGCAGCAGGGATGGGAGACCCTGATTAGACCAAAGTGGTCAAGAGAAAGCCCAGAAAAGAGGTTCTGGAGAGAAGGGACCCGCACGGGCAATGCAGCAGTGAGGACAAGGATTGAGGAGACAGGGGTGTGCCTCCCTCCCCTTCTCCTCGCCCAAGGGTGGGCTGGGAAGGGACGTGCATCATTAAAGAAACCACACGAGGGGGCGTTGGGGTGGCTCCATCAGGTAAGTGTCGGACTTGTGATTTTGGCTCAGGCCATGAGCTCATGGTTTGTGAGATCAAACCCCATATTGGGCTCTGTGCTGACAGCGCAGTGCCTGCTTGGGATGCTCTCTCCCCCTCGAACAGAGGGTCCGCTGCTCCAAGGCAGGGCCCTGGTGGATCCGCGGCCTGTTCATGTGCCTGGCACACAGTGGTGCCGCATAAGTGCTGGTGAGGGGGGAGAACCTGGAAAGGAACAGGGGGCGGCGGGGGGGGGGGTGTCCTCTGCATCAGGAAAGAAACTCCCTGTGGGCACCCGAGGCCCGTGAGCCTCACCTGAGCTTGCTCTTGAGCGCGTTCACCTCGCGGCCCATGGCCTCGTTGCTCTCCGTGGCTTCATCCAGCTCCCGCTGCAGCTTCCTGCGGTTGGCATTGATGCGCTGGGACTCCTCCTCCGCCTCCTCCAGCTGCCTCTTGAGTTGCTTGACCTTGGCGTTTCCTTTCTCTGCCTGTCAGGGAGAGGCCCGGGGGTGAGCAGGGGGCGCCGTGGGGTCCCTGCGGGGCTGGGAGAGGCCGGCGTCCCGGGTTACCTGCTCCTTGTACTGCTCCGCCATCTTGCGCTCGTCCTCCACCTGCAGCAGGACCTCCTTCAGCTTCTTGTCCTTCTGCTTCAGCGACTTGGTGGCCGCCTGCTTCTCTCTGCATACGGGGGGACGAGGGGGGCGAAGCGGGGATGGGCTCCCTTGCACCTGGCACGTAGACCCGACCAGCCTCTCCCCCACTGTGAGCGCTTTCCCTGAGGGGCCCTAAGTCAGGGCTCACCCCCCAAATCAGACGAACAGTACTCGGCCTTAAAAAGGAACGCAGCACTTGGCGTCTGCTACCACGTGGGCGAACCTCGAAGACACAGGGAGGGAGGCCAGTCACAGAAGGGCACAGACTGTGGGATTCCACTTACATGAAACATCCACAAGAGACAAGAGAGACAGAAAGCAGATCTGTGTTGCAGAGGGCTGGGGGAGGTCAGGGTGATGGCCAGGGGGGTACAGGGTGTCCTACTGAGGTGTTGAAACTGTCCCACGCTGGACGGTACAGAGGGTGCAGCTATCCACAACTATACTAAAGGGCCATTGAGCAGTACACGTGAAAAGGCTGAATTTTTGTATGGTCTGTGAGTTGGCAAGAAAGCCACTACCAAAAAAAAAAAGTGGGTCAGAATCCTCGTAGTCTGATGGTCACAGATGGGCCGTGATCTTGTTTTCTCTTTATAACGAGAAGCCGGACCATATTGGCACGTGCTGAATGGGGTTGCTGATCTGCACTTTCCTGGGTGGCCGTGAACACGACATTCGGAGAACACAGGCCAGGCATAGCCCGTGTGCTCGCGGGAAGGTAGCGGACCTCCCAGAGGACCCCTGCCACTCAGGGCCATTTGGGACGGGCCTTCTCGGGGCTAGGCCTGCCTCTCTCCCGTGTTCACACACGGTTCTCCACACACAGCTGCGGCGTGGGGACCACTGGGCTCATTCCACAGCCAGGACAGATGTCCAGAGAGCCTGAGCCCCGACCGCCGTGTACTCGCTGGCCAGCAGGCCACTCTTTGGAGCCCGCGCCCCACCTACCTGGCCTCCTGCTCCACCTGCTCCTCCAGCTGTGCGATCTTGGCCTCCAGTGCCGCAATGGTGGACTTGAACTTGGACCTGACGGCCCCCTCCATCTCTTGCAGCTTGCTTCGGAGCTCCTTGTTCTGCCGCTCGAGCTGCTGCCTTGCGCTCTCGTTCTTCTGGGCCGCGCTGCGCTCCGTGGCCAGCTCGTTGTTGAGCTGCTCGGCCTGCGGAGGGCAGTGAAGGTCAGGGGGTGGAGGGCATGGGAGTGGGAGTGGGGGTGGCGTCCACTGTGAGGACCCACTACGCCTGTGGCCTCTTGGTGGGCTTCAATGTGGGTCTCTGGGGTGGGGGCACCCAGGAGCCCTCCCCCCCTCCTCCAGCCACCAGTTCCTTCCTGGGCCTCCTTTAAGGTGCAGCTCAAAAGGCAGCGTCCTGGGGCCACCCAGGCTCCCTGTCTCTAGGTCACAAGGCAGGGCCCCAGCACCTGTTGTGGAGCTGGTGCTTAGTAATGTCACTGAGTGCTCACTGGTGTAAGGCCGGGGCCAGAGGCTGGGGCGACAGCAAGAAGGAGACCCCTGAGGCCCTTTCTCCAGGCCCACGTTGTCTGCCGGAGGGAGCCAGACATACACTGGCCGCCTGATGGCGACGGGGGCCGCCGCGTGCCCACGCGGGGAGGGAGAGGGTGCAGGGAGCAGATGCGCTTGACCCCTGCTCCCGTCTCCCCGCTCTCCACCCCAACCCCGAGCTTGCAGTGCAGCAGTGTGGGGCGTGTGACAGGGTGCAGCCTGGCCCTGCTCTGCCCGCACCTGCTGCGTGGCCTTCCGCACGCGGTCACTCATGGCCTCCATGTTGCCTTGCTCCTCCTCCAGCTCCTCTTCCAGCTGCGCGATCCGGGCCTCCAGGCGGCGCTTCTCGTCCTGAAGTGTGTTCCTAAGGGAAATGCAGGCGGGTCTGGGGCTCCAGCCTCCCTCTGGCTTAGGAAATAACCTCTGTGTGGAGGAGTGAGGTGATGCCTTGGAGTCGCCCTCCTTTGTAAAAGGAAACTGAGGCCCAGTGAGGCTTAGACACTTGTCCAAAGTCACACAGCTGGGAAGTAGGGAGCCGGGACTCTATCCTGTCGGTATGGGCAAAGCTGGGCCTGGAGGAAAGACGAGCTCTCTCCTCTTGGATGTCTCCCCCCCTCCCCCCGCCCTGTGTCCCCTCCCCACCATGCTGTTCATTCAGAACCAATGAAACTGGCTACATGCCCAAATGGGGTCAAGACCCTTGTGAGAAGCTTGGCTGGACACTGTCATTTTCAGGAGTCTCTTCCATGAGCTGCCTCTCTGTCCTCATCTGAGCCTGGGACCCCCTTCTCCCGATGCGGCCCCCTACCTTCCTGAGACGCTGCTGGTCAGCTCCTCTGCCAGTTCCTCCTTCTCCAAGTCGGCCTGTTTGCGAGCCCTCTCAGCCGCGGCCAGATCCTGGGCAGCACGGGGGAGGGGAGGGGGGAAACCGCTGATCTGCCAGGCAAGGGCTGAACCCCAGCGAGAAGCCACCTGCTCCAGACCCCAGCAGTTTCTACGGCCACGGCCACCCTGGAAAGCGGCTGAGCCGCCTCTGAGCTCAGGGGAGGCCCTGCATGTCCCGGACAGGAGAAAATCCCACGTCTGCCCCTGTCGTCACTCCAGGGGCCCGCCCCTGTGGAGTGCTGGACGAGGGAAAGAGGTGCGTGGGTGCCACGAGCTCCGCCCACAGTACCCCCCGCCCCCCCCCCCCCCCCAAGGCCCACATCGAGAAGGCTCTACCTCCTGTAGCTGCATGAGGTCGGCTTCTAAGCTCTTGGCTTTCTTCTCATTCTCTTTGGCGGTGGCAAAGATCTCGTCTCTGGAGGCACGGGCATCTTCCAGCTCTCTCTGGAAGTCCTTCATCTGGGCCTGCGTGAGTCAACAGGAGGGACAAGCCAAGAGGTCCTAACTCACCATCTTTCCACGCCAGCCCCGAGGAAGTTCAGATCAACCACAGAGAGGTCCCTGTGGCCCACCCACCCCACCTCACGGGGCCAGGTTGCTGTCGGGGGGCACCGTTCCGGAGGGGCTCAGCAGACCTAAATAAACATGGCCATGTGGTCTGAGAGCCTTGGACAAAGGCCTGGTGATTGTGCCTTACCCAGGGCGGGAAACGGGCCCCCGAGGCTGAACCCCGGTGGAAAACCCCAGCTGAATATTCAGGCACCCGTGACAGGCCTGCGTCCTGCGGCTGTTGGCCCGGCTTCCCCTCCGGTGGGGAGCCACCCCCTCCCTCGGCCCGTGCCCCGCATCCCCCACCTGCAGTTTCCGCAGCTGCTTGATGGCTTCCTCCCGGCCCTTGATGGCCGAGTCGGCCTGCAGCTCCAGGTCCTTCAGGTCCCCTTCCAGCTTCTTCTTGGCCGCCGTTGCCAGGGCACGTTGCTTTCTCTCGTCTTCCAGTTCTGTCTCGTACTCGTGCAGCTGAGCGAGGGGGGGAGGGGGGCGCTGCTGGGCCGGGCCGTCCCTCGGAGGCCCTACCCCCACCGCGGCCGGCATTTGGAGAGCTCCCGGGGTGGGGAGCGGGGGGCACAGCTCCCCCACCCTGCCCCCCCCAGGGGGGGTCTGCTCGTCCCCAGGTTGCAGGCGGCTGAGAGAACCAAGTCTCCTTGGGTCCGGGCCCCACCGCCTCCCCGCCCCGCATCCCCCAACCCGGACTACCTGCCTCTGGAGCTGCCGCCTCTTCTCTTCGTTCTGTTCATCCCGAGCCTGGAGGTCCCGCTCAAACTGGCCCTTGAGGGCCTGCATGTTGACCTCGAGCCGCAGCTTGGCGTCCTCCGTGGCCTGCAGCTCATCCTCCAGCTCCTCCAGCTGGGTCTTCATCTCCTCCATCTGGGTCTCCAGGGCCCGCTTGGACTTCTCCAGCTCGTGGACCTTTCACGGGAGGGGAGACTTCATGAAGACGCTCAGGCAACCCGCGGGGACGGGCAGCTCTGTGAGATCACACAGATGGCTTTTGCCCCCCCCCCCCCGCGGGATGCAGGGCCAAGAGTCAAGGCCAGAGTCTTCTTTGGGGAACCCCCCCCCAAAGTGCTGTTTCCAACCAGTCCCCGTCTGCGTGACGGCCTTCAGTCCTGATGGTCCTGTCCCGTGGAAGAGGCTCAGGGTGCCCGCGTCCCACCCCGTGGGTAATGCATAGTGGGGAGGGGGCTGGTGACCTGTGGACAGGCACAGACAGGCAGGAGCCACTTACGTTCTTGCCCACGTCATCCTTGGAGCTGACCAGGCCCTCCATCTCGGCCTTGAGCATTTTGTTGGCTCTCTCGAGGTCCTCTTTGGCTTCCAGGGCCTCTTCGAGGGCTCGCGCCAGCGACAAGGCCTTGGTTTCCTTTTCCCTGGCTTCTGCCTCGGCTCTGTCCCTTTCATCCGCGTATTTGGAAGAGATGCTCTTCTCCTCGGCTAACAACTACAACACAACGGAAGCCCAGCCCCGGAGGTGAAGTTCGGCTTCCCCCTTTTTTTTTTAAAAAATAACTTTAACTTTATTCATTTTGAGAGACAGAGAAAGCATAAGCAGGGAGGGGCAGAGAGAGAATCTGAAGCAGGCTGCGCACCGTCAGCTCAGAGCCCGACGCGGAGCTCGAACCCACAAACCTAGAGATCATGCCCTGAGCCAAAAGCAAGAGTCTGACGCTCAGCCGCTTAGCCCAATGAGCCACCCAGGCTCCCTTTCAATTGCAAATAAGCACAAGCAGCTTCCTGCCTGAATTTCTTCAGGGGGTGGAAGTCATTAAGGCATCTATGCAAATAGTTAATAAAGAGCTACCTTCTGACTTCCAGTAGGTGGACCTTACTCAGAGCCAGCACCTGCTGAGTCTTTGTGCTTTGAAATCACTAATGCTGCCCGTGCTGGTTCGAACATACTACTAGTGAGGTCACAGTGACATTTAATCCTGCCAGAGGCCACTAATTCTTTTTATCATGGCCACTCATCTCCAGCCCTCAAAAGCACTCTCTGAGCCAGAGTAGGGAAAGGTGAGCGTGGGGACAGAGCGGCACATACTTAGCTCTGTGCTTGGAGAGGCAGTTCAAGGAACACTCCAGGCCGACGTTAATGTCATCCGCACAGACAGCAGCATAAGCGTATACACTGACACATCCAAAAACCAGGCTTTGAGAAGTGAGCGAAGACAGGTAAGTAATAGGGGCCCCCAAAACAGCAGTCAGCACAAAAGCCTACGTGATGTGTGACAGGGAAATAAAAGAAGCGACCCCAGGCCCTCAAGCCAATAATGGGGCAGCATAGTGGAAGCAGTGAAGACAGGCTGGCCGCCTGAGATGGAGAAGGACAGAGCCAGCGTGACGCCTGGAAGCCTGCTCCTCTGAGCCCAGGCGGGGAGGGGCAGTGAGCCCCCACACCCCTGGCATTGGCCTCCCAAAACAATCCCCAGATTGATTTTGAGGATCATCCCAAGTCACTTGCACACCAAATCAGCTTTGCTAAATCTGAGTAGCGTATTAAAAGTTGGCATTTTTTAAGGGTTTGGGCCACATGGGTGTATTATGCATTTACCAGAACTCCAGTGAGTGGATACTTGAGATTTGTGCATTTGCATGTATACACAAGAAGCAAAATTTTCTGTTAAAGAAGAACTCCAGTTAAGACACAGAGTGCTGAAGTATAGAGGGGGAAATCTGCCATTTGCTTTGAAATGCATCCAATGACAGACAGTTCATCCGAATTTGGTAAAACATTAATGATCCAATCCACGTGGTGGGTATACAGGTGTTCACTCTTTGGTGCTTCAGCTTTGCTGTGTGCGTGAAATTCTTCATCGTGAAATGTTGGGGGAAGTGGTATCGAAAGGTGGAACATTAAATTATGTGGAGTATTCAGGAGACACTCGATAAATACTTGTTGAGTGAAGTGAAATAAATTTCCTTCCTTCTCAGGGCTAGAAACTAAGGCATCCCTGGGGTCGCAGGTGGCCCTGGTGGTGGGGATATCTGGAAGTCACATCCAAGAGCCAGTGCTCTCCTCGCTCCGACCTAGGAGCCCCGATGCTTCATGGTCACCCAAGGCAAGCTAGCTTTCCTTGGGAGGATGGGTCGGAGCCACATACATGGCAGCCACACCAGCTGCTTCAAAGACCCTCCCGCCCCAGCCCGTGTCCGTGAACAGAGCCGACGGCCCTCCAGCCCCTACCTGATCAAACTTCTTCTGCTTCTTTTCCAGGTTGGACACCAGTTGCCGCTGGTTGTCCAAATCGACGACCAGGTCGTCCAGCTCCTGCTGAAGCCTGTTCTTGGTCTTTTCCAGTTTGTCATAAGCAGCTGCCTTCTCTTCGTACTGCTGGGTGAGGCCTTCGATTTCCTTCTGGAACCGCTTCTTGCCCTCTTCCAAGGCCTCCACGGTGCTGGCAAAGTCCTGTAGCTTCTTCTTCGAATCGGAGAGCTAAAATGACAGTGTCCGCGTTGGGGTAAAAGGAGGGCCAATGAGCGAGTCCCATCCCTGACTCCACCCTGAGAAGAGACCACCTTCTCCTCCTGGAGGAAATTCAACAGCAGGGGGAGCCAGTGAGCCAAACAAAATGGCGCCAACACTCAACCACAGCCTCTCCGAGCTCCTGAGCTACCCTTCAAGGCTTACACCTAGAAAGGCAAGGACACACGGCCAGCACCTGGATGTTCAGAGTTGAGATGTGGCGCTCCAGGTTCTGCTTGGCGTCTATCTCCTCGTCCAGCTGGTCCTGCAGGCTGTTCCTCTCGTCCTCCAGCTGGCGCAACTTGGTGGACACATTGAGTTTCTGCCGGGTTTCTTCTTGAAGCAGCTCCTACGAAATGCCATGTGGAAGTCTCAGGGAGCCACCCCCAGGAAGTCCACACCCCAGCTCCCTCTGAATCACGTGGCAGAATACCCACCTGGGTGTCCTGGAGCTGGGACCCAAGGGATGCCACATCCTTGGCCAGTTTTATGGCCTTCCCCTCAGCCTCGTTGAGCATCCCTGTGACACTCTCCACTTCATTCTGAGGGTGCCAAGAGACTGTGGTTAGAGTCCTCTAGAACAGGATCCTTATGAAGTAAGAGAAGGTCTCTCGACTCACATGATAGGCCTTGTTGTATTCACTGATTAAGGAGTAGCCATGGGCTATGGGGCCTGATCATGGTAACCCCATGGCCCCCAAGGGAAGTGTAGCACCTATAAGTTGGGAGGCCTGGCTCTAAGAACCTCTTTGAGCCCCAGACTGTATTGGCTTGTTCCTGATCCTACTAAATGGACCCTGAATCCTTGCCAAGGTTGGCAAAAATGAAGCAGGTTAGAGAGTCTAGACAACTCGTCTGCTCCCTGAAGTTGGAGGGGGATGCAGATGGCACCTTTACTTCCAAGGGCCCTGTTCCCACCACCCTCTTCCTCGCCTCTACTCTTTGCCCTTTCATTGACCTTCATGCCCCAACCAGAGATGCAGACACTAAAGGTAAGAAGCCCTCTACTGAGGTATCAGTCAACCGTCCATCCTCTCCCCCTTACGAGGAGAACGTAAATAATCTTGACTCTACATCTCCAGGACACTGCCTGTGTTATGGTAGCAGAACCCCTGCTGTCAACGGCATGTGGAAAGAAATCCTACTTAATGCTCCCCCTGCCCCCTGGTCCCAGGCTGTAAGCACACTGACTTATCAAAAGTCTGCCTGGATCCCATGAATGGACGTCAGGCCAAGTGTCTAAGTCAAAGCTAACTAAGACCAAAGACCGAGAGACCTTGTCACTGCTCAGGTTAAAACCCATCAATGACGACTTGTCGCACGGAATAAAGATGAATGTACATAGGATAGGGCCTCGGAGGCCCTGTGTCATCTGGCCACAACCTACCTCCCTCGTCCCATCTTGTACCATGTTTCCCCTGCCAGCTCAGCTTTCTGGCGTCACTTATGTGGTCTCTTCTGATTTCCCACTAACCACTGGGCCCTTGCACATGCTGTCCCCTCTGCCTGGTAGACTTCTGACTTATTTCAGATGATACCTCCTTCTTCGGGAAGCCTTTCCCGACTCCTCCTCCCGCCGGCCAGACCCCGCCCCCCCAACCCCCGCCCCAGTTACGTACAGTGTCATTTTACACTCACTCATGGAGTTATAAACGCCTTTCCCTCCACTAGGTCAGAGTTCTATGGGGGCAGGGAATGTGTCTTTCTTGCTGATGTATCTCAGGGTCAAACACGGTGCATGGTCTACAGCAAATACTCATACACTTGTTGAAGGAGCAGAAGAGGGCCTTTCAAGAGTGAATTGAGGAGGGAGAAGCCCTCCTCTCCTCGAGAGACCTTACAAGAGGGAACCAACTTGCTCTGCAGCCAAAGACTTCAGTTAGCCGGGGAGAGCTTCGTCCCCCCCCCCCCAGGGATGGCTCCAAGGGCCGCTGGCCGTGCAGGCCGCTCACCTGCAGCTTGTGGACCTTGTCATTGAGCTCGGCCCGGGCCCGCTCCCCATCGCTGCACTTGGACTGCAGTTCCTGGAGCTGCACCTCCAGCTTCTTCTTCTTGTGCTCCACCTCCTGCTTCGCCTGGTTCAGGACCCGCAGCTCCCCGGCCAGGTCTGCGTTCTCCTTCTCCAGCGTCTGCTTGTTCTTGTCTAGGTTGGCCTTGGCCTGGCCGGGGAAGCACAGGGCAGGGAAGGCATTACAGCTGTGGCCAGGAAAGCGGGTTAAGAACCTAACTCTGTCACTGGTGGATCTTCCTCCTTCCCTTCCCCTCCGGTCACGGAGGTGCAGGGACCCGTGCTTGTCCCCTCTGGGGAGAAACGCAGCAGCGTGGGGGACACACGGTCACGGTGAGACATTTTGCATTCTGTTCTGCTAAAGCTCAAAGGTTGCAAACCAGCATTCCACAAGCTACATCCAACCTGTCGTCATGTCCTGATAGACCTATTCTTTGTTGCCAACATTTAATAAAGAAAAAATAAAACTGTATTCCAGCATCATTTAAATAAAATGTAGTGTTGTGGGGCGCCTGGGTGGGTCAGTCGGTTAAGCTTCCGACTCTTGGTTTCTTTCGGCTAAGGTGCTGATCTCGTGGTTAGGGAGTTCGAGCCCCACATCCGGCTCCGCGCTGACAGCTCAGAGCCTGCTGGGGATTCTCACTCACTCTCTCTCAAAATAAATTTAAAAATTTTTTAAAATAAAAAATCTAGTGTTCTCATGACAGGTGGTGGTTACACAAATGCATACGTTTGTCGAAATTAGTTGAACTATACAGTTAAAACTGATGAGTCTTACTGCACAGACGTCAATAATTCTGATTTTCAAAAAACAAGCTAGGGGCGTCTGGATGGCTCAGTCACTTAAGTGTCCAATTCTAGATTTTGGCTCGGGTCACGATCTCACATTTCAGGGGATTGAGCCCCGCCTTGGGCTCTGGGCTAATAGCACGGAGCCTGCTAGGGATGCTCTCTCTGCCCCTTCCTATCTCTCTCTCTCCATCTCTAAATAAACAACAAAACCCAAGCTAAACACAAACATCCTCAGTGGGGAAGAAGTGAGAGCTTTTCCCCTAAGATCGGAAACAAGAAGGGTCTCACTCTCACCACATTTACTCAACATAGTACCGTAAGAGAAAATGTATGTTGTGTAGTGACAATGAGCAAATCTTATTTGTCCAAAGAATTGACACAGTGTTCAACGTTAGTATTCAGCTCCCACTTAACAAGAGTCCTTTTACTCACCTGGAAGGTGCGGGGGGGCTCAGTCTTGCCCTGCACTTTTCAGACACTGGGCCTAAGACCCCCCTGTAGAAGGGTGGAAGACGGGGCCCGGACATCTGCATTTTAACAAAGGCCCCAGATGAAATGAAATGAACTCGTGTCTGGAAAGCATTGGAACAGTATCAGGCACATGGTCAGTGCTACCTAAGGGACTGTTGCCACTGTTCTCTTGTACAGGAAAATTGGAGCTTCTTCTAGAAGAGGCGGAAAGGTGCTCAGTAAACCCCTTCAGGGAAGAAGAGTGACCTTGGCTGGCGAGAGAAACAAACTCAAACTGCCCACAATTTTTAGGTAATGTTGTGCCCATTTAGTCTAGCTTGGGGGGGAAGTGGATATCTAGAAAGGGCAGGGATCGGGGAGCCATAGTGCTAAGGGGGATGCAATCCGGATGTCGCAAGCTAAACAGCTCACCCCTGGGAAGGAAACACAAGGAAATTCTCCCAAGGGAGAAGAAGTTTTGGGTGTGAAGCATTCAGACTCGGGCTACTTAACTGCCTCGAATCCCACACACCCCAGATAGCCAAGCACGAGGGAAAAGAACGACTAGATCCAGTCATTCTCAAACTCTGCCGGAGAGCGATCTGTTTTCCTCCAACCTGCAGGGAAATTAAGACGGAGAGAATGTTCTCCATCTTAAGCGACCCAGAAGTTGTTCTCAACTGTGGCTAAGCAACGGGGGCGGAGGGCAGGGTGTTGTAGACCCTGCCCTGGAGTGGGCAGGAGGTAGGCAGGCAGCTGCACTGCCTGGGTTCAAATCATGGCTTTGTCACTAGCTGTGTGACCTTGGGTGAGTCTCCTCACCTCTAGACACTTTTTTTTAATGTTTATTTTATTTATTTATTTTTTTTTTAAATTTTTTTTTTCAACGTTTATTTATTTTTTGGGACAGAGAGAGACAGAGCATGAACGGGGGAGGGGCAGAGAGAGAGGGAGACACAGAATCGGAAACAGGCTCCAGGCTCTGAGCCATCAGCCCAGAGCCTGACGCGGGGCTCGAACTCACGGACCGCGAGATCGTGACCTGGCTGAAGTCGGATGCTTAACCGACTGCGCCACCCAGGCGCCCCTTTAATGTTTATTTTTGAGAGAGAGAGAGCATGAGTGGAGGAGGGGCATAGAGAGAGGGAGACACAGAATCCGAAGCAGGCTCCAGGCTGTGAGCTGTCAGCACAGAGCCTGACGTGGGGCTTGAACCCACGAACCATGAAATCACGACCTGAGCTAAAGTTGGATGCTCAACCGACTGAGCCACCCAGGCGCCCCCGCTTCTAGACACTCTTGACCTCAGTTCCTTAGTGTGTAAAATGGGCTCAAGAGTACCTACGTCATAGGTGGAGGTGAGGATTAATGGATACGTGCACGGCGCGCCCTGAATAAATGCTGGCTGCCACCACTGTCATGAGGCTCTTGTGTGGTATAGGATTCATCTCAGCACACACCCTGATACGTGGTTATGTGAAGCTGTTGGCATGATGCTGTCACACACACACGCGCGCGCACACACACACACACACACACACACACGAATCACCACTTACCCTCTTGAACTGCTCCAACTGCTCGGTGAGTTCCTCCACCGCCTGCGTGTGCTTCTGTCTCATCTCCTGGACCTGCGCCTCGTGGGACCGGGTCTCCTCGTCCAGGGCCTTCTTCAACACCGTCACCTCTTGTTCCCTCTTGGCCCTGGGCAGGAAGAACACAGTGGATGGCAGTCGGCCAGAAACAGGGGTTCACCTCCGACAGTGCCGTGCAAAGCAACAAGAGATCTCCGGGGACCCAGAGCTGAAGTCCCCATCAACAGCCCTCCCTGGCTGTGTGACCTCGGCTGAGTCCCCTAACCTCTCTGGACCGGGCATTTCCTCAGCGGCAAAGTAAAGAGCATGTCACCTGCCCAGAAACTCTCAAGGCCAGCACAAAAATACACCAAAGGCCAATACACTCTCAAGGCCAGCAAATAAATACACAGAATACTCAAAATCGTGTTGAAAGAACATCTGTGAATTACAAAATGTTCCTCAAATAATGTTAGCTCTTACTTATTGAGCTTACTTATTATATGCCAGGCCTTGACCTAAGTTCTTTTTTTTTTTTTTTAATGTTCATTTTTGAGAGAGACAGGAAGCACAAGGGGGCGGGGGACAGAGAGAGAGGGAGACAGAGAATCCGAAGCAGGCTCTAGGCTCCAAGCTGTCAGCACAGAGCCCGACACAGGGCTGGAACTCACAAACGGCAAGATCATGACCTGAGCGGAAGTTGGACGCTCAACCGACTGAGCCACCTGGGTGCCCTGACCTAAGTTCTTTATAGACATCATCTCGTATAATCTTCAGAGTGACCCTTAGAGGGAGATACATTAATTTTTCCAGTTTACAGAGGAGAAATCTAAGGCCAAGAGATTCTTAGCCCATGTTGGTACATCCGCTGTGTCATAGAGCCAGAATCTGAACCCAAATGATTTGGCTTTGAGCTCGTGCATTTGAAGACTGCACCAAGGGTTTTCTGTGTCATTGGCCAGGTGGGAAGGGGGCAGAAAACTGCTGGCTTCTAGGCCCAGGTGACGGGTGTGGCACAAAACTTGAAGTGCGGGACATCAACCTCAGAGTTAGCACAGCACCTGATAAAGGATGCAGTGAAAATCCATTTGCATGTTTGTTGAATGAATAAGTGACCTACTTTCATTGAACTCAGCATTCATCATCCAACAAGTGATCTGTTTCTGTTCTGGGTTTTTCGGTTTCTTTGTTTTGGGGTGTTTTTGTTGTTGTTGTTGCTGGTGTCTGTTAGCCCGTAGCAAATCTTAAGGACAAATCCAACAAATGTTATTTTAAAAATGTATCACAGGGGTGCCTGGGTGGCTCAGTTGGTTGAGCTTCAGACTCTTGATTTTGGCTCAGGTCATGATCTCCCAGCTCGTGAGTACGAGACCTGCATCGAGCTCCACACTCACAGTGCACAGCCTGCTTGGGATTCCCTCTCTCTCTCTCTCTCTCTCTCTCTCTCTCTCTCTGCACCCCTCCCCTGCTCTCGCACTCTCTCTCAAAATAAATAAACAAAAAAACCCGAGGCGGTAACCGTAGGGCCCAAGGAACCCTGTCATTCAGGATCCGCTCTGGGTTTGCCCCTGTTCCACCAGCCACCTGATGCACGCGGCAGGGCGGGGGCGGCTCTGCGGCCGGTCTCCCACCTGAGCTCCTGCTGGGTGGCCGTGCTGTCCAGCGTGTCCTCCAGCTCCGTCTTGAGCGCCTCCAGCTCCTCCCCCAGGTCCCGCTTCTGCTTCTCGGCCTTGTTTCTCGCGGCCCGTTCTGAGTCCAAGTCCTCCTGCAGGTCTGAGATGTGACTCTCCAGCTCCCGGATCTTCTTGAGAGCGTTGTTCTTCTGAGCGATTTCATCGTCCAGCCTGCCAGCGACAGACCAGCATGGTGAAGGCCCTGGGGTCTCTGGCCCCCAAGATCTCACGGCGTGGCCAAAAATTGTTTCCAGGGACCAGATAACCCTGTTCCTTGGATATCAAAAGCATGTTCCCCCCCATGTCCCCAAGACACGGTGGACCCCTTCCTGCTAGGTTGGACTGCGTGCACATTAGGACTCGTCTGAGGTCCACAAACAGTGGTGAGTGTGTGTGTGTGTGTGTGTGTGTGTGTGTGCAGAGCATGGCCCCAGACTAGCAAGGCACCTAGTACACAGCAGGTGCTTAACAGATGCTTTGTAAACATCGGACAATTATTTCTCCCTAGCAACTACTCGTTTTCCTTTCTCCTCTTTGCTCTAACAGTGGCTGAGTGCCTGCTCCATGCGAAGCACGTGACCAGGTATTGCTCAGGGAGGTATTTAAACCAGGGCCCCCAGTGTGGGGGAGGCAGCAACCGTGGGTCAAGGTGGGACGGGAGAAGCCGCGTCCAAATGGCCGGGAGCACGTGAGGACTTTCATGGAAGGCAGCTCCCTCCTGACGCACGGTGAAGCCGAGCTCTTGTTTTGCCGTGGTGGATGGAAAGGGAAAAGCGTGAAGAGAGGGCACAGAGGCAAGACTGCACAGGGCAGGGGGGAGGTGAGATGGTAGTGAGCTGGGGAATGGGGAGCAGGTAAGAGAGAAAGCTAGATGGTCGGCTGGGTCTGGCTGTACGTGGCGGTGGGGGGATGGGGGGGTGCCTCTGAGCACCAGGCTAAGGAAGCTGGCCTTCCCTGCACAAGCCAGCATGGGTCTACGCCCCAGGTGATGTTTGCGGTTCATCGCCCTCGCGGCCCCCGCAGCCCACGCTGGAAGAGATAGACCTGGCCAGGGGATCAGTCAGAAAGTTCTGGGGCTTTCACCCCAGCCCCGCCTCCACAAGACTGTGTGACAATCACGCGTTCCTTCACGTCCCCACGCACGGCTTCCTGCTCAGTGACGTGGAGATCACAGCAGCGTACCGGCCAGGTGTGAAAGAACCTACCGTCTGGAAAGAGCCCGGCACGCAGCGAACAGGAAACCAACCCTTAGCTGGGGCTGCAAGATTCCCAGTATGAGGCATGAACCCAGCCAGGAGCTGGGAGAAGGGCAAACAGGGAATGGGGTCGCCACCCCTTCCAAAGGACTGGCGGGATCTGGGGGCTGCTGCAGCCCCGGGGGCGGGCGGAGAGCGGTGGGCAAAAGTCGGGGGAGACGGGCGTTCACGGCAAGGGCCCTACGAGGGAGGGGCAGGAGGCTCATCCCGGCCTCGGACACGCCAGTGCAATGGACTCCATGGGCAACTAGAGATGACAGAGGCCTGGAGGTCTGAGGGGCAGACGCGGCGGGAGCAGGGGACACACAGAGACAGGATGGGCTTGGCGGGGACAGAAGAAAGTCAGTGGCACCGTTGTGGAAGTACAAGCAGGGCAGGGGAGGCACCCGGGAGGACGGAGGCCTGCCTGGAGGAGGAGGAAGACGGGGCCCACTGTGGCCCCCCCCCCCGGGACACATGAACACAGGACGTCAGGATGCACCCCCCGCAGGCCGGGCTACCTGCTCAGGGCGGCCTGCAGCTCCTCCTCCTTCTTGGCCAGCTGCATCTTGAGCTCCGCGATCTGTGCCTGCAGGTCCGCTATCTGCTCGTGGAAGTCACTGGCCTCGCCCTCGAGCTTCCTCTTCAGCTTCTCCAGCTCCTGCCGGCTCTTCTCCTCCTTCTTCAGCCGCACTGTGACAAAGCCAGGGGCCCCCTCAGGAGGCGGCAGCTCCCAGAAAGGCGCCCGGAGGACAAGCCTTTCTGCTCGGGCAGTTCGCACGCGCGCGCACACACACACACACACACACACAAGCACGCACGCACCCGGCCCTACAGGTAACCGTCACAGCCCGGACCGCTATCTTGTGGCAAGAAAGTCAGTGCTGATGAAAAGCCCCTTGACGATTACTGGCGTAGTGGCCACGGGAGCCTGGGGAGGGTTGTACCTCTCCTGAAACAACGTGCCACACTCACATCTGCTCTCTGATCTTCCCAGCTTTACCACGTCCATTTGAAACCCTGTTGGGGGTGGCTGGGTTACCTTCCAGTTCTGAAATCATAGATTCGTGCTTGTTTTTGAGCTTGGTAAGGTTCTTGGCCTTTTCCTCCTCTTCTGCAAGATTTGTGGTTAAGTCACTAATCCTCTCTTCGAGGAGTTTTCGCTCCTTTTGGGGAAAAGAAAGAGAAATATCGGTGGCTTTTTTTTGTTTCTCTTCTGCAAGACGGGCCTTTCACTTTTAGTAATTTCCAGATCAACAGTTGGCAGGGAACCCCCCATGAATACCAAGTGCCACGTCGAGGTTTAAAATGATAAAGAGAAGTTCCTTAACAGTAATTCCCTATAACCCAGTCGCTTCTCATCTCGTGGGACCTCTGCCCCTCCTACTTCATGTTCCGGGCCGGCGTGCCCTCTTCCCCTATGAGCACATGTCAGCTGTTCTCTGCCACAGGGACTTTGCACAGATAGGACTATCTGTTGAGCTGTTCCTCCACTCCCCTTCCAGCCACTCTTCATTTGTCAGGTTCCCACTTCGATGCCGCTTCCTCCAGGAAGCCTTCCCTGAATGCCTGGTTTCCATCCCTCAGTGCTGTATTTTTACAATATGATGAACCTCCTTCAGAAGCCTGACTGTGATGGTCATTAATGGTTAGGTGTATGATCATCTGTTTTCTGCCTCACTAGAGTATGAGCCCTGCCAGGGCAGTGCCCTCCTTCACCATATAGGCCCTGTGCCCAAAACAGGCCCTGGCTCATGGCAGGTGGCCAGCTGACATCTAGCTCAAGGAACTAAAGGGAGCCCAAACTCGGTGGGGCTGGGGAGTGGTTATTGCCTAGGGGGGGGTCTGTGCCCTGCAGTTTACATGGGGACTTTTGGGCACTGCAAGTCCCCATCCCAGAAAGCCCTCAGTCCCAGACGAAGCAGGACAGCCGGTCACCCTATTACGGACTGGAAGCAGTCCACGCGAATGAGGGAGAGGCCCCCAAGAGTCAGGCACACGTGGCTGCCTTTGCACACCCAGGGGGGCTCCACTGGCACGGAGTTTCTGAGACCCGGTGCTGGTGGGACCACCGGGGACCCCGTCCATGGCCCGCCGGTATCTGGACGGCAGTCAGGAGGCCGCCTCCCGCTGCTGAAGCCAGAGCCCTCTGCGTGGCCTCCGGCGTCTCGTATTTGGCCCGAAGGGGCAAGCATCCGGAGCCCTCGGCCCTGCGGAGCCGGCCGTGTTAACGCAGACGCTGGCCCCACTCACTTTGGACAGCTTGTTGTTCTGATCATCCATGACCAGAATATCGTCCTCCAGTTTCTTGATCTTGGCCTCGGCCGTGACCTTCTCGAGCTGTAACTTCTGCCTCGCAGCTTCCTCCTCCTCCAGCTGCTCCTCCAGGTCCTTGGTGGGGGAAGGGAAAAACAAAATCACAGCCTCGCTCACGGCTCACCGTAGAGTCCCTTCCTCGGAGCTCTGGGGACCGACCCACCCAGAGGCTGGGCCTCCTCGCCCCTGTGCTCTGCGGTCTCCTTTTACTGGAAATACAAGTTTTGGGAAACCACTTGGCTTCACAGGGCCTCAGTTTTCCCCGTCCGTCAAACGGGAACAGTAGATACCGTGGCCGTTTCAAACTATGTCCACAAATTCTTTGGTCCTCTCCCCTTCAGCGTGGGCCGGACTTAGCAAAGCGGTTCCAACAGATAAAATCGGGAAGAAGCCGCGGAGCGTAACGCCCGACATTAGGCTCTACGAGGCACCGTGCTCTCCTCTCCTCTTCCCTCTCCGGATCCACCCCTCCTTGCAGGGGAGCCAGCCGCTCTGCAGTGAGGACCCTCCGGCAGCCCCAGGGAGCAGCCCCCAGGTGAGGGATGGAAGCCTCCTGCTGACAGCCACAGAGTGAGCCTCGTGGATGGAGCGGCGGGGGGGGGGGGGGGGGGGGGGGTTCTCCAGCCCTGGGCTCCCGTCCCAAGTGCAGCCTCGTGACAGACCCTGAGCCAGAACCTCCCGGCCGGGCCGCTCGCAGACCCCTGACCCTGTGACACAACGGCTGCTAAGTTCTGGGGGGCTTCCTCCCGCAGCGATGGCTAACTGATGCGCCTGCCCCTCACGTGGGGTTGTGCCTGAGAAGGTTTTCGTGGGCGGAGTGCTGGGCGGAAGAGAGTGGGGGGGGGCCTGCCTTCAAGTCCCCACCCTGGCCGTGTGGCCACGGGCAGACGGCCATTCCTCTCCAACCCTTGGTCCCCACACCCAGCCAACGGGGACACGCGGGACCCTGCGGTGAGGGCCAAGCGATTCGGCCCCCCCCCACCGCCGCGGGCGGCCCCCGCGGGGCCTTACCAGCATCTGCTGGGCCATCTTCTTCTTCTCTGCCTGCAGCTGTTGGCCCCGGTCTTCCTCCTCCTCCAGGCGGGCCTCCATCTCATGCAGGATCTCCTCCAGCTCCTGCTTCTTAGCCGCCAGGCGCACCCGCATCTCCTCGGCCTCGGCGTACAGCTCCGTCTCGGCCTGCAGCTGCTCCTGGAGCAGGCTCTTCTCCTCGGCCAGCTGCCCGCGGGGAGAAGGCAGGCGGCGGCTGAGCCCCGCGGGGGCGCGCCCGGCCGGCCGCCCGCAGCCCCAGCTGCGCCCGGCCCGCTACCTGCGTGTGCCTCTGCTCCAGCTCCTTGAGCTCGCTCTCCGCCTTCTTCTGCAGCTCCTTGGTCTTCTGCAGCTCGTCCTCCTTGGCCTGCATCTCCTCCTCCTGCCGCGTCACCTGCAGCAGCGGCTTCACCTGCGCGCACGCGGGCACGCGTGAGCTGCGCTCAGCACACGAGGGACGGGCTCCCGTCGCGACCGAGATCGCGCTCCGCCAGCAGGGGCGGGAGTACCCCGGCCCACACCCCCCGGGGTGGGGGGACCCCCGGAAACTCCCGGGGACCCCGCCGACACCTAGCGCGCAGAGGTCGGGGACGCCGCCGCATGTTCTAGAACGCACGGGACGGCCGCCAGAACACAAGACGGTCCATCCCCGGACACCCACGGCACCGAGGCTGGGAAACGGTCAACTAGGGCAACCGAGAAAGGCGCCGAGTGTCAAGGAAAAAGTCTCCCCTTCTCCCATGCAGTCCCTGCCCAGAGAGCGTTACTGCGGACAAATCAACATGTTTCCTTCCGAGGGGAAAACGAGAAAAAAGAAAAAAAATCTCCCACATCCTACCTCCCCAATCAAGGTCGTTACGGGCATTATCGGCACTTCTCGCCAGCCTTTTACCAAATACACCCGAGATCATGCTGCCCAATTTTATATGCTGCTTCCATTACTTTAAACTGTAAGGTGGTTATTATTATTATTATTATTACCCCATGCCTTTCTATCATCTTGACAACTTTCTTTTCTGATAGCTGTCATTTTTGTCGAACAGAAGTGGTGAGGGGCGCCTGGGTAGCTTAGTCAGTTAAGTGTGCAACTCTTGATATGGGCTCAGGTCATGATCTCACGGTTTGTGGTTTCGAGCCCCACGTTGGGCTCTGCACTGAAGTGTGGAGCTGGCTTGGGATTCTGTCTCCCTCCCTTTCTGCTGCTCCCTTGCTCATGTGCACTTTTTCTCCCTCAAAAATACATAAGTAAACATTAAAAAAAAAAAAAAGTGGGAGGGCGCCTGGATGGCTCAGTCCGTTGAGCATCCGACTTTGGCTCAGGTCACGATCTCACGGTCCGTGGGTTTGAGCCCCACATCAGGCTCTGTGCTGATGGCTCAGAGCCTGGAGCCTGCTTGGGATTCTGTGTCTCCCTCTCTCTCTGCCCCTCCCCCACGGGAGCTCTGTCTCTCTCTCTCTCTCTCTCTCTCTCTCTCTCTTAAAAATAAACATTAAAAAAAAAAAGTGGTGAGAGAGGACATCCCTGTATCATTCCTGACCTTAGGGGAAAGCTCTCAGGTTTTCTCCATCAAGTATGATGTTCATGGAGGGTTTTTCATATAAGGCCTTCATTATATTGAGGTATGTTCCCTCCAACCCTACTTTGTCCAGGGTTTTTAGACAGCCATCATTTTTAAGAGTTAAAAAAATATTCTATTGAATTAATGAGTCTGCTGGGGCTGGACACTGGCATTTTGCTATTTTAAAGTTTCTTTTTAAAATTTATTTACTTATTTTGAGAGAGACAGAGACAGCATGAGTGGGGGAGGGGCAGAGAGAGAGAGACAGAGAGAGAGAGAGAGAGACAGAGAGAATCCCAAGCAGGCCCTGCACTCTCAGCACAGAGCCTGATGTGGGACTTGAACCCACAAAACTGTGAGATTATGACATGGGCTGAAAGCAAGAATAGGACGCTTAACCAACAGTGCCACCCGGGTGCCCTGACATTTTGCTATTTTAATAAGGCCATAACAAATACCCTGAATTTCTGGTTTTCTTTATTTCAGATGGCTTCCTTAAGACAGTGTTTCAGAAGTCAGGTCAATGAAGATGAACCTTTCCAAGAAGAAGCTTCCCCTTCCTGTTCTTCCCTAGGCTGACTCCTGACTCCTTGTGTTCAAGCCCTCACCTGGCCCCAGGGAATCCCCTGTTGTGTAGACTCTGGCTCCTTCCCTCCACTTATCCCATTTCACCTTTAGGTATTTATTTCCGTGTTTATCTGCTCCCTGTCTGCTCGCCCACTCAACTAGAACATTCATGAGACCAGAGCCCATGATGTCTCTTCCCCCCGCGGTTCCCCCAACACCTCGCACATGCCTGGAACACAACGGGAGCTCAATCAATATTGCTCGACAAAAAAGCTTTGTGCCAATTTTCTCACTCAAGGGCACGTAAGAGGAGGCTGTGTCTGTCACAGACTGTCTGTCACCACTTGGCACAACAGTTCGTGACAGCTAGTGACCCGGCAAGAACAAGTTTTGTCCCCAGAGGAGCACACAGTGGATACCCCAACAACCTGGAAGGATCTCCAGGGGAGGGTGCTTTGTGAAAAAGCCAGTCCCCATGATGACATACCGGAGGGCTCCATTTATGTAACGTTCTAAAAATGGCCACATCACGGTAACAGAAAACGGATGAGCGGTGACGGGACAATGGCGGGGAAGTGGGTGTGGCCATAAATGAGTCACGCGAGGGGGTCCCTGCGGTGATGAAAATGCTCTGGATCACAGCCAAGGTCATTCAAGGTCAACAGCCCCGCTTCGGGAGCATCTGGAGGGGATAGCCCAGGCTGAGCGTCCCCAGAGTGGGGCAGGGGGGCGGGGAGCAGAGCACTCACTTTGGTGAAGAGCCTCCACCACTGCCAATTCCTCAGCTTGAGGTAGGCCGCACAGTTCCTCTGAATCACCTTCATGGCTGTCAGCTGTTGCTGCCGCTTGGCGAAGGCCCTGGGGAGACGGAAGGGGACGTCGTGAGGAGCCCTGGGGGGCCCGGCACCCGCCTCCCCGTGTTGTCCACGGGGTCCTGTCCCGCAGCATCCTGAAAGCAAGACGCATCTGCTGGGCATGTGGTTTTGTGACTCGTGTGGCGACATCCCCCCATTCTCTCCAGCTCAGGTTCTTTATATATATATATATATTCTTTATATATGTATATGTTTATTCATTTTTGAGAGAGTCTGAGTGGACAAGGGGCAGAGAGAGAGGGGCAGAGAGGATCAAAGTAGGCTCTGCACTAACAGCAGAGAGCCTGATGTGGGGCTTGAACCCACGAACAGTGAGGTCATGACCTGAGCCCAAGTAGGATGCTCAACCGACTGAGCCGCCCAGGCGCCCCTCTCCCACTCAGATTCTTCAGGAAGCTCCGAGCATCAGCACACGCACGTTGTCTGGGCACAGACCATTTAACTAATCTGGAGGCCAGAGCCCTGCTCCTTCATGGGCCAGGAAAACCCCAGCTCACAAAATAGCCTGGACTCGGGACGGTGGTCCAAACTACACCAAGGAAGGCCATTCCTACCCATCTCCAACCATCCCGTGTCTTCCCCAAAGCTGAGTGTCTGACAGACCTCTTCTCTCCTTCGGGTGCATTTTAGAAATCTCAAATCGGACACCGAACCAGCGCTCTTCCTGTTTAAGGGCTGCTGGGTCTGCGAAACCACAGCACAGAGAGCTCCTTCCTCTTTCCCCTGCTCGGCCGCCATCTTGAAACACGGGTGAACTCTCTACTTAGTGAGGCTGGGAGGAGCGGCATCAGAGAATTTAGTTATGAAATCCAACAACGGAGGTCTGTCCCTGGACTGCAAGCTCCCCACTTCTGGCCTTGCCTGTCTTGGATCCACGTGGCAATGAAGCAGCCCAACACTATCAGGGCTCTGCCGATAAGAGCGTGGTCCGTACCTCGTGGTAACACACGCCCTGGATAGAGAGCCAGTCTGCCAGCCCTGTTGTCCTCCTCTTTGGGATGTGAGTTTCCTTGAGGAACCTCAGGCCTCACACAGACCCCAGGCTTCACGATCATCCAAGACTCTGCCTTATGAACCCCTTTCGGACATGGGGCTACGGATGCAGCCCGACACTCTTTCCTCAGATTCTTTACCACATTCTCACACTTGTCACACGATACCCAGGCCCTGCTCTCAGCCCTCTTCATGCCATACTTCATGGACTCCTCACTGACAACCCCATGGGGCAGGTGGGAGTATCCTCATTCTCCAGTGGAGAGACCTGAGCCTCAGAGAGAGAGAGAGAGAGAGAGTAACTTGTCCAAGGTTCACCAACAAGTAAGTGGGGAGCCACGTCTAAAACTCCAAGGCCACGATCTTACCCCCTTCCCGGCCTGCCCTTGTGACTAGTGCGTGTCTCTCTAAAGCGGCACCATTTCTGTCTCTGCCACCGAAAGCAGCCAGTCAGTCACGGATGCCTCCGAAACTACACCGTCTCGTAGAAGCAGGGAAGCAGGACACGAGGCCCGAGAGCCTCTGGGAGTGTGCGCGTCTGGGCTGTTCGCCAGGAGGCGACACGGCATGGGGGTCCTTACTTTCTGGCCAGGTAGCCGCGACACATGGCCTGGAAAGCCATGATGACGTCGGTGATCTTCAAGTCTCGTTCCTCTTCCAGATGGGCCAGGACCCCCGTTCGGAAGAAGATTTTGCTCTGCCCGATTCTGTACAAGTTGGGGTCGAG
The DNA here is from genome assembly GCF_018350175.1 of Felis catus. Lineage (NCBI taxonomy): Eukaryota > Metazoa > Chordata > Mammalia > Carnivora > Felidae > Felis > Felis catus. The sequence continues at coordinate 28,499,854 of NC_058383.1, read as the reverse complement.
TTCCAGGGCTTTGATCTGGAGGAGGAAAGGGGGACAGGTGTTCCCATTCTCGGCTGGGACACGGGGCCTACGTGAGGCATGTTAAGGAGGGTCCCGCCCCCCACGGGCTCCTGGCAACGCCACCAGGGGCTGGGAGGTTTGCCGTCGGACTTCTGGGGAGGGGCTGGGGGCAGGGCTCACCATGAGAATGCAGGCCTGCTTCCCGTCCATGAAGCCTTTGGGAATGGCGTTGGCAGCCAGGATCTCGTAGCTGGAGACACAGGGTGGGTGTCACTGACCCAACGCCTCCCCTCCCCCCGGCCTGGCTCACATGGCCCCTGCACCCCCACCCCACCCCGTGCCTGCCCGGCGGGCTCACCGCTGGCGAAACTCCTGGAAGACGATCCTGTTGGGGAAGCCCTGACGGCAGATGCGGATGCCTTCCAACACCCCGTTGCACCGCAGCTGCTCCAGCACCAGAAAGGCGTCCAGCTTGCCCGACTGCGAGGACAGGGAGGCCAGTGGACCCCTGGGGCCGGGACTCCGGGAGCAGCGAGCCCCGAATCTCAGGCCTGGGGTCCCACCTCATCAGGCCCACGAGAGGTCTCTCTGGTTCTTGGTGACACCAGCATCATGTGGCTGGACACTGCGGCTTCCTCCTCATCACCTCTTCTTCCTCAGTTCTACAGCAGCGACCTCCCAAATAACTCCCAACGGACCCACTTCTCTCCACTGCCATCTGCTCACCCCCAGAGCACCCCGCCTGTGTCCCACTGTTGTCTTGCCTCCCCCCTGCAACCTCTCATACCCCTTCTCTAACGTCAGTCAGATCATGACATACCCCTGCTTTCAAAAGCCCCCAGTGGCATCCTCTGGAAGGAAGACCAAGCTTGGGTCAACTCACAAGGACCAGCCCCTGCCAAGTGATTCAGCCCTGTCTCTCCCCAATCCCGGCCTCACACCATCACACGTCCGCATGAAACAACGACCTACCTAGTGTTTCCCTACCTAGACCCTTCGTTTCTCAACTCACATCTTTGCTTCTGCTGGTCCCTCTACCTAGGATGCCTGCCCCACCTCACCAAGGGGATCCCTCCTCCTTCCGGAGGCAGGTTTCTCCGAGCCCTGAGGCTGGAGTGGAAGCCCAGCTACACGTTGTTCTCATAATTTACCATGTTACACTGTGATAGCAGCCCATTTGTCTCTCTCTCCCACTGGATCTCCCATAGCATCAGCACCACTGGCACCTGGGGCTGGACTGATCTCTGCTTTTCCATCCGTGAGGGCCGCCCGGTGCACCACAGGGTGTTTAACAGCATCCCTCCCTGGCTTCTATGCACTGGATGCAAACAGCAGCTCCCTCCCAGTTATGACAACCAACAGTGTCTTCAGACATGGCCAAACGTCCCCTGGGGGACACGGCCGCCCCAGCCGAGCACCCCTGCACTAGATCACGATGCGAACCTGCAGGCAGGGACTACAGTTCATCCAGCACCACATCCCCAGCATCCGACACAGGTGCAGCTCAGTAAATAGTGACTGGAATAACAAACGCGTGAGGGACCTGATGCCCTGGCCAGCAACCCCAGGGCCGAAAGCCCCTTCTGTTCCCTTGCTTTCCTTTGTCTCCAGGATGCGCAACGGGTACCAAATTCAGACAACCTGCCTCCCGTGTCAGACGGAGCCCTTGGGGCATGGAGGGAAGCTTTCCTCCTGCCCCTTTACCCCGGTCTGCTTCTCCCTTTCCCAAAGCCGCCCGACGCTAGCCCCAGGGAGGACCTTCTGACCACCCAAGGAGCCGGGCAGGGGGCCTCACCCTCTTCTCGTGGTTGGGGATGATGCAGCGCACGAAGTTGGGTGTGGTGTTGCGCAACGTGGTCATCAGCTTCCCCAGCTGCTCTTTGTACAGCTGCCCCACCGTGCGGAACATGCCCTTCTTGGTCTTGGAGGCGCTGGGCAGCGAGCTCTCGGTCATCTTGGCCATCTGGTCCAGGCCCACAATGCGGTCCACTGCGGGGCACATTAATGTTGGCGTCGGCCTCTGGCCCACCCAGGAGCCCTCAACCCCCCACGACAGGCCAGAAGACCAGAGTGTGGAGACCCCAAGTCCTCTGCTCCCTCCTGGGGAGCACCACCCCCTTCTTTCCTTTGCTGGCCAACACCTTTCCTCTGGCAATAGGTAAAGGGAGGTGTGCAGAGGATTGCTTTCTGTGTATTGTCTAGTTGGGAAATCCTGAAAGCCCCTGAAAGCCCAAATTATCTCTGATGTTGTCACAGAGACCCGGGAATAAATCCTGCTCATGCCATGGCCTTGGCCTGGTGCCATTTTGTGCCTCAGTTTCTCCTTCTACAAAATGGGGGTAGTAACAGCATCTACTTTACAGGGCAGGAGTAAGTGAATAAGGCATGGAGAGCATTTACCCCTCCTGCCTGCCTTCAGTCCTTCATCTACCAACAAATGTTTTTTGAGAGCCTATTATGTGCCAGGCCCCGTGGATATAGCCATGAACAAAGACCCTGTGTCTCTACACACACACACCCCAGCCCATACTCTACACATATTCTAATGGAAAGAGAAGGATAAATGTTATGTATACAAGCAATATTCTAAGTGGTGAGGCATGCTTAGAAAGATAAAGCAGCATAAAGGGGGAAAGAGAGTGATGGGCGTGATCTCTCTGATAAGTTATTTGAGCAAAGGCCTGAGAGAAGTGAGCGAGTGATCCGCTAAATATCCATAAAAAGAATATTCTGGGCAGAAGATGCAGTAAGTATTCCAAGGTAGGAATCTGGCACATTTACAAACGCTCAACAAAGAATATGTGGTGGTGTTACTGCAACCACCAAAAGGTTCTTTTTCTTTCAGAAGGAGAGACTTCACCAGCCCAGTGGGTCCCGCGCATGCCAAGCTCAAACCACTGGCATTGCTATGAATTGCCCTTAAAGCGCTGCTTTGGCTGCACCCCATGAATGTTGCTAAGTTGTGCTTTCATTTTTATTTACTTCAAAGCATTTTTAAATCTCTCTTGATAGATAACACACAACAAGAAATTTCTTCTCTGAGTCACCTGTTACTTAGAAGTGTCTTGTCTAATCTCCATGGATACAGGGATTTTCCAGCTACCTGTCTCTTACTGATTTCTGGTGTGAGTCTATGGTGGTCTAAGAGCAGACACTGGATGCTTTCTATTCTTTCAGATTCATCAAGGTGTGTTTTATGGCCCCAATGTGGTCTATCTTGGTGGCCATTCCATGTAAGCTTGAGAAGAATGTGTATTCGTCCAGTGTTGGATGAAGCCGTCTATAGAAGACAGTTCTATTCAGTTGGTTGATGGTGGTTCAGTTCAACTCCACGGGCATTAAGATGCCCCATTTCTGTTCCTTGTACTCAGGCTCCATGTAATCAAGTCTTGTCTCCTGCAAGACTTTGGGCTCCTTGAGAGAAGGACCTTGCTGGGTTGGTCAGGAATCCCAGGGGGAGATGCCATTACCCCATCCCAGGGCCTGGTACATGGTGAGCATTCAGGAGACATTTGGCACAGCAGACCCCCATGTGCAGAATTCTCTACCACACCAAAATCAAGGGTGGCCGGTCCTATAAGCCCAACACCCACAGGCTCTGTGCCAAGGACAGAATTTGCTGTGGGCACCAAGGTCCAGGAACAAAAGCAGAAAAGCCCACTGCCCCTAACAGTCATCACAGCAGCTGGCATGTACTAAGCCTTTCCTATGGGTGTGGCAGGTGCTCAGCCCTTCACATGGATTATCTCTTCACTGGTTCTCAGAGGCAACCAAAGTGTGGTGCCCAGAGCATCAGCAGTAGAACCTAGGAATGTGTTAGCAATGCAAATTCCCAGGCCCCACCTAGGCTTGCTGAGTCAGAACCTCCCGGGGTACGGCCCAGCAGTCTGAGTTTTGACACGTTGCCCTGGAGGTCCCAATACACGCTCAAGCTTGAGCCTCTGGTCTAATTCTACCCTCACAATAATCCTGGGAGAGCTGGGAACTATTGTCATCTTCCCGGTTTTACTAAAGAGGACACTAAAGCTTAGTGATGTCAAGAGACTTGTCCAAGATCACACAGCTAGTGCAGGGCAGAGACAAGACTGTCTTTGTGGCTCCAGATGGGAACTCGCCATGACCCCTGCACTACCGTTTCCTCTATTACAGCCTGTGCCTTGATTTAAGACCTTCCCCCTGGGGTCCAGGTGTGGGATTGAGGGGTCAGGGGTCACCACTCAGGAAGTGGCTCAATGTGTCAACAAGTCATCCCCGACACCCGCCCACACTGCCCTCTCCCCACCCCACACAGGCCCACCCATCCTGGGAGGAGGAGTGGGAACAGGCCAGGGGTAATTGCAAGGAGGTAGAGGACTTGGCATCCAGTCCTCCAGCGCCAGTAGGCAGGACCTCACCATCCTTCCACAGGTCGGCCACAAACTTGTCCGAGGAGGCATTGAGGAGGGAAGTCACGTTGTCATTCAGCGGGTCCATGTTCTTGGTCAGCCAGGCACTGGCATTGTAGTCCACCTGCCAAGGATCCCACCACTGGTCAGGTGTTTCTGCTTCAGTTACAAACTAAGGGCAGGGCCCACGGCCTCCTGTTTCCCTCCCGGATCCTCCCAGGTCAGAGCGGAAATGGCATTAGAGCCGCCATGATGGGAATCCGCAAACACCAATGGAGAGACTGATAGATCAATATGTTAAAGGGCCCTGCGCACGGTGGGGCATCAGCCAACAGTAGCCATTGCCGAGCTATCCTTGCCTTCTCTTAGCAAGCTTCTGGCAGCCTCCTTTCTGCAGAGCCCGGAAGGACGGCTGTGACCTCCTACAGGTGTAGGGCTTTGGGGGATGGCAAACACTCTCCCTCACACCCAAAGATCTTCTCTCATGTGGAGAAGACCGGGCAACAATTAAATTACGTTTGAGGATCTCATTTCCCGTCTGTGATGAATGTAGTTTGGGTAACTTGGAGATTCTGATATACGGATATAAAGAAAAAGGATACATAGAGCTTTTTAAATTCCGAACTTCAACACTGACAGTGGCCAAACTCTTAATGCTATTATTGTGACTATGAAATGGAAAGAACTTGTAAAATAACTCTGGTGGGTTATTACGGGATGTGGGTTATGATGATGATAGCCAGGCCTGATGGGAGAGGGAACTAAAAACTATCACTTGGAAAGTAGGGAAAAGAAAAGCGTTACTCTAGGTGCTTAAGGGAACGTACACTCCCTTGAATATAAGGTAGGAGTTGGCAAGCGTTTTTGGTACAAGGCCCAGATAGTAAATGTTTTCAGTTTTGTAGGCCACAACTTCTTTGTCACATACTGTCACAAGCCACCAAAGACATTATGTAAATTAATGGACGTGGCCGTGTGCCAATAAGACTTTATTTACAAAAACGGGCTGTGGGCCAGGTTTGGCACATGGGCCGTGGTTTGCCAACCCCTGGTATAGGGCATTGCCTGTTTGTATGCGGCAGTTGGGGGGCGGGTAGGGGAGAGAGAATAAAAGACTCAGATTCTGCAAGCCAGACTAAGCTGTGTCTTTTCTATGCTATCCAGGACCCTCAGGAGCCATGGGCGAAGGTCCTATATATTTACAGCTATCAAATGATGATCATCATTATGAAGACGGAGGAGGAAGAGAGAAGTAGGGAGGGAGGGAGAGGAGGAGAAAGAGGCAGAGGGGGAGTGGAGGAAGAAGAAGAAGGAGGAGAAGGAGAAGAAGGAGGAGGAGGAGGAAGAGGAGGAAGAGGAGGAAGAGGAGGAGGAGGGGGAGGAGGGGGAGGAAAACAACCATCATCTATTTCCCTGGGCAGCACAGGCATGTGATAGGAAACTCAAGGCTGTGATAAGGGAGACTTCTGTTGGAAGGGTGTGAAGGTGTGTTTATTGGCCATCCCATCCCAGTTGGCCCTTCCTGTTGGGTTTAAGTTGTAGCGGGAAGGATTCAGAGTCTACACAAGAAAGAATTGCCTGGCTACCTTGGTTGGAATAGGTTACAGACAGAGGTTAGAATAGATATACAATTATGTCTTAGGACATATACCTCTTACAGACACTCAGACAAATCATACATAGGACTCGCTTGGATTGATTTACACCAGATGCCTTTGGGCTCTGCCATTCCCTAACTACTCCCACTCTGACGCCCCGCCTGGTCCCCGGGGACAGGGAGAGCCCTGGGGCCCATGGCTGGTACCTTCCCGGCATAGTGGATGATGGAGAACTCTGTTTTGTCCTTGAGCTGCTTGGGCTTCTGAAACTTGGGGTGGTTGCCCTGCTCCGTGCACAGCTTCTCCACGAAGGACTTGTCTGTGGCTTTGGGGAACCAGCACTCCTCGTCCAGCAGGGCCAGCACACCCGGAGGGTTGTTCTGTGGAAAGCACGGAGGGTGGGATCACAGCTAGGGTGCTCAAGCCTCGGGCTTGCCAGAAAGAGTGGGCCGCCGAAACGCACCGTAGGCAGCCCCTACCTCTGTGACCATATCTGCCTACAAAGTCAGATTTATGCCTCCCACACCTACAAGTCTATCCTCAGATGGCCCTGTGGCCGATGGACCCACACTGACGACAGAAGGGCAGGTGCCAACAGAACGTGTGCAATTCTGCCCCCTCGTGGACAGCACACGCAGAACAGCACAAAGATCTCAGGCTTGAATTTGATGCTTTGCATACAAATTCACCTCAGGGTTCTTCTCTGTGGCCCAGACAGGCCAGGAGCACAGCCAAATTCACACCTGCCATTCACTTTGGTAGAAATGGTCTTCACTTCGCTAGAGAAGTATTTCTTTTCTTTTTAATGTAAGCTCTACACCCAACGTGGGGCTTGAACTCATGACCCCCGAGATCAAGAGTCACATGCTCCACTGACCCAGCCAGCCAGGCACCCTGAGAACTATTTCTTCACTGCTCTGTCCAAAGCAGGCCTCCTTAAATCATTCTCCGCAGAGGCCTTATCAGAGAAGTTTTAGTGGCTTTCTTTGTCTGTCTTGTTTCTTGGTCTGCTCCTTCAGGAAGGGCAGGGACTATGTCCATCTTGTTCATGTTACATCTCCAGCCCCTAAGAGAGGGCCCGGCACAGAATAGGTGCTCAGTAAATAGTCATTCAACAGTGACTTAGTGTGCACCTACTGTGGCCATGGTTCTAGGAGTTGGGGATCCATCAGTGAGAAAAACAAAGACCCCTGCCTTTGGGAATGAATGAGTCAGAGAGGGGGAAGACAAGGAAGGGAATAGGGAGAGGGGAGGGGAAAAGGCAGAAGGGAGGGGAAAAGGCAGAAGGGAGGGGAGGACAGGGGAGGAGAAAGGAAGGGAGGAGAGGGGAGGGGAAGGGGAAGGGAGGGGAAGGGAGGGGAGGGGAGGGGAAGGGAAGGAGGGAGGGGAGGAGAGGGAAGGGGAAGGGAGGAAGGGAGGGAAGAAAAGGGGAAGGAGGGGAGGGGAGGCAAGGGGAAGGGGAAGGGAGGGAGGTAGGGGAGGGAAGGGGGAGGCAGGGAGGGAAAGGGAAGGGAGGGAAGAAGAGGGGAAGGGAGGGAAGGGGAAGGGAGGGAAGGGAGAGGGAGGGAAGGGAGAGGGAGGGAAGGGAGAGGGAGGGAGGGGAGGGGAGGGAAGGGGGAGTGAAGGGGAAGGGAGGGAGGAAGGGGAGGAGAGGGAAGGGGAAGGGAGGGAGGAAGGGAGAAGGGAGGGAAGGGGGAGAGGGGGAGGGAGGGAGGGGAGGGAAGGGGAGAGGAAGGGAGGGAGGGGAGGGGAGGGGAGAGAAATAAGAAAAGGAAATGCCTTTGCCAGCACACTGCGGGTTAAGGGAAGCGCGCTGGAGCTCGCAGGGACTCGGTGGGGAGGGGCGAAGGCAGGGTCCACATGCGGGCGGACAAGGCCGCATGCGAGTGAGAGGCGGGCCCTCACCGGCCGCTCGATGAGCTCGATGCAGGGCTGCAGGTCGAGGCCGAAGTCGATGAAGTTCCACTCGATGCCCTCGCGCTGGTACTCCTCCTGCTCCAGGATGAACATCGTGTGGTTGAAGAGCTGCTGCAGCTTCTCGTTGGTGTAGTTGATGCACAGCTGCTCGAACGAGTTCACCTGCGCCCGCGAGAGGGGTGGGGGAGGGGCGTCCTGGTCAGGGGACACCGGGGCCAGGGGAGCTCTGCCTGGCGAGAGCCCCTTGCCTGCCACCCTTGTGTCCTTTCCACAAGAGCCCGTCTGCCATTTCAGGGCCCAGAGAGGGCTTGTCCCCAGCGAAGGCTGCCTAGAGTTCATGGCGGAGGACTGAAGAGAGAGGTGGCAGGGATCAAGCCTCGCCTGTCGTACCCAGCCGCAGCTCTGGCCATCTCACTTCCAGAAACCAACACGCTTCCTACACCCTCGAGGATCTAACCTCAGCTAGACAGCCTCCCACCCTAAGTCGTCATCGGCCTGCCTTTCTCCAAAATAATGACTTCTCCGAGGGGAAGCTTCTGCCCAAAGAGCCGAGACCACGGCTGTCATGACCCCACCAAGCTGTACCTCAAAGATCTCAAATCCAGCAATGTCCAGGATCCCCAGGAACGAAGCCCCTTGCCGGTGGGTCTTGTCTAGGGCTTTGTTCACACGGCTGAGTATCCAGCGGAAAAGGCGTTCGTAGGTGGCCTTGGCTAGAGCCTCTACGGCAAAGTCTGCCTGTGGGGAGAAGTGAGGGAACAGGTTCATCTCCAGTGGGCTGTCTCTTCATATGAGCCCGGCTGGCAGCTCAGATTTTTATTCCTCTTCTGCCCGTAATCAGTTCTTGAAAAATAAACCACAACAAAAAAAGAAATTATGCCATCTCTGGAACTAGTAGGAAAGGGGCAGTAAGGAAGAGAGTGGCCAGACTTAAGGAATGACTGTGTGGAGAATTAAACACTTCTTGTCAGAGGAACCTGGAACAGGGGAGAGCCTGTTCCTTCCCAGGGGCAATTTAGAGGTAGTCAGTTCTGCCTCTAGAAAGGGTACACAGTCATTTCTAAAAATGTATCTTTTAGCTCTGACTTTGGATGCACAGCTAAGAGAGCGGGATGAGATCATGAGTGAGGTACTCTGCTGTTCTTGTTCAGTAGTGGATCTTCAAAACCTGACATGGGACTTTGAGTATTCCAGTATTGGAGGGATGAGATATAAAGAGAAGGACAGATGGATAAAAAGATAGATGGATGGATGGATGAACAGATGGATGCATGGATGGGTGAATGGATGGATAAACAGAGGGATGGATGGATGGATGGATGGATGGATGGATGGAAGGAAGGAAGGAAGTATGGATAGTGGGCAAATGGATAGATAAGTGGAAGGACGGATGGATGGATGGATGGATGGATGGATGAACAGATGGATGCATGGATGGGTAAATGGATGGGTAAATGGATGGATAAATGGAGGGATGGAGGGATGGAGGGATGGAGGGATGGAGGGATGGAGGGATGGAGGGATGGAGGGATGGATAGTTGAACGAATAAATGGATGGATGGATGGGTGGGTGGGTAGGTGGATGGAAGGATGGAAGGAAGGAAGGAAGCATGGATGGATGGAAGCAGGGATGGGTGCATGGATGGATGAACAGATGGATAGATAGTTGAACAGATAAATGGATGGGTGGATGGAAGGATGTATAGATGAACAGATGGATGCATGGATGGGTGAATGGATGAATGGATGGATAAATGGATGGATAGAGGGATGGAAGGAAGCAGGCATGGATGGTGGGTAAATGGATAAATGGATGGATGGATGGATGAACAGATGGATGCATGGATGGGTGAATGGATGGATAAATGGAGGGAGGGAGGGAGAGAGGGTGGATGGATGGATGAACAGATGGATGCATGGATGGGTGAATGGATGGATAAATGGAGGGATGGATGGATGGATGGATGGATGGATGGATGGATGGATGAACAGATAGATGCATGGATGGGTGAATGGATGAACGGATGGATAAATGGATGGATGGATGGATGGATGGATGGATGGATGGATGGATGGATGAACAGATGGATGCATGGATGGGTGAATGGATGGATAAATGGAGGGATGGATGGATGGATGGATGGATGGATGGAAGCAAGGAAGGAAGCATGGATGGGTGAATGGATGGATAAATGGAAGGATGGATGGATGGATAGTTGAATGAATAAATGGATGGATGGGCAGGTGGATGGATGGATGGATGGATGGATGGATGGATGGATGGATGGAAGGAAGCATGGATGGATGGAAGCACGGATGGGTGCATGGATGGATGAACAGATGGATAGATAGTTGAACGGATAAATGGATGGGTGGATGGAAGGATGTATACATAAACAGATGGATGCATGGATGGGTGAATGGATGGATAAATGGATAGATGGATGGATTGATGGATGGATGGATGGAGAGATGGAAGGAAGGAAGCATGGATGGGTGAAAGAATAGATGGATGAACAGATGGATGGAAGAGTCTGCAGAAAAATATGCAAGCTCAGGAATAAATGTCACACACAAAAACAAACAGCAAATGCATCATTACCTGTTCTTTTGTTTGAGCTTTCTGTACTACATCCCGCCCAACCTTGATACGTGGGGTCAGGATAGATCTGGTGAAATCTGTCACATTAATTCCCATGAGGTGGCAAACTTTCTGAGCAGCTGGATGGAGAAAAAAAAGCATATTAAGTGTATCATCAAAGAGAAGGCTTAGGAACAAAGGCACATCACCTGGGATACTTGTGATCTGTGTATGCAATTGGTACTTTTTGAGAAATGGAGCATGATGTAGTGAACATAGCATGAAAGGGTCCTGAAAACTGCTGTCATTGGTGACGTCATCCCCAATGTTTTGCTAAGTGGCAATGATGGGGTAGGATGGGGCCATGTGATTTGGGAAAAGCTATTTAACTTCCTAGAGTCTTGCTTTTCTCAGTTCATAAAGACACAGCCATTTGGTACCTTGTTGAGTTATCAATGAGATTAAATGAGGGAACATGGCACATGGTCAACTACCAATAAATGTGTCCCACTATGCCAAGATATGCATTGCATCATTATGTGTGGTGGAAACTACTGGAAACTACTTAAATGTCCATTAATATGGGAGCGAACAAATGTACCATGAATACCAAACAGCAGTTAAAGGAAACAATTCTCTTTCTCAACTGGGGATAATTTTGCCCCCAGGGGACATTGGGCAATGTCTGTAGATATTTTTGATTGTCACACTAGGGGGCGCTACTGTTGAAAAACCCTGATCCAGACAAGGGTGAGCAGAGAGAAAAACAAGTTGCAGAATGCTGACTCCCAGGTGAAATCACTTATGTACATTAAAATCACACTCACAAAGCAACACTATATATGGTTTAGATACATGTGTGTGAAAAGCCTAAAATACAACTGGAAGGGGACATAGTAACATACAGCTGTGGTTGCCGGGAGACAAGGAGGTGACTGGGAAGTCAACGTGGGTTACATTGTTTCATGTTAACCACCAGGCAGCATTAGAACATATTCACAAATGCCACTTCTGGATGGTGGATTCTTGTAATATTCATGTGTTTCTTCTCTTAAAACTCGTCCTCAAAAGAAAATCATCATCCACCATTACTGTTTGCTCAACACGAAGGCTACTCTTGTCTGATGGCTTGCCTATGTGTGGTGGACGATCCACGGTGTGGTTTTAGGATTTTTTTCCCTGTCTTTGCAAGGGGTCTGTTTTTGTTTTTTGGTTTTTGTTTTGTTTTTGGGGGGTTTTGTTTGTTTGGGGTTTTTTTTTTTTTTGGTTTGTCTTTCCCGGAAGTTGTCTCCTGGGTGGGAAGAGACCTTTAACTCGCCATATTTCGGAGTGTGCGAAACCAGAAACTACTGGCAGGGCCTGTGGAGGGTAAGCTCCGGGGAGCTTCAAAAACAACGCAGTATATAGTCTGTGTGGGGCGTGTTGAGACAACAGGTAGACAAGCCAGGAACTTGCTATCCATTCGGCTCAGCCACCAACAAGCACGGGGGATAGATAACCAAGCAACCTTTCCATAACACAAAACACTGCAGGTATTAGCAGGTAGGGCTGGCATATTGAGAAAAAAACAAACAAACCAGGATGCCTAGTTAAGCCTTTATTTCAGAGAAACAACCAACATTTAAAAATTATAGTTAGGTCCCAAACACCGCATGGAACATACAATATATTATAGAGTGATACATTTTATAATAAAAAATGTTGGTTGTGCATCTGAAACTTGAACTTAACTGGGTATCTTCTATTTTATCTGGCAACTCTAACTGCGGGGAAACTTGGGGTCTGTGTCCCCCACGTGAGGAATGGGGCTGTTCCTGTCTAGTTTGCCGATGAATCCCAGGGCCTGGCGTACGGTGCAGGCTCAAAAATATTTGCTTAACAAAATTAACAAACAGGGGGTTATAGAACTGATGGTCCCTAAGGATCCTGTGCGATCTAAAACTATTAGCTTTCCTCGCCCACACTCTGATTCAAGAACTTCCCACTGTAGGATCTTCAGCAGTAAAAAGTCTCGGACAGAAGTCAGCGAAAATAACTTAGTTTAGCTCTTGTGAATAACCGTATCCAAAAAACAACCAAACGCTCCTTCCCATCACAGACGTTGTTAGTTATTGGGACAAGGCAGCAAGCACCTGTGTTATCCGGCATTGATGCTTGGTCTGTGTTTCTTTCCTTCTTGAAGACAATATTTCCAAGCTGCAGGACGGACGACACCACCTTCAGTATGGCTGGATGAGGACAGAAGAGAAGATAAGGCACAGACCTCAACACCGAGGGGCCGTGGAGGTTTAGAGTCTACAAGTTATTGGGGACCTTAGAGTCAGCCTACATCTTTCTCGAAAGAAGACTCAGTTCTGAGCTCCTAAGTCTAGGAAAGAGGCAAACTAATCTAATACCATGCTAACAGGGTAGAAAACCTGGCTGGGGGTAGCAGAATATGTTCAGATGCTTGCTGACGATCTTGTGCTCAAAGGAACACCGTGAAGCAGGGGCTGGCACACTACAGCCGATGGACCAACTCTGGCCCACTGCTTGTTGTTGTCAATAAAGTTTTATTGGAACACAGCCATAATAATTCATTTACGTATTGTCAATAGCTGTTGGCTGCTCCAAGGGCAGAGCTGAACAGTTGCAACAGAGATCAAATGGCCCACAAATGCTAAAGTATTTACTTACGCGACCCTTTGCAGAAAATGTTTGTCAATCGCCACTACACAGCAAGAAGAATGAATGAGTTACCACCATAAACAACAAAACTGTTGTATCTCACAGATGCAGAACAAAAGATGCCAAAGGCAAACAATAAAGTAACTATGTAAGTTCACTTACAGAAAGGTCAAGAACAGGAAAAACTATGGCGTTAGAAGTCAGGATGATGGTTATCCTTCATTGGTGGAATCTACTAGAAGGGCTATGGGGAAGCTTTGGGGCTCTGTTGGTGTTCTCTTAGTTAAAATGATTACTAGCAGTACAGGTGTATTCAGTCCATAAAGGTTAATCAAACTGTGCACCTATGATATACATGAGTTTCTAAATGTAAATTGTATGTCACTAAAAGTTATTTAAAAAGCAACAAAACAAAGCAACAATCCCCGTGCTTCTCAATGTAGTCTGGCTAAGTATACAAGATGCTCATGCGAGGATTGAGAAGGGGGAAATTTTTTCCCCCTTCACAGCCAGGTGTCTCCAGACAAAATAATGTGTCCCCAGACCCTTGGAGCCCTCTGACTCCGTACTCAGCCCATGTTACTATTAAAATGGCGCCTATGTCTGAAATCCCCTCAAGACCATGAGTGACTGGCGAATGGGGGGGGTGCTGTCCTATCATCTCTGTATTCTCAAAGCCTACTTAAGGGTCCAGATACACATGGGGAGACAGGGAAGATGCATGGGGGGGGGTGCAGGATGGAAGGAAGGATGGAAAATGGAGTAAACAATGGATAAATAAATCAATGGATGGATCAATACACTGATGGGTTGATCAATGGATTGACAAATGGATGGACTAAATGATGGGCAGATGGATGGATGGATGGATGGATGGATGGATGGATGGAAAGAGAGATGACTAATTAATACAAACATTAAAAAAACCATACTAAACGGGCTTTGTAAACTATTAGGTGCTATGCTAATAGTTTTTTTCAATGTTTATGTATTTGAGAGAGAGAAAGAGTGGGGGAGGGGCACAGAGAGAGGGGAGAGAGAATCCCATGCAGGCTCCATCCACACTGCCAGCAGAGAGCCCCATGCAGGGCTTGATCTCACAAAATACAAGAGCATGACCTGAGCCAAAATCAAGAGTAGGATGCTTACCCGACTGAGCCGCCAGGGCACCCCACTATACTAACAGTTTCTGAACTCGAAGTTTAAACTAAGAATTGCTGAAGTGACTCCAGAGCCCAGGGAAGCCGTCTAACTCAGGGTTCTCAACCTTGGCACTACTGAAACTGGGGGCCAGATAAATCACTGGCGGGGGGCTGCTCTGTGCGTGTCCGTAGGATGTTCAGCAGCACGCCTGGTCTCCCACCACTAGGTGTCAGTAGCGTTCCCTCTTCTGAGTTCTCAGACCAAAAAAACGCCCCCTAGGAGGCCAACCTCCCCAGATTAAGAACCATTGGTCTAAATGAATAAAGCAAACTGAGGGGGACTGTGGGGACGCATGGGAGCCACAACCCCACCTGAAGGGGTACAGCTGGACTCCAGTCATGCAGCAAGCCCAGGGCTGCTCCCAGGCCGATGTATCCAAAGCGGATGGAAACCCAGATTCTTAATGTGAAACCTACTCATGTTTAAATGCTGGGAGCCAACTTACAACAACTTTGAAGCCTGTGTAGGTCGATCCCTCCCTGTGGGCTCAGGCCCCATCACGCTGCTTTTTCTGGAACCGATAATGGGATCACAGAAATGGAAGAATGGCCACCATACTCAGGCCGCAGGAACTGAACCATCCGAAAGAGTACCAGTGGGCAGCAAAGTGGCTGGAAGGGGCTACACCAAACGCAAGGGCGGCGAGGGCTGGCGGTCTGGGGTGAGTGCCAGTCTGGGGTGGTCTGGTGAGTGAAACCAGGCACTCTGGAGTTAGAAAAGCACAGTTGCACCGTGCTGAGCCTCAGTTTCCCAATCTGCAAAGTGGAGCACATGCTTCAAGAAGTTTCTGTCCAGACGGTGGAGGCAAGCAAGGAGCCTGGCCCAGCGGGCACTGAACAGCCACCTACAGTGGCTTGTACCCCAGAAGATGTGTCCAGCCGGAAGCTGGGAGTGTGAACTTCCAGAGAAAGAGCCCTGCAGAGGTAACTAAGTCCAGGATCTCAGGTGAGATCATTTTGGATGAACCTGGTGGGCCCCAAATCCAATGACAGGTGTCCTGGTAGCAGAAGAGGAGAGGACACGCCCAGTTGGAAGCAGGCACGGGGTGGGTTTTCTTTGACAGCCTCCGGAAGGAGCGAGCTGTGCCAACACCGTGACTTTGGGCTTGTGGCCTCCAGAGCCGTGAGAAAATCAATTTCTGTTGTTTGAAGCCACCAGGTCTGTGGTTATTTGTTCGAGTAGCCACAGCGAACGGACTTACTGCCCTTATTTACGGAAGAGTAAGAAAGAGGGTTTTCTAACACGAGGCCTAAGCACTGCCAAGGGTACCCAGAACGGATGATTCTAGGTGACGGGCAAAACTTTCCTAAAGTTTGGATCGTTAGGCATTTATTCTAACTTACTAGAAATAGTAAGGACACACAATTAGTGATTGTACAGAAATTGTTGTTTCGGACCAAGTTCAAGCAGTATAGGGCTACAGAAATCTACACTGTGCACAATAATTGTCAGCCAACGATAATATGGCTGGGACCTGGAAGTGGAGTCACTTACAAACGAGGACATCTGGGAAATGGATCTAGACAGTCCCTGGGAGGGTCTGTCTGGGTGCCGGAGCTAGCTGCCAGGGGGTTCGTATCCTGGCCCTAGTCTTACTGGCTGTGTGACCTCAAGTCAGGTATCAGCCTCTCTGGGCCCCTGTTTCACCATTTGAAGGCCCATCAAAACATCCACCTCCTAGGATCGTCATGTGGAGTAAATGCAAAGAGCCTCAACGCGGTCAGTACCCAAGAAACATCAGTTGCTGGGATGTTACTATGGTTCCAGTCCTCTACTGCTGCTAACTCTCTGTGTAGCCTGGGCAAGTACTTGTCCCTCACAAGAGCTCCAGGAACCAGAGGGGGTGGTTCCTGGGGCCCCACGAAGCTCCAGGGCTTGGACTGATCCCCCCCACTCAGCCCCATTCTCCTTCAGCTTCTCGGTGGGGCTTTGGGAGCAGCTCTGGCGTTCTAACTGGGGCTGCTGTGCATTTTTCTAATCATTCATTTACTTCTCTTTCCCGCAGTTTACTAGGAAATGATTTCACCAATGCAAAATCAGCTTTCCTTGGGGCACCTGGGTGGCTCAGTCGGTCAAGCGTCCAAACTTCAGCTCAGGTCATAATCTCACGGTGCGTGAGTTCAAGCCCCGCATCGGACTCTGTGCTGACAGCTCAGAGCCTGGAGCCTGCTTCCTTCCGATTCTGTGTCTGCCCCTCCCCCGCTCATGCTCGCTCTTGAAAATAAATAAAAACATTAAGAAAAAATCAACTTCCCTTGCCATAAATAGATGGCAACTATAAAAATAAATACAGGAAAGGGAATAATAGTATCAAATTCCAGCAAGATGCCAGGCCTGGAGTCTGCTCTCCGGGGTGAAAGGGGACATTAGCCAGTACCAGAGAGGGGCTGAGGACTTAGTGGGTGCCACTGTGCTACTCTCTTGCTTGAAAGTCATCAGGAGAGCTGAAAGGATCAGAGAAAGCAAAACATCCTGCAGTGGGATTCCACGTGACTAGTAATGCCACGAGTCCACGTTTCAGAATACACCGGGCTCCTTCTAGCCTCAATTCCCATACCTTGGTTCTGACAGGGATTTTTGGAAGGGTTTAAAGGACAAAAACCACATCCCCACAGACAAAAACAGAGCACAGAGGACCACACAGTGGGGCTTGGGAGTCCCTGAGGCCCCAGAGGGAGTCCTAGCTCTTCCAGCTGTGTGTCCTTGGGCAAGTTCCTTCACTTCTCTGTGCCTCAGTTTCCTCATCTGCACACTGGGGATAACAGTGGCCACATCGTCAGGTTCTTTCAATACTAAATAATGGGGGCAGCTGGGTGGCTCAGTCGGTTAAGCATCCGACTTTGGCTCAGGTCATGATCTCATGGGTTTTGAGTTTGAGCCCCGTGTCAGGCTCTGGGCTGATAGCTCAGAGCCTGGAGCCTGTTTCGGATTCTGTGTCTCCCTCTCTCTGCTCCTCCCCTGTTCACACTCTGTCTCTGTCTCTCTCAAAAATAAATAAACATTAAAATAAAAAAAATACTAAATAATGCATATAAAGCACTTCTACTGCTGTGTCACCTGACATCTTCACTTTAAATGTATTAGAACCATTTCCATATGAGTCAATAATGTTCTAAAACAATTTAGAAGACCCTATCGATTTCTTTCTTAAGGCCCAATGATAATTGAGTAAATCCTCACTGGTCAAAGTTTTAGTTTGTTCGTTTCATTTTTTTTTTTTTTTTATTATTTAAAACTGGACACCTTGGTACCTTTTTTTGAAAAGAGGCTTTCGCAAATGTCTGGCATACAGCAAGTATTTAATCGTTAGCTGTTCACGTGTGTAGTTTTTTTTTTTTTTCCAAAGCCAAGATCAGAAGTAAAAAGGACTCGTGTCCCAAATAAAATGAATCATTCTGGGAGAGCCCATGCCGTTCAGGAAGGGATGCTGTTAATATTGGGTTCTGATGTGGGGCTCTGGCCAAAATCCACAACCACCACCCATTTGTCAACTGACCCACGGAGCCTTTTTTTCTGGGCCCCCAGTTATCTCCGGGGAAGCTGTCCCTCCCTCTATGCTGAATCTCAGCAACCCTAGCACTATTCTGGGGCTCCAAAGGGGTGTGGGCGTGGGAAGGAAGAAACATTTTCCACAACCATGTCCTGGTGTTCCCAAAAGAGATTAACCTTAAACACTGGGGCACGTCTAACCCAGAAGGCAAAGAATTTCTTAAAGCCCAGCGTGGAAACCAAGATTATCTCTCTGGGCTTTCTTGATCTCAGAACCAAATGTGTTTCTTGGTCACGGGCTGGTGACATTGATCGGTACTGGCCTATCACCAGAACTGCCTTTCCAGGAAGAGAACAAGTACACCCGCTGCCTCAGATATGCCCCCCACTCCCCGCCTATCCTCTGCCCATGTGTTCTTGACGAGACCAACAACCTCTGTTTCCAGCTCCAAAATGGAGTAGAGACCATAACATAAGCCTCTCAGAGTTTTCCATAACCCCGATCATTGTGAATAACTCAGGAATATTCACCTAAGAAATATCAGCCTACTCCACTCAGGAACTCAGGCAGGGATTCCAATCTGTTCTTTCCTGCTGGACATAAACCCAAGGGATGTAAGGGCTGGCGCTACAGCAGCCATTCTGTCCCCAAGAAACTGCAGCCTACCTAAAGACAATACTGCTGAGAGACCAGATTCCAGAGACCCTTTTTGAGCCCATCGAACTCCTTGTACCTGAAACCCATATCCCTGAACTTTCCAGCTCTGTGAGATCATTTTCCTTTTCGCTTAAGCCAATTTGGGTCATTTGTAACTGAAAAAACCCTAACATATGAAGCCACTTTTCTAAAACACCAATAAGCTACCTTAAGGTAATGTTCACTTTCCTTCTTCTTCTTTTTTTTTTTTTTTGAGGGTGTCTGGCGGGCGGAGGTGGGGAGGGGCGGAGCAGAATTCAGCAAGCAGAAATCTGTCCTTACCAGGGAAGGCTCTCTAACTAATGTTAGTGGCCCAGAGGGCCCTCTTCGCCGGCACCCAGCCTGAAGGTATGAAGACTTACACAGCTGCTCCTCATCACTGAAGCCCATGATCGCCATGGCTTCCAGGGTTTCCTGGAACATCTCGTCATCCTGGGCAGCCGGGATGGGCACAAAGCCATTGGAGAGGAATGTGTAGTTGTTGAAGCCCTCCAAAAGCAAGTCATCTGGAAGGAGAGGAAGATGGGGTGGTGGTCAGGAGGATGGACTTTGAACATGAGGCAGGAACCTGTCCCAAGACATAGACGGTTTAAAACCTTCCTCTGGTTCCATCACACAGAAGGCCTCACCAACCATCACTGGCCTAATACAGTGGTATAGGTTGTGCACTGCTCCAGGGTGCCTAGAAGCTAAAACCCAGCGTTGGCTCTCCTTGCTAAGCCATGTCCCTTGACACAGGCTTGCAGCTAGCTTGAGGAAGGCACACCTTTATCTCAATTGCCCCAGATCACCCTGCCGTTTCTGAACAACACTGCCTGAAAAGCAAGATCAATCCTTATCCATCTATTTGTGAAAATTTATCAAGTCGCTGGGGCGCCTGGGTGGCTCAGTCGGTTAAACGTCCGACTTAGGCTCAGGCCATGATCTCACGGTCTGAGTTCGAGCCCCGCGTCGGGCTCTGTGCTGACCGCTCAGAGCCTGGAGCCTGTTTCGGATTCTGTGTCTCCCTCTCTCTCTGACCCTCCCCTGTTCATGCTCTGTCTCTCTCTGTCTCAAAAATAAGTAAATGTTTTAAAAAAAATTAAAAATAAATAAATGTATCAAATCGCTAATTCCCATGAATTTTAAAAATCAACTACTACCAAAAGGTTTATAATAAAAACACCATTCCCTGTCTGCCCTTTTTCCAATTCCTACCTTACCCTATAGCACTGCTTTTAACTTTTTGGGCTGTTTCTTCCGGCACTTACCACGATCTCTACATAATAGATTTAATTTAATCACATGTAACATACATTTGTATATACTATATAACATGTCCTATATTACATGGGCTTATATAAGTTATAATGTTATGTTTCCATATCACGTATAATAGGCTATTTCTGGATATTTCAAGATGAGATCTTACCTACTGACCCCTCTATAATGGTGGATAAAGATTTAGCTCTCTCACACCCCCCCCACCTCACCTCCAACTATTTCCAGTCAAGTCGCTACATAAGTTGATATCAGAGCTTGTCAAATCTAGCCTGCTGGTTGTTTTTGTAAATAAAGTTTTATTGGAACACAGCCACTCTCATTTCCTTGTCGATTTTCTATGGCTGCTTTTACGTAACAGTGGCAGGCAGATTTGAGTTGCTGCAACAGAAACCATACGGTCCTTTAGCAAAAACCATGTGGCCCTTTAGCAAAAACATTTGTGGCGACTCCTTGTGGCGACTCCTTGTTCCTATCATGAAACATTGTTTATCATGAAACATTGTTCTCTGTAAAGTATATTCTGTGGTTACACTTAGTTGTTGCTACTCGGCTCTCTCTTCCCCTTTCTCTCCCCAAATTTATAACTGCTTCCCTTTTTCTTGTGCTGTTTGCTTTTAGGACACTCCCTGGCACATCAAGCGTCCTCTTCCAGATCAATCTTTAATGAGGCTGGATTTGGTTGAATATTTTTGGAGGAAAGTCAATGAGATGCTTTTCTTTTTAAATAAAGGTCTTTTATGGGTCAAGTCACTTGGAAGGTGCCTCATGTTAAAGTGACCCAAGACACCAGATAACTCCAGCCTGTGGATTAGCCTTGATGCCTGATTAAAGTCACAAGGACCTGGGTCTTTGCCAAGATTTCATTTCGCAGACTATGGGTAAATTGACAGATATCTGATCTTCTCTAAAAGCCTCACCGTTTTCCAGATCTATCATCAAGAATAAAAACGGCCTGTAAGAATTTCAGTAGTTAGCCTTAAAGACTAGGGACAGAGCACAAAACTGGATCATTCTCCCTAAGCCACCTCATTAGGTCCCACACTGTAACTGACAATTAATCTAATTTCCAAGGTACCACATATGTTTGGCACCTCCCCACTTTCCCCCAGCGGCTGAACCTTGAAATACGCCTCATCACAGCAAAGGTACCAGCACACACATCTTTGTTGGCGATTTTCTTAAGCAAAAGGACGAACCCTGGGCCACAAAACCGATGGGAAGCAAAGTCTGGATTGTCTTCATAACATTTCAGTCTTAAAATTACTACTAGAATTTAGGCTGCACTAGGTACCTATATATTCACTGGTAGATTCCTTTTTTTCAGGTATGTGATTTGCATATTCTTTTAAGCATATGTAAAAAAAAGGGGGGGTTGGTTAGCAAATTGCGGTAAGTTCAGACATACATGCAATTTCCTACTGGAATCTGATATACAGTATATTGCATTTATGGGAAAAGTATCTCCCCTACCATTGACAGATGTTAACCACACGTACTGTGGTGACCATTTTGCAATATCTACAAATAGAGAATCATCACGTTGTATACCTGGAAGTAACATGTTATATGCTAGTTATACCTCCGTAAAAATACTTTTTTTTCCTACCACAGAGGTGAACAAACTACGGCATACTGCCTACTTTGTAAATAAAGTTTTATAGTAACACAGCTACGCCCACTGGTTTACATATTGCCCATGGGAAGGGCTGAACCCCACCCCCCACTGGCTCCCCCCCCCCCCCAGTGATGCATCCTCACAGGTCACTTACTTTTCATCTTGTCCTTCGCTCCAGCAATCAAGTAGTAAAAGATGTGGAACGTCCTCTCGTCTCTGGCTTGGCGAATGGCCCGAGACTTCTCCAGCAGATCTGGTTTGGGAGGAGTTAAGAACTCCAGGGATACCACAGAGTGTCTCCTTTCGGGAACCCAACCTTCCTCCCCATCCCTGTCTCACCAACTGAGGGGGGGGGGTGGTGGGCTCTTTTAAGCCTCACCAACTATCGTGGGACGTAAAGGCAAATATTATTTGCATTTTCAATATAGGGAAACGGAGGCTCAGGGAAGGAGGTCGTTTTCCGAGAGCACACAGCTAGCAGGTGGCAAAGCCATGTGTGGGTGGCCCAAACCACCCTGGCCAAGGGGCTGGGGCTCAACTAGCCTGGGGAAAGGGAACGTGAACACAGCCCTAATGAAGGAAAGAAGGCCCTGTTGCCCTGTGCAGGGGCAGGGAGACCACGGGGGTCCCGGAGGGTGGCGGAGGGCACACGGGCGGCTGGGAGGTTGCACCGGGTAGCTCTCTTCTCCTGAAGTGTGATGTTGCAGGACCGTGGGGCAGGCCCTCCCGGAGCCCCAAAACCGGCCGGCAATTGCCTCTCCCCTCCTGAGCCCAATGCCACCTGTGCGGCCTTAGAAGGCCCGTAAACACCCAGGTCGCCGGCCCACCCCCGGAATTCCAGGTCAGCAGGCCTGGGAAGCACCGGGGGGTCTGTGTGTCGAGCAGGCGACGCAGGGAGCACACCGTCCCAGTCCCTGACCCGAAGGGCGGAAGCTGAGGGACGGGGCCTCCGCCCAGGATTTGCCACCAACACCAGAAACAAATAGCTGAGAAGCGCGTGTGAAGGGACCGGAGAACAGACCGTAAGACAGAATCTTCTTCTTCTTCTTCCCCCCGAGAGGGGGCATCTCAGCCCAGAAAGGGCACCTGGTGTCAGCGTGGCTGGGCTGGCTGGAGGCCCGGGGCCCGCTTCCCACCGAACCAACGGGAAGCTGTGCCTGTAAAGCCTCGAGAATCCGAGCTCCACCGGCCCGCCAGTGCCCAGCTCCTGCTCATCCGCACCCCCGTGGAAGCTCGGGGCAGCTCCCAGAGTCGGGCCAGAGTTCCAGGACACCCAGCGAGCCCAGGGCCCAGGCCGGTGCCCCGCCCCCTCCCACAGCAATCCCTGCGTAAGGTTAGTGGTTATAAAAATACCGCAAGGTCTACAATCTCTTTTCCCAACAGTTTCGGAAGTTTCTAGATTTGTGGACAGACCACTGTGGACATACTACGAACATTCTAGAAGGTTCTCAATGGCTCTGAGGGAGCCCACTGATAGTCCTGCAGCCAAAGACGTCATTGTTCTCCTATGGGGAACAAAGAGACTACAAAGAGCCTCGTGTGTGCTCGGCGGGTTTTACCGCCAGCCGAGTTTCGGTTTCCAGAAGTTTCTGGGTTTTAGAATCTGTGGACCTATATTAGAAGAGGCCTTGTGAGGCAAAACTACTCTTCATGGCCTGACACAGCAGAGCAGGGGAGAGGACACCATCTAATCCAGGGGATCTGGGGGGCACAGAGCAGAAATGCATGGCCCTCTGTTCTTTAGCGGTTAGGGTTTTGCTGATTTTAATACAGTGATACAGAGTCTGGTTCTCACGTGTGACTTCAAGGAGCTCCCACTGGCTGTGGATGCCTCCCTAGATGAATACAGACATCGTAGGCCAGAAGAATACTGATTTTCTGGGGGGGGGGGGAGGGGGGAATGTCTGAGTGGATTAAAATGGAAAATGACCCAAGAGAGCGATGATGTGACAGCCACGGACGTTCACTTCCGGCCAAGCCCTGGGCCAAGGGCCACGCGGGTCATTTCATTTAAATGACAATTTAAGAGCCGCCCCATAGGTAGGTGCTGTTATCACCCCCCTTTCACTGGTGGCAAAAGTGAGGCTCAGAGGGGTGCCTGGGTGGCTCAGTCGGGAAAGCGTCCGACTTTGGCTCAGGTCATGATCTCGTGGTTCGGGGGTTCGGGTCCTGCATCAGGCTCTGTGCTGACAGCTCAGAGCCTGAAGCCTGCTTCGGGCTCGCTTGCTCTCTCTCTGTCTGTGTCCCTCAAAAGTAAATAAACATTAAAAAAAATTTTTTTTAAATGAGGCTCAGAGAGGTCAAGTGACTTGCCCCAAGCCCCACAGCAAATGAGGCAGAGCTGAGAATGGACGGAGACCTGAGCCACTCCAAATCCCCCCCTCATCCAGGGCACCAAAATGCAACTAGAACATTCCCCAGGGTCCCAGGAGCCAAGCAAATGCTCCACAAGCAGCAATAAAAATACAACGTCCTTGGGCCTGAGAGGCACCTGCCATGCTTCTCAGGGGATCCGTCACTGGACCATAGACTTGGTCCCCGAGTCCAGACATTTCCAAGGGGCTCCGCTCTGCCAACCAGATTCTCTCCTTGGGGGAAGACTCTTCCTCCACCTTTTCCTATCTCTGGGCTGGACACCGGTCACAGACCAGCTCCCTAAGCAGCACCAGGGGTCCACGGCTGAAGGAGGATGAAGGCACGATCACACAAAAGCCAATCCTCAACCGGCCTCATTCTGCCCCTCGTGTGGTTCTAAGAGCCATACATGAGTTAATTCATTCTCACAATCCCTCTGAGAGGCAGGCAGTGTTATCACCCCCACTCCACTGACGAGGCACAGAGAGGTCGAGTAACTGGCCCAAGGTAACTCAGCTAAGGAGAGGTCAACCCAGAATCGAAGGCAAGCTGTTTGGGGTTCACAACCGGGGTCCGCATTTGTGGGACCACAACAACCCCAGGCAGATTTGTTCTGGAAGGAGCCCAAGAGCCTGGGGACGGAGGGGCCGCTCTGCCACCTTTCTTGGGCCTCTCAGGCTCTAGGGCAGGAGGTGGGTTATGGGGCGGGTTCCGTGTGGCCCAGGCTCAGCAGAGGATACACGTCTCGATGTTGGCTCCCACGATGTAACCAGTGACATCGAAGTTGATGCGGATGAATTTGCCCTGCCAACAGGAAAACACGGTTCACGGGGGGCTCCCCAGCCTCAGCTCCTCACCCCCCACCCTGCAGGCAAGTGGAGACATGTCAGGGAGCATTTGGGGGTGGGAGTGGGGAGACAGAGAGAGTTTCTTGCAAACACTCAGAGTCTCACAGGTCAGCATGTCGGAAGGAACTACCACCAGCTGAGCTGGGGGAGGATCCAGGCCTCGCGATGTGAAACACATTCGCAAATCAATTTCATTTGGCTCTTGCACTGGCCCTCGACCAGTCATGGCAACCCCTGTTTGTTTATTCGTTTAAATTTTTTTTTTAATTTTTGAGAGAGCGTGCGTGCAAGTGGGGGAGGGGCAGAGAGAGAGAAGGGGACAGAGGATCTGAAGCAGGCTGCACGCTGACAGCAGAGAGCCCGATGTCGGGCGCAAACTCGCGAACCGTGAGATTATGACCCGAGCTCAAGTCGGACACTTAAGCGACTGAGCCACCCAGGTGGCTCGGGTTATCCCCATTTTCAAGGTGGGAAAACTGAGGCTGGGCAAGGTAGTACGACCTGCCCAATGGGATACTGCTTCTGAGAGGTAGAACCATAAGTAAGGAGAAGGCAAGTTTTGGGGCAGCCGGTGGCTGGAGGGCTCCCTCCCTGCCCCCACCCCAGAAGCATGCTGGCTCAGCCACAACCCACCAGGGTCAAGTTCATCCAGCTGGGAATCAATCCTCCTCTTTGGGACACGTGGGCCATGTCTTCATGTCATTGACCACCCACTCTCAGGGTTCTCCTGCCCCCTCCTTAGGCTCAAGGGAGAAAGGGAGACCCTTGGAGCCCAGAGACGCATCTGTGGGAAGGTGGCGGAGACTCTCAGCTCCCCAACTAGACCACAAACTTCATGAAGGCTGGAACAGCTTCTGCACTGCTTGCTCCAATCCTGTGAGCCTAGTGCCGCATCTTAGTACACAGTGGGTGCCTAATAACTAACCGAGCCACTGAGAAAACAAAAGAGAATGGTGCCCGTAAAAGCATACGAGTGACTGTATACAGTAGGCGCCTAATAAATACTTGCTGAAGGATGAACGTGCCTGGACACAGTGGGTGCCCAATTTGCGTTTTGAATGAGCACTGGGTTAAGCGTCCAGCACCTCCTAGGTGCCCAGTAAACGTCTACTGAACAAACGTCAAACGCCTAACAGGTGCCTAGTGTACAACAGATGCTCACTGGCTAACCGTTGAGTGAAGAGCGAACGAACGAACGAACGAATGAGGGGATGTGTGGCAGGAGCCCTTCCTTGCGGCACCGGAAGGTTGAGGCAGGACCGAAGATACGGAACAAAGTGCTGTTGTGACGTGCGCCCTCCACCCCTTCCGTCGCGGGCCCCCTGCATGCACAGACTCTGCATTCTCGGGCAGGGGAGGACGCCACAGGAGTTTTGCTACTTACAAACCGTGAAGAGTTGTCGTTCTTGACCGTCTTCGCGTTGCCAAAAGCCTCCAGAATCGGGTTTGCTTGTAGAAGCTGCTTCTCCAGCTCACCCTAAAAGTTACCCACATCTAGTTAATGGAGAAAGTAACCCAGGCACTGACAGTTCTGCCCTAGACGGATGTTGTCCCCAAACTCTGCCCTTAATCTACAGGTTCTCTCCTATCCTATAGCCTACGCTGTTTGAGACTCCAATGCCCTTGTCCAGGTTTGCTCAAGGATTTCAGGAGAGAAGCAACTGGCTGGGCTCTCTGATAGCTAGGACACCGGATCCCTAGCAAGGCCACTTTTTGACCAGGGCTTGCTTATCTATAGAACCGCTGCACAATGTTGGGGATGTCATTTATATCGTAATGAATTCTGCTCCTTGGAGTTGTGCAGTGCACAACCTGCCCTGCTGTCCACGGCGGTCCTGCTACTGCTCATGTTTAACAAGCATCTGTCTTCAAGCTAAACCACTACAATCCCTCTCCTGACGGTTTTAGTGTGATTTGTTTTTTTAAGTTGCAATTTTTCTTTTCTCAGGACGAGTTGCCTGAAGTCTTTTACGAAAGACAAATAGAGAATACAAAACCTGCGGGGAATACTTTTAACTGACTGGCAGGAAAAAGCTTCAAAGCAGGTTGCCTGAGCTTCATTCATCAGGTTAAATGCAGCTGAGACTGTACACAGCCCACCGGCCCTTTCTGAGGGGGTCTCCTGTGCACAAACGCGGTCATGTGATTAATCATGGCGGGAAAGGGCCAACGAGGTAACGCATGCCGGGAAAGCGATGAGCTGCTTTTGCCTAGCCCCAAAACACGGCAGTTGCAGACTGGTCCAGGGGCCTCCCGTCCAAGCTCCTCCCCCAGGTCTCCCCCGGGGAAAGCCTGGGTTCTGAGGGTTTTTTCCTCGTTCCCTCTGCTGTGCTCCCAGCCCCGTTGCTCAGGCCAGCAGGCCAGGGCTAAAGAGAAGCCAGGAATGGTTCTAGAGGGGGAAAGGAGCACACAGCTCTCTCCCTGGGCCGCTGTACACGGGGAGGGCATCATGGGTAGCTGTCCCTAAAGGGGACAGTGTTTATTTCTCCACGTGCTCTCTGCAGCTCCCAGAGCTGAACTCATCTGAGCAGACCCGCGGACACGTACGAGGAGGGCACGGGGCTCTCCTTGGCTGGTGGGAAGATAACTAAAGGGATTACTCCTGTCAACCCAAACTTGGGGTCCCAATATCCACCGAGAAAGATTCCCTTTCTAGAATGGGAAATCCAGCTGGTGGGACCAAAAGATCCTTCTCAGGGGGGCTTTAAACATGGGGGTCTGATCCAATCCATTCATGGTATGGATGATGAGACTGTGGCTCAGAGAAGTTAAGTGACTTGGCCAAGGTCACCCAGGAGCAGATCCCAAACAAGAATCCCAATTGTCCTTCTGATCCACCCATGCCGTTGCCTCCCAGGAGCTAACTAAGATGTGATCCTAGCACATGCTAGGGCTTCTGAGGGTCTCTTCCAGAATGGGACCCGTACGTCAGCCCCCCAAGCTCTGCGTTAGAGATGAGTTTATATCTGCAGAGGCCCACGCAGGACCCTGTCGTGTGTTGCGTAGCTGGGGCCTTACCGTGCCACCAAAGCCAGGGCATCGCCAACCCCAAGTCTCCCGGCTCTGGAGCCTCGGGTCAAGCAACGAGCATGCAAAGACAGACACACACTGCACACACATGCACAAGGGCACACTGGTGCGTGGGGGGCAGGGCTCAGGGAAGAAACTTAGGGAGGAGGGAGGAAGGCATGTCACAGCAGGGCCATTAACTGACTGTCAATCAAGCCAGGGAAGCTTTAGGGACAGGCAGTCCTGAAACGCTCAACCAGGTGGGACAGACGCTTCTGGGGCGGTCCAGTCAGGGGAACCGGTGGCAGATGCGTTCATGGGAAGGGCGAGGAGATTCGTTCTGAACTGGGGACATCCGTTCCTGGCTGGAGGACACCCTGGGGCATTCCGACGGGGTCCTGCGGCTGGTATACAGGCCCCCACACCACACCCTGGCATCCGACCGCCGCAGGACTGCACTCCGGGGAACTGGGTCTGGGCTGGGAAACTCGAGGGCCCCTTCTACCATCAGCTACGGGACTCAGTGGGTGCGTCAGGAGCATGCAGGCCTAATACACTCTGTGCCTCCCGTCCACACCAGGAAAACACTCTCAGTTACTCACGTAGGCAAAAGATGGGCCTTGCTGTGGTTGAACGATACAGTATGAAAGAAACGTCAGTGTTATTTCAATCACATGCGCGTAGGGGTCTGGAGAATTAGGATTTCCATTCCCCGCCCCCTCCCCGCCCCCACCAGACAGCCTGGATTCCCCGAGATAACTAGGGAGGCAGCGGCTTTCCTTTGATTCCGTGGCCTTTCGGTTTTGCTTCCTCCCTTTTAACATTTCTCAGCGACTGAGACGTCGCAAAAGGCTTTGTAACTGCTGGGGCCGAGGGGGGCTCTTTAAAATGTTATCAATGAGACGCGTCTGAGACGCGTTTGCGCGCACAGAGAACAAAGCGTCTGGCACGTCGTAGGCACCTGGTGAAGACCAGTTATTAAGCGTTATTATTTCTTATGTCGAATTACGATTACAGGGAGGGAAAAGACGGCGGGAAGCAACGTTTAACTGCCAGGTAAACTTAGCTGCGGGGTTCTAGGCTCCTACACGCTGTGCCAGAGACAGCGGGGAAAGGCAGGACCCTGAGTCTCCCGCAGGGTTCCAGCGCCCGTGCCCGCTCCCCCAGCGCCTCCGGGCCAGCTGTCCCTGTGACTGAGTCACCTGCGAGGGCTGGAGAGGAAGACCCGGAAATGGCAGGAACCGGGCCCCCCCCTCCAAAGCTGTCCTGAAGCATCCACTCTGCCATCTCCCCGGCCCTAGACCTTGAGACAGAGCGCCCCACTGAGTGTCCCCTCTTGTGCGACAGATGAGTCAGCGCTAAGACAGAGGAGGAGAGGGACGGGCCGAGGAAGGGAGGATTCCAGAAACCTACTCTTCTTTTCCTTCCGAGCCCTCAGGCTGCGGCAGCGTGCGTTTATCAGCATGGTTATTTGACAGTCTCTCTCCTCCCCAAGCGTCTGGAAGCCCGGTGGGTTAGAATGACGGCATCGCTCGGCCTCAGCACCGGACCCCATCCCACGATGCCCGCCACCCAGCTGATACTCGGGCAACTGAGCTGGACCAAAGCCCAGAGCTGGGTGACGCTGGTATTCCCAGGCCCTGGGGTCCCAAAGGGGCACGTGGAAGAGGGACGGGTGCGTCTCAGCTCTAGGGAGTTTACAGCAGTGGTTCTCAATCAGGGGCACCTGGGGATGCCTGCAGAGGTTTTCGGTTGTCACCACCTGGGACAGCCTCTCGTGGGGAGAGGCCAGGAGGCTGCTTAAAGTCCTACAGCGCCTAAGGCAGCCCCACAGCAGAGAACGGACTGGTCCAAGATGGCAGTTCCCAGTACTGGGAAGCCCTGAGGTGAAGCAAGGGTCCTGCGGTGGCAGGAGAGGGCTCGTCCCGTCTCATGGAACAGGACCCTCAGGACGATGATCCTGGCTGAGGCGAGGAAGCAGCCAGGCCCTAAGGGCCCACCCGGGTGGGAAAAGACCACCCTTGTGAGTTGCTGGGGCAAGGGGCCGGGAAATATGGGCCTGGCCCTCTCACCAGAGCCCAGAGACCCGTGTGCTAGGTCACGACCACAACCACGGAGGGGTGCTGCACTCACCGTGATGCTTGTGTCCTTCTTGCCCTTGTGGGAGGAGGCCACCACGGCCAGGTACTGGATGACCTTCTTGGTGTTTTCCGTCTTCCCGGCTCCAGACTCACCTCTGAAAGACACGGGAACAGTGAGCCGCTGGAAATCACTGCCCCGGTGCTCTGCGGGAATCTTTCTGCAGCTCTGGGTCATTTACCAGGGAGGCTTGCCCAGGGTCGTGCCACCGGGACGGAGCTGGGCCGGGCCTCAAACGCTGGCCACTCGCCCCATCTACTCCTGAGAGGATGCAAGAAAGAATTCAGATGGCAAGACAGAAAGAGAAAAACTGAGTTTTCCCACCAAGGTCCAAACTTAGGTTTATTTGGACTCCTCTATTTTTTTTTTTAATTTTTTGTTTTAACGTTTATTTATTTTTGAGACAGAGAGAGACAGAACATGAACGGGGGAGGGTCAGAGAGAGGGAGACACAGAATCTGAAACAGGCTCCGGGCTCTGAGCTGTCAGCACAGGGGCCCGATGCGGGGCTCGAACTCACGGACCGTGAGATTGTGACCTGAGCCGAAGTCGGCGCTCAACCGACTGAGCCACCCAGGCGCCCCTCCTCTATTTTTTTTTTAAGTTTATTTATTTATCTTGAGAGAGGGTGCAAGAAGGGATAAGGGCAGAAAGAGAGGGAAAGAGAGAGAATCCCCAGCAGGCTCCTCTCTGTCAGCACAGAAGCCAGCAAGGGACTCGAACCCACAGACCATGAAATCATGACCTGAACCCAGAAAGAACAGAGCAGAAAGAACACTGAGTTCCTCTATCCCCCTGGAGCTCGAGGTGCACAGCCTCCGTCACCACCAACGTCCCCCACCGGAGCGTTACGCTTGCTAGAATCAATGAATACACTGACACAGCCATCACCCAGAGTCCAGAGCTCACCAGAGTTCGCTCTTGGTGTTGTGCACTCTATGGGTTTCGACACGTGCCCAATGACACGAACCCACCATTATAGAACCACACAGAATAGTTTCTCTGCAAATCATCTACTTTTAAGACATCACTAGCTTTGTTACCAATAGAAAGATCAGGCAAAGGGCAGCCTTCCAGGAAGGAGATAGGTACCTCTCACAGCACCAGAACCTAAAGTCAAAGATTGAGAAGCTTCCCTTACAGGTTATCTTACCAGCTGTTGGGCAGGTATAAGCCACTTCATCCTCTGGTGAAGCCCACTCTGATTGTAAGGTGGCTAGCTAATGATCGGAGTCAAACATCAAAGAATGAACCTGGTTGAAGTAATTCACACTAAAGTGTAAATGACTGATACATTCAGATGGGCAGAGCATTGTTTGTTTTTTCAAAAGAGTACTCGTAGAAAATGAGCAGATTTTGTTTTTTTAATCAAATGGCTTTTTCAAACCACCTGCCTCTCTTGGCCACCAAGGATCATCATAGTGGGACTGTTTAATCGGAGGTTTCCAGATACTGCCTCTAACTCTCCCATTCTTTCTAGTTAATTGGAAAGACAGGGCCTCAACCAAAACTTTCGTCCCTTCTTGTCCTCCCCTCTGGTTTTCTTCCCTTGACTTTCCCTTATTTGCCTAGACTCTGATTTTCTGAGCTCGCTGAATATTCTGAAACACAAGAGAGCATTTTTGTTAAGTCTGGAAAAGAATGCGTCTACCGCGAGGTCAGCTCAAGGTTGTGCATGCTGAACCGGTGCCACAGCACGAGTTCAGTCCCTGCTCTTTTTTTTTTGCCTAATTAGGAAAGAAAGAAATGAATTTGCCCTGCCAAGGACCCGCTAACAACTTTGCTCGGGGCTAAAAAAGAAACACGTGCGCTGAATTTCCGGACCTAGCGCCCTGGGGCCCGACGTCCAGACATCAAGTGTCTGATCTCCAGGTATGAGGACACATCCTCAAGCCAGCCTCAGTACAGCCCTCTCCCCGTTCCTAATGGTCTTTATCCCAATGGCCACATTATTTCATGTGGCCTCAGAGGCACTTTGTGAATGGGGAGCCGTGGAGTCATTATGCCCATTTCTTCAGGGGGAAAGAGTCCAAACCCAAAAAAAAAAAATTTTTTTTAAGGAGAGAGTTGACTTTTCTAGGAGTAGAGGCCCTACGCTCACCGTTTCACACGCGTTGTCTCCTTTACCTTCCCTCCCCTAATCCTGAGGATACGACATATCACTTCCTGGTTATTACAGAAGTGGAACTCTGGCCCAGAGTGGGTGAGCAGCTTGCCCTAGGTCACACAGCGAGGCAAGGACACAGTCAGGTCTCTGATGCCGTCATCAGGACTCTTTCTACTGCATTTTGCCCAGTCATTCCATAAGACAGGCCCAACGCTCGGGGGACTTGCTTTAGCACTGAGGCCAGAAGAAGGGCACAGGAAAAGGAATTGATGTTTGTTGAAGGCCTACACTCTGCTAGGCACTGGGCTCAGGAATCTTTTCATAAACCTCCCAACACCCTAACAAAAGACTCACTGATGATCCCCATCACGCCCCTGGGGAAACTGAGGCTCAGAGAAGTGGAAGGAGTTGTTGGAGATCGTGACTGCTCCTGCTATCACACAAAGAGGTAATGGAGAAGAAATGAGGTCTCAGTGTGGGTCTCTTCGATGCCACAGCTGCTGTTCTGCCCGTTGCCTTTTTATTTTGGTGAGAAAAGAGGACGGAATGTTGAAAAGACAGAGTGAAACCCACAGTGAAGCCCTCTCCATCCAAGGGCTCTTCCATATATGTGGGAGTCTTGACTCGCCTTGGCAGGCTCTTTGAAAATGTAACCAGGGACCAAATGAACCAAACTACTCAGTCATTTACACCTTAGTATGAATTACTTCAATCAGGCTAACCTCAGAATGCTTGACAGACATCATCCGGGCTGAAGGGGCTAGCTTCTCATCAGAGCGAGAAGGAGGAGAGAAAATGTGAGCGTGGGAAGTCACCTTGGCAGGTGGTCCTGAGCCTAATTCCGATCTGAGGCAAGAGTCAGGACGCAGTATACCCAGCGTCCAGATCCCCAGAATCTCTCCTTTCCCATCATAACCTCCTCATTTTCCATCTTTGTTTTCAGCCTCTCCTGCCTCTTCTCTTTTGCAACAAAGACGTGGCATGACCATGATTGTGGCCTTGGCCTTCCACCTTACAAGGGAGGGGAAGAGGGGCAGACGCTCCAGGAATCAGCTCTTGCCCCTGTGGACTGCTTGGCTCAACAGTTTCCAAGTTTTATTGATAAAAATAAATTGTCTTGGGAGGTTGTGCCAAAGAAAACACCCCGAGCTCCAGGCTCATGAGTGTCTGAAGATTGATGTGCTCTGGGCTGCTTTCAAAACATTAGTATCTTTGCTTTTTTGACCTCTGATCCCTGGGGGTGAAGATGCCTTCCTGATCCTAGCACCCTAAACCACTGTCCTGTTTCATAGGGCCCTTGCTGCCTGGTCCCCTCCTCGTGACCGTGCAAGGCCTCCTGGCCGTGTAATTACCCCACTGCCCAGTCCTGCCCCAGAGGCAATGATCGCTTATGTTGCTGCCGTCTTCAAATTCTTAATGCTTTTTGAATACAAGGCTCTGCATTTTCATTTTGCGTGATTTTACACATCATGTTGCTGGTCCTGGATCCCAGGGCTGAACCCCATTTACAAGCCCATTTCAGCCTGCGGTCTGCCCTTGGCATCAAAGCCACATTAGCTCTGGGTTTCAGGCTGTTCAGTCCCCAGTCCTCAGGTGACTCCTGCTCCTGTCCTCTAGCTGTCCAACTCCTACATACCCTGCAAAGCCCAGGTAAGCATTGCCTCTCTTCTGAATACTGCCTCTAGGCAGAAGCAATGCCACCTTCCCCCACAGCATCAATCAGCAGAATAGCACAATGGGCTCCCAGGTGAGACTGAGTTCAAATCTCTGCTCCGCCAGTTGCCGGTATGACCTTGGGCGGGTCATTTAACTACTCCCATGCCTTGGTTTCCTTATCTATAAGACAGGCATAATTAAAGCACTTACATGATTGTTATAAGGATTAAATGAGCATATATATATATAATGTTCAGAACAATGCCAGATACACAAAAATGTGAGTTATTACTCCTTACTAATGATTAATTTCTTCCCTAACGCTTATATCAATACTTACACATTAATGCCTCTACAATGCTTATATTCTATCAATAACGTCAACACGTATTCTATTACTAAAATATAAATCACGTCCTATTTTCCCCCTGGATAAGCCAGGAGGTGGCAAACCATTCCTGTGAAGAGCCAGACAGTCAATACTTTAGGCTTCGTGGGTCATGCATTCTCGGTCCCAACTACTCAGCGCTGCCGCGGTAGCCGGAAAGCAAGTAAGCACGGCTGTGTGCCAATAAAACTTTATTTACAAAAATAGAGGAGGGCCTCATTTGGCGCCCTGGTCAGAGTTTGCTGACCCCTGGCTGTATCTCCTCGTGCTCTCCTGTCCATTTAAAAAATTTTTGTTTTCAACGTTTATTTATTTTTGGGACAGAGAGACAGAGCATGAACGGGGGAGGGGCAGAGAGAGAGGGAGACACAGAATCGGAAACAGGCTCCAGGCTCTGAGCCATCAGCCCAGAGCCCGACGCGGGGCTCGAACTCCCGGACCGCGAGATCGTGACCTGGCTGAAGTCGGACGCCTAACCGACTGCGCCACCCAGGCGCCCCGTCTCCTGTCCATTTTAAAGTTTAACATCCTCCCCAGGGCCTAGAAGACCCCCTTACCGCCCTCTGATCTCCCCCTCCCCTACTCCCTTCTCTCTTAATCCAGCCCCTCGTCACACACGGGTTACTCCTTGAACACACAGCTCTCTCTCAACCCAGGGCCGCTCCACGCCTCACCCATGCTCCCAGGTTTACTCGCACTGTATGAACTGCTTCCTAGACCAGACAGGACTCGGGTCTAAAAATTAGATTTGCTCCCTTTCCAGCTTCCTGACTGCATAATCATCTGTAGCAAACTGTTAGTCCCAGCTGGGCTTACCTTGACCCCTGCTACTTTGTCAAAGCTCATACCCTGCTATCAACATGTCGGTCCTCAAATCACTCTGGCTGATTTTAACAATGGCCAAAATGAAATTTAATAAGCAGAGCTAAGCTGATGACAGTTCCGGGGCGACTGGATATATTGGCAAATAACAGCGGAATGGTTGGGACTGCCTTTGCAACAACAGCCAATGCCTGCTTTATTTCCCCCCTCGAGTTAGTTAACATACAGTGTAGTTAACTACCTACACTGTCTTGGCTTCAGGAACAGAACCCAGTGATTCATCTCTTACACATGACACCCTGGGCTCATCCCGACAAGTGTCCCCCCTAACGCGCATCACCCATTGAACCCACCCCCTACCCCCAGCAACCCTCCGTTTGTTCTCTGTATCTGAGAGTCTCTTAGCGTTCGCCTCCCTCTCTGTTTTTTCATCTTATTTTTCCTTCGCTTCTCCTATGCTCATCTATTAAGTTTCTCAAATCCCACAGAGGAGTGAAATTATATGGTATCTTTCTCTAACTTATTTTGCTTGGCATAATCCATTCTAGTTCTAACCATGTTGTTGCCAATGGCAAGATTTCATTCTTTTTCATCACCTAGTATTCCATTCTGCTGTGTATACACACACACACACACACACACACACACACACACACACTCACACACCACATCTTTATCCATCATCAGGTGACGGACATTTGGGCTCTTTCCATAACCCAGCTACTGGTGCGGCCAATGCCTACTTACTGGGCACTGGCTAGGGGACAAGGAGACTGTCCCCACCCTCACTGAGCTCCCATTCCAGGAGAGGGAGACAGACCCTAGCCAAGGAAATAAGCAATTAGGGTCATTTGAGGGTCTGTTATTGCCGCCAGGGTGGCATGATGGGGGCTGAGATGGAGGGGGGGGCCATGGGTGGGTCGCCAGAATGGGAGAGGAGCCCTACAAAATGCAAAGGAGCCCTGCAGGAAGGACCAAGGGTAGGGGGCAGCCGGCAGAGGGGACAGCAAGGGCAAAGATCCACCACAGGGAAATATTCTGCACACGCAGGGAGCAGGGAGGAGCTGGTGTGGCTGGAACGTCAGGAGGGAGGCGGGTGGTGGTAAGTGATGAGGGAAGAAAGGGGCCAGATCACGGACAGTCTTCCCGGCTGCGGTGACGAGTTTTGCTTTCATTCCAATGAGTACAGGAAACCATTTCAGGAGACGAATGGGGCTTGAGGACCCGTGAGGGGAACATCAAAAGTGCAGGCAGCTGATTCTTAGGGGGGGGGGGGACGGCGAAGAGGGGGGCTCACCAGGAGGCAGTGGCATTGCTTTCTCTCTTACACAAATTAATTCAATGAATCCCACAAACAACCACCCAGCGGAGCACCTATTGCCCCATTTTACAGATGGGGAGACTGAGGCTCGGAGAAGTTAAGCCACTTGGTTCTGGGAGCATACAAGCTGGTTGGTGATAGGGCTGACCTCAAAACCCTAGAGGTTTGACTCTGAAATCCACACCCGGCTGTGCCATATGACTTCTCACAATGAGTAGCTATGGAAGGAAGGAAGGAAGGAAGGAAGGAAGGAAGGAAGGAAGGAAGGAAGGAAGGAAGGAAGGAAGGAAGGAAGGAAGGAAGAAGGGGGAAGGAAGGAAGGAAGGAAGGAAGGAAGGAAGGAAGGCAGGCAGGCAGGCAGCCAGGCATGAATGAGACATGGTCACACTGGGGAGCAGGGGGGGGCACGGCTGCAGGAAGTTTAGTTAGGGGGCGACCGCAGTGGTCCAGGCAAGAGGTGAAAGGAGCCTGAACGAGACATGGGCAGAATCAGAGGAGTGGACGGAGGTAAGAGATACTTCAGAACCACGCTAATGCAGAAAACACTAGCTATAGGCTATTTAAATTAGTTAAAGTCAGTTAAAAAAAAATCCAGCCCCTTAGTCACATGAGCCACGTTTCAAGTTCTCAGCAGCCATCAGCACACAAAGCCTTATTGGCTGGCACTGTTTTATTTATGTATTTTTTTAAATGTTAATGTTTATTTTTGAGAGAGAGAAAGACAGAGCATGAGCGGGGGAGGGGCAGAGAGAGGGGGAGACACAGAATCTGAAACAGGCTCCAGGCTCTGAGCTGTCAGCACAGAGCCCGACGCAGGGCTCGAACCCTCAAACCGCGAGACCAAGACCTGAGCCAAAGTCGGTCGCTCAACCGATGTTGTGGGGTGGTTCCCTTTTCATCCTCACGGCCTCTCCATAAACCTGGCTCAGAGAGGTTAAGTGACCTGTGCAGGGTCACACAGGTCGGAAGCCATCTGTAAGTAAGCCACACTCTTCCCTGCTCCTCTCTGGTACAACGTTAAATCCGTTCACTCAGCAGATGTGGACAAGAAATGCCATGTTCCTACAGATGCCGACGAGCAGTGCTGTTTCTTCCTGGGAACCTTGGGAGGTGCGAGGCTCACACACACGCCTGGGGCACAGGTGCTCCAAAGGCTCCCCCCAGCTGCTCACTCTATGACCTTGTTTTATGTGCCTTTCTGTTTAAAGACCCTTTACCATATATATTGTTGATTCGCTAACATCGAACTCATGGCCAACAGCCCTGTAACTCATGTCTGAGTGAAGGTCATCCAACCCATGAATTTTCTCCGTAAGACATATCCACCCGTCTTGTGCTTAGGAAGCCAACACTTCAGGGCGCCTGGGTGGCTCAGCTCCTTAGGCATCCGACTTCGGCTCAGGTCATGATCTCACAGCTCGTGATTTTGAGCCCCGCGTTGGGCTCTCCACTTTCGGGGCAGAGCCTGCTTCGGATCCTCTGGCTCCCTCTCTCTCTGTCTCTGTCTCTCTCTCCCAACGATAAATAAACATTTTTAAAAAAAGGAAGACAGCACTTCAGCTGGAGGCTTGGGGGGCATTATCAACAGCGAAGTCACCAACCAAAAGCCACAACAATGCAAAAACCGTGGTGCTAAATCTAGCATGTAAGGGACACTTGTTCACAGCCAGAGAGCTGAAACAAGGCGGCAGGGTTCCCTCAGCTGGCAGGCCACTCAGACTTTTCCTGGCTCTGCACGTGTCCTCGAACGCCCCCACAAGCACCATGAGCATCGGTTGGAGGTTACAAATACATATCAGCAAGTAGCAATGAATTTGCAAATATGGCATCAGTAAATAATAAGGACTGATCGCACGTATATCCTTATATACACGCTTACATTTAGTTCTTAAGTCCGGAAACAATCAAAGCTACAATCCACGGAGGGGGGGGGGCGGTAAATAAAATACGGCATGTCTGGGCAGTCACTAGGAGGAGGGACGCTGGTTTATGTCTGATGAGATACAACACACTGCGAGGGCACTGCTGAGTAGAAAACACAAGGGCAGACCAGCACGCACAGAAGGCAGCTGGATCCTCCTGGAGAGGGGAAAAGACCCGCGTAGCCCCGGGAACACCGGGTCAGCGTTCTCCTGCGGCAGAAGTTGTCTGGGACAGAACCACAGCCGCCCCTCAAAGGGCGTGAGCCTTCCAATTTGCCACAGTCCCCACCACTCCCTATTGTGCTCCTGGCCTAACCCACCCCTTCCTGTCACCTGCCAGGCTCCCCTGAGCATCTGCCTCTGTCAATCCTGGTCTGGGGATACAAAGAATGTTTGTAAGCAGCTATCTGTAGAACCCCTGGCCACGCCTAACAATGCATCAAGATAATATGGACACACTGATCATGAATATGGATCGCTAGCATTCATTGTCACTCCGGGCA
Organism: Felis catus; assembly: GCF_018350175.1. NCBI lineage: Eukaryota > Metazoa > Chordata > Mammalia > Carnivora > Felidae > Felis > Felis catus. The sequence continues at coordinate 28,461,369 of NC_058383.1, read as the reverse complement.
TCTCTTCCCCTTGCTTCCGCTTTCGTGGCTGCGCAGGAAGTGGCACTTGCGTTCGCAAGTAACTTACAAGTAACAATTCTGTTCACTGCGCACAAAACGGCATCGCCGGGCCCTGCTCTCAGTGCTTTCCGTGAATTAACCCACTGATTCCTCACGACCGCCCTGTGAGGTGGGTATAGTTGTCCATTTTGCAGGTGAGGAGACTGAGGCTCAGACAGGGTAAGTGGCTCTCATGGCAGAGCTGAGTCCAGGACTCCCTTCTTCCCCGTCTAGCTCACGGGCTGCCCCTAAAGTGAAAATCTAGCCTGTCCTAGAGCCAAAATGGCTTCATGCTGACCTGCTCAGGGCATCAAACTGTCGTGACAGTGTCACTTAGGAGCATAAAGGACCCCAGTACCTCCCCCCACAAAATGCTTTACTTCGTGAGCCAGGAGAGTCGGCTAACAGTCTGAGGACCCCCATCCTGGGCTGGACTTGCTCCCAGTCGAGGCTCCCCAGGAGCTGAGACCAGGGGCCTCTCTTCAAGCCTTGCAGGCACAGGTAGCCCCAGAAGTCTTTCTGCCACAAAGCCTGCACCCAGGGGTCAGCAATCTGGGGGATGAACCAGACGGTCCCACTGCAAAGTGTGCATCAGAATCTCCAGGACCCCCTAGTCCTCCCCCAGCTCACGCCTCCCTCCCCTTCCGGGCTCCCAAACGGGCCCCAGAGGGGTGGCATTTTAGCTCCTTTCCTCTGCTGGCAGGGACCCTGCTCCCAGGGCCACGCCACCCCCTCTCCACCCCAAGGCAGACGGGCGCACGCAGTTCCGATCCAGCCATACCCTCGGCGTCCCCTGCAAGCGTGCCTGTGACAGTGTTTGCCTCCCTCCCAGATCACTGGCTGGCCTACCCGCTTCTCAAGCGCCCCACACTAGATAAAAATGCAGGAGTGCCCAGCCCTGCCCCAGGCACTGAGTCAGAAGGTGTGGTATATATACGCAATGGAATATTACTCAGCCATCAAAAAGAATGAAGGACGCCCGGGTGGCTGAGTCAGTTAAGTGTCTGACTCTTGGTTTCGGCTCAAGTCGTGATCTCACCATCCATGAGTTCGAGCCCCACATTGGGCTCTGCGCTGACAGCGTGGAGCCCGTTTGGGATTCTCTCTCTCCTTCTTTCTCTACCCCTCCCTGGCTTGTGCTGTCTCTCTCTCTCTCTCTCTCTCTCTCTCTCTCTCTCTCTCTCTCTCTCAAAATAAATAAATAAACTTAAAAAACAAAAGAATGAAGTCTTGCCATTTGCAATGACATGGATGGAGCTACAAGGCAATATGCTAAGTGAAATAAGTCAACCAGAGAAAGACAAATATCATAGGATTTTACTCACATGGGGAATTTAAGAAACCAAACAGATGAACATATGGGAACGGGGGCAGTAGAGAAGAAAGGGAAACAGACCACAAGAGACTCTTAACGATAGAGAACACACAGGGGTGATGGAGGGGGAGCGGGGCGGGGGATGGGCTAGATGGGGGATGGGCATTGAGGAGGGCACTTGTTGGGATGAGCACCGCGGGTTGAATGCAAGTGATGAATCACTGAATTCTACTTCTTTTTTTTTTTTAATTTTTTTTTAGGATTTATTTATTTTTGAGACAGAGTCAGAGCATGAACAGGGGAGGGTCAGAGAGAAAGGGAGACACAGAATCTGAAACAGGCTCCAGGCTCTGAGCTGTCAGCACAGAGCCCGACGCAGGGCTCGAACTCACGGACCGCGAGATCATGACCTGAGCTGAAGTCGGACGCTTAGCCGACTGAGCCACCCAGGCACCCCTGAATTCTACTTCTGAAACCAACACTGCCCTGTATATTAACTAACTAAAATTCAAATTAAAAAAATAATCAAGGGGCGCCGGGGTGGCTCCGTCAGTTAAGCATTTGACTCGAATCAAGCCATGATCTCGTGGTTCGTGGGTTCAAATTGACCTCACAGAGCCCACTTGGGACGCTTCCTCTCCCTCTCTCTCTTCCCCTCCCCCTCCAAATAGAGTAAATAAACTTTAAAATAAATAAACAAACCCTGACTCTGCCCCCCCCCCCAAAAAAAAAGTCTCCGGGTGAAGCCAGGGGATCAATTTCTTGATCTCTTGAACCAGTCACTAAGGAACTGATGTACAGCCACATCTGGGGACAGAAGTCTGGCAGGATCCACACCCAGGGGTACCTGAGATGGCTTTACGCAGGACATGGTCCAAAAGCAACCTGACCAGGAAAGGGGCGATTGGCTCAGATATCACTACCAAACCCAGAAGTTGAACCTGTGCCAGTTAGGTCACCTGGATGTCACGTGGATGTGAGGTGCCCCCTGGCACGGTGGGGTGAAGGAGGCACCTCACTCCTGTGTCATTCTCCCCCAAAACCATGACCTCCGTCTCATGACCAAGAACATCAGACAAATCCAGACGGAGCGACGTTCTACTAAACCCTCCATCAGTCCTCAAAATCAGCAGGGTCATGAAAAACCAGGAACGCCCGAGAAACTGTCCCAGCCAGGGGACGCTCAGGCAGACATGATGATTCAATGTAATTCTGGATGGGATCCTGGACCAAGATAACACTGGAAAAACTAGTGAAAACTAAGGTCTACAGTTTAATTAATAGTAACATTCCAACGGGGCACCTGGGTGGCTCGGTCGGTTAAGCATCCAACTCTTGGTTGTGACTCAAGTCACTGTCTCATGGTTCGGGAGTTCAAGCCCCGCATGGGGCTCTGCAGTGACACCACAGAGCCTGCCTAGTATTCTCTTTCTCTCCCTCTTTCTCTGCCCCTCCCCTGCTCTCTCTCTCTCTCTCTCTCTCAAAAATAAATAAATAAACATTTAAAAAAAATAGAGCAGGGTGCACCTGAGTGGCTCAGTTGGTTAAGTGTCCGACTTCAGCTCAGATTATAATCTCAAAGTTTGTGGGTTTGAGCCCCGCATTGGGGTCTGTGCTGACAGCTCGGAGCCTGGAACCTGCTTCAGATTCTGTGTCTCCCTCTCTCTCTGCCCCTCCCCTATTCATTCTCTCTCTCAAAAACAAATAAAAACATTAAAAAGAGAGCAGAAGGGATAAGGGGAGATGGGGTGAAAGCAGGAAGCCTACATGGGAGGGAACACCGGCCATAGGTAAAGAACCCAGTGGAAAACCTTTGGAAACCCTGTAGTTTTATAAGAGGCAATGTTGTCCCTGGGGGAGAGTGGCAGAAGGCTGCTGTCAGCCTGAGCCACCTCCCCTGGAGGAGAGAATGACCCAACACTGGCATCTTCCACCACTGAGTCTGAGCAACCCAGTGGGAAGTACAGGGATGGGGGTTCCCAGGTGGCTCATGCAAGCCCCCCCAGACCCTAACAGCACCAGCGTATGTCCCCAAGTGGCACCTCTGGGCCCCTTGAATAGTCAGAAAGATCTGATCTGCCTCTTGTCCATACCCTCACCCCAGCCTGTAAGGCCCTGCTCTGTGACGACATCCTCCTGCCCATCCCCTTCTGACCAGCCCTTTCGACTTTCTCTGTCCCCCAAAAGGCAAATGGTCCCACACCCCATAAACTTTGCCCTTGCTGTTCCCCACATGAAACTCTTCTCCCAAATTCTCCCAGGGTTTACTCATCACAAAGATTTGAGCTCATGCTTTGTAAGTGGTTGAGCCAGCATAGGCAGGCTGCAGATCTTTTCCCCTAAACCAATGCACTAAATATAAAAGCCACCAGACCTGGGAATGGCTCTTCCTAGAAAGAGGGCTTCTTCTGGGGGACATGCTCAGGCCAAACTGATCTCTCAGTTTCTTAATTAGAACATGACGCATCTGACCCCAGGGCCTTTGCACATGCTGCAACCTCTCCCTTCCCTTCTTCTTTGCCATTTCTGCCCAGCAGAAGAGGGGCACCTGGGTGGCTCAGTCAGTTAAGCATCCGACTCTTGATTGTGACTCAAGTCAGGATCTCATGGCTCGGGAGTTCAAGTCCCGCATCGGGCTCTGCGTCGACAGAACAGAGCCTGCCACAGCGCTACTTTGGAGAGGCCTTTCCTATTTTCCCCAGTTAGAACAACTCCCATTTACACATTCTCCTAGTTCCTAATATATTTCATTCTTTGTAACTTTCACAGTTTGTCATTATACATTTACTTCGGTGATTTAAAAAGTGTGTATGTATTTTTTTTTCTAGTTTCTGAAAGGTCATCCCTTCACAGGGTGAAGCAATAAATTCAAAGAGCATAAAAGACAAGTATGTGACTATTGTCCTCCTGCTGTTTCCCTCTTGAGAAAAGGGATCCTTAAGAGGGATCCTGTTTATTTTGGGCTCCTTCCCATCTGCCTAATGGTCACCAGGAGGCCTGGCCCACTCAGTCTGTTGGGTAACAAATGATGGAGAGAGTGATACATGGGTTCAAGTGGGAGCGACGGGTATGGGCCTCTGGTTGCTGCTGTAACAAATTACTAGAAACTCGGCATCTGTGACCACACAACTGCGGCAGTCAGACGTCTGACACGGATCTCAGTGAGCTAAAACCAAGGTGTTGGCGAGGTTGTATTTTCTTCAGTATTTATTTTTGAGAGAGAGAGAGGGAGAGGGATCGAGAGTTTGAGAGAGAGAGAAAGAGAAAGAGCGCACTAGTAGGGGGAGGGGAGGGGGGGCAGAGGATCTGAAGCGGGCTCTGTGCTCACAGCAGGGCCCGATGTGGGGCTCGAACCCATGAACCATGAGACGTGACCTGAGCCAGAGTTGGATGCTTAGCCAACTGAACCACCCAGGCATCCCAGCTTGTATTTCTTCCTGGGAGCTCTAGGCAGGAGTGCAGCTCCTTGTCTTTTCCAGCTTCTAGAAGCTGTTCTCACCCCTGGCGTCCTCTCTCTTCAAAGCCAGCAACCTTGGGTCAGGTTCTCCCATCGCATCTCTGGCCCTCTGCCCTGATGTCTCCCCTCTCTTCTACTTTTAAGAACCTTGTGATTATATTGGGCCATCTGGATAACCTTGAAAATCTCCCTACTGTAAGGTCAGCTGATTAGCAACCTTAATATCATCTGCAACCTTCACTCCCCCAGGCCACGTGACCTGCCACGGCCACGGGTTCCAGAAGTGAGGAGGTGGAGATCGCTGGGCGCCCATCGCTCGGCCCATGACAAGAGGGGTTTTCCTGAATGTCAAAGATTCTCTGAATGGTTCTAAATTGAGTAGTAGCTTCTGACGACGTCTTTGGGCCTTCACCAAAGACACAGTGACACCAACCACTAAATATGGCACAGATGTGGTTGCTGATTGTGAGAGTTTCGGGCAGTAGTTTAACACAGGCCCAGATTTCCTCCCTCACAGAGATGCCCTCTCCCTTCACAGGGCTGTTAGGCAATTAGATGCAAATCCGTCTGTGAAATATTTGCTTCAGGGCCTGGCACGCAGTAAGCGAGCACAAAATGCTCGTTTTAGAAAGGCGGATGGTGCAGAACAAGATGGAACCAGGCATCACTGACGGGTTGGCTGTGCCGGCCTCAGCATGAGGCCATCCGCGGAGCAAACGCTGAGTTTGCTCTGGGCCAGAAACCTGCCCTCAAAGACCTTTTTCTTCAGTAGGTTGGACCTCAACTGTAGAAAAACAGGAAAGACGAGTTCCACTTACGTGCACAGAATGGACTGGTCCTCTCGATCTGAGAACAGAAAGGAAAAAGGCCGTGAATTAGAATCAGCTCCTAGCTAATGGCCCTCCTCAGCCCCACCCCCACCCCCCGCCCCCGTCCTAAACTCCTGCTCACTGGCCCCACCAAAGGTGGCAAGGGGCCAACTGGGCTCTTTGCTCAGGGCACAGGGGACAAGAGCAGAGCCAGGAGGGCAGCAAAGCCCTTTTAGATACTCTTCCCTACCCCTGAGAGTCCTGGAGGCGGCCCCAGAAAGCTGCTGGAGTCTGACTAGTTCAGAAGGCAGTGGGCATCCCAGCCCCACCAGCTGTGGGGGGGGGGTCCCAGGAGCTCACTCTGCCAGATAGAACAGACTGGGGTCCCACTCGGCCACTTTCCAAGTCTGTGGCGTTGGGTGAATGGTCTTAACCCCTCCGTGCCTCAGTTCCTGCACCTGGAATGTAGGGAAGTGGACAGTTTGGGTTTGAAAACCTAGCATTTTCCTTTTCTGGGAAGACCATCCCGTGTTCCTCTAGGAGATGTGCCCCCGGCCCCACCCCTGGCATCATATACCCCATTTTGGTGGGGCTGCCCCACTCGGTCCCCCAGCCAAGTGGATGGGGACGCACAGCAGGTGGACAGAGCCCCGAGGGGCCTTACTTCCTGCCCCCAGATCCCAAGAAGCCCGTCCCCGCCATTTCTGAGGCTGGATCCCCAGTCTTCCCACCCCATCTGTGAGCCCCCTGATAATCCTGCATTCATTCCTTTCCTAGATAAGGTGCCAAGTTGGTCTCCGTTGCTGACCACCAGAGAACCCAGGCAGGGGACACAGGGCATCGTGAGATTAAACACGATCAAGCAAACATTACAGATCACCTTCTACTCTTAAAGTGGCCTCAGAGGATGGAGCCAGGCTCCGGAACCCACTTCCTCTCCTACGAGGGATACTGGGAGAGTTACGGACACCTTCAATCCTTGGCGAATTAACCGTAACTGAGAAATCAGAGCATCCTGTCTGCCGACGGGCAACACCAGAGTGGAAGGCATTTCTGAAATCCACTCTATGGATCCCCCTCTCCATCTGCACCTCGCCAAAGATCTCCCTAGATCTTGTCCCATCCCCCTCCAAACCCCTCTCACAGCGATCTTCCTGATGCACTGAGCTGCCGATCACTCAGTGACTTAACGCTCTCCCACTTTAGAAGTTTGTCAAAGAGTCCAACGTAAATTTACCATGTGATCGGCTCTCCAGTTGTTGGCATATACCCAAGAGAACTAAAAGCCTGTATCTCTGCAAGACGGACCCCTGAACATTCACAGCAGCATTATCGTAAGAGCTAAAAAGTGGAAGGGACCCAAATGCCCATCACCTGGTGAATGGATAAACAACAGGTGGTCTATTCATACAAGGGAATATCATTCAGCCATAAAGACAGTGACATACTTGTCACATAAGCTACAACACGGATGACCCTTGAAAATACTGTGCTAAGTCAGACACAAGAGGCCACATATTGTAGGACTATGTCTACACAAAATGTCCAGAGTAGGCAAATCCATAAAGTCAAAAAGCAGATCAGCAGTTGCCCGGGGCTGGGGGTGGGGTGACTGCAAATCGGCATTTGGGGTTCTGAAACCGGATTAGGGTGATGCTTACATAATACCGTCGGTTTACTAAAAACCTCTGAAAAGTTTACCCTTAAAAATGGGTGAATTTTTGGTACGCAAATATTATCTCAATAAAGCCGTCTTTAAAACGCCAGTGCCCTGGGGCACCTGGGTGTCTCAGTCGGTTACGCGCCCGACTTTGGCTCAGGTCATGATCTCACAGACTGTGGGTTCGAGTCCCACATTGGGCTCTGTGCTGACCGCTCAGAGCCTGGAGCCTGCTTTGGTTTCTGTGTCTCCCTCTCTCTCTGCCCCCCTACTACTCATGCACTGTCTCGCTCTCAAAAACAAATATTAAAAAAAAAAAAAAATAAGCCAGTGCCCTTAGAGAAAACCCGTACTCCAGAGCAGGGCACCCGAGGCCTCTGGTGACCAGCCCGGCCCACCTCCCAGCCTCAGCGCCCATGCGTCCTTTACTTCAATGTGCAGTGACCCCACGAAGCGTATTCTTGCTTTTGTTCAGATCGCTCCTGCTGCACAGGCCTTCCTTTCTTTGTTTCCTGACCACCTCCTGGTCCTTCAGCCTCAAAGATGACACCTCTTCCAAGAAGCCTTCCCCATGGAGAGGGAGCCAGGGGATGGCTTGGCTGTAAATCTCCTTCAACAATGTCAACCTTGCACAGATAGGTAACCTTGCTAGAGACACTAAGCCCCAAGAAAAGCCTCTGGCCCCCTCAGTAATGTCGGCCTCCAAGCTCCTCCCAGGCAGACCTTCAGGAGCTGTCACTGGTTCCTGCCCTTCCCTAAGACAGATATGACATTTCGTGCCCCTGGTCCCATGGTAGTTGTGCTCCCCAGGCACTCGGTCCCAGGTGGGCTTTTTTCCATTGCTTGTGTCTGTGCCCCCACAGGACCATGAGATCCTCAGGCAGAAGCACCCAGTTCTGGAACTCTCTTCCTTCAGTTTCTAGACCTCTCAGCTCCCCAGCCCTGAGCTCCAGATACAGAAAGTTTAACTTGTTAAAGCTACCCCCCAACCTAGAAGAAGGGCACTTCTTGATGGGGAAGCTCAATCTAGGTGCGAAAAATTGATTTGTTTATTCATTCATTCAACAGATACTTTCAGGGTATCTACCATGTATCAGACATGATGGCGAGCCCTAAAAATATCTCATAGTAGCAGGTAATACATAGCACTTCCTCTGTGCCAGGTCTTGTTTGAAGCACTGACCTGTTTTAACACATTCAGCCCTCGCACACCCTAGAGATAGGTTATCTTATTCCCATTACACAGATGAAGAAACTGAGGCACACAGAAATCTTAAAAGTTGCCCACAGTTACACAGCAGTGGATGAGGCAGGATCTGAACCCAGCACCTACTATTTATTGGGACAGACACAGTGGCAGGCACTTCCTACGTGTGACCTTTGATCCCGACCCTTTCCAGGTTGAGGTAACAGAGGTTGGGTGGCCCAAAGTGACACGGCCACTTCAGTGACTGACTAGGGTTTTGAAGCACTGTGGGTCAGAGTGTGGGCTCTTTCTGCTTCCTGCAGTACAGGAGATAGAGCGTGGGTCCTGAGGGGCTCAGGCTGCAGGGGATCCGGGAAGGTGCTGGAGGACAAGGCAGCTTGGGGAGACCAGCACGGACCCAGCCACGTGAAGGAGTGAGGGCTATTCCCAGGCCAGGAAAAAGCTATGCTCAAGTCTAGGTGGAAGAAGGAACCCAGGCATGAAAGGGTCTCTGCATTGGAAGGATCCACTTCCTAAGAATTGGATCCTAAATCTGTAAACCTGTCCTACCACCACTGTCATGGTCGGTCTAAGAACCATCTCATCCGGCCCACATTGTCTATCTCCCTATACTGGAAACAAGTTTTACTGTGGAAGTGGGGGCTTGTATGTTTTGTTTAACATTGTATCTCCAGTACCTGGATGGATGCATGCATGCATGGATGCATGCATGGATGCATGGATGGACGGATGGATGGATGGATGGATGGACGGATGCATGCATGCATGGATGCATGGACAGATGCATGTATGTATGTATGTATATATGTATGGATGGATGGATGGATGGACAGACGGGTGGACGGATGGATGGATGGATGCATGGATAGATACATGGATGAACAGATTAATTGGTAGATACATGGATGGATGGATGGATGGATGGATGGATGGATGGATGGATGGACAGACGGAAGGATGCATGCATGCATGGACAGATTAATTGGTAGATACGTGGATGGATGGATGGATGGATGGATGGATGGATGGATGGACACATGGATGGATGGATGGATGGATGGACACATGGATGGATGGATGGATGGATGGATGGATGGATGGATGGATGGACAGATGCATGGATGGATGGATGGATGGATGGATGGATGGATGGATGGACAGATGCATGGATGGACAGATTAATTGGTAGATACATGGATGGATGGATGGGTGGGCGGGTGGGTGGATGGATGGATGGATGGATGGACACATGGATGGACGGATGGATGGAACTGGAGAATGCCATTCCTGTGTATCACTGGGGAACAGAGAGGACAGTAATGACCCTATCTAGAGGAGCCATTTATGTCACAGAAAGATGTGGCCCACCACAGGGCAAGATGAATGGGATGAATGAGCAAGCTCCATGGATCCTATGCCACCTCCAGTCAGTCTTCCTTTTCTTCTCTCAGATTACAGATGGACATCTTGGTGGCCTGGTCGAGCCAAATCCTCACAGCAAAAGGCAGAAGTACCAAAAGACTATTTATTTTGTCTTTCTTGCTCTCACGTTTTCCACCTTGAGGTGGTAGCATGGGCCTCAGCTGCCTCTCCCTTGCAGGGAGAAGGGCCCCAGGAACCCAGAGGACAGAGAGACAGAGTGCTCCCCTGCCACATTGGAGCTCCCTCACCACACAGTCCCCTCTTCCAGTATAGCTGTACTGACTGCTACCTACACCCCCCATCTTCTTCTTCGATTCCTGGCCGCCCCATACCTTTCCAGAAACACCCACACCTGTGTCTAAAGACAGACGCCCAAGTTGGTTACTCCAACAACATCAGTAGTAGCAAAGGCCAGAAGCAAACTATTTAACTGGCCCGTCCACTGAAGAACAGTTAGTTAAGTAACTGTTAGTATTTAAATTCTGGCACGGCCGTATATTGGCACATTAGGCAGCCAGGAAAAAGAACCAGGGAGGCGTTTACAGACTGACGCAGAACACTCTCTATACCAAGATATATTAAGCTAAAAATGAAACAGCTAGGAAACACAGCACTATGACTTTTGTGTTTTAAAAAGAGGAACATACATACACATGCATGCACACACATGCCCACACACACACACGTATGTGTATATGCACACGCACCCTCAGATATTGTATATGCATCAGATATACTGCAAAGACACACTCTAGATGTGGCCAACAGTGGCTGTCCCCGAGGGGAGGGTCTGAGGGACTGAGAATCAGAACAGGAGGGACCCTTCCTGTCACTCCGTCTGCTTCTAACCTGGTCATGTTGGTGATGGGAGCAGGCATAACCATTCCCTCATTCCACCAAAGAATGGTCAGCGAAAAAATACTCTTTACTGCTCTCGAGGAAACCATTCTAACCCCAAAGCTTAGGACACAGGAGAGGAACAGCGGTCACCCACGACGCCCCCCAGCGGCTCCCCCCTCCAGAGTGCTCATTACACCTGTGTGGAGCTCCTTCGGGACAGCGACCCATCCAATTCCCACGGCAGCCCCGGAGGTGGGCACTGACATCACCCCTACAGATGAGGAAAACAGAACGCAGAAGTGGGGTGACCGGCCAAGGTCACCGTGGCCTCCCAAAAGAGAGGTCTGCTCCGAAACTCAGAAGGTGACCTTATTTAGAGAGAGGGTCTCACAAGCGGAATTAAAGGATCTCCAGATAAGATGACTCCAGACCTGGGGTGCAGCCTAAACTAATAACGGGTGTTTTTATTTCTAAGAGAAAGGAAGATGAGATTAGAGACACAGGGGGAAGGAGGAGGCAGAGGCATAAAGAAGGAGGCAGAGCCCAGAGTGACGTGTCTGCAAGCCCAGGACTGCAGGCCACCACGAGGAGCCACGAGACAGGCATGGCCCAGATTCTCCCCCAGAGTCTCCAGAAAGAGGCAATCCCACCAACGCCTTGACTTCAGGCCAGCAGAGGCATGGGAGAACCAATCCCATGGATTTTGGCCAGGACATTTGCAACTCCTTGTACAGCCGCCCCAGAGAACGGGGACAGTCGCATCCAGATGGCCAACAGGTACATGGAAAGATGCTCAACATCACTCATCATCCGGGAAATACCAATCGAAACCACAATGAAATACCACCTCACACCTGTCAGAAGGGCTGACATTGACAACTCAGGCAACAAGAGATGTTGGCGAGGACGCGGAGATGTTGGTGGGAATGCAAGCTGGTACAGCCCCTCTGGAAAACGGTGTGGAGGTTCCTCAACATAGTAAAAACAGAACTACCCTACGACCCAGCAATTGCATTCTTAAGTATTTACCCAAGGGATAGAGGAGTGCTGATTCATAGGGACGCGAGGGTATTATGCTGCGTGAAATTAGAGAAAGACAAATATCCTAAGACTTCACTCCTATGTGGAATTTGAGAAACCTAACAGACGAACATAGGAGAGGGAAAGGAAAAATAAGGCAAAAACAGAGAGGGAGGCAAACCATAAGAGACTCCTCAATACAGAGAACAAACTGAGGGTTGCTGGAAGGGGGTTGGGGGATGGGCATTGAGAAGGGTACTTTTCGGCAACAGTGCTGGGTGCTGTATGGAAGTGATGAATCACTGGATCCTGCTCCTGAAGCCAAGGCTACAATGCATGTTAACTAACTTGAATACAAATTAAAAAGAAAGAAAGAAAATGGACACGGTTTCACAGCTAGCAGGTGGCAGGCTGGGACTCAAACCCACGGTCTGTGGGACTCCAAACCCTTTGCTTTTTTGCCACGGCACCGTTCTTCTCTTTCTTCGGAGAACCCACACTTGTGGACTGGTGGTACTTCGTCCGGGGGAAGAACAGAAAAAAAACCTTCAGCCTCCCCAGGGCACTGTGGAGAGAGACTGAAGTCAGGGTCACCCCTCCTTATATCTGGGAGATCGGCAGAGGGAGGTGCCCGGCATTGACACAACCACGGGCTCCTTGGTCTGCAATCAGGGAATACGGATGTCTGTGCCTCCAACTTCCCCCCAGGAGGAGAATCTGCCCAGGAACACAGCAAAGTAAGAAACCCATTAAACACAGACTGAGGAAGCAGGCATGGAGGAGAGGAACCAAGAAGCCTGTGATCAGAGCCAGGCAGGGAGAGACCGCCCTGGGGCTGGCCCGCACAGCCTCCACTCTTTTCAGGAATGATTCTGCGACTAACAACGGAGGGGCTATCTCGATGCTTCTGCTTCAGGGGAAAAGGCAGACTTTCCTGGCAGCCCTGGGAGATTTATAGGGTCAGATGCCCGTCCTGGGGCCTTTCCCCTGCAAGGTCCCCAGGAGAGAGGCAGCAGGTCCTAGGGGAAGGCTTAGAAGCTTCCAGGGAGGCTCCACGCTGGGGGCTGCCGGGGACCTCTGGCCGGAGACATTCCCATCGGAAACACACGGCCTCCAAGCGTGGGAAGCTGATAGAGCGACGGCTACGGGCACCAAGAGGGCTTGAAACGGGCACCGCGTACCGACCCGTGACTTCCTGGCTGGCCCGCCTCCTTCCTGAGCCTGGGCTTGTATCTGACACAACAGAGCAGAGCCCTCTGAACGCGGGGAGCAGGGTCCCCTCCGAGCTCTGCACTCCCTGCTTCTTCTGCTCACGCCTCCCTCTTCCTGCCTGATCTGTTCTCTTTCTTCTTCTTTTTCCCATTGAGGTGAAATTCACATAACACAAAATTAACCGAATGAAGCAAATGATTCGGGGGCATGTGGTCCATTCACAGCATTGCGCACATCTAGTTCCAAAACTAGCCCCAAATAAAGCCCCTACCCATTCAGGAGGCACCCTTCACGCCATACCTCCCACACCTGCTAGCAGTCACTTCATGTAAATACAGTGGTACAGTATGGAGCCTCCTGTGTCTGGCTTCTTTCATTTGGCACGATGTTTGCGAAGTTCACCCCTGTTGTGATATGTATCAGAATCCCATTCCTTCTCAGGACTGAATAACATTCCGCTGTACGAGTAGAGCACATTTTGCGTATCCATTCATCCATTGATGGGCACTTGGGTTGTTTCTACCTCTGAGCTGTTGTAAATAGTACTGTTCTCAACATCCAAGCACAAATTTTCACTCGAGTGCTCGTTTTCAATTCTTTGGGGTACACACCCCAATCCATTCTTGAAATGGCACCTTGAAAGTCACCTCCTCTATGATTTTCTCTGACACTATACCTCCCTGCACTTCAGTTGGAGGCCTTTCAACTGCATGCCCCGTCTGGGGCTGCCAGGGGCAGGGGTTCAAGTTGTACACTGCATAACTCTAAGGGGAACCATTCACACTGGTCATTATAGATTTGTATATTTATTAAAACAATGTGGCAGCAGATGAAGGAAAAGTGCCTTGAGAAAGGGGTGCCTTTTTCTATTTCTATAAGGGCACCACATGACCTAGTGGTGGCCCTGGCTGTGACAGTCCAAAAGTTCCCTCCGCTGTAGCACTTAATTTCACTGTGATCATTGTTTCAACCTCAATAGTTCTTAGCGGGGAAGGGTACAGATTATCTGGAATAGTAATGGGCCATGTAGCAGGCAGAATTTTTCTCTTCCGCCTTAGTAAAACTTATGCTACTTTGTATTATTTATAATAGCCCCAAAGTAGAGACAATAAAGACATCTGTCGACTGCTAAATGGATACCCCAAATGCGGTGCATCCATACAATGGAGTATCGCTCAGCCATAAAGAAGAAATAAAGCCCTGACACTGGACACAATGTGGATAAAGCCTGAAGGAAGCCATGACGCTCAGGGCAAGAGGCCAGGCACCCAGGACCACATAGTGTCTCATTCATTCCACAGATAGGATATTTCCAGAACAGGCAAATCTAGAGACACAGAAAGTAGACGAGGCATCCTGTCGAACTGGAGGCACGACTGGGAAGTGACTACCCATGGGCACACCATTTCTTCTTGGGGTGAGAGAAATATAAAATTAGATGGTGCTGTGGGGCACCTGGGCGGCTCAGTTGGTTCAGTGTCCAACTCTTGATTTCAGCTCGGGTCAAGATCTTGCGGTTCATGGGACAGAGCCCCGAGTTGGGCTCCGCGCTGACAGCTCTCCCTCCCTCTCCCTCTCTCTCTGCCCCTCCTCTGCTCACGTTCACATGAGTCCATACACACATGCTCTCTCTCTGTCAATATAAATAAATGTTTTACAAATAAGTAAAGCATACCACAGTAAACCTTTTTAAAAACACTATGTTGGGGCGCCTGGGTGGCGCAGTCGGTTAAGCGTCCGACTTCAGTCAGGTCACGATCTCGCGGTCCGTGAGTTCGAGCCCCGCGTCGGGCTCTGGGCTGATGGCTCGGAGCCTGGAGCCTGTTTCCAATTCTGTGTCTCCCTCTCTCTCTGCCCCTCCCCCGTTCATGCTCTGTCTCTCTCTGTCCCCCCAAAAATAAATAAACGTTGAAAAAAAATTTTTTTTAAAAAACACTATGTTAATTTTACACCATCTCTGAATTAAGAGATCGGACTCCTTCAACAGAGCTATTCATTTTTCGGAGGTTTCAAAACTGCTTTTCACACTTCTCCTACTAGCCTGTGAGCTGCTGGAGGTCAAGGGCTGGCCCTGATTCCGGGGGCCGGGAACAACGCCGGACACACAGGAGGTACTCAAGAAATGCTTACTGATTGGCATCTCGCTCTCTCTAAGGCAGCTGAGACCGAAGCAATGGGAAACACTTATGTCTGTGTTCACATAACCCCTTGGCAAACAAGTCCTGACCCCCGACTGTGTGGCAGCCACCGGAAACCTCAAGTTCACTAAGACCTACTCAGTGTGCTTTTGAGAGACTGATGATCCAGTGTGGGAGTCACATGGGTAGAGCAATGACTTCAGGAAGTGAGGAAATGCTGGGGGCACCTGGGTGGCTCAGTCGGTTAAGCGTCTGACTTTGGCTCAGGTCGTGATCTCACGGTTCACGAGTTCAGACCCCGCGTCGGGCTCTGTGCTGACGGCTCGGAGCCTGGAGCCTGCTTCGGATTCTGTGTCTCCCTCTCTCTCTGCCCCTCCCCTGCTCACACTCTGTTTCTCTCTCTCAAAAAAGGAATACACATTTAAAACATTAAAAAATAAATAAATACATAAAGCGAGCAGATCCTACGACGGGTATTTGCCCAAAATACTGTGCAAGACAACTAGCTTGGCAGCTGCCTGAGAGCCAACCAATCTTCTTAGCTGAAGCGATTCTGCGCTACCTGGAGAAAGACGTGTAGCGTTTCCCCAGGAGGAGACACCAAAACAGCAGAGCATCTCAAGCACGGGGCCTGGGCCACAGTAGGTCAGAGATGGAAGGGACACCGTCCCCGGGAGCAGAGATCTGCAGGGCCGGGGCTGGCATGCCAAGGTCGCTCAGCCCAGAGACCCGGCATTCCCCTCACCTCACACGCACCCCTGCACGCCCCTCCCTCCCCCACACTCGGGGTCCGGCCTTGGGCGTGCAAGTCCGCGAGTGAGATTTCCGAGCAGATGACGGGCTCCAGAGGTCCCTCCCCCGAAGCTGGCCTGAAGATTCTCAGGGGACGCCCAGCCCCCCACAGACCAGCTATTTCGGCCCGATCCCAAACACGAGCTCGTGGTTTATGGCTGGGAAGCCAGAGGCCTGCAGGCTGACCATAAAAGGAGAAAACAGACCCAGGCTCACTGCTTCTTTTCCTTCCCATGCCAGGCTGCTGTGGGACCCAGCGAGAGGGCAGCGGCCAAGCCCGTGTCCCTGTAGGGTCACCACTACCCACCCCGCCGCCCCTCACCGCAGCCAGTCAAGAAGGGAGGACACAGGCCCCACCGTGTGCAGAAGAGAAGGAGCCCCCCTAGTGCCACGTGTGAAGGCCGTTGTCGGGGGATTCCAGACCCACGGTGAATGTCAGTGCTGGGCCTCAACTGCGGGCCCTGGCATGACAGCTAATGCTTACTACACCTGCTGTGAACAGGCACCGTGTTCCCTGTGCACTTGTGAACCCTTGCAACAACTGGGGTGGGCACAGTGATTAGCCTCACGGGGCAAGAGAGGAAACTGGGGCACAAAGGAGTGGGTGCATCGGCAGAACAGGGATTTGAACCCAGCTCAGGAGCTGATGCCCGAACGCACCACCCTGGAGGTCAGGGCCCTTCTCTTTCTCTGGTCTTGGTCTGCCACCTTCTCCCCCAGCAGAGTGGGCAGCAAGAGATTCTGAGTGGGAAGAGACATACTCTGAGGGTTCATGCAAGACCCAGCAGGAATTTTCCAGACCTACCCAAAGCTCTGGCATCTTTTTGTTTGTTTACTTATTTTGACAGAGAGGAAGCGAGCAGGGAGGAGCAGAGAAAAGGGGAGAGAGGGAGGGAATCCCAAGGAGACTCCTCACTGCCAGTGCAGAGCCTGACGTGGGGCTTGAACCCATGAACTGTGAGATCACGACCAGAGCCGGAATCAAGAGTCACATGCTTAACTGACTGAGCCACCCAGGCGCCCCAGGTCTGGCGTCTTTTCTTTTTTAATTTTTAAAGAAAATTTTTCATCTTGGGGCGCCTGGGTGGCTCAGTCGGTTGAGCGTCCGACTTCAGCTCAGGTCATGATCTCGCGGTCCGTGAGTTCGAGCCCTGCGTCGGGCTCTGTGCTGACAGCTCAGAGCCTGGAGCCTGCTTCCGATTCTGTGTCTCCCTCTCTCTGACCCTCCCCCGTTCATGCTCTGTCTCTCTCTGTCTCAAAAATAAATAAACGTTAAAAAAATTTTTTTTTTTAAAAAGAAAATTTTTCATCTTTATTTATTTTGAGAGAGAGACAGAGGGTTAGCAGGGGAAGGACAGAGAGAGAGAGGGAGACACAGAATCCGAAGCAGGCTCTGGCATCTTTAACAGCAGACGTGGCCAGTTGTCGGGTGGGACGCGGGAAGACCGATATTTTCACGGTCAGCACAGAGCCCAGCACAAGGCTCGATCCCACAAACCGTGAGATCACCACCGGAGCTGAGATCGAGAGTCGGAGGCTTAACCGACTGAGCCACCCAGGCGTCCCCCTGGAAGTCCCTTATATAGCACGTGTGTTTGTGCAATGATTTGATGAATACCTGCGTCTCCCTCCCCTTGTCTGTCCCCACGGAGTAGACTGTGCCCCCCCTCACCAGCCCACCCCTCCACAGCGGGGCCTCGGTTAACACTGTTGAATCAAAGGCGACCAGGGATTTCCTCTGGGGTTGGGAGGACAGAGAGGGAGGAGGAGGCCGGAGCGTGCGTTTCTCATCAGCGATTATCACCCAGAGCTCCCCAAGTCCCTTGAGCATGCCTGCTCCTTCAACTCAGTATTTACTGCTTGTTAAAAAATAAACAAACTCTCCCTAGCTCTCTCCCCTCCGTGTAAGACACCACAGGGCGGTCCCTAAAAGGCTCATCGGACGATCCTCTATGCTTCCGCATTTCCTGGCAAAGAACATGAACTGCCCATGACAACTCAGCACCGACCTTGCTTGGTCACGGCGTGTCAGTGAGGACCGAGTCAGGCAGATGGAGCCACCCCCCCACCGCCCTGCCAGGCCAGACACAGAGCCGCGACAAAATCTCCAAGAGGCCGAAGACCACGCATCCGGTCCCCTCTCTGGGGGCGCATTGTAGGAACATGGTCTCTGGAGCAAAACGACTTGACATGACTTCCTGGTCCCGCCTCTTGGGCAAGACACTGTTCTTTTGAGGAGAAGAGGGATAAAAATCCATACCCTTCAAGGATATGGAACAGTGATGTCAGACTGGATGCACAAAGCTGACAATTAACCCACGGCACGTCGGAGAACGCAGCGCTCGCTAGGATCGTCACCAGGGCCATCATCAACGTCATCCAAAATAGTGAGCCTGCCAAGGCGTCTAGACGGCAGTGATTCTGTCCCAAGAGGATGGGGTATTAGGCCAGGTCCGGCCCTTTCTAATGGGAAGGCCCAAGCTAGTCCCTTAGCCTCCTGGGGCCTCAGTTTCCTGGTCTGTTAAATGGGGGCAACGGCACTCTGGTACCACACCACCGCCGAGGGAAAAATCAATGTTTTGAGGGTGGCAGAGGGTGACATCTCCAGCTGCACAAGGGCTCAAGGGCCAAGTCACCTGGTACGCTGAGTCTCCTTTTTGTCCAACGGGGAGGCTGTTCTGCGGGAGGGTGCTGCCCTGCGTGGTGCTGGAGAGGGCCGAACCATGCAGGCTTTACAGAGCAGTGAGCCGGGGCAGGGGCGGGGGGTGGAGGGGACATGGGTGCCCTTCCTCTCTCTGCCAAGTTTGCAGAGCAGCCCTTGGGGGGGGGGGTTGGTGACCCTGAGCTGCCCCCCACCCCCCAGGGCCCGCCAACCACGGACAGAGCGATGCGACTGAGTGTGGGAACTTGCAAAGCAAGAGAGCCTAGAGGTTAGGTCACCCCACCTCCCAGATGGCTCTCCAGCTTAAAGAGGGTTTGAGCTGACAGAGGCCAGCTGGCTGTTGTTTCTTTTCTAATCCCCTGAGAGTGGCCGCTTGGTGCTAATTACGCAAGGACAAAACGCGTCCAGACGCGATCTTGCATGGGGTAACACATCCTGAGGGCTGTACTCAGCACATCAGAATGAAATCCTATGCACCCTCCACACTCTTCCCCCCCACCCCCACCTGCAAACCACTGCAGGGGAGGCGGGAGACCCAAAGTGCTACGTCAAGGGTGGTGTTTTCCCCACATGTATCATGTTAATTTGCCCCAGTCAACAAACTGTCCTAGGCAGCCCGGGCTTCAACACCCTGACCGGTAATAAGACAGACCGTCTAGGAGCAAACAACCTTCCATGGGGGTACAGTCAGGGGCTCAGTGCAGCAGCTGGAGCCCCCCACTGACCAGGCGAGCCTTCAGCTTGGGCGTCAGATAAACCCAAGTTCAAATCCAGCTCTGACATGTTTGGGACTTTTGGCAAGTTCTTCTCCTCTCTGAGCCTCAGTTTCCCCAGCTATAAAAGGAGGCTACTAATGACACCCGCTTGGGGCACCTGGGTGGCTCAGTCGGTTAAGCGTCTGACTTCAGCTCAGGTCATGATCTCACGATTTGTGGGTTCGAGACCTGCGTCAGGCTCTGTGCTGACAGCTCAGAGCCTGGAGCTTGCTTC
Source organism: Felis catus (assembly GCF_018350175.1). Taxonomy (NCBI): domain Eukaryota; kingdom Metazoa; phylum Chordata; class Mammalia; order Carnivora; family Felidae; genus Felis; species Felis catus. Next base: position 28,441,806 of record NC_058383.1, on the reverse strand, counting down.
GGATTCTTTGTCTCCCTCTCTCTGCCCCTCCTGCACTCATTCATTCCCCCCCCCTCTCAAAAATAAATAAACATTTAAAAAAATTTAATATTAGCACCCACTTCCCATGTTGGATTATCTGACAACTCACATAACCACAGGCCCACATGCACATGCACACACAGGAAGGAATGAAGGGAAAAATAATGAAAAATTTTGGAAGGGCACAGTATTTGCTGTTTCATGAAAACCAGGAAGGAAAATGTTATGGGGAAACATAAAAACTTTGTTGGCCTTCCTGGCTTTATAATTTAGTATTGCTTGTATTCTAGATTACATATGTGGGCACTATAATAGTTTCAAGGCTTGATTTTATTATTTTTTTTTAATGTTTATCTACTTTGAGAGAGACAGCGCAAGCAAGGGAGGGACAGAGAGAGAGGGAGACAGAGGATCTGAGGCAGGCTCCGGGCTGACAACAGTGAGCCTGATGTGGGGCTCAAACTCACGAACTGGGAGATCACCACCTGAGCTGAAGTTGGACGCTCAACCAACTGAGCCACCCAGGCACCCCAAGGTTTCATTTTAAAGATCTTAATCTGGTTCTGTCTGCCTTGTAGGTTTGGGGTAAGGGTTGATAGAGAATATTCCCAGAAAACATAGGGCAAGCACACAATAAAAATCCACTATTATCCTTATCACCACTTTGGAAAAGAAGGTTTGAGAGAGTTTCCATTGAAGGAGAGTGGGTTGAACACATGCATTTAGGCTCCTTCCTCCCCAAACCTGAGTGAAATGACAGTAAAGGGATTTTTCAAACACACGTGGAGCGGGTGAAATGAACCGGAGAGGAGAGAGTAAATAGCAACGAAATCTGGGAAGCCAGAAAACAGGATGAGTGATGGCAGTCCCAGGGAAGAAGTGTGAGCTGACAATGGAGAAGACTGGAAGAAATGTGATTTCATCCCAGAATCCCCTGTGCATCCTCCCTCTCCCCCTCCACTGGCCAAACCTCAGTAACCAGCTGCACCAGGGGGTCTCTGGAAGAATGGGTGAAGGGGCACTTATAAACATGAGGATGAGCTCAACGTCAGCTTGAGAAGCTGCTGGAAAAGCCAGATACCTTCCACACTCCCTGCAGCCAAATGGCTGCCCTTCCCACAGCCCACAGAAAGGGGCAGATTTTATTCTCTGGAGAGCATTAAACAGAGAGCCTCTGGCCTGGGGTGCACCAGGGACCATGTGGAAAGGAAAACGTGCAAGTTTCATTCCACAGTTTGAAGCCCTTAGCCTCTTGAGTTTCAAAATACTGGTACACAGGGGCGCCTGGGCAGCTCAGTGGGTTAAGCATCTGACTCTTGATTTTGGCTCAGGTCATGATTTCACGGTTCATAGGATTGAGCCCCATGCTGAGCTCTGCTGTTGGCACAGAGCCCGCTTGGGATTCTCTCTCTCCCCCTACTGCCCCTCCCCCTCTCACTTGCTCGCACCTGTGCGCGCGCGCGCTCTCTCTCTCTCTCTCTCTCACACACACACACACACACACACACACACACACACACGCAACCAAAATGACTGTGGACAGATCTTGACCCTCCAGGCAGAAGACAACACAAATCTTCCCTGAAAAATGTGATCAGCCCAAGGAAAGACGCAAAGAGCAGCTAGAAGGGCCCCAGGGAATAGCCAAGCTCATCCCCGGCAAGCTATTCGTGCAAGTTCACAGCGCCCATCACTGCTGTGGTGCCCATGCACTGATGCATCCCTGATGCACAGAGAGCCAAGAATCAGCAAACTTCTGAAAAAAGCTATTAATATGTCAGACAGAAATGGAAATAAGTCAATAGGAAAAGAACCATCCTGGAGGTAACAGACTCAACATGGAGACGAATCCTCCAAGGAAAAGGACATCACATCACATGGGGAAAAAATGCTATAAGAAAGATTCAGGAAACAAAATAGAGTTCTTAGAAATTAAACACACACACACACACACACACACACACACACAAAGAAATTAAAATTTAATGGAAGGTTTGTAAGACAAAGTTGAGGAAAGTGTCCAGAAAAGGATAAGAAGATGAAAAAGGGATAGTGCCAGAGTTCAATTCTGGACATGAGAAAACTTCTAGAGAAGCAGAACAGCGAATACAGAGAAGAAATAAATCATCAAGGAAGTAATTCACGAAAATGTCCCAGAACTTAAGGCCATGAGTTTACAGATTAAGAGGGTCCATGAAGTCTCCAGCACAATGGGTGAAAACAGATCCATGATAAATCCCATCATCATGAACAGGGGGATAAAGAAGGGTCTAAAAGCCTCCAGAGAAGGAGGGGAATAAATTGGTCACACACAAACGATTAAGAATCCGACTGGCTGGGGCGCCTGGGTGGCGCAGTTGGTTAAGCGTCCAACTTCAGCCAGGTCACAATCTCGTGGTCTGTGAGTTCGAGCCCCGCGTCGGGCTCTGGGCTGATGGCTCAGAGCCTGGAGCCTGCTTCCGATTCTGTGTCTCCTTCTCTCTCTGCCCCTCCCCCATTCATGCTCTGCCTCTCTCTGTCTCAAAAATAAATAAATGTTAAAAAAAAATTTTTAAAAAGAATCCAATTGGCTTTTATCTTCTCAAAAATGACACAAGCTAGAAAACTGTAAAGCGATGCCTTCAAAATTCTGAAAGAAAACTATTTGTTGCTTGAAATTTTAAACCCAGCTAAACTAGCCATCACATATTAGAGAAGTATCAAGTCTTCAGATGAGATATGCAGGATCTCAATCTGCCTCATACACATCCTTTCTTGAGAAGGTACTAGAAAAGGTGCTCCATTTAAACAGCACAGCAAATCAAGGAAGAGGAAGGCATGAAACCAGGGCCAAGGAATCCACCAAGAGAGCAGTGAAGTGAATTCCAAGCATGGTTAGGAAGGTCTCAGATGTCAGCTACCAGTCATGGAGGGTAGCCAGGGCAGCTCAGAAGGCTCCAGCTGCAACCACCTTCAAGGAGAAGCTGTAAGTAGGGTCCCCAACACATATCTAGACATAGTGAAGGGGGATTAGCACATTTAGAAAGGAGAATCTGGGGAAGAGTTAGTGATTAAGTACATCCATTAATTATCAACAAGTATTAACTGAGCAGCTTCTATATGCTGGGCACCAGTAGGTATGCTGGAGATACAGAAATGAATAGGCAGACAAGGATACAGTCTGGCTCTTAGGCAGTTGAGGGGTCCTCAGGAACTTAAGGGATCACTCATGTAACACATTCAAAGATTACATTCTACATTCACCACACGTGTTATCCATCCCAACCCACCTCTTCACACCCCATCTTGTTCTACAAAAACCTTGTGGAGGAGGAAGCCACAGTTGCTTGCTTTATGTCTCCAACAAGACAGAAAGCTCGGGGCGCCTGAGTGGCTCAGGCGGTTAAGCGCCCAATTTTGGCTCTGGTCATGATCTCACGGTTCGTGGGTTCAAGCCCCGCGTCGGGCTCTGTGCTGACAGCTCGGAGCCTGGAGCCTGCTTCTGATTCTGTTTCTCCCTCTCTCTCTGCTCCTCCCCTGCTCATTCTCTGTCTCTCTCTGTCTCTCAAAAGTAAATAAACATTAAAACAAACCAAAAATAAAAGACAGAAAGCTCCTTGTGGCTCCCGGCCGAATGACCTTACAGACTGGGACAGCAATATTCATCAACGGAGTCACAAACTGGGCCTACACCTTCCTTTGCAAAAACCAAATTTCCCCTTTAGAGAGAAGTAGGTTTTTTTCCCAAGGCTTCCACTTTTTTCCCATGATCTGTTTCATCGGATTCTATCATTGCCAGTTTTCCAGAAAGGACCAGGTAATGCCAAAATGAACGCCTAAGTAGCAACTGCTGATTAACATTCACACTCAACAGTTTATCTTTTACGGATGGGCGTGCTCACAGTTAATGGATTTCCCTTGGGGGTTAAGATGTGCCAACGCTTCTGAGTCATTTTCCATCTCACTATGTGATTTTGTGTCAAAATGTAGAGCCCGCAGGGAATGGAATGTATTGACATGGGGATCCCCGTCATCGAGTATTACAGTGCCCCACAGTCGGGAGGGGAGGTTGTCTGCGGAAGCCAAATGATCCCGACACAGAAATATTCTTCGATGAGTTCACCACTTAGGAAACCAGACCCCACTGAAGCAGCCCTCTCTGGTCCCCGTCACTGCCTCTTATCCAACTCAGCAGCTTTATCTTGCCGATGACTGGGTGTCAGCACCCACCATCATCCACACACACACACACAACAAAGCAGCAGCCATGCACAACAGACAATTGCCCTGAAGGTGCAATGTGTCGCGAGGTCAATGAGCTCGCCACGAAGGAAGTCACGTCCGTTCACAACTAAATTATGACCACAGAGTCACCGCGAACGACAACATGGTAGTATTTTAAGAACAACGAAACAAAAGAACACTTGGGAAAACTCTAATAAGTCTGCAAAAATTATCCTCTTTAGCTGGTGCTGCAGAGATCAAACACGACGTGAGGAATGCTGCGATATGCTCTCACGTGATTTTGTCCAAAAAGAAAAAAAAAAAGGTTAAAAAATATCAACCCTGGGGCGCCTGGGTGGGCTCAGTCCGTTAAGCGTCCGACTTCAGCTCAGGTCATGATCTCACGGTTCGTGAGTTCCAACCCTGCATTGGGCTGTCTGCTGTCAGCACAAAGCCCACTTCGGATCCTTTGTCTCCCTCTCTCTCTACCCCTTCCCTGCTCTCTCTCTCTCTCTCTCTCTCTCTCTCTCTCTCCCTCTCTCAAAAATAAATAAACATTAAAAAAAATCAGCTCTTAATTTTATACTCAATGTAAGAATTGGCATCTAGTTCCAATTATAGCCAAATTCCTATCGTATGCAGATAAAATAAATTTACAATTTGCAATGTCATTGCCCCAGCCCAGTCAAAACGTCTCCCCCCCCACCCCTTCCAGTGAAACTTTGGTCCCTGTTGTAAGTGACCTTTTTTCTCTGGAATCAGTTATTTTCAGAAACTCCAAACTCCCTTCATTTCAAGCCTTTCAGCTCAGTTACCACACGAAAGGCTGCATACCAAAGGTTAATGGTGGTGACCTCTGGGTGAAAGAATTATGGGTGCTGGTATATTCTCATTAGCTTAAGTACATGTTTTTATTTTTTCTAGAATGAACATAAAATATTAAAGGTTTTCTTTTTTTAACTTACACACATGTATTTTAAGAGCACTGTGGCAGTGCTTACCTGTGACTTTCCCTTCCCCTTCGCTAATGGAATTTCATTTCATTCCAGTATTCAGAAAAAAAATGGGCTTGTGGGAGCTCCCTCAGCTCCAGGAAAGAGCCAGGAATAGTCTGAACCAATTATGAAGGTCCTGGTCCTGTTTGCCAACCCTGGGTTTAGAGGTCGGCATGTGACCAAGTTTTAATTAATGAGATATAAGGGGATGCCTGCTGAGGAATTTCTGGAAAAGATTTTTCTCCCGGGTAAAAAAAAGAGACATGGAAAAAAGAACCTAGCCTTCCACTTCCTTCATGCGTTCCGCTATCATCACATGAAGACATGATATCTGGAGCTATGGCTGCCATCTTGTAACCATGAGGGAGAAGCCAAGAAAATCCCAGAGAGGTCTGTTTTTGAGCTGCTGGATTAACTAACCCTGAAATCGTCCACCTGTTCTCTTCTTGTTACGTGAGATAATAAACTCCTATTGTTTAAGCCGCTTTAATTGGTTGCTACGTGGGAGTTTTTTGCAACCCAAAGCACCCCCAAATGCCATGAATGCTGCAACTTTGTGATGTTCAACTTCCTTAAAAAGGTATGTGAATCATCACTGTTAACTTTTCCATCACGGGAGACCTCAAAGAAATGTTTTTGTTTGTTTGTTTTTCTAAACAATGACACGTATCTAACTCCAGGAACCATCGCGTCACAACCCGAGATTACATGTCCATGTAGCCATCTTTGCAAGGCTCCCTCTGCTGGTTGTTGAAGGTAATGGCAGCTCCAGGTCTGCAGTGGTCCAGCTTGGGTCATACTTGTAGGGTTTGACCTGCTCTGTCAGTAACTTGGGGTCAGTACCTGAGACCCTCTAGCTTGAGGGGTGTCTCCAAGGTACACCTGGATCCCTGCCCTCAGGAACTTCCAGAATGGAGTTCTCCATTCCTGACTCAGAACACTCTTGGAGGTAGCTATCCCAGAGGTTGAAAAGTCAGACCCAAGGGCCAGGCAGTGAACACAAATGAGTGCCCCCAGTCCTGGGAAACTCATACCCTCTCTAAACGGATGGCTGACATATGGGAACACAGGCCCAGTGTTGGCAGATGTTTCGATATTTTCACAAGAACCTAAGTCGGTTGTGTCTGACTTCAGCTCAGGTCACGATCTCACGGTTCATGAGTTCGAGCCCTGCATCGGGCTCTGTGCTGACAGCTCAGAGCCTGCAGCCTGTATCCAGTTCTGTGTCTCCCTCTCTCTCTGCCCCTTCCCTGCTCGTAAGTCTCTCTCTCTCAAAAAACATAAAATAAATAAAATAAACATTAAAAAAAAAGTTGACAACTACTTCAAGTATCCTGAAAACTCTGTGTGGACCAAACCAAAGTTATCTGAAGGCTGGATACAGCCCATTAGCTGCTGATTCACAACCTCAGGACTATTTGCACCTCATAGTCATGTAGCAATTATATACAGCTTTAGGACTGGCAAAGCCCTTTTCTGCTGCCCTCTCCCAAGCGTAAGGAGACAGGAGAACTCCTGTATCTCAAGACCAGATCCATTTATAAGATGAAAAATCCTCTCACCCCTCCCCAAAGATCAACGGCACTGGGATGGGTGCTGTTCTTTTTACGATGTCCCCAAAACACCCGAGGAGGAAAGCAAGGGCTCGACCCTGCTGAGGCAAAGGGATTTGTTGAAAGAAGACCAAGGTTGTCCAACAGGTAAAGTTCACAACTTGGAGATGCCCCAGTTTCATTTTCTTGCCTTATTACACTGGCTAGGACCTCTAGTACATATGATGTTGAACAAGCGTGGTAAGAGGAGACACCCTTACCTTATTACTCATCTTAGGGGGCAAGGATTCAACCTGTCACTATCACTATCAAATCTGATGTTATAGATTTTTTGGACATTCCTTGTACCAGGTTGATGAAAGTCCCTCCTGAGGGAGCTGAGATACTTTCTCGTGAACAGATACTAAGTTTTGTCAAATGCTTTTTTCTGCACCGCTGGATATGGTGGTGTGGTTTTTCTTCTTTAGACTGTCATATTGACTGATTTTTGAAGAGTGAACCAGCCTTGCATTCCTGGAGTAAGCCCTCCTGGGTCATGGCCTGGGTTTCCAAGCACTTTGAGAAACTCGTTTGCCTCTGTTGGAAAGTGTAGGTAGTAACACTGACTCTATCCCATAGATGGTGAAGATTTAAAAAAAAAAAAAGAGAATGTGTGTGTTCATGTTAAAGGAGGTCTGTGCCTTGACCCAAAGTGCTATTCAAATAGAGGCTAAGAAGAGGCCCCACAACTGCAAATGTCTGTTTTCCAAGCTTCTGGCATACCCAGCCCTGCATGAAGCACAGTAGATGCAGTCCATGACCCATGAAGCACAACAAAGTGATTCTAGATGCCACTCAGATTATGATTTTAATTTTAATAGTCACAGGGGCGCCTGGGTGGCTCGGTCAGTTAAAAGTCTGACTGTTGATTTCAGCTCAGGTCGTGGGATTTCATCCCAGGGTCGTGGGATTGAGCCCCACATCGGGCTCCGTGCTGAGCATGGAGACTGCTTACGATTCTTTCTTTTTCCCTCTGCCCCTCTCCCCCACTCATGCTCTCTCACTCTAAAATTTAAAATAATAATAATAATAATAATTTTAATAGTTATATATTCTTTTCAATGTGCATGCAAAAAAAACGTATATAGTTGCAATGTCTAACATCCGGTTTTATGCACAATGATGAGAATAGTTTATGCTGAGCTATTGAGTTATTTATTTACTTATTTATTTAGTTTTAATTTATTTAGAGAGCACAAGCAGGCGAGGGGCATAGAGAGAGGGAGAGAAGGAGAATCCCGAGAAGGCTCCCTACTGGCAGCGTGGAACCCGACTTGGGCTCAAACTCATAAACTGTGAACTCATGACCTGGGCTGAAATCAAGAGTCAGGTGCTTAACCATCTGAGCCACCCAGGCACTCCTTCACTTAGTGAGCTTCGGCTAAGTACCAGGCTCTGTTCTAAGCCCTGCATGTTCAAAAGTTCACTTAATCTTCACATCAGCCTATGAGATAGGTCACAGTTACTGTCATTGGCTTTTGCAGATGAGGAACCAGAGGCACAGAGAGGTTAAGTAGCTTGCTCAAGGTCACACAGCTAGTGAGTGGCAGAGCCAGGATTTAAACACAGGCGCCCCTATTCTAGAATCTATGCTCTTAACTAAATCTTGTTCAGTCGGAACTAGATTGTGACAAGGGGAGCTTATGAGAAAAATATGAATATAAGGACATAATTTTTATGAAGTCTAACAAGAACCAAAACTGAAAGTGACAGAAGTCACAATAACAGTTACCTCGGGGAGGGGGGGGGGGTTATAAAGGAGGTAGTGACTAGGTCGAGGCATGAGGGAACTTTCTGGAAATCTTTCACATCTTGGTCTGAGTGGTGGTTATAGGACCGCAGACCTATGCAAAAATCAATTTTAGGCTGGACACGACATCTGGCCACCCCCTGCTGTCTGCGTATTTCGCCTCAGTTAAAAGTTCATGAAGAATAGTAAGTAATAATAATGAGGCATCAACATGGAGATAATAAACAACGGCCTTCAGACTGGAAACGCCTGCATTAGAATCTCCACAAGCTGCGAGACGGATCCTATCACTCCCTTTTTACAGATGGAGAAACTGAGGCTGGAGAGGAGCAGACCTCTCACACCACCCCCCGGGACTCCAGCCTCGGCTGGCTCCAAGTGCAGGGCAGGCTGGCTCAGCCCCAGGGCTGGCAGTCACCCCCTTCCTTCAGAGGTGAGGGCACCATGCGGTCCGCACCCTGACGGCCTCGCGGGGCCGGGGAGCAGCAGAGGGGCCGGGCACCCCGGCGGCCCATGCCCGTATTTGCCCAAGCTGCCTGCTCTCTCTCGCCCTCCCAACCGAGCGCCCAGATGCTCAGCTGCCTTCTTTCCCTTTCTCAGTCACAAGGCTCCAGGGGCCCAGCGCCCGCCTGCCAAGCTCCGCATTCTTGGCGAGGATGCAGGCGGGCGGGCCCGGAGGGGAGGAGCCCCGTCCCCGTCCCCGTCCCCCGCTCACCTTGCAGCATGCTCCGGTAGGCCGTGTCGGCGATGGCGTAGATGTGGGGCGGCATCTCGTGCCTCTTCTTGCCCTTGTACATGTCCACGATCTTCTCCGAGTAGATGGGCAGCTGCTTGTAGGGGTTGACCACCACGCAGAAGAGGCCGGAGTACGTCTGCGGACAGAGAACCCGAGTTGACTTCCAGAACACGGCCGCCCAGCCCGCAGGTCCGGGAGCAGCGACAGCCGTCACCGCCTGCGTTCGAACACTTACCGAGCGCTCTGTGTGCATTTTCTCCCCGCATCCTCACAGCAAAACTGTTGGATGCGCTCGTCTTGCCGTTTTAGAGATGGGGAAACTGAGGTGTAGAGCCCTCACGGGAACCCCTTGGCATCCCTGTTAAGGACAGGGATGGGGGAAGAGGACCAAGGGGCAAGACTGGCTTTCTGGACCACCCACGTTCTGTTTTATACCTGCGTGCTTTCCAATCGTCCAGGTTCAGACCTCCCAGAGACTCACGGGCTCGGACCACAGCCACCAACTGTTGGGCACCTACTGTATACTGTATACACTGAGCTCTAAGCCCTTCACGGGCATCTCTCTATTTAGCCTCCCATCTACCCTGTGACAGTCGCATGGTGATTTCCCTGCCACCCATACGGCAGATGAAGAAACAGGGTTGGGGAGGTGGTCACACACACAGAGCCGGCCAGAAATTTGCACCTAGAGACCACGACGCCTCCTCCCCAGATCTCATGCTCTGCACAGTTAACAAGGTACTCCCTCATCTATAGAAAAACAAAACAAAACAAAACAAAACAGGGACAAACACAGCTGTCCTTAAAAAGCATTGGTACTGGGGCACCTGGGTGGCTCAGTGGGTCAAACATCTGACTCTTGGTTTCGGGCCAGGTCATGATCTCACAGGTTTGTGGGTTCGAGACCCATGGCAGATTCCGCACTGCCCCCTCTCTCTCTCTCTCTGCCTCTCTCTCTCTCTCTCTCTTCCCCCACCCCTCAAAATAAATAAACTTAAAAAAATTTTATATATATATAAAGATTGGTACTGACACAAGGTACGACATGGGTGGATCCTGAAAATGGTATGCTCACTATGAAAGACACAAAGGTCACATAGCGTATGATTCCATTTATATGAAATGGCCAGGACAGGCAAATCCATAGAGACAGAAACAGATCCCTGGTTTCCAAGGACTGGGAAGGGCGGGGGGCAGGCCGGGGGGGGGGGGGGAGGGCGGTGACTGCTCATAGGTATGGGGTTATAAAAACGTTCCAAAACGAGACAGGGGTGATAACTGCACAACACAGCGAATGTGCTGAAGGCCACTGAATTGTACCCTTGAAAGTGGATCCGGTGGTGAATTGTATGTTATATGGGTTTTACCACAATTAAAACAAAATCGTCGTCCTGCCCTACCAAGGGCACAGGAGCATCTGGAAATAATCAGAACAGGGAAAGGGGGTGGAGGCACCCCGCAAGCCCCACCACGCGCGCACACGGGAGTAACTATCACCGCTATGGCTGTTCCTTACCGGACATCAGATTGCCCCCTGGGCTGAGGTCACAGCTCAGGGCACAGGTTCCGACCCGCCCCACAGGAACTGCCTTTCCCGAACGATACCATCAGGGCCGCCTGGGGCTCCAACAGCCCCCAAGCCCGTCCTCCCTCCAATTCCCCCTAGAAGGGACTCAAGGAACAGCCAATGGTCCACCTCTGGGCGACCCTCAGGGCAAAGCCAACACCAGAGAGGTTAAGCAACTTGACCAAAGACACAGAGGGAGACCCTGACAGCACTAAGCCCAGCTTGGCCAACTCCCAGGCCTGAGCGCCGCCCGTGAGGCTACCCGACCCCTGCCCATCCTATAGAAAGAGAAACAACACATCGTTCGTTCATTCACTTGCTTGTTCATTCAGTGTGCACGTCCTAGACACCGTGCAAGGCTCTGGGGTTAAAGAAGGCAAAGAACACAAGGTCCTGCCCTCAAAGAGTCTGCAGCCCTGGCTACAGCCGATTGGAGGGTCTCTCCAGCGCTCAGTCTGCTAAGGGACAATGGTGTTGAGGTGGACAGTAATCTTCAAAAGGTACAGGACTGGTGGGGGAAGGAGGGAATAATCTCTCGGGTTCTCACCAATCCCCTAAAAAGGCAGGCGTGAGGTCGCATAGGCCTGTCGAAACATCCATCAGCCATTTATTGAGCACCTACTGTGTACAGGTCTGTGCTAGACAGGTCTCCACCATGCTGGAGACAGATAAATCAGAAGAACCCACAGATCAGAGCAGGGACAAGGACATTGAACAATAACATCCAAGGAACCAGGATGGAGCCCAGGGGATTAGGGAAGCAAGGAAGTCAGGGCCCTAACCCACCCTGGGGGCGGTCAGAGAAACCTCCAATGAGGAGGTCTCAACAGACAAGAAGGGCTTATCCTGCTCAGGAGGTAGCAAAGGCACAGAAGGCAGCAGGGCGAGTGTGTGCATGCAGCCTGCAAGCAGTGCGGTATTTCTGGAGCATCGAGGAGGGGACAAGCCAGGGTGAGGGGTGAGGCTCCTGCAGAGGCGGGCAGGGGCCAGACCACACAGAGACGGATGAGTCCACCGCTCCCTGATCTGATCTTCCAGGCCCCTCCCACCAGAGCAAGTGCCCTGAGGGCGGGACCACCCTCTTCCTCTGCTTCAGTTCAGGCGTTGGCCTTGGCATACAGTAGGTGCTCACTAAATGCTTGCTCAATAAATGACCGAGGGGTAAGCTGATTACAAATCTGCCCCGGAGCAGGGACCCCCTATGTCTTCATCTCTGTGACCCGGGGCTTTGCACTGGGCTGGGACACAGTAGGTGCTCGGGAGATGTTTGCTGAGCTGGTGGCACAGTTGTTCCACAACAGGGGCTCTGTGTCCCCCACTCATCTGTGTCCTGGTCCCCAGGGCGAAGCCTCCCATAAACTAAGTGCCCAGTCAACTATCACTTGTTTGAACGGATGTCAGCCAAGTCCTACCTCTCTTTCAGGTCTGAATGCCACCTCCAGATCCTTCTGGGCTGTGCCCACTGCCAACCACAATGCTCATTCATAGGCCAAACCACACCCTCACCAAGCCCTTGAGCTGGAGGCAGTAAAGGTCAATGGCTAAGGATACAGAATTGAGTACCGAGGACTTGGTTTGAAACCTCATTTTGCTACTTTCTGGCTGTGTGACCCCGGGAAAGTCTCTTAACCTCTCTGAGCCTACCAACCTCAACTACAAGATGACGGTATGTAACAGATCCTTCAAAGGCTTGCTGTGAGAGAGTGCTCGTGAAGCATTTAACAGAGTGCCTGGTATACAGCAGGGGCTCAATAAACATTAGTGACCATACCATGCTGCCTTGGTTTCATGATGACAAAACCCTTGTCAGCCTGGAAGCTTCACAGGTGCTGCTTCTGTACCTCGAGTATGTTTCCCACCCCCCTCAATCTTCCCAGAGCCATTTCCGTCTCCTCTTCCAGGGCTCATCCTAAATGTCACCTTCTGGACCGCAAGCTGCACATCACAGTTTCTCCAGCACCCAGCGTAGGGCCGTATACAAGGCAGACCCCAGTCAATAGTTGCTGAAGGCAATGAATAAAAGAAAGAATGTGTAGCTCTCCCAAATCCATCACCAGCTTCTGAAGAACTGTCCCTTCCCCCCTGTTTGCCTGGGACACCTCCTGGTGCTAAGCACCCAGCAAGCACTTAACCCGAGCTTCCAGGCAGATCTGAACCTCTGTTCGGCGCAGCAAATCTTTCCAGGGCACGACGACCCGAGGGGAAGGGCTGAGCAGGCATGCCCCCGGCAGGGTGGTCGGGCTGCAGAATCTGGAGGTTTGATCGACAGTGTTCAACCTCCGTTGCCTTCACCAGACCCGCCCGGCTCACCGGCTGGTGGCGGTGTTTCTGCCTCCTCACTGTCCCCAAGGTCCTCTCCAGCTGGTCAAGTTCAGAGGTTTCAATAGCCCCGCCTCCTGTGTCCCGGCCAGCATTTCAGGGCCCCATGCCACCAGCAGGTCCCAGCCACAGGCCCAGGGTTTCCCTCTTGTGACCGTATTAGGCAGTGACTCCAGTTTTTCCCTGACACTTTATATGGTCAGCCACAGAGCTCTGAGCAGGAGTCTGCTCCCACAGCCTGCGGCAGGAACAAGCACCAACGGAGGAAAGTGGAAAGAACACAGGCTTTGAGCCGCACGGGCCAGGGGAGAACCTCAGCTCTGCCCTCATTCATCACCTGTGTGACTCATGGGAGTGGCCGGACCCCTGAGTCTCTTCTTCCCCATCTTCTTCTCCGTCTATAAAAAGATGGAGACCCGTACCTTCTTTGCCAGGTTGTCACACAGTGTCATGGCAACATCTGTCCTTAAAGACAGACACGGTCCACCAGGAATGCAATTTCCTGCAGCCTTGATTTGAATGGGAAGAGAGACTAAAAACTACCTAAATATCCATCATCAGGGGGCTAGCTTCTTAATTATGGCATGCTGCCATTAAAAAGAGTTTATTTAGGGGCACCTGGGCGGCTCGGTCGGTTAAGCGTCTGACTCTTGATCTCGGCTCAGGTCGTGATCTCAGGGTTCGTGGGATCGAGCCCCGCTTTGGGCTCTGCACTCAGAGTGCAGAGCCTGCTTGGGGTTCTCGCCCTTCCTCTCTCTGCCTTTCCCCCACTCACGCTCTCTCGCTCTAAATAAATGAGCAAACATTAAAAAAGAGTGTGTTTGTACATATACATGAATGTACACCAAAACAAATATACATGCATCTGCCTGTATATGTATAAAGTATTTCTGGAAGCCTATGACAGAAACACCAGAGCAGTTCCTCTGCAGAAGGGAATCAGAAGGAATGGGGGTGAGGCAAAATTCCCGATACGCTGATATACTATTTCCTATCTGTATGTGTTACCTATTCAAATCAGTGTTTTAAATTCAACTAGATAGTTACAAACAAACACAAGAAAAAGCCACAAGACGTCATGTATGCTTCTTATTTTTAAATATTCTCTTGAGGTCTTTGCATGGATGGCCTCACGTTACTAGAAAGGTTTGAGGCCATGTCAATTCGAAAGATCTGAATAGTGAGCTCACAGGGCTCAGCAGAGGGTAGGCTCCAGCTGTGTCTTCTTTCTACCTTCTAAGACTCGGTGCAGTCATGTATTTTTTTCCCACCCTCCAGGACTCTCTGGCACTCAAGAGGCCGCTGCTCATCATCTGTTCTCAGCATCCCTGGGTGGGTACCCCTTCAGGTCACTGAGCCAAGTGTCCAAAAAGAACACATCATCCCCTGCTTGCCTTTGGAAGGAAGGCCTTTCCTTACCCCCTGGTCTTCCTCGAACAGCGACGTAAGAACGAGGAAAATATCCTTTGGGGTTCACAAGTCAGGAATTTGGGCTTGGAAACCCAATCAATAGGAGAGGCCATCCACCTTCGATCTGGATCAGGTTCCTAACCCCAGGGGCTTGAAACAGGGGTGGAAAGTCCTACTGTTTACAGGGACCAAGCACGTCAGACGGGACTAAAGTAAGCCAGGTAGGAGGAGAACAATAGGTAGGTGATGAACGACCAACAATTCTCAGCCTCAGGGTCTGGGAGACAACAGGGAGCAGTGAGGCCTATGCAAAAACAAGGCCCACAGCCCACCTAACAGGATGGCCCAGGGGCTGCTTTTTAAAGCAATGCCAGCAACTGAGATTTTCTTTTTCTTTTTTTTGTGTATGGGGGGGTGGCAGTTGGAGAGGAAGGGGGAGAGATGTATCAAATTAACTCCTCCATTTCTAAAAAATTACTCACTCTGGGCCAAAGGCTTACAACCTAGTAGGTGCTCAAGAAATCCTAAGTGAAAAGTTAGACTTCTTCCTTCTGTGCATGTAAAGCTTGTCGAGCTCAAAGTTAATGGTGCCCGTGGCATCATCCCCACATGCCCCAGCCCACAGCCATCACCTCCTGTTCAAGCCTCCAGATATCCTACAGCCCCTTACCATCCAGGGGTCGTCACTCTGGCCCTGGAGGCAGCCAGACCTTGCCTGAATCCCAGCAACAGGACCAAGCACGCCTGAGCCTCAGTATCTTGGTCTCTGAAATGCGGTAAGAGCCTCTGTCTCCCAGGATCATTGGAAGGAATAAATGAGTAGCAGTTAGAAGCACTGCTCCCAGGGCCAGCCTTCCCGGCTTCAAGACCCAGCTGTTTCTTATCAAGTTATTTAACTTTTCTAAAACCCAGTTTCTTTCTTTTTTTTAATTTTTTAAATGTATTCATTTATTTTTAGAGAGAGGGAGAGAGATTGAGTGAAGGGCAGACAGAGAAGAAGAGAGAGAATCCCAAGCAGGCTCTACGCTGTCAGGGCAGAGCCCAATGTGGGGGTCGATCCCAGGACCCTGGGATCATGACCCAAACTAAGATCAAGACACTTAACCGACTGAGACACCCAGGCCCCCACCCCCACCGGTTTCTTTAGCCGCACCCCCCAACACACCCCACCTCTGACAACCCCCCTTCTGCAGTGATTCTGAGCGTGACTATCTTCGATGCCTCAGGTAAGTGACATCCTGATTGTTCGTCCTTCTGTGACTGGCTAGTTCAGTGACTAGTTCAGCTACTTCAGCTAGTGACTAGTTCAGCTAGTTCAGCTACTTCTGTGACTAGTTCACTCAGTATAATGTCCCCTAGGTTCGTCCCTGTTGCCACATATGATAGGATTTCCTTAAGGCTGAATCATAGTCTGTTGTACGGATACAGCACATTTTCTTAATCCATCCATCGTGTTAGAAACTATCTCCTGCATCTTCCTTGAGCTCAAGTGTGTCTAATCTTTCTCCTCTTAATTACCAAGCGGCTCGGGGCATGGGCTGAGCCGTGTAACCCCCGGAATCCCACAGCGATGCAAACAGAACAAGCAAGAGCCCACGCATCCCCCAGCTGGGCAGGCCAGCCGAGTGTGACACAGGTCCCTCCCTTCCCAGGCAAGTCAGGTCAGGTCTCTGCCTCGGACAGGTCATGTGCAGAGTGGGAGGTGACCTTTGCTGTCACCAGTGGGGTCAAGGACACAACACGCTGGGAAGGACTTGGGATGGGACCCAGGACAGGCAAAGCCCACACTTTACTGATCTTCCTGTGCCTGAAACCCTGGTCTCATCCTCCATATACTAAAAATAGAGCCAACTGCTGAGTGGTCGCGCTAAGCTCCGGGCAGAGGGAACCCAGCGCCCAGAAGGGCAGGTGAGGGTGGGCGAGGACTCAGAATCACCAGCGCCCCACCCCCCCCGGCCGCTGTGTGCCAGGATCAGAACCTGCACAAAGATGGCAAGAACCCGCATCAAAAGGCTCATGAAATAGGACCCAGTGGCTTCTATGGACTCTTCTAGAACCAAGAGGACAATAGTCTTGATTTGAGGTGTACTTTGCAGAACGGAGGGGAAAGTTCTCTTCATTACCAAGGGCAAAGCTGGACAGACGGACGGATGGATGGACGGACGGACGGACACACACACACACACACACACACCGGATGCTCCAGCATCACCTGCCAACACCCACCTGCTCTCAAGGGCTGTACCTCCCGCTGTCAGGTGCTGGGAGACTAACTGGCTGTGCCTCCCCTCCCCCGCTTCCTTCTTGATCTCCTCCATCACGGACAACCGGTTCAATTTAAGTGATTAAATTGAGCAGAAAGGAAGGAGACAGGAGTAGGCACGTGGTCACAAGGCCGGGAGGCTTTGCGTCTAATCTGTGCAGGGAAGCATAGCAGCAATTTAAAAAAAAAAAAAATGAATCAAAGCTTCCATCTGTTTGTCAGATTAGATATTCTGGGTCTTGGGACCTTCAGGAGGCCTTCATTTCTTCCTGGTTTCTATTTTGGGCTCAAACGCTGGGTCAGAGGACAGGAGGGGAGATTTACACACAGGCCCGTCCTTGACCTCCCCCCGGGAGAGAACACATCTTCGGTGGGAGACCTGGGAGAACTCTCACTTTACCCCAGCTCCCTGCAGGCTGGCCTCCTTAGAAACGTCCGTCCTGTGCTGACAGCTCCAGGTTGATGAGTATTGCCGTACAAGGAACAGCTTGGACTAAAGGTACTTTCCCCGCTCAGGGCAGTTAAGGACAGGCTTTAGCTCTCTGAGCCTCAGCTTGCTCATGTGTAAAATGGGACAAGCATACTTTTCAGCGGATGGTCTGCTGGTTAAATGAGCTAAGACGTGTCAAGTTACACGACATGGGTTACCCTAGAGATTACATAGCCCCTAAGAGGGTATTTTGGGGGGTTATAATGGAAATGTGGGAATGCTCGGCCTTGACTCATGCAGAAGAAAGAGCGAGCCACTAACCTATGTGCACAGGCTCGTAAATAGGTAAACATGTACCATAGTCACAGAGAAACACCGAGAACATGGCAACATCTTATCAGTTTGTGATCTCTGGGCGAGGACTGGTTTCTGTGTCGGCTGTGCTTTTCAGAACTTTCCGAATCTCCTGCGATGAACGTGACTTAATTTCCTAATTAGGAAAAAAAGTCTGCCGAGCATTTTTAGAGACGACAAGGGGTTTTTTTGGTTTGCTTTGCTTTGGTAATTTTCACGCGGCAACATGTAAGGGACGGGGTCGGAGGGCACAATGATGAAGTGACTGTCTTTGCCAATTTGCAAATGATCCAAGAAACAAGACCCTAACAACGGCATAACCAGCAGTAACACCGAGAGTTGTGAGCGCTGACAATGTGCCCAGACGCGTGACAAGTGCATTCTTTTCGGCGTAACCCACTCCGTGAGGACAGTACTCTTGTTGCGTTCATTTCATAGAGAAGGCAACGAAATGCCAGAGAAATGAGGTAACTCACCCAAGGGATCGGCGTGCCCTTTCCGAGAGGCAAAGAGACCGAGTCTAACCCGGAGGGCCCTCTGCCCAGCAGTTGAACACCAGGGGGCCACCGAGGTCCCTTTGGTTCCGGAGAGTGGGTCCAAACCCACAAGGAATGTGCGTACCCCGAGTCACATCGTCCCCCATCATCTATCCCAGGCTGCCCCACAGGACTTCCTGCGGGAACAGAAGTGTGCTATGCAATGCAGCAGCCACCGGCCTCAGGTGGCGGTCGAGCACTGGATATTGGCCGGTGCCACCAAAGAGATGCATTCCGACTTCTAAGGAACTTGCATCTAAATTTAGTTAGCCGCAGGTGGCCGGTGGCTACCACAGTGGACAGGGCAGCTCTGGTCTGCACGGCCGACCCAGAGGAGTCCCGGGTCCAATCTAGGTATTCCCATTTGGGCCAGGGAAGGCCTCCGCAGAACCTAGCCAGACCCCCAGGTCGCCTCCTGCCTGGCTGCCCAGGGGGTCCAGCCTTCCCAAGAGGTTTCACGCACCTCGTCACCTCCAAGATGTCCCTTGGCACGTCGCATGTGGGGTCACGTGCCATCTCTGCACTTCCTTCACATGTGGGGGGGGGTATTCCCATTTCACCTACAGGTAAACTGAGGCTTTGGTGAGTGGCAGCATTTTCTGGTGTCACCGAACCAAGTGGGGCAGGGCCGAGGTCTGGACCCAAGTCTGGACAATCCCACGTCACCATGGGGCCCCTCTCCAACGAAACTTTCCCCCTCCCAACCCGTAGGCCTGCACGAAGGGACTGGCTGCCCCAGGACACTCACGTAGATGAGCCCGGAGAAGTACCTCTCCCTCAGGTTGTGCAGCACAGAGGCCTCATTGAGGCACGTCAGCTCTGCCATGTCCTCCACCTTGGAGAATTTGGGCGGGTTCATCTTCTGGATGTCATCTTTGCCGACCGTCACCTTCTTGCCATTCTCCACCAGCTCCACGATCACCTCGTCCCCCTTCTCCTCCTTGATGCTGGCTGCCTCGAAGCCCTGCTTCTCCGAAGGGACCCAGACCAGCTTCTTGGCGGCCCAGTCGGCCTGGGCCACTGGGCTGTTGACGAAGTTTTTGTCCACAAAGAGGAACTTCTCATCATCGCTGAGCTGGCCCTTCTGCGCCATGGTGCCTGGTCGGTCCCCTGTGGAATAAAGCGACAGCATCAGTATTGGGCCAGAACCGAGCCCCAAAGACGGTCGAAGCCCTTGCCTCGCATGCCCAGGGAACATTCTGCCAAGTAGGAGGATGTTCCCTGCGGTATGTTTATGTGGCCAAAGAATGCAAACAACTCAAAGTCCCTCACGAGAGGGTCTGCATCATTGCCTATTGTCAGCCATCATGGCACCGGATCCACAAACCACGTTATTTTCATGCGACAAGATACTACTATCCAGGGGTCTCGAAGCAAGAATGAGGTCTACGTGCGTGGACATCCCAAGAGGTCCACGTCTTACTGTTTACTATAAAAATAAAAGAGAGGCGTTCTTCAAATAGTTAAGCCCAGCGATACCATAGGATCCAACAATTCCATTCCCAAGTGTAAACCCGAGAGGAAAGAAGACAGACGTCCGCACAAAACCTCGTAGCGAATGTTCACAGAAGCATTCCTCACGATGGCTAACACGGGGAAGGAACCAAGGTGTCCGTGGACAGATAGAACGGATAAATAAAATGCGGTCTATCCATGCAGTGGAATATTATTCAGCCTGAAAAAGGACAGAAGTACTGATCGACGCCGCACCACGGAAGAATCTCAAAAAAATTACGCCAAGTCAAACAATCCAGTTGCAAGGTGTCACAGACTGTAGGATGCCCTTTATATGAAAAGTCCACAACAGGCAGATCCACAGATATTCAAGCAGATTGGTGGTTGCCAGGGCCTGGGAGAGTGACAGCTAAGGGGGACAGGGCTTCTTTAGGGGTAATGGCAATGTTCTGGAATTTATTGTAGCTTCGGACGTACAGCTTTGTGAATATGCTCAAAGCCATTCAATTGTACCATTTAAATGAGTGAATTACATGGCACGTGAATTATATCTCAGTAAAGCTTTTAAAAAAAATGAAATAAAGGAGTGTAAACAGTAGGTATAATACCCCATTTTTATTTAAAAAAAATTTTTTTTTCAACGTTTATTTATTTTTTTTTTGGGACAGAGAGAGACAGAGCATGAACGGGGGAGGGGCAGAGAGAGAGGGAGACACAGAATTGGAAACAGGCTCCAGGCTCTGAACCATCAGCCCAGAGCCTGACGTGGGGC
This sequence comes from Felis catus, assembly GCF_018350175.1. Classification (NCBI taxonomy): domain Eukaryota; kingdom Metazoa; phylum Chordata; class Mammalia; order Carnivora; family Felidae; genus Felis; species Felis catus. Next base: position 28,421,403 of record NC_058383.1, on the reverse strand, counting down.
TCGAACTCACGGACCGCGAGATCGTGACCTGGCTGAAGTCGGACGCTTAACCGACTGCGCCACCCAGGCGCCCCCCCATTTTTATTTTAAAGTATTTAGAATACAAGGCACCTGGGTGGCTCAGTTGGTTAAACGTTCAACTTCAGCTCAGGTCATGATCTTACAGTTCGTGGGTTCAAGTGGCACATTTGGCTCTCTCTCTCTCTCTCCTGTCAGCACAGAGCCTGCTTCATTCAGATCCTCTGTCTCCCTCTCCCTCTGCCCTTCCCCCCTTCAACTCTCACTCTCTCAAAATAAACATTTAATAAAGAAAAAAATAAAATATTTAGAATAATACAGGCAAAAAAAAAGGAGAAATATGCACTTAATGAGTTTAAGTGTGAGGGGCCTTTCACTTTCTTTTTTAAATGTTTATTTTTGAGAGAGAAAGAGAGCGAGCACAAGTTGGGGAGAGGTAGAGAGAAAGGGACAAACCATCTGAAGCAGGCTCTATGCTGACAGCTGAGAGCCAGATGTGGAACTCAAACTCACAAACCGCGAGATCATGACCTGAGCTGAAGTCAGATGCTCAACCGACTGAGCCACCCAAGCACCCCTGGGATTTTTCACTCTCTATCATTTTTTCCCAGTTTTTTCCATCGTGGTAAAATATACATAGCACAAAATTTGCTATCAACCATTTTTAAGGGTCATTGCAGTTCAGCGGCATGAAGTGCATTCATACTGGGGTGTAACCGTCACCCCCATCCACCTTGAGAACTTTTTACATCGTGCAGAACTGCAACCCTGTCCCCAGGAAACGCTAACTCCCCACTCCCCTCCCCCGGCCCCCGGCAACCAGCATTCTACTTCCCGTCTCTAGGACTCTGCCTGCCCTAAGTTCCTTGTACAAGTGGTGTTTGTCTTTTGGTGACTGGCCTCAGCATCATGTCCTCAGAGTTCTTCTAGGCTGGCAAATGTGTCAGAATTCCCTTCCTCTTCAAGGCGGAATACTATTCCTCAGGATGTATACACCCTATTTGGCTCCTCCGTTGGTTTGTTGATAGGCGCCTGACTGGCCTCCATGTTTTAGCTATTGTGAATAATGCTACTGTGAACATGGGTATACTTTTAATTATGTATTTTTACTGTCTTTGTAGCTTTTTAATTTTTCAAAGTGTTTACTTTTGAGGGAGAGACAGGGAGTGAGCGGGGGAGGAGGAGAGAGAGAGGGAGACACAGAAACCGAAGTGGGCTCCAGGCTCCGAGCCGTCAGCACAGAGCCCGACGCGGGGCTCGAACTCATGAACCGCGAGTTCATGACCTGAGCTGAAGTTGGATGCTCCACCGACTGGGCCACCCAGGCGCCCCTACCCTATTTGTGGTTCCCTAATTTTTTGTTAAACTTATGATCAACAAAAATCGGGTTTTGTTTTTGTTTTTGTTTTTTACAAAAAGCTTCCAACGGCCACTACAATGAGAAAAAGGTGCTCGACCTCGCCAGTAAAGAATCTGAAAGCAGTGAGATGCTGACTTTCTCCTATCAGCTTGGCTGAGATGAAAACTATCAGTAATTCCCAGTGTTGTCAGGCATCGGAGGGGCTGGGCCTCTGCACAGGCCACCCTTATGGATGGAAAAACCTTAGCATCTCTGCAAACCCTTTCACGTGCAATTCCATTGCTACTAGTTCAGCCTAAGGCAACAGACAAGGGCTAAGAGACGCACAAGGCTGTGGCTTGCGTTTATGCCAAAATTTCACCCTTTTCTTTTTACCCTATTCATCCAAGGGCCACTCCCATGGCATAAAATTCTCTCCTGTAAACGTACAATTCAGTGACTTCTAGCAAATTTACAGACTTGTGCATCTATCACTACAACGAAATTTGGAACATTCCCATCACCCCAAAAAAGGCATCCCTTGCGCTGGTCTGCCCACATTCCCCGTTTCCATCCCCAGTCCCTGGCACCCACTCATCTTCTCTCTGTCTCTAGGGCTTTGTCTCTCCTACACATTTCCTATCAATGGAATCGTACAATAGGTGACCACTGATCGTGCAAAGCTATTCGTGATGTATGTCCAAGTTAAAATTATGTACAGGGGCACCTGGGTGGCTCAGTTGGTTAAGCGTCCGACTCTTGATTTCGGCTCAGGTCATGATCTCTCGGCCGGGAGAATGAGCCCCACGTCGGGGCTCTGTGCTCAGCACAAAGTGTGGAGCCTACTTGGAATTCTCTCTCTCCTTCTCTCTCTGCCTCTCACCTCCTCCGGTGCTCACGCACACACGCTCTCTCTCTCAAAATAAACATCGAAAGATGCTTTAACAATTATGTACAAATAGAATACTCAGCGGGGGAAAAAACAGACAAATCTCAAAAGCATTATGCAGAGCCCAAGAAGCCAGACCCAAAAGGCTCAATGACTTCACTGACCTACAAGTCAAGAAACGGCAAAACCACTACGACAGAAAGCAGATCAGTAGCTAGCTCCCAGCACAGGGAGGGGAACGGACTGCCAAGAGGCACAAAGGAACTCTCGGAGGAGGGAGGAACATTTTCTATACTCTCATCACGGTGGTGATTACACATCGGTACATTTCTCAAAACTCACTGGGCTGTATGCATACTTAAAAGCCAGTGAATTTTTAAAAAAATGGTGAGTTTTACTGTATGTAGATTATATCGTAGTAAAGCTGATTGAAATATTTATAATAAATATATTTATAATTATGTGTGTGTGTGTGTGTGTGTGTGTGTGTGTGTGTGTGTATACATGTTTAAATGTCTACAACACTGAGCCTAGCTGGTTCAGTTGGTGGAGCATGCGACCCTCGATCTCAGGGCTGTGAGTTTGAGCCCCACATTGGGTGTAGAGAGTACTTAAAAAAAATAGTCTAGAACACTATAGGGGCGCGTGGGTGGCTCAGGTGGTTAAACGTCCAGCTTCAGCTCAGGTCACGATCTCACAGTTTGTGGGTTCGAGCCCCGCGTCGGGCTCTGTGCTGACAGCTCGGAGCCTGGAGCCTAATTCAGATTCTGTGTCTCCCTCTCTCTCTGTCCCTCCCTTGCTTGTGTTCTCTCTCTCGCTCTCTCAAAAATAAATAAATAAATAAATTAATTAATTAATTAATAACATTAAAAAATAAAAATAAAATTCTAGAACACTGGGACACCTGGCTGACTCAGCCGGTGGAGCGTGCGACCCTTGATCTCAGTTCGAGCCCCACGTTGGGTGTAGAGATTACTTAAAAAATTAGTCTAGAATATTGTATGCTAAAATATTAAACTATGGTTCTATCTGGTCCAATATGGCAGAGTTTGAACATCAGTAAGAAACGTAAAGGTAAGAATGGAGAGACGAATACGTTTAAACCCATGAGGCATGATGATTAAAATAAATGTTAAAGACCAGCCAGGTAAGATGCTGGGGAACCAAGACGTTATTTTGCAAACTGGTAACGAATGGGGGGGGGGGGGGAGGGAAGCAAAACCTTGATTCTGACTTCCCTTAGTTCCTCGAGGTCACTAAGTATTTGACAAAGTCTGTATGTACAACTCCAAGTCAGTGACCGTCCTGTCCACATGAGGAGCCCATTCTTCCTCCCACCGTCTGGATGTGTCCACGAGGCAGGTGCTGAGGCAACAGATTCTTAATGTTCTGTCTAGCAGCCCATTCCAGACCATTCCTGCAGGAGCTGCCCCTGCCCTAGTAACATTTGCTGCCAGCCAGCTCCTCCCACCTGCCCCAGCGGTCCTCCCCCACCCACTGCTGCTGTGCCTCCAGGAACTAAGACATAGGCTGAGTTAGGATGTATGGCCACCAGGACATACTGTGTGGTTGACGCCCTACTTCAGCAGAGAAGAATTCACAGCTCCTTTGAGTTCACCAAAATAACCCCCACATCTCACAAATGGGCAGCCAACTCCTGAGACACAGACTACAAGGCAGGAAAGGACAGGCAAGTACTCTGACCTCCCCTCTTCTCCTTCAGGGGTGAAAATAACAATGATAAGAAACTGATAAGCTCAGAGGGGGTGGTTACTTTTCCCCTGAGTCATGATCTAGTAGTTCATTTTTAACAAGATGGAGAAATGAGCAAATTATTCCCCAAATCTGAATAATCACTTCATCATTCAAAAGGAGTGAAACAAAGAATTGCAGACAGACACATGGCCCTGGGTTTAACAATCACATTACCTGCATTTTTAAATTCTTACGGGTTTTGCTTAGGACATCATCCCAAGAGCATCCCCACTCCCCCCACCAAAACCTCACTTTAAACTGACGTTAAAAAATACTCCCGTCTAGGGCACCTGGGTGGCTCAGTCATCAAGCATCTGACTTCGGCTCGGGTCATGATCTCACAGTTCATGAGTTCGAGTCCCACGTCTCGAGCTCGAGCTCAAGCCTGGCTTCTCTCTCTCTCTCTCTGCCTCTCTCTCTCCCTCTGTCCCTCTTGGGATGCTCTCTCTCTCTCTCTGCCCCTCTCTCACTTGCACCCCCGGATTGGCATTTTTAACAAGTTCCTGGGTGATGATGAGGAATGTGGGTCTGGGGTCTATACTTTCAGACCCACGGTGTAAGATGAAAAGTGGATAGAGCACTTCATCATGGATACATCAGGAGGGGGTCACCTAAACGTGTTAATTAACATTAACCATCACAGTAAGGAGTTGATCAGAACGATGTGCCCCCAGATGGGATGCCATAGAAAGTGCCTCTACTTTCTATGGAAGAAGGAAATATTCTTCTAGAAAGGAAAAGGGCTGGGGATGGGGGCCAAAGCGGGCAAAGCCTCTGGGTCCAACACCCCAGGAAACACGAGGCACAGGGAACACACTATATACTGTCATGGGGGGAAGGGGGGGGGTGCAATGAAATCCACAGGTGGGAAAGCATAAGACAAATGACTCCATTTCCTTAAGAACATACAGAAAAAAAAGGAGAGAAATTTATAAACTAGAAGCAGTTGGGGGGGGCGGGGGTTCTGAGACACAGAGGAAAAGTGGGAGATGAAGACAAACAAAGCCCAGTTTGATCATTACCAAAGTGGAGTGCTAGGTGCCTGGGGGGGGGGTGTCCTAGTGACCTCTCTACTTGGGCATATGTTGGAACGTATTCACAATGAAAAAGTCAAACAAGGACAATAAAAGACTAACAGGGAGAGAGGAAGGGGAAGAAACACACATTCTCTCCCCACAACGCACACATACAGGGCAAATCAGAAGCAAGGGCACATTTCACATTTTTAAAAAGCCACCCCTGGGGCTCCCGGGTGGCTCAGTCGGTTGACCTTCTGACTTCGGCTAAGGTCACCATCTCACGGTTCATGAGTTCGAGCCCCACCCCAGGCTCTCTGCCATCAGCACAGAGCCCGCTTTAGATCCTCTGTCCCCCTCTCTCTCTATCCCTCCCCTGCTTGCGCTCTCTCAAAAAAATAAAGAAACCTTAAAAAAATAAAATAAAATAAAAAACCATCCCTCACACGGAAAGTTTTGAGAAAGCGAATGCGGTTGTAAGAAAAAACAAAGTCCCGACCCATGCCTCCAGAAAGAAAAATGTAGGAGATAATCAAGAAAAATTCAACATTAACAATATCCTTTATATTAGGGAATCTGTTAAATTCTTCGATGTGACAATGGCTCTGTGGTTCTATCTATTTAGGGTCCCTTCCGGGGCGCCTGGCTGGCTCAGTCAGAAGAGCACGCAACTCTTGATCTCAGGGTCACGAGTTCGAGCCCCACCCTGGGCGTAGAGATCACTTAAATGAGTAAACTTTTAAAATGTATTTAGGGTGCCTTCTTTTCAGAGCCAGTGGGAAGGAGTTGTATCTGAAGTAACAAACCTGGGGTTGAGGGATGAGGTGCCTCAGGTGGGTTACGCTGTTGCATTGACTTCTGCACACTTGACCTTTTTCTTTAAAAGGAAAAATGCTGGGGCGCCTGGGTGGCTCAGTCAGTTAAGCGGCCGACTTCAGCTCAGGTCATGATCTCGCGGTCCGTGAGTTCGAGCCCCGCGTCGGCTCTGTGCTGACAGCTCAGAGCCTAGAGCCTGTTTCAGATTCTGTGTCTCCCTCTCTCTGACCCTCCCCCGTTCATGCTTTGTCTCTGTCTCAAAAATAAATAAATGTTAAAAAAAAAAATAAAAAAAAAAGGAAAAATGCTACTCTATCACCTGCGTGCCACTGTCTTCCGTGTGTAAGCCATATCGCTGTCACACGCCTCCCACTTGGCCCTTAGGTCATTGCCGGGGCCAAGTCTTCTGAATACCAGCAGGGATAGTCAACACTCACAGCGGGGTCAGCAAGTAACATCAGCACGCTGTTGGGAATCTCGCCTTACGGGCAGCTCCCCCTAACAGATACGGACACAGAGGCCCAGAGAGGTGACGGCATCTGCCTGAGGTCACACAGCTCAACGGTAAGAGAGCCAGGTTCTGAGCCCACGTCTGATTCCACAGCCCCTGCCCTTGCCTCCCACCTGAGCCCGATGGGCTTGGCAGAAGCTCGACGGAGAATTTGCAATAAGTGAACCGACCCTAGCAGGTACCCAACACAGTGCCTCACGTGCACATTTGAACCAAGAAGGCAAACGCAAAAAAAGGACATACTACGTGATTCTGTTTATAGGAGGGTTCAAAACCAAGCAAAAATGTCCCTATGGTGACACAAGTCAGATGTCTTAACTGGAAGAACAGAAGCCGAGGGGGGCTTACGGGGCTGATGTTCTGCTGCCATTTTTTTTTTTTAAGTTTATTTATTTATTTTGAGAGAGAGTGGGAGAGGGGCAGAGAGAGAGGAACAGAGAGAAAATCCCAAGCAGGCTCTGCACTGTCAGCTCAGAGCGTAATCTGGGGCTCAAACTCTCAAACCTGGAGATACGACCGGAGTGGAAATCAAGAGTTGGACACTTAACCCGCTGAGCTACCAAGGCGGCCCCCCGTGCACTTTTCTGATACAAAGTATCCAAGGCGGCCCCCCGTGCACTTTTCTGATACAAAGTATTCACTTCCATGAAACCTTCTGGTTTCCTTTTTTCTTCTTTATGCTAAAACACACATTACATAAAATTGACCACCTTAACCATTTGAGTGCACAGTTCAATAGTGTTAAGTACACTTGTTAGTGTGCAATGAAGCATTTTTAAAATAGTACCAAGGGGCACCTGGGTGGCTGAGTCGGTTAAGCATCCAATTTCAGCTCAGGTCATGATCTCACGGTTGGTGGGTTCGAGCCCCGCATCGGGCTGTCTGTTGTGAGCACAGAGCCCGCTTCGGATCCTCGGTCCCCTAACCGCGCCCCCCCCGACCCCTCCCCCGCCGGTTCAATCACTCACTCAATCAATCAACTAAAAATTATAAAATAGTTTCTAAATATACTCAAGAGGGCTCGGGGGAAAGTTCTGAGCAACATGTCAATGAACTGGGTTCCTTCTAATTGCAATGTTGGTCAGCTGCCTTAAAAGTCAGAAAAACACCAAAAAACACAACAGAAAAATACAAGGACACAGGAATCGCCGTCGCCAGGAACTCTGTCTAATCTAAGAATCAAAAACACAAACAAGACCGAGTGTAAAGAGTCCGTCTCTGTCCAAAAAAGGAGACAGAGAAGCTGGCTGGCTTCTCAGGGCTTTGCTGTTTCTGACAGTTACGATGCACGAAACCTGCTTTGGTCACAGGCAAGAGGAAGCCCGGCTTCACCCGAGAACAGCATTTCCCAGAGTGTGCTCCCTGGAACCCTAATCCCTTGAAATATTAAGGGGTGGGAGTTGGGTGGGATTCAGGGAGATTGAGATACTCTTCGAAAGAAAACGACTCTGCGGTTAAATCCACTGGCAAAGTGCTCCCTCCCCCCACCCCCGCCCCACCCACATCCCCACCCCCCACCTGTGCATGGAAAGGCAGGACAGTATCAGGACATCCAAGACTTTGGCAGGTCCTAAAACCCGAAAGCGATTTTACTCCTTTAGACCCAAGGCTCCCCAAAACATTTGGCCACAGACCTCTTTTCCCACCAAACACCGATGAAATCTCACAAATATGCCCTTGAGAAAATGTAGTGAGCCTAGCAAGTTAATAATATTAATATTAGTGGGGCGCCTGGGTGGCGCAGTCGGTTAAGCGTCCGACTTCAGCCAGGTCACGATCTCGCGGTCCGTGAGTTCGAGCCCCGCGTCAGGCTCTGGGCTGATGGCTCAGAGCCTGGAGCCTGTTTCCGATTCTGTGTCTCCCTCTCTCTCTGCCCCTCCCCCGTTCATGCTCTGTCTCTCTCTGTCCCAAAAATAAATAAACGTTGAAAAAATAAAAAAATAAAAAAATAATAATATTAATATTAGTAATCAGAGCCGCTAAATCTTTATTGGGTGCCAGCTATGGTCTCCTTTAATCCCCTCAGAAACACTACAGGGTGCACCATCAACTCTGGTTTACAGACGAGGATACGGAGGCACAGAGAGGTTAAGTAACTTGCCCATCATGGCACAGCCAGCTATGGTGGAACCTGAATAAAGGTGTATTTTCAAGGTGATCTTTCCTGCTTTGTCTTCTTTGAAACAGGCAGAACATTTGAGGACAGGAAATGCAGGCACACCCAAGAAACATCCTGGATCAGTGTAGAAGGCTCCGGATAATTTGGCTTAATCGTTATAAGGACGTGCCTCAGCATGCACCCAGAGCCTTGAGTTTTCAAAGATTTGGGACGGTGACAACCAGGTAAAAAAGTCCCAGGTGGGGCATTAGGGGAGGCACTGGGAGGAAGAAAATAAAAAGTAGCTTGCAAAGTAACAGCAATGATCAGGGGCCCAGTTCCAGTCAGAGGACTCTCCTTGTGCTAAGCGGAAACAAAACCTGGTCTCCTGTTCCCTGTTGTGGTCCTTACTTCCAAGGAGGTTTTTCGGTTTTGTTTTCTTTTTTAAGTTTATTTATTTATTTTGAGAGAGACAGAGAGCGAGAGAGAGACAAAGACAGAGAGCACAAGTGGGGGAAGGGCAGAGAGAGGGAGAGAAAGAGAGAATCCCAAGCAGGTTCCACACCACCAGTGCAGAGCCCGATGCGGGGCTCGAACTCACAGACCACGAGATCATGACCTGAGCGGAAGCCGGATGCTTAACCGACTCAGCCACCCAGGCGCCCCTCAAGTAGGGGTTTTCAATCTTGACACCATGGACGCTTGAGGCCGGTCAGTCTTTGTTGGGGGAGGGGCTGTCTTATGCATTCTAGGCTGTTTACAGTGTCCCTGTCCTGTACTTACTAGATGCCAGTAACTCCTCCCCTTGTCAGTTTTTTTTTAAATGTTTATTAATTTTTGAGAAAGACAGAGACAAAGTGCGAGTGGGGGAAGGGCAGAGAGAGAGGAAGACACAGAATCCGAAGCAGGCTCCAGGCTCTGAGCTGTCAGCACAGAGCCCGACGCGGGGCTCGAACCCACGAACCGTGAAATCATGACCTGAGCTGAAGTCGGACTCTTGAACCAACTGAGCCACCTATGTGCCCCCGGCCCTGCCAGTTTTAACAACCCAAAGGCCTCTGGACATTGCCAGATGTCTCCTGGGGGGGTGGGGCGACATCGTCCCCGGTGAGAACCACTGCTTTAGAAGAAAACCCAGGACTCTCTGTGGAAGACAGTTAAGGCCTGGAAGGCCAACTGCTGGAGGTGACACGGGGGCAGTGAACACATCCCAAGACAAGACGCAGACGCCCAGATGTCGGGGGTCGAAGGGGCACCTGCAGGGGTATTACGAAGGACAGACGGACACTTAAGGACGCTTCAGGGATCGAGGGGTGCTCTCAAACTTTTTGATGAAAACAAAGGGCTCTGTGGCAATGAGGCCAGAAACGTGTGACACGACACGGCTCAGTGTGTCCGCTGTGCACGCGGTCCTGATTTCCCCGCCAACACCACACAGCTTCATTCTTTCAGCACAAACATGCCGTTCTTCAGCCTCTGTGAAACCACCCGGTTACAAGTCCCAGTTCCGCCACGAATTCGCGGGGTGCCTGTGGCCAAGCCACTCTCCCCCTCTGAGCCTTGCATGTTTCATCTGGGGGGAGAAAGTGGGCTGGCCTGACATTGACATTCTATGATATCTGTGATTCCGTATCAAAGGGCTGGGATCGGACCACACAAGACCGTTCAGCTTGGTGTGTTTTAACATCAGCTTTATCTTCCCCAGAGGGACGCAGGGGTAAAAAGATCCTGCCCTTTCTGCTTCTGCACTAATAAAAAATGAATCAAATACCCCAGGGCCCGAATAGTATAGGATTTGCACATCATCACGCCTGGTCGACAGCTTCCCTGAAGACTTTATTGCCAAGCGGCCGGCTCAAGAGCTTGGACCACAGACACAAACCTAAGTGTCCCCAGGGGTCACGGGAGCAATTGGGCCGAGAGCCCTCTTGCCCCGCCTAGAGATGGTGGTAGCTCCTTCACTCCAGCCGGGGTCACCTCATGAGTATGTGGACCCTGAACTTCCAGGCTTGCAGTCGACCCAGAAGTCTGACTTTAGGTGTGAAACAGCCGCCACTCAAGTCAAATCATCGCACAGTTTAAGCGCTGTGCAGACAAAATGAACGCCCTCTGAGCCCGGTCTAGGACACAGTCCACCAGCTGGAAGGACCTCCGCATCGGAGAAGCTAGTTCAAGTCCTGGGGCAGGTGTGGAAGGAGCCGGGCGTGTAGAGGGAAACAGGAGAGGATCCAGGATCCCTAGATGCATCAGTTCTCTCTGCCCCAAGCTGTCTGCATGAGACAATTGGATTCTAAATCTGTTATTGGTAATAGCCACTGTAATTACTGGGCCTCTTCTACTCATGGGGTATCGGGCCAGGCCATTGATTAAATACCCCAGCTTGCTATGTGTCCTAAGTGTTCAGCAAGGTGAGCATAATTTATTATTCCTGTAAGATTACAGAGGTCCTGGAAAGTAAACTAAATTAAAAGCCTTCTCTTGCAAAAGCTGGAGTCGGGATTTAAACCCAGATTCACCCGATGCCCAATCTACTCTTAGCAGAAAAGCTCTTGCTTGCTTCAAGGCCTGGCCCCCTCCGCACTCCCCCCATCAATCATACCACCCCCCACCTCCCCAGGGTGTGATCCCAAGGAAGCCCGACTTCACCTTAACTGGAAAAAGGCGAGCAGTGGACCATTTCACTGTTGCTTTGGGACATCTCCCCTGACTTAAATACTGTGTTTAAAGTAACTCCGGGGCACCTGGGTGGCTCAGTCGGTTAAGGGTCTGACTTCGGCTCAGGTCATGATCTCACAGTTTATGAGTTCAAGCCCCACTTCGGGCTCTGTGCCGACAGCTTGGAGTCGGGAGCCTGCTTTGGATTCTGTGTCTCCCCCTCTCTCTGCCCCTCCCCGGCTCATGCTGCCTCTCTCTCTCTGTGTCTCTCAAAAATAAATAAACATTAAGAAATAAATAAAGTAACTCCAGAAGGAAGTTTTTTTTAGTTAGTAGAGTGAAATTATTTTTCTCTCCTACCAAGAGAACTTGGTTAGCAAGAGACACGATATAGCTCCTATGAAGAACACTTTTGGGAAAGAGAGAACTGGTCATTTCCGGCCCTCAAAGCCCCAGGGTATTTTGTATCTTCCCGCCCTGGCATAACGTGCTTACAATTAATGTACAGTCTCGAATGTGACAGACATTTCTCAATATCTATCCATTTTAAATGCGCGTGCCCTTTGACTTGGCCATCGCATTGCTGGGAATTGATCTTACAGATAAATTCATGTAATTAGACAAAAATAGATATAGGATGTTCCCTGAAACACTCTAAGTGATGGGGAGCAGCTGGTATGTTTCCATAAGGGGTTATTTCAGTAAGAAGCTGTACTTTCCAATACTAGAGGATTATACAGCTGATTTTTAAACATGCCAGAACATGCCGATAGAGAAAGATGTTGAAGATCTACGATTAAGTGGGCAAAAAAAAATCCTAATGTCTGGAATGCCAGGTTTTTTTTTTTTTTTTTTTTTCTGAAAAAAAGGAAATTCGACATAGCAAAGTTTTGGAAAGATACCCAAGAATACACTGACCGTGATTACACCTAGGGGTAAGAAAGAATCGAGAGGGCAAGGAGGAAGGGGCTCAGGGAGACAGGCATTCTACGAGGAGACGGGGGACTGGCAATCGTGACCCCAGATCAGGACCCAGCGGTCTCAGACTGAGGTTCCTTTTGAGATTATACGTCATCTGCTCCACGGTTCGCTTCACCAGGGGAAGGAAGGAACAGGTATAGTAATGGGGCAAGTTCAAGCCTGCATGAGTGAGCAGGGGTTGAGTCCTGTGGGCCCTTTCTTGGGGACTTTGATGAGGGCTGTTCCATCCAAACCCTTGAATCACTAATGCAGGTTCAAGATACGGGACTCCCCCGTGCAGGAGCAATGGACAGCACTAACTAGTTTCTCCCTCACCTGAGCCTTACAAAATTCCTGCAAATTCCCGCTTGGCCTTCTCCGAACTCAGCCTTTCCTCCAACGTGTGGCCATAGCTCAACTGTTTAAAGGTCAGAGGAGGAAGGCGGAGAGACCCCAGGGAGCCAAAGAGCCACCTGAAAAGCCAGATAGGTTCCCATTCCTAGGTGAGCCCTTCCAGGATGCCATGATGGCCCGAAATGAATCACAAATGGGCTAGTAGAACTGGAATTTGCGATGTGCCTGGCGTAGGGGAGCAAGTGTGGCCATCTTCAAGTGGAAGGTTCTAACTACCACCTTCGTGCCAAATAGGGATTGGGATTATGGAGGCAGGACACAAAAGGAAAATAAGGGACAAGTTTCTCCTTGACACAAAGGTCACACGATAGGCTTTCTGATTCTGCTAAGTACCAGCTGTGCCACATGAAGCACAATCCTTAAGGTCTCTGGGCACGTACGTGATAAATAATCGCCCACTGAAGTGAGGCAGAGGCCAGGCGATGCTACCCCCTTCGTGTGCATTTTCCCACTTAATCCTCCCGACAGGGTAATCCCTCGGGCTCTAGAGTTACAAAGAGCTAGATCTGCAGGATCCAGTCTTCCTCCTGGGCCAGTCAAGCTATCCTGAGCAAGTTATTCAGACCACAGTAGTAAAAAGGGGCCAACAACAGTATCTACTCCCAAGGGTTGTTGCGAAGATGGTAACATGATGCCAGTTAAGGGCTCAGCGTGTCGACTGGCCAAAGTGCTCACCAAACGTGAGCTATTCTCCCCCACCCCACCCCCATTTTTCAGATGGGAAAACGGAGGTTTGTGAAGTCCGGTGTGGAGGATTTCCAAACTTGCTCATGACATTCTAGGATTCCAGCGGATTCAACAGCGGACTTGGTTTTCCGGAAAAATCTCACACGGATCTGATTTGAGAATTACACGGAAATCCATTTCAATTTCCAACAGGGCGTCCGCCTGCTTGGCCCCGATGTGCTGAAGAAAGAAGAGACCCTTCCTCCTCCAAAATAAAACTGTCAAGAAAGGCCGTGTGAGTGCCCAGCGAGAAGGCACCCTTCTTCGAACCTGGAAGAGTGCCCTCACCAAGAACCGAGTCTGCCAGCTCCTTGATCCTGGACATCAACAGCCTCCAGAACGTTCCCCTGCAGGTCCCTAAGATCATAAGTCCTAATCTAACTGATTTAGTCAGTAATGAGCACCAAATGCTGAATAGGAGACCCAGGTCCTTGGAGGTGAATCAATTCGGATGGCGGTCGGTCAAGTCACGATTCTGACTGGCTGGTTTGGCCAAACCTTGGTGGGGCAGAGCTCCGGGAAGAGGGAACACAGAGGAGACCATGCCAGAGGAAGACACGGAATTAGGAGACTGTGGGGGCCTGCCCCGAATGAGGAGTGTTAGAGAAATTCGTTACAGGATTGGACAGTAATCCTTATGGTCTTGTGGAGCCTTGGAGTTAGTTCACTGCCAGTGCAATATGGTCTGGCAAAGATAATCACCAGGTATTGTTTTCTACTCCTATCTTGGAAAGCAGTAGTTTAATAAACCCGAGTGGCTAAAAACTTTTTTTTAATTAAAAAAAAAAAGTCCAAATAAGAGAGGAGCAGGGAAAAATAATCCTCCTTTCCTCCCAAATGTCTTCTCCTCTGGGCCCCTCCACTTGTTCCCAAATGGGAAGGACAAGGGCCAAGAAATCCCCCAGAGTCAAGACCAACAAAGCTGTGTTACGACGCTAATTTGCAAGCGAGCCGGGTATGGCCTCATGGAAAACACTACCATACATGGCCATGTTTGCCTCAATCTCAGCCCTCGGACAGAAAAGTAATGATAACAAATCCATAACAAATACCTTGTACGGAAGAACACGTCTATTTCAGATGCGAAAATAAAAAACCCACGGTGTGTACCAGGCGAGCCCCAGAAGCTTCTTGGAGAAAGCTCGTCTAGTTCATGAGTTAGACTCTGGGGATGGCAGTCTACCCATCGGCCCCAGCTAGATTACCACACCACCAGGGGACAAATGGTGCGTTTTATTTTAAATTCCCAAAAGGTCAGCTTATGTTTTCTCCAGAGAGAAGATGATAAACCCTTGCTTTCCGGAAGCATTTGGTCCCCCCAGAAACTTGACTCCAAAAGACGTTTGGTTCATGGTAAAGACAAAAGGTGGTGGGTCAAGACCACATAGCCTTGGTATCAGACAGACCCAGGAATGGGTTCCACCACTTGCTAGCTGTGTGAGGCTGGGCGAGTTACTTAACCTCCCTGAGCCTCAGCTGCCTTTTGACTAAACAGGCATCATGGTGCCTCCTTAAAAGGTTATTGCAGCATTTAAATGAGATAAATTAAATCGAACACTGCTACGGTGCCTGGTACATAAGTATCCCATCAGTGGTGGCTATCTCAATGGAAAAGCACCAATGGAAGACTTCCTTCCACAGAAATTCAACCTATTTTACACCTTGCCATCCAATGCCTTTCAGCCCAGCACCTTCCAGTTCCCTCTCTGTAAAAACAAAACAAACAAAACAGGAAAACCTCTCCATTGGTACCTTTAAGGAAACTAAACCCATCGAGAAGACAAGACGAAGCAAAACACAACTATGCAAATCGGGTTACTAACAATCCACCTGCCTTCCCTTGGCCAAACCCTGGCCACTTAACCATTTAATCTCTCAGTTCTTAACACTGTAACCAAACCCTCTCCTTGGGTTTCTAACTATTTTCTCTAACGTCTTGATCAGCATAGCTTTGAATGGCGCCCTTCGTCAGGCAGCAAAATCCCCACCAGCTCTCTGTGCAGGGGGAAAACTGAAACAGACATCAGCCAGACTTTTTCTCACTTTGGTCCACTTTGTGGGGACGTTCAGAGCAACAGGGGTGCCAGCAACTCACAGGAAATCCCAGGGCACTCTTAGTTAACACACCTGCAGGTCATGGATGCAAATCGAAACTGTCCCATCTGTCTGGGTATTTGAAGCCCTTGGGGTCAACCTGGATAAGATTTTTTTTTTTTTTTAACTTTGGAATGGGGGAGGGGAGTCTGGAAGAAAACTGGGCTGTGGTAAATCAACTGCATCATAACCAGCCCTCCCTCTCTAGGGTGATCAACAAACACATCCTCTAAACTCATGAAAAACGCACTCGCCTTTCTGCGAGGCATCTGCTCACGTGTTTTTCACTGATTTAGCACGTTTTCAACAGAATTAAGCCAGGCTTCCAAATCCATTCAGAGCGTTACTTTGCCTGCCTCTGTGACTGCAAAAGACTTTCTAGGGAAGTTCAGCTGTACTTTATCTGTGCCTAGAATAAAAGTTAGAAGCCAATGGAAGCTGCTCCTCTGAGATTTGAAGGGATCACATCTCCCAGATGTGTCTCGTAAGAATCATCTGGGATTCCTCCTTTTTTTTAAAGTACAGCCTTTCTGGAGATTCAAGTGTAACTGGAGGTGAGCCCGGAATTTTTGTCTTTAACAAGTACCCCCAAGGTGGCACTTCTGGTTGGCCACCTGGGGAGATGGAGGTTTGGGGAAAACCTAGGTTGATGAAGCAGAGAAATGAAAACTGTGAATCCCCACCTCCTCACCAGAGTCCTTGACCGTATGACAAGGATGGCAACAGAAACACCTTGCTGCTCCCCAGCCCCTGTAGGATGACCCCTACCCAGCTGCCCACCCCCCAGTACCACCCTACTTACAGATCTCCAACTGGGGGGACAGCGGAGAAGAAACCGGGTGGAGAGCTCAGATCTGGCACACCTCCCAGGCAGGGGCGTCCAAATCTCCCGGCTCGCCCGGGAAGCCTCTCTTTATAGACCCGGAGCTGCCCCCGGTGGGAAAGAGGAGGCGGCCCGGGGGGGAGGAGGGGGGAGGGTCCCAGGCTGCTGGCTCCGCAGCGCCCCCTGCAGGGCCCTGGAAGCGCGGCGTTTTGTGCCGTTCCTGGCCTCACCTGCGGCGGCTCTGGGACCGGGGCGCACACGTGGCGGGGACCCAGGGGGCTGTGGCGCTCCCCGCAGAAGAGTTCGGGCCGGTGTCTCACACCGCCCCCCCCACCCCAACCCGGCTCTGGGACACTCACCGAGGCTCTGATTCCCAGAGCAAGGGGCCGAGCGATCAGCGTCTGGGAGCGGGGAGGGGAGATGCTTGAGAAGGTCTCCCTTCAGTCAGTGCACGACCCCGATTTTAACCGCTTCCTTCCCCTCGGAGGGGGCAAATGTGGGGGTCTGAATTGCCACCTCCCAGCCCCGCTCCCCCTTTTATTCGCCATCCAGTGCCTGGAAAGGGGGCCGGCCGCACTGCATGAAGGGTAGAGGAAGGGGATTTTTTGAACTTTGCAAAGTGCAAGGCAGGAGCCCCCGACGGCTGGGAATCGTTTGGGAAGGGGAAGTTTTTATTTTTCCCAACTTGCTATTCCACCTCCACCCACAAGAAAAAGTTGGGGGGGGGACCCAACAACCTGCTGCAGGGACTTGAGGCCCGATGTGCCATTCGCAGACTGCCTGACCTCAGGCGAGTCACTTCCCTGCTCTGAGCCTCAGTCTCTGCAGCGGAAAAATGGGTGTGTGTGTGTGTGTGTGTGTGTGTGTGTGTGTGTGTGTGTGTGTGTGTGTGTGTGTGTCGGGGAGGGTATATTTATGTAACTTGCAAGGTGTGAGTCAGGATGCAAAGAGAAAGTGGGTGCGACCCTGCCCTTGCAAGTTCCCAACTCTTCCTCCCCCGCCCAAGAAGTTCCTGCAAATGAAGAAGCTGCTTAAAACTTCACCCCTGCTCCCCTCTCTCGTAGGACCCCTCCCTCCCCTCCTCTGCCTGTGTCTGTCAGTCTGTTCGTCTCTCTCCCATACTTCTGATGCAGTGACTCTCCATCACTCTTCCTGCCTTGCGGTCACTCTGTATGTCTCTGTCTCTCACTTTCTCCTCTGTCTCCCTCTGCCTCTGGCCTGTGTCTCTCCCGACCTCTCCCGCGGTCTCTGGCTTTGTGTCTCTCCCGGACGTCTCCCACTGTCTCCCTCTATCTCTGGCTCTGCGTCTCTGGCTCCGGATCTCCGTCGCCGGCTCTCTCCCCGGCTCTCCGTCTTCTCCCGGGCTCCGTCGCCCGCACGCACACAGGCCATAAAAGGAAGCCGAGGCGGTGGGCTGGCCCCGCGCCAGGCCGGGGACCCGCGCGCCCCGCTCCCCGCCCCGCACGGGCCCCGGGTCCCCGGGCCGGTCCTCCCTCCGCGGGCGCGGCGGGGGGCGCTGGGCGGGCGACAACCCAAAAAGGGCAGGCGCGGGCGCCTTCCTGCAGGAATCCCCAGCGCCGCATACCAGCCCGGGGCTGCCCGCTCCCCCTGACTAAATATGGTGCGGAGCGGCCTCCCGGCGCGGCGGGCGCGGGGGAGGGCGCGCTGCCTCCGGCCGCTGCGACTGCGCCGCGCGGGCCCACGTGGGCCCCAGCTACTCCCAGCCACAGGGCTTGGGGAGGGGGTCGCAGGAGCTGGGAAGACCCCCGCCGGGCTCCGGGCTTCGCACGCACCCCACCTAGGTCCACAACCCCTCCCTGGGTAACCGGATCGGATGGGGGACGGGGCTTGCCTGATCACCCCCATTTTGCAGGTGAGAAAACTGAGGTCCCAGAGCAGCGAAGAGATTTGCCCAGGCTCCCGATGGGACTGGAGCCCACCGTTGCCATGATTCGCTTCCAGAAGGACTCTAAAGGGAAAGGGAGATGCCCAGGTGAATTGGCCTGCAGGCTAAAGACAGGTCTCCGAGGTTAGTGGCCGGTTCCCCCTTTGTAGCCGTTCCGCCAGGAGCCATTCCTTTAACTGCTCCGTGCCTCAGCGTCCCTATCTGTGAGATGGGAAGAGCAGCAGTTATGCCCTGGCTGTTGGTAAACAGTCGTTGAGATGATCCATGTGAAACGGACATATTGTGCAGCTTCCTGTTAGCTATTATTCCCAGCCAACTTGAAACCACAGGCCTTGAGTGCCTGATGGCGAGGGCCCGCCTGTCCCCCTTCCAGCCACCCGGCTCCCCAGAGGATCTCAGACCCTCTTGATCACTTCCTCAGGCCCTCCTGCTTTCTGAAGCCACAGAATAGTCCGTGAACTGAGCCTGTGTTTTCTCAAGGAGGAGCACAGAGCAACAGAATCTTTGCCTCAACTACCTTACTGGGTTGTTAAACAGGACAACATATGTGAAGGCCTTATATAAAGCATTCCATACCTTTCTGGTACGTTCTACCAGTGCTCAGGGACAGTCATTCATTAAATATGTGTCCAGTGCCAAAGCTCAGATGTTTGAATCCTCAAAAGTGCATTGTTCCAGTAATTAAAGCAAACGCCTGTTTTATTTCTCATGGCTCAAAAAGCCAGTTATTTTAAGATCAAGGGGGAAAAATACTTTTAAAAAAAGTGTTACTCTGAGAGCTGTCCAGTAAGTTTCCTTGGCTTGTCTTTTCTTTGAGGTGCTGTGTAATGGGAGTTTCCATAAACTCATGAAACGAGATGGCAGAGGGGAAATTTCTCTCTCGGAGTCTTTTCCTTTTAGCAAAAAAGCTCAAACATGTGATTGTCTCCCAGTTTTTAATGATATCAAAGATCGGGGTCAAGCATGGTTCGCTCCTGCACGTGCCTCGCGACCCAATTATGTAGAAGGGTACCAGCGCTCAGGGCCTCCAGCCCAAGATTTGCACAGGACCGTGCCTTCCTGTGAATGAAGGGATGTCATTCCTGGCCACAAGCCTGGCTCGATCGCTCTTGCAAAAAGGCACTTCTGTTTCAGTCATGACGGCTCCACACTTCTCCAAGACAAGACCCCACGGCAGAGTGACTTGCGACGCTCTTTCCTTCATCCGTTTCCACCCACGGTGCCTTCGTACCTCCAGATTCTCTATGAGGAAGGCCCCTAAAATTCTCAAGAGGAGTTTCACAGTGCCTGCCAAAACTAGACACGCTCTTGACATATGATGCGGCAAATCATACTCCTTAGGACTTACCCAAACGAGTCGAGAGCTTACGTCCATACTGCAGCCTGCACTTGGTTTATAGCAACTTTGTTCGGAATTGCCAAAACTTGGAAGCGACCAAGATGCTGTTCAGCAGGTGAGTGGACAAACCGTGGGACACTGAGGTGATGCACTATTATTTGGTGCTAAAAAACAAACCAACTCTCAAGCCACGAAAACTTGGAGGAATCTTGGGTGCATATTCCTGCGTGAAAGGAGCTGGTCTGTAAAGGCCCGACACTGCAGGATTCCAGATCTGACATTCTGAGAAAGGCAACACTATGAAGACGGTAAAAGACCTGGGGCTGCCAGGGCCTGGGGGGAGGGAGGATGAATGGGCAGAACACAGGACGTTTAGGGCAGTGAAAATACTGTGCACGATACTATAATGGTGGACACAGGTCATGATATATTTGTTCAGACCCATAGAATGAACAGCACCTTAAATGAATCCTAATGTGAACTATGGACTTTGAGTGAGAATGTGGTCAGTGTAGGTCCATCGATTGGAGCAAACGTGCCACCCTGATGGGGGGGGGGGTGCTGCTAAAAATGGGGGAGGCTGCGAGTGTGGGGATAGGTGGTGTATGGAAACTCTGCACGTTATATTCAAGAAATAAGGTCTATTTTTTTTAGAGGTAGTTTTACCTTTTATTTAAAAAAGAAAAAAATTAAGACCACACAATCCTTGCAGAACGGTTGTTACAAAATCAAATACCCAAGTGGCTGGGGAGGATTGTCCTAAATGCCTTTAAAGGCATATTCTCACAAATGTTAATCCTTCGTGTACACTTGGCTTTAGGTTAAAGGAACACATCAAATTTTATATAATCATACAGGCATGCGAGTCATATACAAATGCATTCTTGCACATAATTATAAAGCTATTAGTTTACTCTATGCAAACATATATGCTAAGCTAAATTTATCATCTTCAAACGCCACCTCTGTTCCTGCTGTTTTTTAACTGCCCAAGTTTTAGATTTCCACTTCTCCTAAATCCCTCCTCAGTCCCAATTCCCATCCTATTTTTGTGTAAATCCAAGTCTTCCCCTAAAACTTCTCTGTATTTCTGGAAGCGAACTTCTCCTTAACAACCCATGAAAACCACCAGCAGTGATGCAGATTTAGTTTTTTGAGTTAGAGGACAAGAGCTTGATGGGTCCTCTGTATTCAGATCTTTTTTTTTTTTTTTTTTTGCTATCTCTGCCCATGCACCTTCTTCAACTACTGGCTTATAAATTAATTGACACAGTTCAAATATCCTGAGTATAAACATTTCTGGAGTACATTTTTCTCAACCTAAGGTCCTCTGTGGAAATCATAAAAATCTTAGTTTTTTGAAAATAGGTGGTTTTCCCTTTTTCCAAATATAAAAAAAGAGTGCTGCATATGCTCTTCTGAAGCCCTACATGGCCACGTCCCCGGTTACAGCACCATCCCCGCCAGCCCCCGGGGTGAAGAGTAAGTGTGGCAGGTGAGGTGGCTGATGGCAAGGGCACACGCGGGGCACAGCTCCCTCCCTTCACCCTCCACCCTCCACCCAGGCTGCCGGGGAGCCTGCAGGGGGAAGGGGGGGCCCAGGGAGCCGCCTCCAACCATTCCTCCCGTCCTGGCATCCACCTCTTGATGACCGAACAGGCACAGGAACAGCCTCTGCACAAAGACGAGTTGCTCCAGTGTTTTTTATTAAATGATACATCGAAAGTATAAAAGTGGCCTGGGTACAAACAAATGACAGGACAACGCATACAAAAGCACTATCGACTACACGCCACAATTCTGTTCAGCTTCTATCGTGATGACTTTGTATCAGTATCCAAAATGATAAAGTCCAGAATTTTTTCTTAATCTAGTCCTGCATGATTGTAATTCCTGAGGTAAACTTAGCGTCCATTGCCAACATCCTTGCATGTAAACCAAGTCTTCTGAGAAGAATTCAGATGTTCATATCCCCACACCCAATACAACGGAATTCGTAACTGTTACCATAGATTACAGATTTAATTTTAAAAATGGAAATGAGCCCTGATGGCACTTCTCTATGCAAGTAATTCTAGCTCGTCAATAGGGCCTCGCAAAATCCTCTCACTTGTCAAGTATGTCTTGAGGGGACTTCTTTAAACTTTTGGCACTCAGATAAAAATTCTTGGTTAAGGTGTAAGGACTGAACGCTGACCACCGCACAGAAAGTCAATAATAAGTGTCAGTAATTTCCACAGGCAGCACAGAGTCCGCACCCTGAAGAGGACTCCAATTTTTCCAGCTCCAGCCATGATCACTTTCCCTGTGGAAAATGTTCAAGCTAAACGCGGTCGGTAAACGGGAGCCCGCGCAGTTCACGCCCAGAACACGCTTTGCGACTTCCGGCCGACCGGGCGCTATTGTAACAGGTGTTGTCAGGGATATCGGTCTGGAGACTCCACGTTATAAAAATGTCTGAATAAATATCAAAATAGCATTTTAGAGATCGCACACTAAGAGCTCTTACCGTTTTTTTTTTTTTTTTTATCCCAAGAACGAAAAACTGGCATTTAATGAGACTTCCGGAGCCCGAGTAGGTAGTGGCGGCCCCTGGCGTGAAGGCCACACGGAGGTTACACAATGCCATCTTTTAAAAAGTGCCTTCTGGTATTTCTCCTAAAGCCTGTCTCTTCATGCTTACTCCACATTCTTTATATAATGAAATAAACTCTTTGTTTTACTTACAGCAAAATTAAAAGAATTATTTCCCCCTCTTCCTTTTAATTAAATCTTCCAATAGAAGCCAAAATGGTCCAAGGAAAGAAAAAGTACATTGTTACCTAGTTTAAAAGTTCAAATTTAGATAGTAATTCAGATATCTAAACCTAATTATAAATGGTTATCTGAAAAACCACTAATCATAAGGAAAAAAACAAAGTTTATAGAAAATAGTTTTTTCTGGCTTTAGTGTTCTTTTAAATGTTTTCTCAGAACATGAATGGATTTTTCTACAAATCCACCTAATTCCAGCCCGAAGGAAATTTAATTAATGTAACCTTGTTAAAGAGCAGAGCATATGGCTATAAAGGCCTGAACTTTTTTTTTTTAAGAACACAGAGGTACTAATAAAATCCCTTTAGCTCTTACAAATTTAAAAAACTTTATCATACCTTCTGAAAACAGTATTTTTTTTCTCTCTTTCAAGTCAAATCCAAGAAGCTGGAAGCTACAAGTTAGTTTTTATTCACAAATGTAGTAAAACAGGAGGGGCTAAATGTTTTGCAGAAACTCGAATTTCTACAAAGTACAAACATTAGTGACGTATTTTGGTAATGTTGGCAGAATAAATATGGTACTGAATACACACAATTTTAAGACAAAAGACGCCCCAGATGGAAATGTCATCTCTTTACTGCTTGAGAAACAAGAGGATCTTCAATATTATTAATACTCCCCTTCTCCTTTCTTAGGTGGTCATCTGAAATTAACAGAAACAGATGTCAGTACTTATCCCAAGTCAAAATAAGCAGTGTGCAGACATATCTACGTGTATTTTTGAATGCTGTATCTTGAATACTATAGGAGTTCTTTTTTTGAAAGAGATTTCAAATGTTTATTTTTGAGATACAAAGACAGAAAGAAGGAGGCGGGGGGGGGGGGAGAGAGAGAAAGAGAGAGAGAGAGAGAGAGAGAGAGATACAGAATCCAAAAGAGGCTCCAGGCTCCGAGCTGTCAGCACGGAGCCCGACAGTGGGCTTGAACCCGTGAACCACGAGATCAAGACCTGACCTTAAGTCGGACGCTTAACTGACTGAGCCACCCAGGCGCCCCTGATATTGTAGGAGTTCTTCAGGTGACTTGGGACAAAGAAAGGAACTCACCATTTTTAAACCATTACTGAGGAAATCGGAAATGGTTAGTACTAAAGACTCACTCTCAAGGGTGGAACAGAGAGCATCCTGGAGTAAACCGATGGGTAAGTAGTAGTTATAAACTTCTCTTACACGATACGTAAGGAATGGAATTTGCAAGGACAGTGTTCAATGAGCATTTTGAAGGATGACTAAGTTCTTCAACTAAGAAGAACTTTGAAACTAAGTTCTACCTTTGAAACTAAGAACTAAGAAACCTTTCTTCAAACAGAAATGCCTCTCGGCAGCACCCTCTTGTGGCCAGAAAAAAAACCTAGCAGTTTACATCTTCCTACCCAAATCAGAAAAGTATCTCAGAAATTGTAGAAAATCTTCAGTCAAAAACACAACAATAAAGCTCCAGGAAGAGTTCAGAAACGCCCAAGGCCCCAGTGACCACCCCCTGTGCTCTGGCAATAGAAGGGGCCCTAGTCACTTCTGCTGAATTTCTTTTGTCATGGAGGCAAAGGGGTAGAGGGCAGAAGTGTTCTAGATTAAAACAATCAAATGCGACAAAAACGCAATGCAAAGACTAAATTCTGAGAATTGTGAAGAACTGAAAATATTCCCCAGACACTTTTTACAATGGAAAAACCCATTTTTATGACAACTAGATGACAAGAGAAAAAGAATACAAATCTAGGCAGTTGTCAGAAATATGCAATTGTAGCACCACAAGCACATAGTGGATTTTCTTTTCTTGATGCTTCTTTATTTTAATTTTTTTTTTAGTGTTTATTTATTTTTGTGTGAGAGAGCGAGACAGGGACAGAGCACGAGCAGGGAAGGGGCAGAGAGAGGGGGAGACAAAGAATCTGGAGCAGGCTCTGAAACAGGCTCCAGGCTCTGAGCTGTCAGCACAGAGCCCAATGTGGGGCTCGAACCCACAAACCAGGAGATCGTGACCTGAGCCGAAATCAAGAGTCTGACACTTAACCGACTGGGCCACCCAGGTGCTCCTGGATTTTCTAATTCTAAAGACAATTTGCTTCTACACCCATTCCCACTAGTCCACCACAGCTGATCACCCTCATACAAAATGGGAGACTACTGGTCTGGATCACAGATGACTGCCTCCCTCATTTTTAGGCAGCTTTGCTGGACAGAACAAAATTGAGGCCACAACCATTTCAGGTTTTCTAGAAAAGCACTGTAAAGAAATGAAGTTGTTATGCATGTGCCTTACAGATGGGCTATCAAGCTCCGTTAATGATTTTCTCTGCTATGAGATATCTGGTTTTTTATTTATACCAAAAACTACTTTGCCTCCATATTTCAAGCACCAATACCAGCACCACTAATGAACTGGTTACCATTCCAAAGGTGAGAGTGTCTACATAAACCCTCTTTTTTTCAGCACTCTGAAAGCTCTGATAAAGGAAGTGCTTTCATGCTGGAATGCTTTAGGCTTGTGTTCAAATAAAAGAGAATTTGATTTTAAGTGTTTTATGTTTCAGTCGGATGAGCTTCTGCAGAGATCAGGTATTGTAATCTGAAGAATAATTATTTTCATGTCTCCATAACCTCGTCAATGTTGTCAAATCAAACACATTTCCATCAAACAGTAAGCTAGAATCCAGAAAGTAAACACAATACTCGAGTGTGCGACTGGGACACAATGCAATTTTGGGCTGATAATTCCTCACAAATCATTGCACAGGGGCGCCTGGGTGGCTCAGTCGGTTAAGCGTCCGACTTTGGCTCAGGTCATGATCTCGCAGTCTGTGAGTTCGAGCACCGCATAGGGTTCTGTGCTGACGGCTCAGAGCCTGGAGCCTGCTTCCGTTTCTGTGTCTCCCTCTCTCTCTGCCCCTCCCCCACTCACGCTCTGCCTCTCTCTCTCTCTCTCAAAAATAAACATTAAAAAAAATTTGTTTTTAATCATTGCACAAAGAGTTCATTGTTATCAAGAAAATTTTTGACGGCAAGAAAAATAACTTGCAAAATCACGTTCTTCTTTAGTTCAGCTGCCATCCTCATTTCTGAGCTTCCCACAGAGTAAGCGCCCAAAGGTTTACTCTAAGCGGAGTCTCTGAGGGCCCCAAAGTAACTAATGCACTCTCTTCCCTCTCCCTCTTTGGCTCGCCCGCGCTCGCTCTCTCCCTCCCTCTCTCTTCCACTCCCCAGCCCTCCCACCTCCCAGGTGTGAAGCCACAATTGCTACTCTGTGACCCACATCTCAAAACAACAGAACTCAGTTAAGAAATACTCTGTTCCTTGTAACTTTGTTGTTAGCCATTAGCCATGAATGAGATCGATTAGAAAAAGCTTACAAGCGGGGCCACCACATGGATGGAGCTAGAAAGGATTATGCTGAGCGAAGTCAGTCAGAAGAGTAAATACTCTATGATTTCACTCCTATGTGGAATTTAAGAAACAAAACACACGAGCAGAGGGGGAAGAAAAGAGAGGCACCCCAAGAAAGAGACTCTTAACCAGACAGAGCACACCCACGGTCGCCAGAGGGGAGGCGGCTGGGGGTGGGGGAAAGAGGTGATGGGGATGAAGGAGGGCACCTGCGATGAGCACCAGGTGTTGTAGGCAAGTGCTGAATTACCACGTCGTACAACGGAAGAAAATAAAAATGAAAAGCTTGCAAGCCAGAAACGTGCTTTCTCCAGAGATTATTTTCCCTCATGGGAACGAAAATACCCGTGTCGCGGGTCTGCCGCGTGAGCGAGTGTTCATGTGTATAACATCCCCTGGTGGCAATCACGCGGGGAAAGTGCGATTATCGTACGCTCTCGGTAGGCACGTCACCTGGTAAAGCCGCTCTGGAGGGGAATCAGACAGTATCTACTCCATTTTTTAGTACGTACATGCTCTGAACCAGCAACTGGACTTCTGGGCATCCGCACAAGACAAACACTTGTGTGGGCAGGAAGTAATTCTATACCGCTACATGGTAGAAGCCAAAAATTAAAAACATAACAGCACATCGGTAAAGAACGATTAGCAAAGCCACGCGATACTACACGAAGTTAAGAACGAGGTAGAAGGGGATGTCCACGTGCTGACAGGACAAGTGAAGAAAAGCCAACTGCAGGAGGACACGCACAGGAGCAGAATACATAAATACACAGGAAACGGATCCCGGGGAGACCCGCCGACCTGCTAACGGGGGCCTTCCCTCCGTGGAAGGGAGGGAAAGTGGGGAGTGGGGCCGAGACAAGACGGAAGAGATGAAAGGGAAGTTTACACTGTATTATCTGAACGTTGCGACATTTACTCACGTAATTGTTTTAAGTACTTGCCGGCCAGTAGGCACTCATGACAGTTCCTCACAAACCCCGAAAAGTGTACAAGAAGGGCACGGAGGGATGCCGACTCGGCTAAAAATGATCAGCTGCAGGCTTCAGAGGAGTCACCTAACTTCTCAGGGTCGGTTTGCTCAAGCGTCAAGGAAGGAAGGAGGTGGGATGATTTCTTTTTCAACGGTCTATCAGCTCAGCATTCTAAGATAATGGATAACTCGTAGTGAAATCAGAAATCACCTCCTCAAGAGGTTGCCTTGCCTCACAAATACTTCACTTTCAGATCCGAGGAGACACAGCAAGCATTTGGCATGATCAATACTGCTCACGGCAGTTTATGAAAACTACCAAGGGCGATCTGTATTTCAGAGGTTTCTACAAGTTTCTTTCCACATTCCAGGGCTATAGCTGTTCTGTTGATCTGCTGCCTGAGCCCCACCTATGACCGGCCTTAGAAAGAGGTCAACTCGACTGAAGCTGGAAAGGAGGAGCTAATAAACCACTCAGTTCAGATGAGCAAAATGACAGCCTATGGCTGATGTGAACAAAACAACAGAAAGCTCATTTGAAGAGGGAGCATTCTAAAGAAACCGAGGCTGTCCTCCTAAGAATTCGTTATTTATAGGTAGCTGCCAGTCTTCCACAAACAGTATTCTAAAAATGCAAAGTGGGGGAGGGGGCGCCTGGGTGGTTCAGTCAGTCTGACTTGGCTCAGGTCATGACCTCTCAGCTTGTGGGTTCGGGTCCCAAGTCGGGCTGTGTGCTGACAGCTTGGAGCCCGGAGCCTGTTTCGGATTCTGTGTCTCCCTCTCTCTCCGCCCCTCCCCCACTCATGCTGTCTGTCTGTCTCTCTCTCTCAAAAATAAATAAACATTAAAAAAATTTTTTAAATAAAAATGCAAAGGGTACAGAAACATGTGGCTTCTCTATCTGTAAGCAGAGATCTTTCCTCACTTTTCGGGGGGGGGGAAGTGATGATTTGATAAAATGCTATTTGTTCAGTATACCAATAATCTAACCTGCTCCAAAGAGTACAAATCTATGTGAAAATCAGGTTTTTCCAAACTTCTGTATAGAAATAATATCTGAGAATTTTGTCCAGTCATTTCCCTCCAGATTCTCCTTCCAAAAAGCATTTTGTTTTTAGGATGATAAGTAACACAGACCAAAACTGTATTAAGTGTAAGTAGAATTAAACTACGACTCAAAAGCTCAAGAAAAACTATTCCAGAGAGAAATATTTAAGAAAATATACGTGCTGACAGCAAAATGATGAAGTTCAGGAAATTCATACCCCTTTGCCTTCTTCCGCTAGGTTGTCTGCCAAGATCTGGGTTTGGAGGCTGAAGTGAAGACCCTCTCGAAAATGGATTTTGGAGGTCCTCCTTAGTTCCGTGCAAGAAATGAGCTAAAATTCCATATAAAAGAGGTCTATAGCAGGAAGAAAACCACAATCAGTTAAAATTATAGATACAGGAAAAGCTTAAAACAAACCTCTCTTTTATGTTTATGTTTATTTTGAGAGAAAGCGAGCATGCACGCACAGAGGAGAGGGACAGAGGGAAAGAGAGAATCCCAAGCAGGCTCCACGCTTAGCACAGACCCCGACTCGGGGCTCATCTCATAACCATGAGATCACAACCTGAGCTGAACTCAAGGTTGGGCGCTCAACCGAGCCATCCAGGCGCCCCCAAAACTCTACTCTAAGGCAGCCTCTGCCACCTGAATGGCCAGGTAATTCTCTATACTTAAAGAAGATGCAGGGTTACTATCCAAATCACAAACTATTCATGCTTTTTTAAATTTAAGAGTACCATTTGGGGTACCTGGGCGGCTCAGCCAGTTACGTGTCTGACTTCGGCTCAGGTCATGATCTCACGGTTTGTGAGTTTGAGCCCCACATCGGGCTCTGTGCTGACAGCTCAGAGCCTGGAGCCTGCATCAGATTCTGTGTCTCCCCCCCTCTCTCCCCCTCCCATGCTCATACTCTGTCTCTCTCTGTGTCTTAATAATAAACATTTAAAAAAATATTTAAATTTAAGAGTATCATTTAACTCGAAAGACAATTTAAAAATCCAGAGAACCCATGTTACCAACTTAAACATCAACTAAACTGAAATACCAAGTCAAACAATACACAGGAATTCAGCTTTTCAACTTTAAAGTCCAGTGTAAGACTTCCCAGTACCTAGCACTGTCTGAATACAACAGGTATTCAGGAAACGCTGGATGAATAAATCCTTGTCAAATTAGGTCATATGTCTCAAGAGCCAGGCTGCCTGGGTTCAAATCCTGGATTTACCACTTGACCTCAACAAGATTCTTAATGTCCCCAGCCTCTTAAATGTTTTTTCCTCTATAAATGAGGATAAGCGTAGTCCTTACCTCCTAGGGTTATTGTGGACTAAATGAGTTCATAAATGTCAAGGGTTTAAAACCATGCCTGGCACATATTAAATGGCATATAAATGTTAGCTGTTCAGGAGTCAGGTAAGAACTAATATTTAATAAGCTATTTTTAGGGCAGGCAGTTTAAAGAAAAAGTGATTTTTACAGTTTCCAAATATCTCTCCATTCTGTCTTCGCCCTGTAGATGTCATAATCATCATCCCCAATTTATACGTGAGAAAACCATGCCTCAGGGAAGATATGCTGGAGATTTCTTAAATTTTTTGTAATGTTTTTATTTTTGAGACAGAGAGAGACAGAGCATGAGCAGGGGATGGGCAGAGAGAGAGGGAGACACGGAATCCGATGCAGGCTCCAGGCTCTGAGCTGTCAGCACAGAGCCTGACACAGGGCTTGAACCCACAGACTGTGAGATCATGACCTGAGCTGAAATCGGACGCTTAATGGACTGAGCCACCCAGGCGCCCCTGGAGATTCCTTAGATAGTAAGTAAACAAACTTTCCAGTTGAATCCCAAGTCCCATACTCTTTGCATTACAATATACTGCTCAGAGATGTACACGAGCATCCCTGCACAAACGGAAGCTATGCAGCTGACGATGGGAGAGACAGAAGCACACCAGAAATGTTTCCAATCTCATCACTGAAAATACAACTTAACTGAGTTTTTGGGGACAACTATTTATTAGCTGGTGTGATAGCTTAAAGTATGACATTCCTTTCCCTCCAAAAGGTGGAGCCTAACTGCCTTCTCCTGGAGTGTGGGCTCAAGTCACTTCTTTGAACCAAAAAACATATTAAATGAGAGTGCTGTGCAACTTCCAAGACTGGGTCACAAACCACCGTGCCCCTCGGCTTCCTCCTTGCCTTCTCTGCTGGGTCACCACGTCATAAGGACATTCAAGCTGTCCTAGGGAATGGTACACATGGAAGGAATGGAGTCTCGTGCAAGCAGCCATGTGAGGAGCCACACAGAAGGGGATCCTCCAGCCCCAGCCACATCTTCAGATGACGACGTCCCTGGCTACCCTTTAAGCGGATCTCCTGAGAAATGCCCCACTAGCCCCACCCAGAGATTTCTGGCCACAGATAATGAATGTTCGTTGTTACAAGCCACCAAATCCTGGGGCAGTGTGTTACGCAGCAATAAGTAACTCCTTGCATGCCAACTGTTTCATAACACAAGGAAAGGAGGAAAGTAAGTTTCTCTATTTAAGATGCCTCAACTCTTATGAAAGGAATATATCTTACAATCCAGGAACATAAAATAGGTCTTTTCGTTTATTTTAAACCAATGTGTCCCAAAGAGCTAATTGGTTCAAGAAGATTTTTAAATTTAAACAATCTTGTTCTTAACATCAATAAAGTTTTTAAGATTTAAAATTTTAAGATTCAGATATTTTTAAATGTTATTAGAAAACAAAAAACTAGTATATTTAATCCACAAATTCATGGATACTAAGATTTTTTAAAAAATAAAAGTTAAGGGGCGCCTGGGTGGCTCAGTCAGTTGAGCGACCGACTTCGGCTCAGGTCATGATCTCACGGCTCGTGAGTTAGAGCCCCGCTCTGTGCTGACAGCTCGGAGCCTGGAGCCTGCTTCGGATTCTGCACCTCCCTCTCTCTGCCCCAACCCACTCACATTTTGTCTCTGTCTCTCTCAAAAATAAATAAGCATTAAAAAAAAATTTATAAAAAAAATACAAGTTAAAAAAGGAGAATATTTTTTCAGGTTCGGCCTTACAATACTTTATTTGCAATGTTAAAACACAGAAACTCTGAAAACTAGTCTTCTTCATAAATTTGGCAAACTCATTCGGTGGCATGGCTTGACCTAACATAAGGGTATTTTAGACTTTATCCTACTTTGTGTGCAAATTCTTAAGTTTCTCTGAAAAATATGAATGTGTTTGTGGAAAACCACTTTACACTCACACTGGCACATGTATCTAGTATGTGTTATGCTTACCGTTTTACCCTTTTTCCCCCAGCTCTACTGACATATAACTGAGAAATAAAATTGTAAGGTATTTAAACTATACAAGGTGATAACTTGATATTTATGTATACACACACACACACACACACACACACACGGCAAAGGAATTCTCCTCAGCGAATTAAGTAACATCTCCATCATCTCACACATTTACTTTTGTCAATGTGTGTGTTACTTTTGTGGGTGAGAAAATTTCAATCTTACAATCCATATTACTTTTTAAAATCTGAAAACTTCACAACAGAAGTGTTTTTAAACAAAGCAGTAACTGTCTTTCAGAAAG
The DNA here is from genome assembly GCF_018350175.1 of Felis catus. Taxonomy (NCBI): domain Eukaryota; kingdom Metazoa; phylum Chordata; class Mammalia; order Carnivora; family Felidae; genus Felis; species Felis catus. The sequence continues at coordinate 28,390,206 of NC_058383.1, read as the reverse complement.
CAAACTGCTGGCAGTTTGAAGTGTAAGTTGGCAAAGAAAGTGACTAGAGACAGAGAAAGCAGACGGCTTCTCAACAACACAACGTGGGGCAGCGGGAGTGGATGGGAGATACCGCAGAGGTAGAAGGGATGCGATGTGCAAAGTGACTGGTGGAGAAAGGAGCTGGAGCCACAAACATAAATGGACTCTGAGTTTAAGACCCAAATGGCTACATGAGGAACCTACGAGGGGGGTTTAAGGAGATGAAAACAGCAGATTTAACTTTTGGACACGGTGAGTTTAAGATGCCAGCAGAAACGTGGGCCCACAACTTAGGGCATGTGTTTGATTTAAAGTGGAGTCACAGCTCAGAGGCACCATTAAAGACTCAGGCATACTCAGAAAAGTGGGCGAGGGGACAAGATGAAAAGTTTTGTTAAGGACAAAACTTGAGTGGTCACAATTTAAAGGAAGCCTAAAAGAGCCAATGAAGAAATTGAGAACACTGTTAGGGAAAGAAAAACTTAGACAGTAAAGGTCATAAAAGACAAATGACAATAGGTGTTTTAAGGGAGAAGAGTCAGTATTACAAAATGCCACAGAAACTCCAGTGAAACTGAGCTTCTCAAATTGGAAATACACAATATACAGCCACTCTTGGGGCCGGGGCCTTGGGACAAAGTACGGGGTAAAGGTGGATCCTAGAACATTCATTGTGCAAAGACTTGTGGGAAAGTTCAATTTAATTGGTATGTCCTTTATAACATTTTTATGGTAGAACAATTATATCATGAAGTAGAAAGAGAAAAATTCAATAAAGTTTTCGAAAGAGAAAACAAGATTTCAAAGAAATTTCTTGCTAATGGAAAGGCTGCTTTGAGCCATGTCCCCTGGCCTCCTATGTACATTCTATTTTTATTTTATTTTATATTTTATTTTATATTTTATTTTAATTTAATTTTATTTTATTTTTGCCATTCAGGGATTCTCTGGGAAAAGTTTAAGCAACTCTGAAGTAAGAAAAGAACCAAGAAACTACTCAAAAGTGGTCACCCTTCCTTTCAAGGGCAGAGTTTCAGTATAAATGGTGATAGGAGAATTTAACATACAGAGAGTGCAAAAGAGGGGACAGTAACAAAATGAAAACAGAGGGTTGGTTTTCACTAAGTTCAATGGTCAAAACAAGTTGATTGGGTTTTGGGGGGATCCTAAGTTGAAGTGAAGGAAATAATCGGGAGGAAGAGTTCAGCGTGAGTAAGGAAATAAGTGATAAAAGATAGTCTCAGATGGGAAATAAAAGTGGGGGGGGGTGGGGTATGGACCAAGAAACCAAGAAACGTGACCCTCAGCAGGACTGTTGCTCAGTCCTCTGAAACCACGGGAATTTTAGCTCCAGGGAGCAGACGCCTTATCTTGTTTATTGCTACACACCTTGGATTTGGTGCAGTGTTAGACACACACTCGAACCAAATAAATACCTGCTGAGTTAAAACGAAATAAAACCACCACTATGTGATTATGACTCCAATACAACACTATCTAAAAATTTATTTTTAAGTTTTTATTTTAAAAAAAGTTATTAAAAAAAGTTCTTGGCACAAAAATAGACACTCAGATCAACGGAACAGAATAGAGAACCCAGAAATGGACCCACAAATGTATGGGCAACTAATCTTTGACAAAGCAGGAAAGAATATCCAGTGAAATAAAGACAGTCTCTTCAGCAAGTGGTGCTGGGAAAACTGGACAGCGACACGCAGAAGAATGAACCTGGACAACTTTCTTACACCATACACAAAAATAAACTCAAAATGGATGAAAGACCTCAATGTAAGACAGGAAGCCATCAAAATCCTCGAGGAGAAAGCAGGCAAAAACTTCTCTGACCCTGGCCACAGCAACTTCTTACTCAACACGTCTCTGGGATCAGGGAAACCAAAGCAAAATGAACTATTGAGACCTCATCAAAATAAAAACCTTCTGTACAGCGAAGCAAACAATCAGCAAAACTAAAAGGCAACTGATGGAATGGGAGAAGATATTTGCAAACGACATATCAGATAAAGGGTTAGTATCCAAAATCCATACAGAATTATCAAACTCAATACCCAAAAAATAAATAATCCACTGAAGAAATTGGCACAATGAATAGACACTTCTCCAAAGAAGACACCCAGATGTCCAACCAACACATGAAAAAATGCTCCACATCACTCATCATCAGGGAAATATAAATCAACACCACACTGAGATACCACCTTACACCTGTCAGAAAGGCTGACATCAACAATTCAGGCAACAACAGATGTTGATAAGGATGCAGAGAAAAGAGGATCTCTTTTGTACTGCTGGTGGGAATGCAAACTGGTGCAGCCACCCTGGAAAGCAGTGTGGAGGTTCTTTGAAAAATTAAAAAGAGAACTACCCTACGACCCAGCAAAGGCACTACTAGGTATTTATCCAAGGGACACAGGTGTGCTGTTTCAAAGGGACACATGCACCCCCATGTTTATAGCAGCACTATCAACAATAGCCAAAGTATGGAAAGAGCCCAAATGTCCACTGATGGATGAATGGATAAAGAAGATGTGGTATATATATATATATATATATATATATATATATATATATATATATATATATATACACATACATACGTATACATAGAATGGAGTATTACTCGGCGATCAAAAAGAATGAAATCTTGCCATCTGCAACTACGTGGAAGGAATTGGAGGGTATTATGCTAAGCGAAATTAGTCACAGAAAGACAAATATCATATGACTTCACTCATACGAGGACTTTCAGATACAAAACAGATGGACATAAGGGAAGGGAAGCAAAAATAATATAAAAACAGGGAGGGGGACAAAACAGAAGAGACTCTGAAATATAGAGAACAAACTGAGGGTTGCTGGAGGGGCTGTGGGAGGGGGGATGGGCTCAGTGGGCAAGGGGCTTAAGGAATCTACTCCTGAAATCATTGTTGCATCATGTGTTAACTCACTGGAATGTAAATTATAAAAAAATAAATAAATTATAGAAAAAAAAAGTTCTTACATTGTGTTATCCTTTGATTCTTCAAATGCATTTAGTTCCCGAATGAGAAACTGTCTGTCCAATGGTACTACAGGCTGACCAGATTCTGGAGGAAAAATCAGGTGTCTTTATTCATCTAAAAAGCACGTATGATTTTGATAAGAACCACTCACCAGGTATACAGACTTTTCAGATTTTCAGTAGGCGAGGCAAAATGGCACAGCCACTTTGGAAACGGGTTGAGCCATTCCTTACAAAGGTGAGCATGTACTTACCACACACAACCTTGCAATCCCACTCTTAGCTCTTTACTCAAGAGAAACGAAAGCTTACTTTCACACAGAAACTTGTGTTTGAATGTTTATGGCAGCTTGATAATTGCCAAAAACTACAAACCACTGGCGATAATGGATAAAATCGGCACAGCCATACAAATGAGTGCTATTCAGGGGGAAAAAAACCCAACACAGCTGAATCTCAAATGCATTATGCTAAGTGAAAGGAAGCGGACTCAAAAGGCTACTTCCTGAATGGGTTCATTTCTATAACATTCTGGAAAAGGCAAATGACAGGTACAGAAAACAACAGATCAGTGGTTGCTAGGGGTGGGGGTAGACAAAGAAGTTGACCACAACAGGGCAGAGCATTTTTTGAGGTGATAAAAATACTCTACATCGAGACTGTAACTGAGGTGGTAGTTACAAAACTATGCATTTGGTAAAATTCATCACAGTGTATACTAAAAAAGGTATATTGTACTGTTAACTATACCTCAGTTTTTGAACAAAGCCGAGACACTTAATATGAAACTTCAAATGATGGTTACCATATTTCATTTTAGGGAAGCCCAAGTCCAAGACCGCATTCATTCTATTTTCACAGTTTTCTTCTTTTCTGAGCACTAATAGTATTATGTAGCCATCTGGAACAAACTGAGGAAAGTGGCTACTGATACTGAAGATCCTTAGACCACGAAAAATCCTGGTCTTTACTCAGTTAAGGTATACGCTTAACATTAAATAAGACATCTAGAATATCAATAAAAGGGCTGTTAAATCAAAGTTCCAACATCTCAAAGAACTCATTCTCTCTTCCAAAATCTACTTCATGGTTTCTTTTCTTTAATGAGAGGTGAAACAATCGTAAAGCACAGAGCAAACCTTAAACAAGGCCATCAAGTGATACAGGTGCAATCCTTCCAATCCCATTTCTCCCTCAGCCCAGGGGAAAGTCTTGACTACCGTGCATTCCTTTCAGTTCTTTACTTTCTTCACAAATAAAATTTAACAGACAAATGTCTCTTCAACTGTCCATCTCCTCCCCCCAATACCAAGGTTAACCCCCAATAGGAAAGTAAACTCCTTCCTAATCCATTTTAAATATCACGCTTTTACACACATTTGCCTATATCCCTCACCTATAATAGTAGCAGTATTTTAAAGTTTTATCTCTAGTGCTTCATATTTTTTAACAAAAACTATATACATCAAAACTGTATTTTTAAAGTATATCTATAGAAAAAAGCTAGCAGCAAACAAAATGTCAACAACTGCTTATTCTCAGTATCAGGCGATTTTTCAAAGGGTGCACCTAGTGTTTATTTATTTTCCCCTACAATACAGTAAGCCCCATGAGACCTTGTTCAAGCTATGGAAAGAACCCATGAGATGTTTATGTCCCTGTCACTCAGATGACACTGTGGTAACGGAATCGGATTTCCAGCGTAAACATTTTCTGAGAATTGAGGGCAGGGAAAAAGCAGATGTTGTTTCAGGTAAGTAACAATAACCTCTTACCTGATATGAGGACAGATGCTGTATACTTATATTTGTTGAATTCCAAATACTCCCGAATTAATTCATTAATTAGAAAGTTTTCATGAGACAACGGCGGTCGGGGTTCACTTTCATCATTCAGGGCATTGAAAACTTCAGCTCGGATCCTTGCTTTTAAATGCCCTAATACTCCTCTTTTCTCCAAGGTGTCCTTTAAAACTGTTAAATATAAAATATTATGTTTCAATTCTAGAACAAATTGGTCATTCTTTTTTTTTTTTTAAGTAATCTCTACATCAACATGGAGCTCGAACTCATTCAAACTCTTGAGATCAAGAGTCGCACACTCCACCAACTGAGCCAGCCAGGCACCCCTCAATTCTTAGGCATACTTGGAAGAAAAATGTGTACCTAGTAAAGTGGCCTAATACCCACTGTTTCGATCTAAACAATGTGCTAAATGGAAGTTATCCAATTAGCTACCACAATTCATGTTTGTAATAAAAATATAAAGTTCTCAAGTTGCAATGATTTGCTATTTTAATATATTTAAGCAAACTCAAGTTTATCTTTCTAACATCATCACTGTCAGTAGCTATAGTCTGGTATGCATCTTTGGTGAGGGAGGAAAAGGGAGCATAGAATTAGCTCACCGGAGCCTGAAATTAACCCTTACTGTCTCGTATGTTTTCAAGAGTGTTTAGCACTGCAGATAGGTTCTACATGTCATGAAAATCTCTGGTGTAGAAAGATGATTAAAGACAATGAATGCATTCCATAAAAGGAAGGAATATGTTGTCTTTTGATAAAAACCTATGCTATCCAGAACCCTTGGTGAATGGCCCATTCAGAGGAAAAAGGTATTTCTGTGTTTGTTTGTTTGTTTAAGACACAAGTTAATTTCCTAAAAAACAACAGGATTCTGAAATTATAAGCCTAGTTAGAAATCTAACACTGCCAACTTGAGACATCGGGGATATATATGTTGAGTGTAATCTAACTTCTTGAGGAGCAAGGGTCGGATTGCTGTATCAGTTATGATAATGAGATTTTACTATAAATGTTAGTATAGATACTGACGGGCACAGGGCTGAATTGGCATCATTCCTTGCAGTGATCTGGAACCTTCTTCGTTCACATTGTCCCTCAAGACTAAGTAACAAACCCAGACAATCAACACCTCTCACCCACAGTGCCTAGAACACAGTAAGAGCTCAAAAACTCTACCTGGGAGCATTATAATACAGGGTGTAATAAACATAGTTTAATACATACTGTGCCCTACCCAAGGCACCAAATAAGTACATCAACATAAAGAAAAACTCATAAACAGAGCCCGAAGAACTTATCCATTTGTCATAAAATTCCTTTAAAGCTTTATTATACAACAACAAAAACCTGGGTCTTAGGATTCCATTACAGAGATACAATCTAGACTGAATTTTAACCTTTCTTGCTCCTTGTTTTTAAATCATCCCTTCAACCTATTTGGCAGGTATGCAAGTACAGTTATCACCCAATCAGACTTTGTAACAGGCCCATAAAAGGAAGGTCCAGCCTTATCACAGTCTTGGGATCATAACCGAACCCGTTCTTTAACTCCATCTTTGGAAGTAGATGGGAGAGTTTTCGCTGGCCAGGATCCTGTCCCAAAGGCTGTATGTGCACACAGCACAGCCTCAAACTCAGCAGAGAAATGCGAATTAATGAAGCTGCAGTTAGGAAATCTAGGCTGTCCGTCTCATCGCCAGCTCACGCCTCAGTTGCCCTCTCCAACATGATGAGCTCCACCTCTCGGAGGCAGAACCAAGGGAGATGCAAAGATGTGCAAGCTTCAAAAAGGCACAAGTCCATACAATGTACGATAACTGACTGGGAAACACACTGTCACTGAGATTCTCTTGAACACAGAGCATATTCAGAACTGGGCAATGCAGAAAAAACATAAAGGGCTCCCTAGATCTGTGAAGGACACTCACTCCTAAACCCCAGAGTTACATCTTCTTTTGGGGTTCTGTATTATTTTGCCCTTCCTGCTATTATGTTTAAAACACGGTGCTATAACAACTTCAGAAAGAGGTTCTTAACTTGCCTTAATATCCCAAAATACCTTTTTTTTTTAAGTTTATTTATTTGGGGGGGGGGGAGAGAACGCATGAGCAGGTGAGGGGCAGGGAGAGAGGATCCCAAGCAGGCTCCCCACGGTCAGCGCAGAGCCCCCACTTAGGGCTCCAACTCGCAACCGCAGGATCGTGACCTGAGCCTAAATCAAGAGCGGGTGGCTTAACCCACTGAGCCACCCAGGTGCCCCCCTCCCCAAAGTATCTTTAAACCCTCTGAAGAGGGACGCCTGGGTGGCTCAGTGGGTTAAGCCTCTGACTCTTGATTTAGGCTCAGGTCACGATCTCGTGTGAGTTCGAGCCTTGGCATCGGGCTCCGTGGTGGCAGTGCAAAGCCTGCTTGGGATTCTGTCCCTCTCTCTCTCAAAATAAATAAATAAACTGAAAAAAATCTTTAAAAAAAAAAAATCCTCTGGAGCTGATGCAATATCGCATGTGTTACGTATTCCCTGCGGGGAGTGAGATCGGATTCCCGTGAACTCTGTTCTTGTGGATAAAGGCATGCCTTTTCCAGGACTGTTCACCAGCCCGGCGCCCAAACACACATTTACATCAATGCTTCCAGCATCCTCTTCTCAAAGGGATTCAACCCCTCCCTGCCAAATCTTTAAGAATTACTGATTTGGATCCCAAGTTCCCTGAAAACTCAACTGGTTTTATTAACTGGGTAGCAGTATCACCCAGGGATTAAGACCTGGCCTTCAGGTGCGGCTGATCTAGGCTCTCGCACCCGGCCTCCTAGCTAAGGCGCTTTGCGCGAGCTATTTCACCTCTCGGCACCCCTATTTCCCAGTCTGTAAAATGGGCATGAGATTGTGACACAGGATCTATTAGGCAATACTGGGATCGGGTAGTGCTTGACATTTAAGGCTCTGTCGCTTATAACTATAACTACTATTATTTGTCTGGACATCCGATCGCACAAAATCAACGGTGAACAAACGTTTCCAGCTGAATCGACTCGCACCTTTGTGGAACTCTGTTGAAAACTCCTGGAGAATGGCCAGGCAGCTTCCCACCGCCAGTTTTTCCCCATGGAGAGCGGGACGCACCTCACAGGTGGTTGCAAGGATTCAGTGACAACTAAGCTAACGGTTTGGGATTGTACCTAACCCCAGTAATGGCTGTGGGTACTGTCATCACTCAGTCCCACATGAAGGAAGCGGCCCAAAGCTTCGGCCCGAGAGCGGTCTCACAAACGCGCCCAGAGGCCCAACGTGCAGGACTGCAGGCCCCTCGGGCACATGAGGGTCCTGCAGCTCCTGCTCCAGCTCAAAGCCGATTCCAAAACTGCCCCAGTGCGACCGCTTCCCTCACACAGGGCCCGGGCGCAGCGGCCGCCACACCAGCCGGACGCTCTGCCGACCCTAACGCCGCAGAACGAGCCCCGCGCCCCCGGAAAGCCGGACTCTGTTTCACGCGCGCTCCTTTCGCTCCATCCTTTTCACAAGAGGAAGGCCAGACGCCTTTCACCCGGCAAACGGCCCACGCGCACTCACCAGCCTTGAGCTCGGCGACAGTCGCCATTTTTCAACCGCCGTCAGGGGCGCGCCTCGGCTGTGCGCACGCGCAGCTCCGCCCCTCTCAGCGGCATGGTCTACAGCCAATAGGTGCGCCGCTCTCGCTACACTCGGTCCCACCCCTTTCAGTTTTCTGTCTCCGGGGTTGGTCTGGTGGTGAGTCTCCGGAGGGATTTCACCAATCAGCGAGCTCTCTACGTGCTGCTGGAGGAGGGAGGAGGAGTCAGGACTAAGATCCTTTACCTTTGCGTGCCACTGGCACTTTAGTTGACTGATATTTCCAACGTGTCCCCACTGCTCGTCTCTGCAGCCTCAGGGACTAATTGTCAATGGTTACCATGTGTTGAGCCTGTGGTTCTCAAACTTGAGAGTGTCTGAGAATCACCTTGAAGACTTGTTAAAGGGCCCCACTCCTGAGGTTGCTGATATAGTCAATCTAGGATGAGATCCGAGAACTGCTTTTCTAACGAGTTCTCAGGTGACGGGGATGCTGCTGGCCTGGGGATCACACCTTGAGAACCCCTGTATTAAGTACTTACTAGGAGCCTGACAGTGTGCTAAATCTTACACACTTTGGCTCATTGATTTCTCTACTATTACTCCCATTTTACAAAGGAGGCAACTGAGTCTTTGATAACTGATAAGGCTTAACCAAGATCACCAGCAAATGGAGGTGATTGGAATCCAGGCCTCTTGCTTTTCTAGGCCTGTTCTCTTCCACTGACACTTAATACTGGGTAGTACACATGAGGAGTCCAAGAGCTATCTGTGAATAATTGATGAACGAATAAACTCAACCATCCCAGTTTTGTACCCAAAACAGTGGGAGGTTCTGTGATTCCAGTTAGGAATCCAATTCTATGCTTCCTTCCATTGCCAGGAAGGCCAGCATCTGTGACTTAGATCATAGAACAGTGCTCTTTAAACTGCTAGTCTTGGGGCGCCTGGGTGGCGCAGTCGGTTAAGCGTCCGACTTCAGCCAGGTCACAATCTCGCGGTCCATGAGTTCGAGCCCCGCGTTGGGCTCTGGGCTGATGGCTCAGAGACTGGAGTCTGTTTCCGATTCTGTGTCTCCCCCTCTCTCTGCCCCTCCCCCACTCATGCTCTGTCTCTCAAAATAAACATTAAAAAATATATTTAAAAAAAGAAATTAGGGGCGCCTGGGTGGCACAGTCGGTTAGGCGTCCGACTTCAGCCAGGTCACAATCTCGCGGTCCATGAGTTCGAGCCCCGCGTTGGGCTCTGGGCTGATGGCTCAGAGACTGGAGTCTGTTTCCGATTCTGTGTCTCCCCCTCTCTCTGCCCCTCCCCCGTTCATGCTCTGTCTCTCTCTGTCCCAAAAATAATAAATAAACGTTGAAAAAAATTAAAAAAAATTTATAAACTGCTAGTCTTTACCCATAGTAGGTTTTAAAATCTATTTATTAGTGGCCCCCGGTGAACATATTTTTAATGAAATGGAATGGAACAAACAGCAAACAAGGAAATACTGTTTTTTGAAACTTTTGTTTCAGTTATGATGTGTGTCCTCGTTCCTGGTGTATTTTCTTTAATAACCAAAAATGTATAATGTTTATTTTTGAGAGAGAGAGAGACAGAATGTGAGCAGGGGAGGGGCAGAAAGAGAGGGAGACACAGAATCAGAAGCAGGCTCCAAGCTCTGAGCTGTCAGCACAGAGCCAGATGCAGGGCTTAAACTCACAAATTATGACATCATGACCTGAGTCCAAGTCGGTCGCTCAACTTACTGAGCTACCTGACTACGCCCCTTTAATTTTTTTCTTTCTAATGTTTATTTTTGAGAGACAGACAGAGCATGAGAGAGGGAGACGCAGAATCCAAAGCAGGCTCCAGGCTCCGAGCTGTCAGCATAGAGCCCAACCTGGGGCTCAAACTCATGAACAGTGAGATCATGACCTGAGTCAAAGTTGGACACTTAGCTGACTGAGCCTACCCAGGTGCCCCCCTCCTTTTTTTAAGTTTATTTATCTTGAGAGAGAGAGAGAGAGAACATGTGCACATGCAAGTGGGAGAGGGGCAGAGAAGGAGAGAGAAAGAGAGGGAGAGAGAGAGAATCCCAAGGAGGCTCTGCACTGTAAGCTCAGAGCCCAATGCAGGGCTTGAACTCACAAACCACAAAATCACAATCTGAGCTGATTTGGGACGCTTAACCGACTGAGCCACCCAGGCACTCTAATTTTGACCTTGTAGAACTCAGATCTGTTCTGTAAATTTAGAAAGGCCCTATTCATCCCACTTCCCTATTCTGTAAAACCCACAGAGCCTGAATTCCTGGCCAACATCTCAAGAGATTTATAAGGATTAACTAAATTCCATAGGTAGGAAGTTTGAGCTCCTCAGAGAAAAGCATTGCTGGATATGTTGATGAGCAACTCAGAGAGAGAGACAAATAGTAATGCAATTGATTGATTAGTAGTGGTAATCATTACAATAGTTAATATCCATTGCCACTCTCTGTGTGACAGGTACACCTCTAAAGCCTTACTTAAAGTTGTCACCAACAACTCGATGAGGTAGATACTCACACAGCAATCATCTAAAGTAAAATTTCAGGGCGCCTGGGTGGCTCAGTCAGTTAGGCGTCCTATTTCAGCCCAGGTCATGATCTCGGGGGTTGTGTGTTTAGACCCCGTATTGGGCTCTGTGCTGACAGCTCAGAGCCTGGAACCTGCTTAGGATTCTGTGTCTCCTACTCTCTCTGCCCCTCCCCCACTTCTTATCACTCTCTCTCTCTCTCTCTCTCTCTCTCTCTCTCTCTCTGTGTCTCTCAAAACTAAATATTAAGAAATATGTATATAAGGTAAAATTTCATTGAAAAACGTGTACTGAAATTGGGTACTACACTGTGTTGGAAAGGATGTGGGGAAACAGGCATCACCATTCCTCGCTGGAATGTGGGTGTATTGGCCCCACCTTCTCAGAAGGCTATTTGGCAATATCTAGTCAATCTTTCACACCCTATGACCCATCAATTCCAGTTTTAGAAATGCATCTTACACATACACTCACATCTAATTACCAACGATATGTGCATAAGAATATTCAGTGTAGCCCTGTTTATAGTAGACAAAAATCTTTATGTGTCCATCAGAATGGCTGAAATGAAAACAAGCCACGATGACAATACCAAACGCTGGTGAGTGTGCATACATTGCCAGTAGAAAACCAAAGTGGTAGAGTCACTTTGGAAATTGTTTTGGCAACTGCTTATGAAGCCAAACATACACTCACCATTCAACTCGGTAATCCACTCCTCGCTGTTTACCCAGGAGAAATAAAAACTTAACGTCTACACAAAAGCCAGTATGAAATAATCGCAGATCTATTTGTGATCGTCCCACCTGGAAATGACCTAATGCCTTCCAGCTGGTGAATGGATATAAATTAGCTGTAGTATATGCCTGTACCATGGAATAACAGATAGTCAATAATAAAAAGGAACCAGTCACTGATAGCTGCAACAACGTGGATGAATCTCAGATGTATTGTGCTTGGTGAAAGAATCAGGACTCAAAAAGCTACATCAGGTGTGATTCCACTTACATATTTTGGAAGAGGCAAAGTCTCTTTGGTGTGAACTTTGGAAAAGTGTGTGGAAGGTGGTTGCCAGGGGCTGGGATGATTGAAGGGAACTGTCTATAAAGATGGAATAACATGATTTGGGGAGTCCTGGAACTGTTCTACATCTTGATTGTGACTATGTGATTGTATGCATTTATCAAAAGTCATGTATGAATTCATCAAAATTCATCCTCAGACGGCCCCCAAACTCCCCTACCCTGCACCCTCATCATGGCAGCGTGGCCTCCATGCCCTGGGGCTGTGATTCTGTTCACACCGGTGCCCACACTGGATTGCATCACAGGACAGAAACCTTACCTGTCTTGCTCATCTCTGGTCGAACAAATATTTGTAGAATGAATGAATGAAGTCCCGCAAAGCAACGCATCTCACAGATGAAACTGACATGGAGACAACTGACTGGCCAGAAGCAAGTAGACCGTGTGGCGGGAGTGGAATTATACCCCAGCTTTTCTCTACAGTGACTGACAAAATGCAACCCGTGGAGGTTGCAGGTTCCGACTTCTGAACTGTGGCACATACATGGTTCTCACCCTGGAATGTTGACATGTGGGAGGTTTTAATGTAGATTTTTTTTTTTTGCGGGAGTTGGGGAAGGCAGTGGATATTAATGTCAGTCCTTTGGAGGAAGTAAAAAGGATCTGCCAGGTAAAATGAGAATGCCACCTTTTGAACCTTTTGAAAGGTTTTTTTTTTTCAGAGGGATGAGCAATACAGTTATTCAATGCCTTGTTTACCAAAAGGATTAGGGATTAAGGAATTCTTGAGTAACTCTTGGGTGAAACGTTTATCAGAGGAACCCAGCTGGACAAAGTTGAGTTTAAACGAGTCGAGTGTCTTACGGAGATTTAGTTATGCCCTCCTGGTAGGCATGACTTTTCTTAGGATGTGCAGCAAGAGGCAGTAGAGAGTAGGAAGGGGGGGGAAATCTGTAGATGGAATTTTTCAAATTCAAATTTTTCAAATTGGTGTTCAAATAACCACGTTATAGAAACAGTATCTCCTTGTCAGACAAGTCGAGGCAGCTTTTGAAAATATGACACATTGGGGGCGCCTGGGTGGCTCAGGCGGTTAAGCATACAACTTCAGCTCAGGTCATGATCTCGTGGCCCATGAGTTCGGGCCCCATGTCAGGCTCTGTGCTGACAGCTCAGAGCCTGGAGCCTGCTCCTGATCTGTGTCTCGCTCTCTCTCTGCCCCTCCCCCACTCACGGTCTGTCTCGCTCTCAAAAATAAACATTAAAAAAATTTTTTTTGCGGGGGGGCGCCTGGGTGGTTCAGTCAGTTGAGCGTCCGACTTCGGCTCAGGTCATGATCTCACAGTTCGTGAGTTCGAGCCCCGCGTGGGGCTCTGTGCTGACAGCTCAGAGCCTGGAGCCTGCTTCCGATTCTGTGCCCCCCTCTCTCTCCGCCCCACCCCTGCTTGTGCTCTGTCTCTCTCTGTCTTTCAAAAATGAGAAAACATTAAAAAAATTTTTTTAAATAAATTAAAAATAAAAAACAATAAAATTTTTTTTTAATTTGAAAATATGACATGCCTCCACATCGGCCATTCATGGCCACCAAGACGATGGCAACCGCATCCGAACTGCTGATTCAAAGGGATGGGCCTGAAATCCCAGGGGAACTCAAATTCAAATTCAAATCCCTCCTTTCTGGATTTATGAAGGGGGAAAGTTGCTTCTTTCTGTCTTTATGTGCAATATCGCTGCTCTGAGCACACTCACCCCTATACTAGATACTGTGTGAGACATTTTGTGGGCACCGCTGAATCCATTCCCAGGAGGCTGGTGCTACGGTTATCCTGATTTAAAGGTGAGACTGAGAAATTGAAGCGACCTGCGCGAGTTCAGACAGCTGGGCCGAGTCTCAACCACGTTCACAGTCTGATGCCAGGTCCTAGGGTTTCCTCTGCTCACGTGGACAGATGGTTTCATATTCCAGCTGGATGAGACGAACCTGTGCTGGGCGGTTGCTGCAATGGGCTCACAGCTCTGCACACTGAGGACTTTTGCATGCTGGAAAAGAATATGGGACCCCGTTGATGCCCTCCCCCAAGCCTCCCCCAGTTTTCCTAATCTTTGTTCCCTGAAGGGCTTCCCTTTCCTCTCTGACGTTGTGAGAATCTACACACTAAAACGAAAGCAGAGAGGGGTCAGGCGCTTTGCTCGAGGCCACGTAGGGGACTGGTGGCACAGAGCCAGTCTGGAACCCAGCCAGGCAAGGGGACACCTGGATGGGTCACCCTGCTGCACTGGCTCTTGGTGACATTCTCACAAACACATCCTTGGCCCCCTGCAGCTCTGATGGACCTACCTGTGACACCACGGCGGGGTCCTCAGAAGGGGGAGTGAGTGCTGGCTGGGTATGGGTGCCTCAAGCATGAAACCAAAGGAAGGCAGGAAAGGCCTTTACCAGCTCCCCCTTCACCTTGGTCAGCTCCTGCCCTGGGCGCTCATCGTTCTGGAGATGCTTCTTGTTCGCAAGCGGGACGATGGGCATGTCGGGGCGGAATCGCTTGACTTCCGGACTCCATTTTTCTAGGATGTTTTCTAAACTATTAAGCCTGTCAGCAGAGAAATGTGTCAGGAGAGCATGAGTGTCCAGGTAGGAGAGGGGCCTCCAGTGATCACGATCTTCCTGCCCAGCTGTGTGCCACAAAGCCCGCTCGACCCCCTTTCCATCCACTTTGACATCTGCCACATGGTTCTCAGCCACTGTGGGTCCACACACCTCTGGGGACTGGTTCTTACTAAAGACACTGCACAGGGCTTACTGGCCAATGAGGAAGACAGCGAGTAGTAAAATATTTACTTACAAACTGATATGGTAGTGTAATTCATACAGAGACCTGGAGGGCCCTGCCCAACAACTGGGGAGGTGGTTGGGGAAAGTTTCCATATCAGCATCTATTTTTCTGTGTAACAGCCATCCCCAAACTTAGTGGCTTAAAACAGCAATGTTTATTTTTGTCTACAAAGCTGCAATTTGGGCAGAATCTGGCCTGGACAGCAAGACTGCGCCCCACATGGCATCAGCCAGGGGCAGCTTGACTGGGACGGTTGGGTCTCCTTTCTTAAGGATACAATTTACCATAAAACTCACCCTTTTCGACTCTACAACTCAGTGGTTTTTAGTAGGTCCACAAGGTTGTGCAGCCATCATCAGGATCTGATTCCAGGACATTCTTATTTCCCTAAAAAGAAATCTTGTACCCATTAAAAAGTCACTCCCCATGCTTCCCTCTCTCCAGCCCCTGGCAATCCCTACTTTACTTTCTGTCCCTATGGGTGTTAACATTCTGGGGATTTCCTATAAATAGAAACATACAATATGTGGTCTCTTGTGTCTGTCAAGTTTCTGGAGGATTCACTTTTTAAAAAAATTTTTTTTAACGTTTATTTATTTTTGAGACAGAGAGAGACAGAACATGAATGGGGGAGGGTCAGAGAGAGGGAGACACTGAATCTGAAACAGGCTCCAGGCTCTGAGCTGTCAGCACAGAGCCCGACGCTGGGCTCGAACTCACAAACCGTGAGATCATGACCTGAGCCGAAGTCGGCCGCTTAACCAACTGAGCCACCCGGGCGCCCCTATAGGATCCACTTTTAAAACGGCTCAACACATGGCTGGCTGGAAAGTCAGTGCCTGCTATCGACTGGCTCTCACCCAGGGTAAGGACCAGGAATCCCAGTTCCCCACCACGGGGACCTTTCCCTGGCTACTCAGGCTTCTGTATGGCCTGGCACCTGGGTTCCAACACTGGGCGTCCCCAGACAACCGGGCAAAAGCTTTCCACCTCTTATGAGAGTCACATAATGTCACTCCTTCCAAAGTCACATAATGGCACTTCGATGGGCGTCTCAAGCTCCCCCGGATTCAGGGCAAGGGAACACAGACCACCCGTCTCAATGGGCAGTGTCAGAGTCATCTTACAAGATCAGTATGTGCTATGGGAGTTACAGTTGTATATACAAAACTGTCACAGCTTCCCTGGGGAAGTGCTGTTCGAGCTGAGAGCTAACGGATAAGTAGGTGTTTGCTAGGCACCGTGGTGGACGAGCATTCCAGGAATATGGAACAGCATGTGGCAAGGCCCTGGGGTGAAACAGTGAGGACACGGGAGGAAGTGAAAGCGGGCTCAAGTGACAGGGTCAGAGAGACAGTGAACTTGAAAGGGCAGATTGCACAGGGCTTTGTCTGTCCTGTGCTTTAGCCATCTGTTGTGTCCGCTCAGGTTCCAGTGTCCGTTCTTCCAGAATGGTCAGCACCCCAGAGAGCCACTGGGGAGCTATTAACTTCCCTCTCAAACCCCCTTTGCACTGGGGCTGTGGACAGTGGACAGAAGACCCGGTTTTAGCCACTGAGGACATTCCTCACGAGCCCAGCAGCCTCAGCAATCGGTTCAGGAATGGACGTGTGACCCAAGCAGGGCCCATGAGATTCAAACCCAAGACATCAGCGGGAGCTATTGGACAAGGGATATAGTCTTTCTTTGGGAGTTATTAGGAGAAATGTAGCTGAAAGTTATGGGTGTCGTCTTGTCTGTGAGTGCGGAGAACCTGAATGACAATGTCACCAACAAAGAGAAAGCCAGAACCAAGTGATGGAGACTGTTGAGCTCCTGGACCGTGACTGAGGCCAAATTTACTGCTGGACATTTTAGATACATGACTCAATAAATTTTGGTTTCAGCTGATTGATTAGACTTAAACATTTTTTTGTGTGTTTATTTATTTTTGAGAGAGAGAAAGAGACAGAGAGAGCGTGAGCGGGAAAGGGGCAGAGAGAGAGGCAGACACAGAATCCCACGCAGGATCCAGCCTCTGGACTCTCGGCACAGAGTCTGTTGTGGGGCTTGAACCCACAAACCGTGGGACCATGACCTGAGCAGAAGTTGGACGCTCAACCGAGGGAGCCACCCAGGCGCCCCTGATTAGACTTTTCGTGCAGATGAAATCTCTTCATTGGTAAGAAAAATTCATATGAAACATAACTAGAAGTACAGATGCTTGGCAGGTTTAAAAGCTAATTCATGCCTTTGTCCCTGGCCCCCTTTCTTTATATTCTCACGGATTTCTCCAAGGCTGCTGTGGGTATATGTGGTGGCATTAAGGAGATTCTGGAGGGACCCCTCTGGGCAAACAACTTTTTAAAAAAACAACCCCTTCCTTGGACTCAACCACATTCCGGGAAGAACACAGGCTGAAAACTTCAGCCCCCAACTACCTACCCGGTGGGGAGCATTTATTCAGGGCACAGGGCAAAACTGCGTGTCAGTGGCGTTCTCATAGAGGGACACCATTTTCTAAAGGGTTGGTGAGGTGACCCAAGCCGTTTCAAAGATCACATTCAAACGCCACGATGGTCGGAGGAGAAAAGAACAACCTGTAGAATCTCCCCCAGAGATCCAAGGACTTCCCCACAAACACTTAGCAAAACTCTCCTCATGTTGGGTCTCCTTTCTATTCATTTCTTAACTTATTGAGGTGAAATTCACATAATGTAAAAATCGCCATTTTAAAAGATAGAATTCAGTGCCTTTTAACACATTCACCATGTTGCACGACCATCACCACTATCTACGCCAGAGCATTTTCATCACCCCAAGGCGAAACTCTATCCCCATTGAGCAGACTCCCCCCACTCCCTGGGACTGTTATGACCAAAGAGGCTGGGAACATTCAGGTTCAGGTTAATGTGTGAATACGTGTTTCCCATTCGGAGATGTATACCCAGGCGTGGGAGGGCCAGATCACCTGGCGAGTCTCTGTGTACCTTTTTGAGGAACCGCCAGGCTGTTTTCCACAGGGACTGCAGTATTTCACGTTCCTAGCGATGTCTAAGGGCTCCAATTTCTCCACATCCAAAGGATTGTTCTTTCTTTTTGTTTGTTTGTTTTACTACAGTCATCCTAGTGTTGGTGAAGTGTCTTGCTGTGGTTTTATTGGCATTTTCCTGGTAGCTAATGATGTTGAGCCTCTTGGCATGTGTTTGTTGGCCATTCGAGTATCTTCTTTGGAGAAATGTCTTTTCAAACATCTGGCCCATATTTTTTAAAGCTCATTTATTTATTTTGAGAGGGAGAGAGAGACAGAGGAGGTGGAGGGGCAGAGAGAGAATCCTGAGCAGGCTCTACACTGTCAGCATGGAACCTTGGAACCTCATGCAAGGCTCGAACCCGCAAACCATGAGATCATGACCTGAGCTGAAACCAAGGGTCAGATTCCTAACCAACTGAGCCACCCAGGTGCCCCAACCCTTGGTCCATTTTTAAAGGAGTTAGTTGTTTTCTTCTTCTTGAGTTGTAATCATTGTCTTTTGGGGTTTTGTTTTGTTTTGTTTTTTGTTTTTGAATATTCTGGGTGTCAGAGCCATAGCAAATGTACGATTTGCAAATATTTTCTCCTATTCTGTGGGTTGTCTTTTGACTCTCCTGACAGTGTGCTCTCATGCACAAACGTTTTCAGTTTTGATAAATAGGAAATTATTGATTATTGTTGCTATTAATCTATTTTTGTTGCTGCTTGGGCTTCTGTGCCATGGATAAGAAACCATGGCCAATCCCAGATCATGAAGACTTGCCTCTAGGTTTTTGTCTAAGTATTTTATAGTTTCAACTCTTATATTTAGGTTGTTGATCCATTTTGAGTTAGTTTTGGTAAATTATGTTTGTTCAAGATCCAGCTTCCATCTTTGGCGTGTGTGCAAACAAGGTGAGTTCAAGGTCCAGCTTCTGTCTTTTGCGTGTGGATGTCCAGTTGTTCCGTGATCATTTTGTGGAACAGATTGTTCTTTCCCCCAATGAATGGTCTTGGTGCTCTTGTCAAAATCCATGAACCGTGGACGTACAGGCTTATGTCCAGAATCTCAACTCTATTCCATTCATCTACGTGTGTATCCTTATGCTGCTATCAAACTGTTTGGGTATTGTGGCTTCGTAGTAAAGTTTTTTATTTTTTTATTTTTTTTTAATGTTTGTTTATTTTTGACAGAGAGACAGAGAATGAGTGGGGTCAGGGCAGAGAGAGAGGGAGACACAGAATCCGAAGCAGGCTCCAGGCTCTGAGCTGTCAGCACAGAGTCCAATGCGGGGCTTGAACCCACGAGTTGTAAGATCATGCATGACCCAAGCCAAAGTCGGATGCTCAATGGACTGAGCCACCCAGGCGCCCCAATAAACTTTTCTTCAATGGCAGTCCTCTCAGGATCTGTTGGCCTCATCATACCCGAATAATAATAAAGCCTGCACTATAAAATATTCAAGGGCAATGTTGACCAGAATTAGCAAAAGTAGACATTCTTGTCTTGTTCCCAATCTTAGGGGGAAAGCTTTAAGTCTCCCACCACTGCATATGAGAAGGGTTTTTCTTATATGCCCCTTATGATCTTAACATAGTTCCCTTCCAGTTGTGGAGTATTCTGATCATGAAAGGGTGTTGGATTTTATCAGACGCTTTTTGTTCTGCCTCGTCTGAGATGTTCATGTGGTTTTTCTCCCCCTCCATTCTATTGACGTGATGTTTTTGAGTGGGATGTTGCATATATGCCTGTTAGGTCTAATTCCTTTGGAGTGTTGTTCAAATTGTCTCTCTCCTTGTTCGTTTACTTATTTATTTATTAAAAACTTTTTTTAAATGTTTATTTTTCTTTTTGAGAGAGATACAGAGTACAAGCAGTGGAGGGGCAGAGAGAGAAGGAGGCACAGAATCCAAAGCAGGCTCCAGGCTCTGAGCTGTCAGCACAGAGCCCAACATGGGCCTTGAACCCATGCACCACAAGATCATGACCTGAGTTGAAGTCAGATGCTCAACTGACTGAACCATCCAGGTACCAGCGCCCCTCTCCTTGTTTATTTTTTATCTAGCAGTTCTATCCATTATTGAAAGCAGGGTGTTGTAGTTTCCAACTGTTATTGTTGAACCATTTCTCCTTCAAGTCTGGCAGTTGTTATTTCATATATTTCAGAGTACATATAGATTAATCTTTGTGACATATTCTTTTTTTTTTACAATATTTATTAAATTGCACTTACTTTAAAACATGATCATATGGTGTGACATATTCTTAATGGATTTACCCTTTTATCATTACATAATGTCCTTTGTCTCTTGTAACAGTTTCTTATTAAAGTCTATTTTTCTTTCTCTCTCTCTCTCTTTTTTTTTTAAGATTTTACTTTTAAGTAACCTCTACACCTAATGTGGGGCTCAAACTTACAACCCCGGGATCAAGAGTTGCATGCTTCACTGACTGAGCCAGCCAGGTGTCCTTAAAGTCTACTTTTCTGCTACCAGTATAACCATTGTTTACAATGGATTCTCTTTTTCTATCTTTTGTCTTTCAGTCTGTTTATGTCTTTGGATCTCTTTTGAGGGTAATGTTGGTTCCTATTATTTTACTACTCTGTCAACTTGCTCCTTAACTGCAGAGTTTAATCCACTTGCATTGAACGTGATTACTGATAAGACTTACTTCAGTTTTGCTATTTGTTTTCTCTGTGTCATTATCTTTTTTGTTCCTCAGTTCCCCCATGACTGCCTACTTTTTTATTAGATAGAGGTTGTCTAGTATACCATTTTGATTCCTATATCTCTTGTACTATATATTTTTCAGTTATGTTCTTAGAGGTTGCCCTGGAAACTACAATTAACATCTTAATTTAAAACAAGCTGGTTAGAATGAGTACCAACTTAGCTTCAATAATGTATAAAAATCTTACTCCTACCCAAGCCTCAGTTTCCTCACCTGGTCAGGGAGGGTCAAATCAGAAGAGAAGGTACATCTAACACTCAGGGGAGTGCTTGGTGACCAATCAGTGGCAGCTGATTATTGTGGTTATTATTATTGGTGGTGCCACCAATGGGCAAATTATCAACCTATCTTTGCCTCTGCTTCCTGACCTAGAGAGCTGGGATATTGATATACAGAACTTGCCTACAGGATTGCTATGAGGATCAGACAGAGTAGAAAGTGTTTTGAATGCTGCTGGGCATATGTAAGGACACAACAAACGTTAGTTATTACTATTATTTATTCTTTGTCACTATGTTTTACACACAAGGAACTACTTAGAACAGCTTGAATATGCTCCATTGTTTGCAGCTCCCATGCGATTTTCTTTGCTGTGCCTTCTGCCTAGGACGCCACCCTCCCCCCCATTTCCCTAGGTCAAAACCCCAATTGTGTCTTCTCTGGCCCCAACATCACTGTCGCCGGTGTCAGTGAAACGTTCCCTCATCCCCTCATTGGGATTTTATTGATCCGTCTTGCAATACTTATTTCTGTCTTTGTGCAAAAATCTATTTGTCTCCTGTCCTCCCGAAGGAGCCCCTCTCTCTACTTCAGGTAACATGTAAACCAGAGCAGACCCCCATTAGACACCTGTTACCCTAAAGAGGTCGGAGCCATTGTTAGAAGGAACCAGATAAGGCCTGCTTGGAGTCAGGGAAAGCAAGCAACTGATCCGTTTGGTGACTCCCATCTGTCTGTTGCCAAGACACAGAATAAATGCACTGATAGGGACAAATTCTTGTGGTTTAAGGAGTTGCTGATTAGTAACCTCCTGTCTAGGGGAGAGACTTTACCACACCAGTGGCTATATCATTGCTTACTGGGGGATGCCCTGTGGGGCTTTATCAAGGACAAAGCTGAGGAACCTCCCCACGCAGTTAAACTGACTGAAACACAATGGACCCATTGCTACAAAGGAAGGCAAACAAACAGCCGGCCCAGGCAGGGACCTTTCCCTCAGTTGAGATGTTTGAATTCCTTTCTGGGAAGTGGATAAGACAGCCACCAGAGCTCAAGGCCTCCCACTCTTCATTTGCAAACTGAAATGCTTTGGGGCATCTTCCTTAGACAAGAGTGCTATGAACTCTTGCTAATTTCGGGACTAAAATGAACAACAGTCCTTGCAAGGCCTGCTGGTTGCCAGACCCACCAAAGGTGTTATCCCCGCAAATTCCCCCTTCCAATGAAGGAAGGAGGCACCCGGCTGACTCAGTGGAACATCTGCTCTTGATCTCTGGGTTGTGAGTTCAAGCCCCACATTGGGTGTGGAGCCTACTTAAAAAAAAAATTTTTTTTAACTTCAAAAAAAAATTATAAAAAGAATGACCGGAAGGGGCAGGTTCCCCCTGAGGTTTCAAGTCTTTACCTTCCCAGTGAAACCTACCCCAGCCACCCTCCTGGAAATTGCATCCTGCCTCCACCCACACCCTACATTCCCAAGTTCCCAAAGCAGCCCTCACCACCCTCTAACGTGCTATATGATTTAAGTTATTACATATGTTTGTTAATTGTCTGACACTCCCCCACACTCCCCCAGGGCCACATCCTCAAAGGTGGGGATGTCACTCACAATATATCAATCCTATATCATCATCCACTTAACCAGTCCCCCGATGGGCACTTAAGTTGTTGCCAAACTTTTGCAATTATAAACATACTGTGGCGAACACCCCTGGGCACATGTCTGTGCATATCTGCGTGTTTATACTGTGAACAGATTCTTCCGTACAGAATTGCTAAGTCAAAGTACCAAGAGTCTAAATATTGACAGATACTGTGAACAGCTCTTCCAAAGAGACCATCCATTTAGGCTCCCACCCATGGTGTATGAGAGGGCTCAGTAAGGATTGGGCAAACTGGGGCTACTGGTGGGGAGGGTCCCACCTCCTTATACTGATGAACTGGTCAAGTTTACAGCTGTAGACTCTTCAGGTCCAAGGGACATAAAAGTTCACCTTGCTCTCATCCAAATCTCCTCCCAAGGCAGCAAGCCTCTCCAACAGAGCCTTATTTTGAATTCTCCTCTTGTCAGCGGCTGGGGTCAGACTCCGCATCTACGGTCCTCAGGAGAAATTGCCACTGCCAGAGGTCTTGTTAGTTCCAGTAAGTTCATTGTATCACTGGATCAAAATCTACTTCTCTGAAACCCCACCGCACCTACCTTAGCTCCGTTCTTGGGAACAATTCAAACAAGGCTAGTCCTTTTCCAGGTGGCAGCCCTTAAGATATTTGGAGATTGTGTAAAATCTCCTCTAACTCTTCTCCTCCTGGAGTAAACCTCCCTGACTCCAGCCAGACTCATCCCCTCGGTATGAACATGCTTGATCCAGACATCCTTGAGCTTGGTGGCCAAGAATGAGCTTGAGGGGCCTCCAGGCCTGGGTTCAAGTCCCTGTTCCCACACTTCCCAGCTGTCTGACTTTGGCCAAGGGAGCTTCCTCCCTTGGAATATTTTTATAACAATAGTACCCACCGGGTAGGGTTACCAGTTGGGCTGCTTTCTTGCATAAAAAGCAATCTAACACGATATTTTATGATTGTGTTGGCATAAAGACAAATACAATAAAGGCAGGGCCCTATTTATCATTTTCTTTTGATTCTAAATAGTTAAACTATTTTTCACGGGGCCCTAAAAGTTAAGTATCATGGCTTAGGCGCTCTGCCTTCTGTCACTGGATGAGTACATGGGCTCTGGTTCCTGGGAGAAGAAGAGAAAACAGGTATAGTATATAAAATGCTTAGCATAGCACAACTTAATAAATGATGATCAAAAATTCTATTTGAAAATATATGCATATGGTAAAAAAAAAAATTCACACAGTTTAAAAGAGTGAAAAGCAAGACTCCCTCCTATACCCAACGAGTACCTAAGAAAAAGATCCAGGGGCACCTGGGTGGCTTAGTCGGTTAAGCATCCAACTCTTGGTTTCAGCCCAGGTCATGATCTCATAGTTCGTGAGTTCTAGCCCCACATCATGAGGCCTTCTTGGGATTCTCTCTCTCCTCCACTCTCTGTCCGTCCCCTGCTTACTCTCTCTGTCTCTGTCTCTCTCAAAATAAATAAATAAACTTTAAAAAGTTTAGTCTCACAGAAGAGGTACTAAACCTCTTTGAAATATTGTAGAAAAAAATTTTTGAGAGACATTAAAGAAGACCAAAATCAATGAAGAGTTATATACCATGTTAATTGATTAGGAGATTCAAGATTTAAAGGTGTTAATTCTCCCTCATAATGATTATGGATCAAATGCAACCCTGATCAAAAGTTCAGCTTTTTTTTTTTTTTTTTCTCCAGAACTTGACAATCTGATTCCAAAACTTACACGGGAATGGAAAAAGGCAAAAATCGCGAGACACTCTTGGTTGGGGGGGAAACCAAAGTGAAAGATTTGCTTTATTGGATATCAAGACTTACCATAAGACTTAAAACACAGAGATCACTAGCAATAAGGAAATAGGTTAATAAATTCAACTGAACTGAATTTAGAAACTCTTGCTCGAAAGAAACTTCTTCAAAAACAGGTTAGGAAAAAACCCACAGGGGAGTTGAAGATATTTGCCATATACATAAATGACAAAGAACTTGCCCCCAGACCAGAGAACTCCTTCAGACCTCTGAGAAAAAGACAGACAATTGGTAGAAAAATGGCAAAAGACTTTAACATGCCCTTGGCAACAGTAAGAAATCCATACGGCCAATAACCTAGAAATGAGTCCTTGTAATCAAGGCTTACAAATGCAAATTTAGACCACAATGAGATACCACTATACAGTCTACATATATTATGCACTTTTTCCATATGCATGTTATATTCTACCCTGAGCGTGTGTTTGAAACATGTCTACGCGCACAAAGCAAAAAAAATGCAAACAAATATACAAACAGTAGGTCTTTCTACCCCCCTGACCTCCAAACCCCTCCCTCCAAATATCCTGTGGCTACCAGGGGCTCGTAAGGCCTTTCAGAGATGTCCTACGTTCGCAGTAGTGTTAATGAATACGGACGTGGCCACCTTTCCCTGGATAATCAGTACCAACCTTACATCAATTAGGGTTTGACTGGGGAAGCAGAATCGGTGTGAGTCCTTACTACTCATAATAAGGGGTCTGTTTTGAGAATTAAATCTTACACGATCGTGGGAGCTGGTGGAGAATTCAGTAGACAGTTGCTGTGTCTTTATTGGATGGTGGACCTCAAGTTGCTGTGGTATCAGCAACGCCAGCAGTTGGGGGACAAAAGAGCTAGCTAGACATGATGTTGTTGAGGAGAAGGAAGAGAAACCGGAAACCGCGTCCATTTTTGATGCTGCCTTTTCTATTACAGCCATTCCAGAACATACAGTGTGGTATCTCGTTGTGGTTTGATGAAATATTCTGAGATAAGTTACAGAAGTCATGAGTTCACGTTCATGCGACTCCCAGTCACATCTACAAAACCTGATCATGTCCCTCAGCTCTGAAAAGTTTTCCTTCATATTATTTCTTTGATAAATTTCTCTCCTTTGTTTTTCCAGTTTTATTTTTGAGAAATTGTGATTCTTTAGATGTTAGGCCTTCTGTTGTGAGCTTCTAATGTCCTCTTTTCTCTTCTCTCTGGAAGACGTCCTCAGTTTTTTCTTCCCCTTGTTTCACTGAATATTTTTCACTTTTTGATTTCTTCTTTCTCAGAGCCTTTTTTTGTTGTTGTTGTTCCCTGAATGTTCCTTTTGAAAGATATCTTGTTCATGTTTTAGGTATGATATATCATCTGTTATCTCTCTACGATGTTTACAGTAGCTTTTCGGAACTTGATTACCCTCATTGTTTCTCTAAATCCCTTTTTGCTAATTGTTTTGGATTTGTCTTTCATAATAACAGCTTTTCTCAGATGTCTGGACTCTTTGGCTGCCTGTTCATGTTTTAGAGTGAGACACGAAAAGCTTCTGGAAAGGTCTGCAGTGAAGAGAGGTTTATAGACCAGTCGGTTCCATTGTAGGGAGATGTGAGGGATACAGGCTTATCATTGGAGAGCTTATTAAATGTCAGTATCTTTAGATCTTCCTCTCGGACCACTCAGTTTCCTGGAGAAGAATTCTGCAATTTCCTCCATGAAGGTTGTGGTAGTTATTGGTTTTATTTACCAAGTATTTTTTTTTGTCTCCCTCCTTTCAATCACATCTGAAACCTTAAAGTTGGTCTGGACCGCATGAATAGTTCTAACCAATGGCCAAGTAATGTTTTACAAAGGTGCCAACATCAATCGTTGAGGGAAAGAACAGTCTTTTCAATGAATGGTCCTGGGACAACCAGATATGTGTGTGCAAAAGAGTGAATTTGGACCCCTACCTCACGCCATAAACAAAAATTAATTCAAAATGGATCAGTGATCTAAATATAAGAGCTGAAACTATAACACTCTTAGAAAACATTGAGGTGAATCCTCATGATCATGGATTTGCTGATGGACTCTTAGGACACCAAAAGCCCAGGCAACAACAAAAAAATAGAAAAATTGGACTTTCACAAATTAAAAACTTCTGTGCATTAAAGGACATTATCTAGAAAATGAAAAGACAACCAACAAAATGGGAAAAAGTATTTGCAAATCATATATCTGATAAAGACCTAGCATCCAGAATATATGCAGAACACTTAACCCAATGACAAAAAAGCAGACAACCCAATGAAAACACGGGCAACAGACTTAGAATAGACACTCCAAAGAACACATGCAAATGGTCAGCCAGTATATAACAAAATGCTCCACATCATTAGTCATCAAGGAAATGCACATACACCCAGGAGGTTACCTACAATGAAAACAAACAACCCAACAGAAAATAACAAGTGTTGGTGAGGGTGGGATGAAATCGAAACCCCCATACATTGCTAGTGGGAATGTAAAATGGTTCAGCTGCTGTGCAAAACATTGATTTCTCAAAAACTTAAAACACAGAGTTACCCACGACCCAGCAATTCCACTCCTAGGTAGCCACCTAAAATTCTAAAAACAGGTACTCAAACAAATATGCATGGACACCCATGTTGATAGCAGCACTGCTCGCAAGAGCTGAAAGATGGAGACAGTACAGATGTCCATCAGCTAATGAACCGTCGAACAAAACATGGTGTATGCGCACAATGGAGTATCACCCAGCCATTGAAATGATGAAGTTCTGACACATGTTATGACATGGATGAACATCAAAAACATTATGCTAAGTGAAAGGAGCCAGAACAAAGGTCACAGAGTATATGATCCATTTAGAGTTGATCCTCAATATTCATGGTAGTAATGTTCAATAAAGCATTACACTGAATTAGCAGGTACTGAGCTGTTGTTCCTAGGGGAAATACAGTTCCTAGGGGAAATGTGAGCCTCTGGCCACAACATGTTTATGAACTAATGAATACATAACCCCTTGATTTCTGTGTGTTTTCTTTTTAAAGAAATCATATTGGGGCACATGGGTGGCTCAGTCGGTTAAGCATCTGACTTTGGCTTAGGTCACGATCTTGCAGTTTGTGAGTTCAAGCCCTGCACTGGGCTATGTGCTGACAGCTCGGGGCCTGGAGCCTTCTTCCGATTCTGTGTCTCCCTCTCTCTCTGCTCTTTCCCTGCTCACGTTCTGTCTCTTTCTCTAAGAAATAAATAAACATTTTTTTTTTAAAAAAGGAAATCACATTGAGGGACGCCTGGGTGGCTGAGTCGGTTAAGCGTCAGACTCTCGATTTTGGCTCAGGTCATAAATCTCACAGTTCCTGGGTTCAAGCCCCACAGTGGGCTCTGAGCTGACAGCTCAGAGACTGGTTGGGATTCTGTCTCCCTCTCTCTCTGCCCCTCCCCTGCTTGTGCTCTTGCTCTTTCTCTTTCTCTCTCTCTCTCAAAATAAGTAAATAAACTTAAAAAAAATCATATTGTATATATATATTTTTTTAATTTTTTTTTTTCAACGTTTATTTATTTTTGGGACAGAGAGAGACAGAGCATGAACGGGGGAGGGGCAGAGAGAGAGGGAGACACAGAATCAGAAACAGGCTCCAGGCTCTGAGCCATCAGCCCAGAGCCTGACGCGGGGCTTGAACTCACGGACCGCAAGATCGTGACCTGGCTGAAGTTGGACGCTTAACCGACTGCGCCACCCAGGCGCCCCTTGTATATATATTTTTAACTCATTAACATTGAAGTCACAGCCAGTAGATAATAACCCATGCTTGAACAAAGCTTATCTAACCCACATACTTTCATAGCACAGGAGACAGCACTCCAGCACTATGCTTGAGACCATTTTTATTTATTTGTTTGTTTGTTTGTTTAAAAGTTTATTTATTGGGGTGTCTGGGTGGCTCAGTCAGTTGAGCGTCTGACTTCAGCTCAGGTCATGATCTCGCAGTTTGTGGGTTCGAGCCCTGTGTTGGGCTCTGTGCTGATAGCTCAGAGCCTAGAGCCTGCTTCAGATTCTGTATCCCCCTCTCTCTACGCCCACCCCTGCTTGTGCTCTCTCTCTGTCTTTCAAAAATGAATAAACATTAAACAAAAATTAGAGCTCATCTCTTTAAAAAAAATAAAAATAAATAAAAGTCTATTTATTTATTTTGGGAGATAGAGAGTGCATGTGTGTGAGCAATGGAGGGGCAGAGAAAGAGAGAGAGGGAGAGAGAGAACCCCAAGCAGGTTCCACGCTGTCAGCACAGAGCCCAACGTGGGGCTCCATCTCAGAAACCATGAGATCATGACCCGACCAGAAACCAAGAGTCAGAAGCTTAAACGACTGAGCCATCCAGGCACCTCTGGACCATTTCAAACAGTGAAATCACCGACAAAAAGCGCCAATAAAAATGCAAAACACATGGCACCAAACATACCGCAAGAAGGATACTTGTTTAGAGTGTGAGAGCTGAAGGAAAAGGACCACTGCATTGTTTGACCTCAGTTGGGAACATGCGTGTTAAGCAACTCAATTTTTTTGCTACTCTGTACATTTCCGTGAATGACCGTGAAAGCAGCCGCAAGTATTGATTGTGAGATTACAAATAAATTTTAGAGAGTAGGCAAATTCAGAAATATGAAATCCACAAGTAATGAGGGTTAATATCTGTAAAAGATCGGGAACAGGTCAATCCAGAGATATAATGCTGTAAATGGATGTCTGCTGGAGGCCGGGTGGGGAGGGGCCTGGGGAACAACCGTTTATGGGCACGGGATTCTTTCTCGGGCAATCAGTGTTTCGAACTAAAGAAGGTGATGATTACAGAATATTGTGAAAGTACTAAATACCAGCAAATCGTTTGTTCTGTTTTGTTTTTTAAGATTTAAACATTTTAAGTAATCTCTGCACCCAATGTGGGGCTTGAACTCATACCCCCAAGATCAAGAGTCACGTGCTCTTCTGACTGAGCCAGCCAGGTGTCCCAAGAATTGTGCATTTTTTTTTAATTAAAAAATTTATTTTACTGTTTATTTATTTTTGAAAGAGAGAGGACAGAGCATGAGCAGGGGCGGGGCAGAGAGAGAGGGAGACACAGAATCCGAAGAGGGCTCCAGGCTCTGAGCGGTCAGTGCAGAGTCCGATGTGGGGCTCGACCCCCCGAACTGTGAGATCACGACCAG
This sequence comes from Felis catus, assembly GCF_018350175.1. Taxonomy (NCBI): domain Eukaryota; kingdom Metazoa; phylum Chordata; class Mammalia; order Carnivora; family Felidae; genus Felis; species Felis catus. The sequence continues at coordinate 28,360,786 of NC_058383.1, read as the reverse complement.
AGCTGAATTGGACACTTAACTGGCTGAGCCACCCAGGTGCCCCAAAGTGTTCATTTTTAAATGGTGAATTTGGGGGGCGCTCAGGTGGCTCAGTTGGTAGAGTGTCCAGTGCTTGATTTTGGCTCAGGTCACGATCCTAGGGTCGTGGGATAGAGTCCCATGTCCAGCTCTGTGCTGAGCATGGGGCCCACTTAAGATTCTTTCCTTCCCGGGGCGCCTGGGTGGCTCAGTCGGTTAAGCATCCGACTTCGGCTCAGGTCACAATCTCACAGTTCGTGAGTTCGAGCCCCGCGTCGGGCTCTGTGCTGACAGCTCAGAGCCTAGAGCCTGTTTCTGATTCTGTGTCTCCCTCTCTCTGACCCTCCCCCGTTCATGCTCTGTCTCTCTCTGTCTCAAAAATAAATAAACGTTAAAAAAAAAAAAAAGATTCTTTCCTTCTCTCTGCCCCACTGTTCCTCCTCCCCATTCACATGCTCTCTCTCTCTAAAAAAATAAAAATAAAAATCAATAAATGGTGAATTTTACACTCTGTGAATTTCATCTAAAAATGGTATGTGTCGCTTCAAGCTAGAGCATTTAATGACCACTGTGGGACCCTCTGAACCCCTCTTTTCCCTTTGGCGTGGTGATCATCCACCTGTGAGACCACGACTGCTCTAACAGACTGAGTAAATATAACCACAAGGACACGAAGCTTGAGCAAAAGTAATGGACCTTAGTTGTTTCGAACTACTGGGTTTCAGGTGTTTTTTGTTACCGCAGCATGACTTAGCCAATCTTGACTTTTCAGAGGTCTTGGCCTACCTGTCATCATCATGGGAGCAGAATGGGGGTGGGGGCTTGGGGGTCCCCCCACTTTCCCAGGTACACTCTCCCTGAATCCTTCTGTCTTGAGTTCTACCACCCACTCTTTCCCACGCCCTGCCCCTTCCCACATACAGGCTCGCTAATACCTTCTGTCTTATGCTGTGGCTGGGGAAGATGTCACCTGCTCTGTGGGGCGGGAGGAATCCAGCCTTTCCTTGTGCTGACTTCCATGTAGCCCTCCAGGTCTCAGCCTCCACGTGTAACTGTTTCTCAGACTCCTCTGGCCTCTAGGGTAGGGATTAGCTTAGTTCTTGCCGGCCTCCATGCCTGTAGTTCCCTCACTGGCTCACCACTTTTTTTTCATCTGCTAGCATCGTGTGCCCATTCCTCATCTCAGGTTGTTTCGTCTCCTGTTCTCCTTGTCCTCATCAATCGAAACCTTTCTTGTCCCTTGATGGTCGTTTCAGAGAAGTTACGAGAGGGAGCAGAGACAAAATGTGTTCACTGTGCTGTGTCTCGCTGGGGTCAGGAGTGTTTTCCTGTTCGTTCATCGGGTGTAGACCAGCATCACCATTTCTGGTGGCAGGGTAATGTGCCTTTCTAGGGATATATCCCCCCAGAGGGGTAACTGGCAATGTCTGGAGACATTTTTGGTCATCACAACTAGGAGTGGGGTTGGCTGCTACTAGCATTCAATGAGTAGAGGACAGGGATGCTTCCAAACATCCTGCACTGCTCAGGACAGCCCCGCACAACAAAGACTTATCTGGACCAAATGACAATAGGGTGGAGGTTGAAAAACTCTGCTCTAAGGGATTTCTACCGTCTCGAGAATAAAATTCAGACTCTCTAGTACAGTCTGCAAGTCCCTAGCCTAGGTTTTCACCACTCCCCTTGGGACACTCTACTCCAGCCACGAGCATCTTCTTTTCGTTCCTGGAACCTACCAAGCTTGTTCCTGCCACAGGACCTTCATACTTGCTGTTTCCTAAGCGTGAAGCGCTCTTCCCCAGATTTTCTGGTTGCTGACACCCTTTTCATTCGGGTCTCAGCTCACATATCACCTCCCCTGTGAGATTTACCTTGACCAACTCATCTGCCCCTCTGGCCTCAACACTCAACCCTCCCCCTCCCAACCCAAGGAACTTTCTGTAAACAACTGTTTACAGTTGACCCTTGAATAACACAGGTCTGAACCATGGAGGTCCACTTACATGCAGACTTTTTTCTATAAATGTGGTACAGTACTCTAAACGCATTTTCTGTTCCTTATGATCGTCTCTTTTTAAATGTCTATTTATTTATTTTGGGAGAGAGAGAGAGAGAGAGAGAGAGAGAGAATCCCAAGCAGGCTCCACACTGTCAGTGCAAAGCCTGAACACCGGGGCTCGATCTCCTGAGCCGAAATCAAGAGCCAGACACGTAACTGACTGAGCCACCCAGGCGCCCCTCTCCTAAAAGAACTTCTAAGAACCATGTTCTCCTTGCACATTTCTTTTTTTCTTTTAATGTTTATTTACCTTTGAGACAGAGAGCGAGTGGGGGAGGTTTGGAGAGAGAGGGAGACACAGAATCCGAAGTAGGCTGCAGGCTCCCAGCAGAGAGCCTGACGTGGGGCTCGAACCCACCAGCCGTGAGATCATGACCCGAGCGGAATGCGGACGCCCAACCGACTGCGCCACCCAGGCGCCCCTCCCCTTGCACATTTCCAAGTTGAATCTACAATTTGTGTATCATAAGTTTAAATAGTGGCAGCCTAATTTCCCAATTATCATATTCATATGTTAGGCTATAACTTTTACTGCACATTTTTAAATACACCTGCCATCACTCTTTAAAAAAACAAAATCTCTGAGCAGAAGCCGCCACCCTGGAGCCGCCTGCACCACCCAGCCACGGTCACCCCTGCCGTGGACGGCCAGCCCTTGGGCCTCATCTCCGTGGAGCTGTTTGCAGACAAAGTTCCCAAGCCAGCAAGCAGAAAACTTTCCTGACCTGAGCACTGGGGAGAAAGCATTTGGTTATAAAGCTTCCTGCTTTCTCAGGACGATTCCGGGATGAATGCGCCAGGGCGGTGATGTCACACGCCACGTCGGCATTGGCAAAAGCCCGTGTATGGGGAGAGATCTGATGATGAGAATTTCATCCTGAAGCACGTGGGTCCTGGCATCCTGTCCATGGCAGATGCTGGACCCAATACAAGCGGTTCCCCGTTTTTCATCCCCACCGCCAACACTGAGTAGTTGGATGGCAAGCGTGTGGTCGCTGGCGAGGTGAAAAAGGGCAGGAATATTGCAGAAGCCATGGATTGCTTCGAGTCCGGGAATGGCAAGACCAGGAAGAAGATCACCGTTGTGGACTGTGGACAAATCTAATAAATTTGTCTTGCAGTTTTTTTAAGTTTTAAAAATTTTACTATAATGTTTATTTACTTATTTTTGAGAGAGAGAAAAAGAGAGAGAGAGAGAGCCAGAGAGGGGCAGAAAGAAAGGGAGAGAGAAATCCCAAGCAGGCTCCAAGCTTTCAGTGCAAAGCCCAGTGTGGGGCTCGAACTCATAAACCGGGAGATTATGATTGGAGGCGAAACCAAGAGTTGGAAGCTTGATGACGGAACCATCCAGGGCAGGCACCCAGTATCTGACTTGTGTTTTATCGTGATTACCAGAGATTCCTCTGTAGCTCAGCAAAGCTTCGCCCCCTCAGCCCCATTTGCTCAAAATATCTTGTCATCTTTGTGCTCTCCCTGAAGTCCTATGGGTTCCATATTTTCCTACCTTCCTCCAAGTCTGGCTGGATTGCAGAGTTGTTTACTATTATGAAGTAAAAACTAAACAAAACCCCCCAAAACTCCATGAGCCTAATCACACAAGATCATGAAAATAAATGGAAATTATGTAGGAAAAAAAATACAAGAACAGGCTCTTAACAGTTGGAAATTTTATTTCACTTTTTCTTTTCTGCTCCTTTAACTTGTATTTCCATTCTACTTGCCCTACAGATTTCTACCTTAATGTAATATACTTAAAAGGTTTTTTTTTATTAGTCACCTGATCATACTTCTCTGCAACAAAAATACCTTCGTGAAGTTATATTTATTTTTTTTTAAGTCCTGTTTCCCCAGGGTCTAATTTTGAAGACTGTCCTGTGTTCTTAAGGCTGTGTTACCATTTTTCTCTGACTTATCACTACAATTATTATTTGAATGTAATTGATCAAACCAGCATAAATATACCACATTATGATCAGTAATTGTTATCTAGTGCTCTCTTTTTTTTTTAATTTTTTTTTAACATTTATTTATTTTTGAGACAGAGAGACACAGCATGAACGGGGGAGGGGCAGAGAGAGAGGGAGACACACAGAATCGGAAGCAGGCTCCAGGCTCTGAGCTGTCAGCCCAGAGCCCGACGCGGGGCTCGAACTCACGGACCATGAGATCATGACCTGAGCTGAAGTCAGACGCTCAACCGACTGAGCCACCCAGGCGCCCCTCTAGTGCTCTCTTTAGCAGCACAAATACTGAAAAAAAGGCAATTGTCATATATTTACATATATTTGTTTTATTTTTTAAATGATTTTATTTAAATTCTAGTTAACATACAGTGTGATATTAGTTTCAGATGTACAACATATAAAATGTTTCATTCTAAATGAAGCTTCAAAAAAATTTTTTTAATGTTTATTTATTTTGGGGAGAAAGAGAGAGAGAGACAGAGAGAAAGAGACAGAGTACGAGTGGGGGAAGACCAGAGAGAGAGGGAGACACAGAATCCAAAGCAGGCTCTGTGCTGACAGCTCAGAGCCTGACATGGGGCTCGAATTCAAGAACCATGAGATCATGACCTGAGCCTAAGTTGTTTGCTTAACCAACTGAGCCACCCAGGTGTCCCCTAAATGAGGCTTTTAATGAGATGAATGGGGCTGGTGGTGTGTGTGTGTGTGTGTGTGTGTGTGTGTGTGTGTGTGTGTGTGTGTGTTTCAGGTTCATCTACCTGTGGATACATATTCCTCATGGCTGGAATGGGACAGAGTTTAGGATAAGTGTTATTCCAATTTTTTGTTTTTACCGTAGTAAATACTGAGAAATGTTTTCACAGAAACAGGGGACTGGAATGGAAATTTTGTCATTGCTAAGTGACTCAAGGTCACACATGTTGAAACTCCTGTGTAATTTGCCACATATCACATTGTCACTCATTATCAGAAATTATTTGTAGTCATCTATCACCCAACAAGCCATGCCTCCTCCATGGAGATTGGAAGGAGAGAGGAAACCATCAGAACTGCAACAGGATGTGTTGGCTGGTCTCTGGGGTCATTCTCTTTCCTTAGCCACACACGGTGATTTCACATGATGCTTTTGTCTGGCATCCAGGTTTTTATACTGGAGAACGACCACATCCTCAGTAGGTCCTGACAAGAGTGACAAGGATTGCCTTACTTCTGTGCAGTGGAGGAAGGACAATTGTAAAGGAGGGAACACCTTGGACCTCGGGCACTTTCACAGGCATATGGGTTTTAGGAGAGAGAACACACAGAAGCAGAGATCTACATAGATTCTCTTTTGCTCGAAACCCCACCGGGATATAATTGAATGCAATACAACACACCCATTTAAAGTAGCCACTGTGATGAGTTCTGACATATATGCCAGTATCATCCCCACCATATTCGAGATATAGGAAGGAAATATCCATCATTCTGGAATGTTCCCTCCTGCTGCAACCTTCCAGTCAATTCCTCCTTTCCCAGGTTCCAGGCAGTTAGTGGTCTGCTTTCAGTCACCGTATACAGCAGGTGGCCCTTCGCATCTGGTTTCTTTTACTCAGCACGGTGATTCTGAGACGGATCTAAGGTGTAGCTCCTTTTCATTGCTGAGCGGTAATCACCATATGGATGTATTGCAAATTGTTTCCCGTTCACCTGTTGATATTTGGCTTGTCCCAAATATCCAGTTTGGGGACATTATGAATAATGCCCCTCCAAGTACAAGTCTTTGTGTGGACATCCATTTTCATTTCTCTTGCTTAAATATCTAGGAGAGAGCCGGGTGGAAGGTCTATGTGGAAAACAGATCCTCTTAACACTGTCCTCGTCAGCAGCATCCTCTTCAGAAAGCATCTTTACTAACCTGAATCCAATGAAACTTTCAGATCTAAAGTTCACAAAATACATAAGAGACAGAGGAACAAATTCAACCACACCAACGAAGAAACAAAAGAAATCCGGAATGTGGGACATTTGGTATAATTGGCTCATTCTCTTCAGCAAGATGATGTTATTTAAAAAAAAAAATGGGGGACTGTCCATTAGAAGACACTTAAGGCTCAGGACAAGGAAATGCAGTAAATGATCCTTAATTGTGAGTAAGCAGAAATTAGATTCAGACCAAGAGAGGAAACACTCAGCCTGGCCATTCTTCAGGCTGGGATAACAGACACAACAACACTAATTGCAAAGCTAACAGGAAACGAGATTTCTCCCAAGGATACTCCCTACCTGTAAGGCACCAAAGTCACCTCCTTCTTTGATTGACTGCCCCTTTCTTACTCACTGAGAATTTTGCTTTCTAAAATTATAGCAAATCTGCAGTTTGAAATGATATCACTACCAAGGAAGCCCCTGTCTCTCTCCTAGAAGATGGGAGAAGTTACCTTGATTTCCAACACAGGTACAGAGCTGCAGATAAGGGCTTTCTGAGCACAATAGTCCGGTCACTTCACTACCGTGGGTCCACTTTGCAGTCAAGGCTGATATTAGCCCCTTTAGTCATAACCCTGTTTTGCTTTGATCTTACCATACCCTGCTTCTGCTGCCCCTCCCACTGCCAAGCCCACGGTCTATTCTCCATCCAGCAGCCAGAGTGACCTGTTAAAACCTAATTCAAGGGGCGCCTGGGTGGCTCAGTCAGTGAAGCGTACAAATCTTGATTTCGGCTCAAGTCATGATCTCACGGTTCTTGAGTTCAAGCCCTGCATCGGGCTCTGCGCTGACAAGGCGGAGACTGTTTGGGATTCTCTCTCTGCCCCTCCCCTGCTCTCTCTCTCAAAATACATAGACTTAAAAACAAACCAAAAAACTTAACTCAAGTTACACTGCTTTTCTGCTCAGTTCCTTCCCATGACTTCCCGCCTCACTCCAAGAATAAGCCATGTGCCCTGTGGTGGTCTGGGAGGCCCTACCTGATCTGGCCTCTGAGGACCCAGCAGGATTTTTTGGTTCCCAAATTTGACCGTCTCTGTTGGAACTACTCAGCTCTGAGGTTGTAGGGATACAGCAGCCGTAAAAATAGGCATAAAGAAATGTATGGGACGGCGTTCCAATAAGACTTCATTTACAAAAACAAAGGGCTGGTGGTTGTTTGCTGGCTCCCGGCCAGGACACTGCCTAATGCTCCATAAATATTTGTTGAGTGAGTTTGTGAAGGAAGACAAGGGCATGTTTTTCATCTAGGAGGAGAGAAGAGCCAATTAAGCGTTTTCAGGTAGTGTTAAATGCTAGCATGAAAATAAAGCAGGTGATGAGTTAGAGGGAGTGGGGTTACTCAGCGTAAGTTAATTAGGGAAAGCCTCTGGGAGGAGGTGACTTTTGAGCCCTGAGGGGAAGCAAGGGCCACTTGAAGATCTGGGGGAAGAAGGCTCCAGGCAGAGGGCTTAGCAGGAGTTGAAGGCAGGAGGTGAGAATGAGCTTGGCATGTACGAGAGACAGAAAGCCCTCCGTGTGGCTGCTGAACAGGGACTGAGGACAAAGAGGTATAAGATGACATTGGAGATGGCCAGGGGCTTGGTCACACGGGGCCTCGTAGGATTTTTTTTTTAACTGCTCTATTTTGCTTCTTTTATTCTAATTTCTTTTATTGTGGCAAAATACACACAACAAAATACTTATTTATTTTTGAGAGAGAGACAGAGAGTGAGTGGGCGAGGGGCAGAGAGACAGGGAGACACAGAATCCGAAGCAGGCTCCAGGCTCTGAGCTGTCAGCACAGAGCCTGACACGGGGCTGGAACTCACGAACCTGCAGATCATGACCTGAGCCACAATCGGATGCTCAAGCAGCTGAGCCACCCAGGTGACCCCAAGCATCTTAAGCATTTTTTAAGGGGACGTTTCTGTGGCATTAAGCACGTCCACACTGTTGGGCAGATCTTACCACGTCCATCCCCAGCGTGCTCTCCTCTTGCAGAACTCCAAGTTCACATCCATTAAACACGAACTCCCCACTTCTCCCCTCCCCACAGCCCCTGCCAACCACCATTCTACTCTTCATCCCCACGAATTTGAATACTCTGAGAACTCACACCATATCGGCCCTTCTTTGACTGCCTTATCTCATTTAGCACAGCATCTTCAAGGCTCAGAGTTTGTAGCCTGTGTCAACATTTCTTTCGTTTTTAAGGCTGAGTCATTTTCCATCGTATGCAGAGGCCACATTTGCTTTATTCATCAGTGGGCAGACACTTGGATGGCTTCCATTGCTTGGCTCTCGGGAATAATGATGCTATCAACTTAGGGTGCAAATATCTGTTTGGGTCCCTGCGTTCAATTCTCGTGGGTGCCGACCCAGAAGTGGAATTGCTGGATCGTATCTGGTCGGGTTGTGGACTAACCATGGTGGGGAGGCCATTGCAGGTTCTGTGCGGGGGGGGGGGGGGGTAGGGGGGGCGGTGTGTAGCTGCCTTGCTTTGAACAGGACCCCTCTGGCTGCTGATGGCAGTGGGAAGGGGCAGGCACAGGACACCAGGAAGGAGGATGGTGTAGCAGTTCCCGAGAGCGACAGCAATGGCTGGTACCTTCCAGTGTGGCTGGGGAGGCCTCTGTGGAGCAAATGAGCAATTAAATGGTTGCAAATAGTGACCGGTACTATAAAATAAACCGACAGGAACAGGGTGCGAGGATTCGGGGAGAACTAAAAAGGATCTCTTGGGCATTCTTGTCGGCTGGATTCACGGAATCATGTACTAGCAAAGGGGCTGGTGCTTGAAATCTCCATCCTGCATTTTCATCATCCTTCATTTTGTAGGCTGTCCACTGGGTGGGTTTGGCTCAGGGCCCAGAGCCTCTTGGTCTAGGGTGTTTCTTAATTGTACAAGGGCTGAAGATGGGGAGGAAGGGGACAGAGAAGAGAAGGGAAGGCCTTCGGGTGTGTGGCTGCGGGAGAGCACGGGGAGGGCTTGGCAGGTCAGAGCAGGGCTGGGCCTTGTCTTTGCCACATCCGGCTATGGGACCTTGCCCGTTACCTTGCCTATTCCTGGAAAATGGTATGCTCGTTATTTATTACTCACACTTAGCATTTATTCATTCTCTATTTAACATTTCTGCATTAGGTGTAACTTTTCTAGAGCAAAGTACAACCACCTTGAGCATCCAGCTCAGTGAATTTTAAAATGTGTATGTGTAAACCATGTAACTACCACCAGATCCAGTTATAGAACTTTACCAGCTACTGAGGAGTTTCTCTTGTATCCCTTCCTAATCAATACCCCCTTCGCATGTAACCATTATTCTGACTCTAATCAAAATCTATTAGTTGTGGGGCGCCTGGGTGGCTCAGTCAGTTGCGTGTCTGACTTCAGCTTAGGCCATGAGCTCACGGTTCGTGGGTTCGAGCCCCCCATCAGGCTTCCTGCCATCAGCACAGAGCCTGCTTCAGAGTCTCTGTCCCCCTCTCTCTCTGCCCCTCCCCTGCTCATGCTCTCTCAAAAATAAAAATAAACATTTAAAAAAAAACATTTAAAATCTATTAGCGGTGACTGTGTTTGATCCTCCTATAAACGGTGTTGTGAACAAATGTACTCTTTTGTGCCTAGCTTTTTCTGCTCCTTCCTGCGTTTGGTGAGATTCCATTCTTTCTTTCTGTTATATGTGTTAGCAGTTTGATTCTTTTCTAATTTTTAAGATTTTTGAAGTTTATTTATTTTGAGAAAGAGAGAAAGCCAGGGAGGGGCAGAGAGAGAGGGAGAGAGAGAGAGAGAGAATCAGGGAGAGAGAGTTCGGGGCTCGAACCCATGAACTGGGAGATCATGACCCCAGCCGAAATGAAGAGTCAGATGCTTAACCAACTGAGCCACCCAGGCACCCCAGCAGTCTGATTCTTTTTTTTTTTTTTTTTGGCTGTGTAGTGATCTATTGTGTGCATAGGCCACAATTCATTCACCCTTTTGACTACGGATGGGCCACTCAGTGACATCTAGTTTTGGGCTTTTTGAACAAAGCTCTTATGAACATTTTTTATAGATGTTTTTCAGTGAACGTAAGCACTCCCATCTCCCAGAAAGCAGTGGAGTTGCTGTGCCCCTGTGTAATCCTATGTTTAGCTTCAGCAGAAATTAGCAGCTTTCCAAAGTGGTTGAACCAACGTCCATCCCCGCTAACAGAGGAGTTTTACTTCCGTATCTTTGCTGAAGCTTGGTATTTTCATTTCTGTCACTCTGGTAAATTGTAATGGCTGGGTTTGGGTTTGTTTGTTTTGTTTCTTGTTTTTTGTTTTTTTTGTTTTTTTTTTTGCATTTCCCTGATGATGTTAAGAACCTTTTCATATGTTTGCTTAATCAATATTTGTTGAAAGAATTAATGAACAAAACGTTCATACGAAAATGGAAAATGTCCGTCTTGCCCCACTTGAAACCAACAGTGGCTCCCCGTTGCTCTTAGGGCCAAGCTGAACCCCCCTCCCCGCCCCTCCCCCCCCCCCCCCCCCCCCCCCCCCCCCCCCCGTTGACCAAAAAGATCCTGCAAGACTTCTGATCTGTCTTGCCCCAGATGGGTCCCATCTGCTTCACTCTCTGGATTCCTGCCACCCAGACCATCTTCTAGTTCTACTGACGGCCTGCTCTGTCCTGTTTCATGGCTTTTCCGTAAGCTGTTTTCTGCAGACTGGAACACAATCCAGGCCCAAGACTGGACTCATCGCTTGCATCTCAGTGCATAAACTCCTTCCCCCCAGAAGCCTTCCTTGACTTCCACTGCCAGCAGGCCGGGGCCCTCGTTGGCCCTCTTCCACTTTTTCTTCCCAGCTTCTACCAAAGCTGTAAATAGCCTTTGCTTTATGTGATTATTTAATTAACCTGCCCTCCTACCATAAAAAATACTTTAAAAAACCCCCAACACTTTGGGGGCACTCTGAGACTCAGTGAGTAGAGCATCTGACTCTTGATCTTGGGGTCATGAATTCGAGCCCCATGTTGGGTTTAAAGATAACTTAAAAAAAAATCAAACAACAACAACAACAACAAAAAACCCAACCCTAAGACTGCGAACTGCATAGGAACAGCAACTTTCTCTCGTTCCTAGCAAGCCCTGGCGTATAATAGATGCTCAATAAGTATTCATTAGATGTATAAATCTCAAAGCAACCAGCCAAGGAGCATTATCACTTGAAAGAAATTATCCCTTAAAAACTCACCCTGAGGGGAGCCTCGGCCAATAAAAAAATCACAGAAACCAATCTTATCTCCCTAAGTCCTTGGCAGGGGCAGGGGTGGGGGGGATGTCTCACATTCAATCACCATTCCTGTTTTATTTGGTGCAGCTGGGGTGTGTGTGTGTGTGTGTGTGTGTGTGTGTGTGTGTGTGTGTGTGTGTGTAATGGAAACTATACATCAGGCAAAGGATTAAGGGGGAGAGAAGGAAGGAAAGGCATTGCTGGTGTCACAGTGAAAGCTTAGACACTCAGGCCCCAGTCCCAGCTCCTCTGTCACTAACTACCTGTACATTAAACAGTGCTGAGGCAATACGGCAAAATGGTCAGCGTTACAGATTCCTTCCTTCCCGGTCTGCCTGAGTTCAAAGAGTGGTTTGTAGCCCTACTGCCTCCGTAATCCCTGACAAATCACTCTGCCTCTCTGGGGTTCAGTTTCCTCAACCACGAAATGGGGATCATGATAATAATACTAACTTCATGGGGTTGTTGTGAGCATTTAAGTCAATTCATGTTCATTGCTAAGAACATGCCTTTAGGAAGTCCCATGACTGTGAATGCCTGTTAATTATCACTACAGGTGGTTCCAGACTTAAATGATGGCTTGACTTACAATTTTTTGATTTCACGATGGGGTGAAAGCTATATGCATTCTGTAGAAACTGGACTTTGAATTTTGAATTTGGATCTTGTCCCAGGCTAGCGATATGCCTTATGATACTTTCTCACCATGCAGCAAGCTGTAGCTCCCAGTTGGTCACATACTCAAGAGCAGTTAAAATTGATTAACAACCATTCTGTTTTTCAGTTTCAGTACAATATTCAACAAATTACGGGACATATTCAACACTTTATTACAAAGTAGGCTTTGTGTTAGATCTGATTTTGCCCAGCTGTAGGCTAATGTATGTGTTCTTAGTACATTTAAGGTGGGCTAGGCTAAGCTGTGATGTTCTAGTACCTTAGATATACTAAATGCATTTTCTTTTTTTTTTTAATGTTTATTTAATTTTGAGAGAGAGAGAAAGAGAGAGAGAGTACAAGCAGGGGAGGGCAGAGAGAGGGAGACAGAGGATCCAAAGCGGGCTCTGCTCTGACAGCAGAGAGCCCAATGTGGGGCTCGAACTCATGAAGCCAAGATCATGAACCGAACATCATGACAAGAGCCAAAGTTGGCCACTTAACGGACTGAACCACCCAGGTGCCCCCTAAATGCATTTTCAACATAGGATATTTTCAACTTAACATGGGTTTGCCCCATGTAACCCCCACCTGAGTTGAGGAAGATATGTCTCCAGGCCTCAGTTTACCTCTAAGAGGATCAAAAACCTGGTTATTTGAGTGCTGCTAGAGATGATGGAGAAAATGGCAAGGTGCTTTCTACCTATGTGGGGGGTGACAACGGTTTGGGATGGAGACTGGAGTCTTCCCGCCATGACCCCTCTGGCGCAGATGGGTCATGGGTTCAGATCCCACTTGTGCCGTTGGCAGCTGTGTGACCTTGGGCAAGTCACTTCACCTCTCTGGGCCTCAGTTTCTCCATCTGTGAAGGGTAGACCGATGAGCGTATCCACCTCCTACTGTCTCTGTCCTCTGTATCAGCTCTGGACTCAGCTGGCGGGGCTGACCCGGTGACCCTGGAGAAGTCACTCAACCTCTGGGCTCCTAGTAAGGATCCAATGAGGATACAGCTAAGCCGTTTGGCACTGTCCTGGCTGGCGAAGGGCTCAGTACCTGTTTTCTCCTGGCGATATTACCGTTGCTGTCGCCGTCGCCACCGCGGGATTGGAAAACGGGTCGCAAGGTCCGGCCGCAGGGGTCCCCGCAGCTCCTGGAGGACACACACCCCCGCCCGGGCCCCCGCCGGGGTGGGCGCCGAGGGGCGCAGCGTAGCCCGCCGGCACCCCGCGGCGGGAGGCGAGTCGGGCGCAGGGGCGGGGCGGGGCGGGGCGGGGCGGGGCGCCGCATCCCCGTGACGCGCCGGCCAACCAGGCGGCGTTGCGGCCCCGGGCCCGCTCCGCCGCCGCCTCCCGCCCTCTTGCCGCCGCCGCCGCCGCCGCCGCCGCCAGCAGCAGCCGCCAGCAGCCGGGCCCGTCCGCCCGCCCGCCTGCCCGCCTGCCCGCCGCATGGCGCTCCGGGGCTTCTGCAGCGCCGATGGCTCCGACCCCTTCTGGGTACGTGCTCCGCGGCCGCCCGGGCCGCGTGGGGCCGCCGGGAGGGGGCGGCCGCCGGCTGGGAGGCCGGCCCGCGAGGGGAAGCGCCGGGCGGGCCGGGCCGGGCCCGCAGCCCCCCGCGGTCCCCCGCGGCCCCCCGCGGCCGCCCGGTGCCGCCTCGTCCGCTCCGCAGCCGGCTCGGGGGTCCCGCGCCCGGCCCCTCGCGGGCGCCGCCGATGGGAGCCGGGCGGAGGGGCGGGGGGACCTTGGCAGCTCAGCTCCCGGGAACGGGGCAGGGGCTGTGCATGTGCCCGGCTCCGGGGCTTTGGGGGAAACGTTAGGGGCCAGAGCTTGGGGGGACAGGGCTTCCTGCTTTGCGGTTGCCCCTGCAATTAAAAATAACCTTCCGCGGGAGGGGACGCCAGGGATTGGGGGGTGGGGGGAGGGCGGCGGCACAGGGGGTGGTTTCCCGGCTTAAGTTCTCCCATGTCTTTTGTGGATTGGGGTCCCCCCTTTCACCAAGAACGCCTCATTCCCAAACGGCTGAGCTGGGAAGAGGCTCGGGCTGGAGGAAGGGATGTTTGCCCCTTCCCCGGTTGTGCTGCATCAACATTACGCTCCTGTGGTTACGTATTTTTGCCGTCTTTTACTTTCTGTCTGCTTAATTACTATAGGGGGGTTTGGGGAAACGGGAAGGATATGGGAAGTTTGGGGAACAGCCAGGAAAGAAGGTAGGGCTGTCCCCCGCTGCCTCACCGGGCCCTTCTGTCAGGTTTGGGGTGCAGGGCCGTCCCACCTCTGTAATGTGAGGCTCCTGTCTGTGGGGATGCACGTGGCTTTTTCCCTGGCAAGTTTTCCTCTGCATGCTCAGTGCTGGCCTGGCTCTGGCTCCTGAGTTCCCTTTCTGTGGTTTAATCCCCACTGTCTTGGGCTTTAGCTTCCCTCTAATGCGATTTACCTCTTTGTTCCAGGAGGGCACGTCTGTGGCACACTCTCTTGATTATTGGGAAACACAGTAGGCGAACCTGGACAGGATAGTTTTGTTTTCCCTCTTTTGTCTTGGATTCAGGAGAGAGAAACAGCCTTGGCTCTTAGGAGCTGGTGATTAGCATCCAAAAATACCTCCTTGTTCTGTTTTGTGGCCCTTCCCTTGCCTGCTGCCTTTGTAGTGTTGAAAAAGTCATCCTTGAGGGCCCCAGGGGAAGGCTTTGTTGCGGGGGGGGGGGGGGGGGTGTCGTTTGGTAGAACAATCAAATACACCTTAGTACGTCTCCCAGATTTCAGGCTGATAGGATGAGAGATTGACTCTAGGGCTGGGAATCTGACAGATAACTTTTGCATTCGGGGTCTGGGGGACTGGAGGACAGAGCATTTGCAAAGTAGGACTCCGTTTGGAAAACCTGTGGAATCCCTGTTCCCTCTGCCAGGTGTAACAGCCGCAAGATTATTTTTGCAAGGATCCAGAGGGAGATCTGGTCTAGTGTTGCTGTGAATTTTGGAGTGCTTCCTTGTTTATTTTCTTATCTTAGATTACACAGGGGAAAAAAATAGGTTGACTGGGAATCACATTTTGCATCAGGATGGACTTTATTAGTGACAACTGGCAGTTGATGGTTAATGAGGTTTTCCAAAGCAAAGTGTGTTTGGGGGTACTCTGTTTATTTAGCTTAAGAAGTTCATCCAGGAAAACCAATTGTGTCTTTTTTTTTTTTTTTTCTCTTTCTCTTTGGACTTTTTGCTACAGAAATTACCACATGGTTGTTTTGCTTGGGGCAGGCAATGTATGGCCTTGGTTGCCAGACCCTCCCTTTTTCCGAGTCTTTGCCCTTGCAGACTTTCTTCTGTCCCTTCTTCTGGATTCCTGGATGCCCCAGTTTTGGGTGGGGGAGGGAGGGTTTGGAGCTTGGAAGCAGAGTTTCAAAGCTGGCCACTGCAGCGTGAGAACTTCTAGGTAGCTAGAGAAACCAAATGTAACAGAAAGCAGGTAGTTTCTGTGTTTAAAAAAAAATTTTTTTTTTAATGTTTATTCATTTTTGAGAGAGAGAGAGAGAGAGAGAGAGAGAGAGAGCGCGCGCGCAAGTGAGCAGGGGAGGGGCAGAGAGAGATGGAGACACAGAATTGGAAGAGGCTCCAGGCTCTGAGCTGTCAGCACAGAGCCCAACACGGAGCCGGAACCCACGAGCTGTGAGACCATGACCTGAGCCGAAGTCGGACGTTTCACCCACGGAGCCACCCAGGCACACTACTTTCTGTGTTTTCTAGGGCGGCACACTCCAGGCTGGGAGAGGGAAGCCACTTTACTTTTCTGTGCCTCAGTTTCCTCATCTGTAAAATGGGGGCAGGATCCAAAAAAGCCCCAATTCTTAGGGTTGTTTGAAGAGCAAATGAGATCATTCGTATAGGAGGCTCAGCCTGTGCCCCGAATAGAGTCCCTTCTTTCTGAAGGTGAAGTTGTATATTTCCAGTTGCTTGTCCTTCCTGTGGATTCTCATTTTCTTCAGCTGGGGAGGGGGCGGAGGGATGGGGCTGCTGCCCCGCCCCTTATACCTGGCTTCTCTGTGACCAAGGCCTTGTGTTTAGAAATTAAAGGGACTGGCCCACGTGAGACTCTTATCAGAGTCTTTGTTCCTGGGTCCCTGCCTGCCTCTGCCCTGTGAACTGAAAAGTCCAGAAGAACCAGAATGTGGAAATGGCCCACAGTGTGGGTTCCAGGGACTGAACCACCTTCACTCAGGCAAATGCTCTGGAGGGAGAGAAGAGGTGCTTCTTTACCCAGGTAGGTGCTGGGTTTACCAGCGCCAGCTTGTTTTTCCCATTAGTGCTGGTAAGAAGGGCTGTTTTGTGGCTGGTGTTTGTATGGTGGTTGGGAATAGGAGTCTCTCCTTGTGGGTAACTTAAAAAAAATTTTTTTTAATGTTTATTTATTTTTTGAGACACACACACACACACACACACACTTGCAGAGTGCAAGTGGGGGAGGGGCAGAGAGAGAGAGGGAGAGACAGAATCCTAAGCAGCCTCCCGGCTCCACACTGTCAGCACAGAGCCCGGTATGGGGCTTGAACCCATGAATTGTGAGATCATGACCTGAGTAGAAGTCAGACACTCAACTGACTGCGCCACCCAGCTGCCCCTCCTTGTGGGTTAATTTTTTTTTTTTTAATTTTAAAAAAAAATTTTTTTTCAACGTTTATTTATTTTTGGGACAGAGAGAGACAGAGCATGAATGGGGGAGGGGCAGAGAGAGAGGGAGACACAGAATCGGAAACAGGCTCCAGGCTCCGAGCCATCAGCCCAGAGCCCGACGCGGGGCTCGAACTCATGGACCGCGAGATCGTGACCTGGCTGAAGTCGGGCGCTTAACCGACTGCGCCACCCAGGCGCCCCATGGGTTAATTTTTAAAAAATATTTATTATGTTGCAGACCCAGAATAGAAAAATCGGAAAAATGTCAAAAAGTCGGAGAAACAAATTAGTAAGCAGTGCACTGTGGTGCTTCAGAGCGAGTGCCTGCGTCCCCGGGCTTCAAATCCTGGCTCTGCAGTTTCGGCGAGTGATTTTCTGCGTGCCTCAGTTTCCCCGGGGGGACAACGCAATACTAAGCAAAGACCGGTGGCCCAAGGATCAAATGAGCAAATCCTTGGCAGTTGTGTAGGGTATTGCTGTTGAGTATACAGTTAGCGTCCAGTAATTGTCAGCGGTCCACACCAGCTGGAATTCTCTAGTTAGTTTTTGCTGCTGCACTTGCTGTCGCTGAGAGTGGCTAATAGAAGTAGCAGGCCCGTGTTGCCGTTCGTGGAGTCCTGCTCATACTTGGCCCCTGAGCTCCCGTTTGCCATGGAGAACACACGACATCCCTGACTATGTGAATAAGCAGCCAAGGGCTGGGAGGAAAGGGAATATTTTAGAAGCCGTTAGAAATTTCTCTTGGGGTGAGGTCTGGCCTTGGAGTGAGTGTATTTATCTCTTATAGTTCCTCCTGGGTTCACAACAGTCTTTGAACAGCCAAATTGCACCCCTAACCCCCCCCCCCAAGTTTTCTGTAGGTTTTTAGACCGATCCCTTGGCCTTCCTCTACCTTCCTTGGGATTGTTAGAGCCGAAAGGGACCCTGGATGGTCCTCCCCTCACCCTATCCGTTCCTGCAGGAATTCAAGGCCCAGAATGGCAGCATGATGGGCCTGAGGTAAGAAGGTAAATGGCCCTGGGAGGAGAAAGGAGGAACCTTTGAGGGGACAGGGCAGGGCAAGAGCTGATTCGGGGTTCCCGGGCCTTCCCCTAGCTGGACCGGGTCTGTTTGTGATACTCTTGTAGGTGCGTCACCTTTTGAATGTGGTGGGGGATTCAACTTTTAGGAGTAGGTATCACCCCGCCCCGGGGGATGTCTTGTGGGTATCTCCAACCTGACATGTCCCAAACGGGACTTCGGACCCTCCCCATCTCGGTTACCGTCAGCCCCGTCCTCGGAGGCCCAGGCCCCAAACCCGCAGCATCCTTGACTCCTCGCCTTCCCTCCCTTGCCACGCCTCTGCTGTTGCCGCTTGCTTCAGAATGTTTCCAAATCTGCCAGCTTCTCACAGCCGGCCGCCACCCCCACCTCATTTTGGCCGGGGCCACCGTTGCTCAGCTCACTCCAGGAGTTGACCATTCCCCCCTCACCGCTCTCCCTGCTTCGGTCCTTGACCCCCTACGGTCTAGTCTCACCTCAGCAGCTGCCAGGGTCCTGTTCAAGACGCAGGTCAGGTCTTGTCCCTCTTGTGCCTGAAACCCTGCAGCGGCTCCCCACCTCCCTCAGGTAGAAGTGAAAAGGTTTAGGCCTACAGGAGTCAGCAGAAGCTGGCCCCATCACCTCTCTGACCTCATCGCCTACTACTTTCTGTCTCGTTTTGCTCCTGCCACAGTGGTTTCTAGCCTGCCTCAGGGCCTTTGCACTTGTTTCCTTGCCTGGAATGTTCCTTTACCTTCAAATGTTTGGTCACATGTCACCTCAGGCAGCTTTCTCTTAACTCCCTGCCACTTCCTTGTGCCCCCAGTCCTTCTCTGCACTCTGTCCTGTACCCGTCCCCACACCCCCTTGAACTAATCTAATACATCAGATATTTTACTTACTTTGTTTATTTTCTGTAAACTCCCACAAACAGGTCAATTCCACAAGGGGCAGGTTTTTGTTTTTTGTGGGTTGTTTTTTTTTTTTTTTTTTTTTTTTGCCTATGTTTATCTCCGTGGTTAGAATGGTGCCTGGGATACAGTAGGTGCCCAGTAAATATTTGTGAAAGGAATAAATGACACGAAGACTGGAATGGTTCTTGAGCTGGGTTGCAGCGTCTTCCCAGACATCTCTTAGGACAGAATAGTCACTCACCTGTCTGGATTGGATACCCACGGACACCAAGCCCTCTAGCTTCCACCAATGATGGCATAGACTCTACCTTGCAAGGGTCAGCCCTGAGTCTTGCCCCTCCCTCTTGTCCTAGGACTCAGCGCCTCAAACATAAGTAGGCTCAGTCAGCATTTAAATATGAGTGGGCACCTTGGTGGCTCAGTTGGTTCAGTGTCAAGCTACGATCTAACGGTTCTTGAGTTCGAGCCCTGCATCAGGCTCTCTGCTGTCCACACAGAGCCTGCGTTGGATCCTCTGTCCCTTGCGTACTCTGCTCCTACCCCATTTGCTCACGTGCACTCACTCGCTCTCTCGCAAAAGTAAACATTAAAAATAAATAAGAGTGTCTGAGGTACGGGTTTCAAACAGGGGATCAGATCTAGTCCACCAGTGTGCTGCTTTGGCCTTATTTTAATTGTGGATTACTTGTAATCGCTACTGTTGACTGATTGAAAGAGTTCACGGAAAAATGTGGATTCCTGACTTCTGACAAATCAGGAGACCTGATAAACGGGAAGGGGGGGAGGGTGCATTTGTACATGGTAGTGGTCACTGGGGGCGGTGGGGAGAGGGCAGGCTGCCCTCCCTGGGACAGACCTCTGCCGGCCCCCCGTTTGCTGCAAGCCCTCCTCCTCCTTGAGCCCAGCGTCGGTCCCCGGCTGTTTTTCATTGTGTTTCCTCACCCTGTCTGCTTCCTTCACTGAGAGAACTCACCTGGCACCGGTAGCCTTGAAGCCCAAGCTCTTGGTGAAGTGCCCGGGGTCCATCTGATTGGTTATTTAATGGTGCAGAGACCCCTGGCTTTATCAAGGTCATGTCTGCTGGCGGGGGGCGGATAAACTCATTGCCAGTGATGCCCGAGGCATTTGAAACCAGCCTCTCGTGTCGTATGTTGGCTCTGGATTCTCATGGTGGGATAAGGTCTAGCTGTTATTATCATATCTTAATGGTTAGTAAACCTCTAGCCCATCAAAACTTGTCTGAACATTTTGCAAAGAGAAAGCGCTAATAAAAGGATTTGGAAGAATGACAAGGACTCGAACATCCTGAGGCAGGTGTTTCCCCCAGCCTGGCGTGGAAACTGGGACAGCGTCTCCCGATGGCGGTAGCGAACCTATACTTAGCTCTGGAAGGCTGGGGGTTGACGGGGACCCTTTGAGGAAGCCGGTTTGGGGAGTTGGAGGCACAGCACAGTTTCTCAGCCTGGGCACTTTGACATTTGGGGCCAGATAATCCTCTGCCGTGAGGGCTCCCCTGTGCACTGCGGGATGTCCAGCGGTCTCCTTGGTGTCTACCTCCCCGTGTTGTGACAGCACCTTCCCCTCCAGACGCTGCCACATGTCCCTTTGGTGGTGAAGTCACACAGCCGTTGGCGTGGAGGATTCTGGAGAATAAATTGGGGGCAAGCCTTGCCCTCGCCCTTGCGTTTTCCCCAGAGATTTTAGGTTGTTGTACGCCTCATGTAATTGGCTTATAGGGGTTGCCTTGGAGAAGCTTAATGAGACGTTAAGAAGGTTCACCTCCAGTTACGCGACGAAGGAGGTTTCAGCCTTTTCTGTGCCGTTTGCCTGTTTCCACCGAGGGCTCTGCTTTTCGACCGGAATCCCTTCCCTTCTGGTCCTAGTGTGTGTGATGGTGCAGTCCCAGGGCGAAAACACCTCTGTCGAGATTGGCTTTGAAGCTTTGCTCCCTCTTTTTAAACTGCCTCGGGATAGATGGGCAGTCACCACGTTGAGGCTCCACTTAAGTATCCCTTTAGCTTAATTGTGGGATTGATGTCCTGGGGGAGGTTGCCAAGTCCTGGAAAATGGGTCTAGATGACTGGGGAGGTAGTAATTGAGGCTTTATGGGGCTTTTCCCTTCCTTTGAGAATCTCTGTTTACCTTTTATTGGTCTCGTAGGTGGCTACTTGATTGGAGACGCCCTCCTCTTTGCAGAGCATTTATGAAACTTTTCCTGGTATGCAGAGCTTGAGAGTGGTCTTTTAAAACACTGGATTTGATTTCTGGTGTTTTTTTTTTTTTTTCTTTCAGTGTTTTATTTGTTTTGGAGATAGAAAGAGAGAAAATGAATGAGCGGGGGAGGGGTAGAGAGAGGAGGGAGACACAGAATCCAAAGCAGGCTCCAGGCCCTGAGCTGTCAGCACAGAGCCTGACGTGGGGCTCGAACCCAGAAACCGTGAGGTCATGACCTGAGCCGAAGTTGGACGCTTAACCGACTGAGCCCCCAGGGTGTCCCAACACTGGATTTCATCTCTTGTTCTTCCTACAACTGTTTCCGATGCGTTCATCGATTCAGCCTTGTTAACTGAACATCTGTGTGTCTGCAGCCCTGTTGTGGGGAGGGCGCTGGAAGTGCAGCCACAAACAAAGGAGATGAGGTGCATATGCTCATGGAGCTTACACTAGGAATGACCGCAATAATTCTGGGGCATGGTAAGTGCCACAAGGACAGAAACCAGAGGACCTGGCATGGCGTGGGAGCTGTGATAGAGGATACCCAGGGACAGCCTTGCAGAGGAGGTAACATTTGACCTGTGATCTGAACGGCAAAGCTGGCCATGAAAGGACTAGGGGGAGGAAGTATTAGGTAACGAGAACTCCCAAGTGCAAAGACCCTGGGGTGCCTGGAGCGGTCAGAGTATTACAGAGTTTAACTCCACAGAACTACAGAGCCCATCTCATAAAACTCTTGGCCGCAGCATTCTGCAAAAAGGCACAAAGCACTAATAATAATAATCAGGGCCTGAAAATTCCAAAGAGGAAGCTTGGCGAGGAAACAGCACTACTTGCAGAGGCATGGGCCTCTGATCCATTTAGGTGGGAACGAGTCTCGGGTTTTTATAGTGAAATTCAATGTATATTTTTTACGAGTCTCCTGTTTCCGAAGCACAGTTGAAAACCCTTCAGGGTCAGACCCGAGTTGGGATTCCCCACTCCCAGCTGCCCTTGATTCTCTTCCAAAGGCGTTTCCTGACCAGTTAAGATGACTCTCTTTAAATTGCTAAGAAAGTGCTATTCTTTTTCCATTTTTTTTTTTCAGTTTTATTTCTAAGTAATTTCTGCACCCGCCATGGGGCTGGAACTCACAACCCTGAGATCAAGAGTTGCATGCTTTTCCACCTGAGGCAGCTAGGCGCCCCAAGGAAAACTCTTTTAAAACTAGATGTTCAATTGATCTGGCTGATAGCGTGAAGATCTTGGGTGGTAACTGTTTTGATTGTGCTATTATTTTTAAAAATGTGAATAGTCTCTACAGCGGGAAAGCAGATGTTTAGTTCTTCCCCCTCCTTCTTTTCTCAGAGGTGGCCATTGGTGATAGAGTTTCTTGGGCATCCTAGAAAAAATGCCAAGCATATGCAAATATGTATGAAAGGGTGAGGGAGTATGGATATCTTTTGTTCCTCCCTAGGTGGGTTTGTATTCTAAATAATGTTCTGTATTTTGCTCCCTTCACTTAAAAGCCAAAATTGGGGCGGCTGGGTGGCTCAGTTAGTTAAGTGTGACTCGTGATTTCAGCTCAGGTCGTGATCTCACATATGTGAGAGCGAGCCCTGCATGGGGCTGTGTGTTGACCACAAGGACCCTGCTTGGGATTCTCTGTCTCCCTGTCTTTCTCAAGATAAATTAAATAACGATTAAAAAAATAGCAGTGTCAATTTTTTTTTCCACGTTAAGTCCCTGCAGATGGAAAGAAAAAGGAAATAGCACTTCTTTAAAAGCCATACATTTTTCTGTCACATGACTGTGCCCGGTACTAACCTCCGCCCCACCTTTGTCTCTGTGGGTCTTCGTTCCAGAATTTTGGCATGATAAACAGTCCTGCCTGGAGCATTCCCGGGCACTCATCTTTGCATGCGAGGAGATGTAAATGACTCAGCAGAATAAGTTCCTGCCTGAGGAATGGCTGGGACGAGGGGACCTGTGCTTTGAAAATTTGATAGTTCTGATCGCCTAGTGGCCGCTGTGCGCTCATGGACCCACCACCCAGCAGCATTTATTAAGCACCCGTTGTGTTGCTGGCCTGATGAGGCGAGGAAGCAAGCTGGACCTTGACCAGGTTCATGTTGCTTCCCTCCTACAGGAGAGGGTTTTTGTCCAGCTGTGTTAAACCGTACATTCTAAGGAGTTCTGTCTGGAGAGTGCTTGGTTTTGCTCCCATTAAAGAAATATATATGGTTGAATTTTAAAATTCTTTGCCTTCTCTGTCATTTCAAAAGCGCATTTATGTCAACAGTTGAACGACATGCAAAGTTTGAGAGTCCCATCATGCTGATGCAACTCGATTTAATTTTTCACACGTAAGCTTTCTGGTTTCGTCCGTTGCGTGACTTATAAGAGCGACACTTTGTGTTACAACACAGTCATCATAGGGATTTTTATTTTATTGTTTATTTAAAAGATTTTTTCAGGTGGGCTCCATGCCCAACGTGGGGCGTAAGCTCACGACCCTGAGATCAAGAGTCACATGTACTACTCAACCACCCAGACGCCCCACTCTGCTTTTTAATTCCACTTAACATGATACATGTCAATACATAGAATTTATATAATACTCTTTACGTATTACATAATGTATTTTTTAAATATTATTTTTGAGAGCATGTGTACAGGTGCAGGAGCTGGGGAGGGCGGGGGGTGGGGAGGGGAGAATCTCAGGCAGGTTCCACGTTGTGTGTGTAGAGCGCGATGTGGGACTTGAACCCACAAACAGATCATGACCTGAGCCCAAGTCAAGAGTCAGACACTTAACTGACTGAGCCACCCAGGCACCCCTAACATAATGATATTTAATATAATATATAATATTCATAATTATTTAATATTCCAACTTGCAGATTTGTTATAATTAACTCAGTCACTTCCCTATTAGTAACCACTGTTTGCATGATTTTCCATTTTTCTTTCCTGTGAACAGTGCTCCAGTAAGCATCCTTGTACATGGGTCGGAATTCTGTAAAATTTTTAATTTTTTTTAACGTCTATTCATTTTTGAGACAGAGAGAGACAGAGCATGAATGGGGGAAGGTCAGAGAGAGAGGGAAACACAGAATCTGAAACAGGCTCCAGGCTCTGAGCGGTCAGCACAGAGCCCGACGCGGGGCTCGAACTCACGGACTGCGAGATCATGACCTGAGCCGAAGTTGGACGCCCAACCGACTGAGCCACCCAGGCGCCCCCTGTAAAATTTTTAAAATAGGTATCAGCTGGTTATTTTCCAGAAAGGAAAATGTAGCAAGTCCATTGCCACTGACGGTGAATGAGAAGTCCCCTTTCTTTGCATCATCCCAAGCACTGGGCATAAACAAGTTTGTTAGTTTGATGGGTTAAAAAATGCCTTATTGGTGTTTGCGTTTCCCTTTAGGTCAGAAGCTGAGCATCCAGCAATATATTTCCCAGTGATAGGCGTGTTCTTTTCCGTGACTGTGTTTTTCGTCTTTTTCCTGTTGATTTGCAGGAGCTCTTGATATATTGGGAGTTTGCCCCTTAGTCAGGTGAGCCACAGGTATTTTCCCACAGGCCACTGTTTGTTTACTGGTGGGTTACCATCTGATTCTCGTCCAGGTTTGTGTGCAGTTTCCAAGGTCGCATGTGGCCAGTGCGTATTACTTTCAGTCTTATGTTTTTCATTTACTGTTGTCAGGATTTTCCCACGGTCCTGTGTAACTTTTTAAATTACACAACGTGGAAGCAGTTGTTCCTTGTATTGGTGAGCTATAATTTATATAATTACTACCTGTGGTTTGACATTTAGATTGCTGTCTCTCTTTTTTTTTTTTCTTTTAAAGAAAACATTGTAACAGTGTCACGTGGATAGTGCCTGTTGACTTTTAGAACATATTCTCAGGGGTGGAGTGAGTATCTTAGAACATTTGAAAAGATTTCAGTCTAGCTAGAGACTTTTTCTTAAATGTTTATTTCTTTATTTATTTTGAGAGAGAGAGAGAAAGTACGTCCAAGCAGGGGAGGGGCAGAGACAGAGGGAGAGAGAATCTCAAGCAGGCTCTGCGCCTGTCAGCACGGAGCCTGGTGTGGGACTCAGTGTCACAAACTGTGAGATCATGACCTGAGCTGAGATGAAGAGATGCTTAACTGACTGAGCCACCCAGGTGCCCCTAGAGCCTTGTTTTTTTTTTTTTTTTTTTTTTTAATTTTTTTTTCAACGTTTTTTATTTATTTTGGGGACAGAGAGAGACAAAGCATGAACGGGGGAGGGGCAGAGAGAGAGGGAGACACAGAATCGGAAGCAGGCTCCAGGCTCTGAGCCATCAGCCCAGAGCCTGACGCGGGGCTTGAACTCACAGACCGCGAGATCGTGACCTGGCTGAGGTCGGACGCTTAACCGACTGCGCCACCCAGGCGCCCCAAGAGCCTTGTTTTTTAAAAGGGGTTGAGTTAATTTGCCATTCTAGCAGGGTCTGACGATCCCCATTATTGTTTTTATTACTATGGGCAGATGATAGGTACATATAAGTGACAGTGTCTTCTCCGGTCCCTCCAGTCAACCTGGTAGACTGGAGGCCAGTGGCCCAGGCGGAATTTGGAGCTGCCGATGCTGGGAAGGTGACTAAGCAATTTGGTTGGTAATCAACTAAATAAATAACTAAATAACTTGGTTAGATTATCTAGGAGCCCTTTGATAAGCCATCTTCCTCAGGATCATTAAGTTACTAAGTCAAGGTCGAGGAAAAAAGACACATGGTAGATGATCAGACTCCGCGAGGACTGCTTTTGTATTGTCATGGGGCTCTCTCTCGGCCGTGGAGATCCCTGGGGTCTGGGTGGGCCGTGGGCCGCTCACCTCCAGTGCACTTGCATACTTGGTGGGGGAGGGGTTGGAGAAAGGGCTCAGCCCTGAGTCAGAGCCTCTTTCTTTTCAAAGGGGGTACTGGGCGGGGAGGGACGAGCATTGGCGGCTGAAGGCACGGGGCTGCTTCGGACAAGAAAGTGCAGTTCCAGAGAAAGCGAGGGAAGGACATGGGTGGGGTCAGGAGGCCAGATTCAGGAGCCTGAGTTTGAAAATCCGTCCTGCCACTGCCCAGCATGTGACCCTGAGTCAGTTCCTTAACTTCTGGGAGCCTCAGTTTCCTCAACTGTAAAGTGGGGATCGCGATCACGTTGCCTATTGGACACAGTTGTGAGGAGGAGGTGCCGTGTACAGAGCGCTTAGCAGAGGGCGAGCAGACGCCAGCCGTGGTTATGGGGGAGGCGGCTGGACGATAGGGGACAGCGGTAGAGCGTGAAGGGCAGTGGAGGGGGGATTTCGGGTGTGGTGATTCTCTTCTGGTGGATCATCTCCTTGTGGCCTCCGGCCCCACACAGGCCTTGGCAGAGTTGGAACAGAGCCCAGCCTGACCCCAGGGATTCAGACACCTGCCCCCAGCGTCTGAGACAATTCAAGTTAATTGGCCCAGTTGTTACAGGGTGTCTGGGGGGCGGGGTGGGTTCCCAGGTCTGGGAGAGGCATGCCCAGGTGTCGCGTATCAGCTAATGTGTGGGGAAATTCATTTTTCCCGTGGTTTTCTCTATAGGTTAGGAATCAGAAGATGTGCTTGAGTATTTAAATCACTGATGAACAAGGGAAGGCAGGTTGAGATGACTTTGAGTGCAGCTGACATTCACGTACTTGGACAGTTCTAGGTTTTTTGCAAACATGGCAGTGATTGGATTATTTAAAGGGACTTTTTCTTTTCCTCTCGTCTTGGTCTGATATTATAAGAGCTACAGTATAAAATGAAACAGTTCAGAGACGAGTACAGTCAAAAGAAAATCTTCCGTAACTGCACTCTGGAGATAATCTCATATTGGTAGATTGGTGTTTTAACTTTCAAATCAGTCTGTTTTCTCCACGGATGCTAAACATATATAGTATCTTTTGAACACAAGGAAGTGAGGGGGCACCTGGGTGGCTCAGTTGATCAAGCATCCAACTTCAGCTCAAGTCATGATCTCATGGTTCTTGGATTCAAGCCCTGCGTCGGGCTCTGTGCTGACAGCTGGAAGCCTGGAGCCTGCTTCGGATTCTCTCCCTCTCTCTCTCTGCCCCTCTCCTGCTCGTGCTCTGTCTCTCTCTCTCTCTCTCTCTCTCTCTCTCTCTCAAAATAAATAAAATTAAAAAATAAAAAAGGATGATCTGTAAAAACACATTCTTTATTTTTTGTTTTCACTCACTAGTACATCTTGGATGTGACCCATTTTTAATGAGCATATTTTACTTGTGAAATGCCATCATGAACCTAATTAAGTAATTTGCCAGTAATTGTTGCCTCTTGAGGCAGTTGGTCCTGGTGTTGTTTTTTAGCCTCTCTACCGGGAGCTCCTAGGGAAAATGCAAAGCCAGCCTTGAGTGGGTGGGTGTTGGAGGGGCACGTCTTGGACCCTCTTAGGCACCCCGTGCAGGAGACGGAACCTCTGAAGTTCAGTGCTTTTGGGGCTGGACTCTCATCCCTGGCCTGGCCCCATTGAGTCGACGGTCTCTGAGGGTTTCCTGGATGTCCTTGCCCTGGGCTTGGCCTCCTCTTGGTACAAGGTGGATGGGGAAAGTGAGCGTTTGGTTTTTCAGTCTTTTAGTGGGAGAAGGGAGTTGGGAGAGGCTAGCCCACCAGTAGCGTCTACCCTGTGCTTAATGACTTCTTTCCTTTAAACTAATTCATTTTTTTTTTCATTTTTTTATTTTTGGGACAGAGAGACAGAGCATGAACGGGGGAGGGGCAGAGAGAGAGGGAGACACAGAATCGGAAGCAGGCTCCAGGCTCTGAGCCATCAGCTCAGAGCCCGACGCGGGGCTCGAACTCACGGACCGCGAGATCGTGACCTGGCTGAAGTCGGACGCTTAACCGACTGCACCACCCAGGCGCCCCTCATTTTTTTTTTTAAGCCCAATAAATTCATCCTAAATTCAAGCTGCCTATTATTTGATTATACATGTGAAGTCACAGGGTGGCCATGGTCGCATATTTACCAAATGGCTCTTAACTAGGTCATTACTCATAGGAAAGAGTAGGGTGTTCTGCAAACTGCCTACACCCGCAGTTCTTGCTGCCTGGTGATTTTACCCCATGAGGGACATTTGTCAACATCTGGAAACATTTTTGGTTGTTCTCACTGGAGGGAGGGCATCTGGCATCTAGTGGGTGGACACTGCTGATGTTATACGATGTACAGGGAAGGCCCTCCTCTCCTTATAACAAAGAACGATTGGGGCCCAGGTGTCACTAGTGCTGAGGTTGAGAAGCCCTCGCCTTGGCCCAGTCCACATGCTGCCAGCTTTTGGGTACAGCAGCGGTTTGCTAGTCCGCTAACTCTGTGCAGTTCTTCTTCTGGGTGACTGGGGACTGTGACAGTTTCTAGTTGTAGCCTGCTAGTGATTTTCAGGTCTGTGCCCACACCTAATGTTGGATCTCCAATAAAAATAGCTGTGCTGTAGTTTACCTGTGGATGTGAATTCAGGATACTATTGCCTAACACCCCCTCCCAGCACCTTACAGAAATTGGGGAGAAGGGGGTGCCCGGGTGGCTCAGTCGGTTGAGCATCCAACTTCGGCTCAGGTCATGATCTCGTGGTTCCTGAGTTTGAGCCCCGCGTCGGGCTCTGTGCTGACAGCTCGGAGGCTGGAACCTGCTTCGTATTCTGTGTCTCCCTCTCTGAGCAGGGGAGGCCCTGCTCATGCTCTGTCTCTGTCTCTGTCTCTGTCTCTCTTAAAAGTAAATAATAAAAAATAAAAAGAAACTGGGGAGAAGGGAGCCTGTGGACCCTGAGGTGCTTGAAATTCATAACCGTTTCGCCAGGCAAATCCTACTTGAGTGCCGTGTTTCGGGAAGAATACTCTGCTTGCAAGAGGATTTCTCTTATGGGGCCTGTTGGTGACCATGCCCCATTGGAAAGGGCTGTGGTTTGTCAGATTGGTTTTACTGCCTCCCCTCTGCCTGGGTTTGGCACAGACAGCCTGGCCTGGGGAAGGAACTGTGGAGACAGGCAGGCAGCTGGCAGGTGGGCATGGTCAGATCAGCGGTTGGCAGCTTTGCCCCAGCTGGCCCGGCCAGGTAGCTCGACAATTACGCCCCCTCCGTGAGAGTTAATGGCGTTATGGAGCAGTAGTGAGGTGGTGGGGCCGGGCTGACTGCCGGCTCTCCCTTAGGGTGCGCTTGGCCAAGCAGTAAGGGCGTTTTACATTTTTCCTCCTCCTCCTCCTCCTCCTCCTCCTTCAATATTTATTTCTTTTTGAGAGACAGAGTCAGAGCATGAGTGACAGGGAGGACACAGAATCCAAAGCAGGGTCTAGCCTCTGAGCTGTCAGCACAGAGCCTGACACGGGGCTTGAACTCGGGGATCATGAGATGGTGACCCAAGCTGAAGTTGGACACTAAACAGACTGAGCCACCCAGGCACCCCCATTTTTCCCTCTTGATTTCTCGAAACTTAGGGATGGCAAGAGGCTTCTCCCTAAAGATGAGTTAGATTAGAAAAGGGTCCGGGCTGCACCACATGTCATTGAATCCAAAAGATCGGCAGCGGTGACGAGGATCCCCATTTCAGAGATGCCTTGCTGTGAAGACACGGCCGGCAGAGGTTGAAGGGGGCACCGAGCGTGAGAAACGGGTATCACAGTAAAGTGTGAAGAAATCTGGGTTTTACTTTATTATTTAAAAAAAAAATTTTTTTATGTTTTATTTTTGGGAGAGTGTAAACGGGGGAGGAGTTGAGATGGGGGACAGAGGATCCTAAGCGGGCTCTGCACTGACAGCAGTGAGCCCCATGTAAGGCTCGAACTCATGGACCACGAGATCATGAGCTGAGCCAAAGTTGGACACTCAAGCGACTGAGCCACCCAGGCGCCCCTGAAACCTGGGTTTTAGAATCGATGCATTATGATGACTTCCAGTACCTCCCTCCCTTCTTCCCTCTTGTGTGTATTAATCCTTCTATTGCTGTAGGTCTGATGCCCGGGAATATGTATGTGGTCAGTGAAACACGCAGCCTCCCTGTCTCACGGAGGCCACGGATGTGAAGATGTCTAGAGGGACAGAACAGTGCAGGTTGCCCGTGTGGCTTCCACTTAGACCCTGGTTCTGCTGCTTGCTGTATGACCTTGGACAGGTCGCTTCACCTCTCTGTGCTTCCGTTTTCTCATGCACAAAATGGGGATTACAGCTGTGCCTACCTCATAGCGTTGTAAAATTCGAACAATTGAAGTAGGATGAATGTGCTCCTCCCGTTACTAAGTGGTGTTATTGTTACTATTGCTGATCCGTTGTCATTGTTACTGTGGCCATCTTCATCATCACACAGCAGTCCCTGCTCTGGTCCAAAGGGAAATGCGGAGGATCTGGGAGGACCCAGAGATGGAAGACGTACCGGACGGTGATGTGATTCTAGGTTGGGCACCCCCCCCCCCCAAGTTAGCCACTGTTAACTTCTGGTTCTCTGGGTAACATGGCCTTCTTGGCTCAGGTCAGGAGACCTTTATACTTTGTGCCTCAGTTGCTGCATCTGTAACACGGAGAACAGTAATGGTACTGGTGTCCTCATAGGTTTGTTTGAGGGATTAGACAAACTGAGACGTGCCCAGTGTCCTAGGCTGTGCCTGCACTGTGTAAGGATGTGCTCTGATGGTATGTAAACCTCTCTGGCAAAAAAGATACCCCCACCCCCTTCCCCCTCTCCTTGATTGGAACCCTCCCCTAACCCCTGATCCCGCTCTTAGGCATTGCATCTGCCTTAGTTCTTGGGCAGAGAGCATGAAGCCCAGGGTGCCAGGGCTAACCCCTCTTTACTGATGGCCTCTCCAGGCCTGGGGCTGGCCCCTTGCTTTGGATCATGACAACTGGGTCATTTTCCGCAGGATCCTCTGGTCCCCTTTGCTTAGGTCTCGCGTGCCTGGGAGCTTCCTGGTTTTGGCTGTGAACGGGCCAGCATGTACAGATTGCGCCTTTTCTTGCTCTTGGAGTTACTTCCTTTGGACCCGTGCCCATAGCGGGGATTATTGGGTCACAGCAGGCCACGGAGTCTCTGGGTTTTCCTCACATGTTTCTGGGTTGCTCTTCAGATAGATTGATTCACCCCTTCTTTCGTTTGTTGAACAAGCATTTGATGGTGAATTAGGACGAGGTCCTGCTTTGGGGAGATGACAGGTAGGAGGCAAAGAGACCCTGAGAACTTACGGATGGGAAAACAAAGGCCAAGAGAAGTGAAGTCACTCAGCTAGCGGATGGCAGAACCAGATTCATACCCGGAATCTGGCTGGCAACCTCTGCCTCGTGCTACAGGAACGTAAAGACGGGGGTGCTGGAGGAAATGCACGTTGCGGTTGTAGTGAGTTATGGCGGAGACGGGCACTTTCGATGGGTGAGACCTCCGTCCACCAGTTGGCAGCTGAGGCAGCCCTGACCGGACCTGGAATATTCCAGGCCCGGGACAGAGCCGGTACGGAAAAGCTGGGGGAGCTGGGGGAGCGGTGAGAGGCCTTCGCAGCCAGAGCGGCAGAGGCTGGGGCGCCGCGTCACGGGCTCAAGTGGAGGCCAGCCCCAGGCGCTCTTCAGAATGCTTTCCATTTAATCCTCAAAAAGCCCTGTCAGGTCTGATAGACTGATTATCGTCCAGATGGGGCACCTGAGGCCCACAGAGGTTATGTGCCTTGCTTAAGGTCACACAGCTCACAGGTAACAGAGCCAGGATGGACCCATGGCCCTTTGGCCCAGAGTCTAGGCTCCGAGGCGTGGCACCGTGCTGTGCTGTGATGGGAGTGTCCCTAGTGGCCTGTTTTAAAATAGCTATTGTGGATGCTTCCAGGTCAGCGGTAGGGTAGGACTGGGGCGGGTTGCGTCTTTTCCAACAGGCTGTGCCAGATGACCCCGGCTGACCCTGTAGCAGGACAGGATAACAGTCCCTTGGGGGGGGGGGGGCTTTGGCATTCTGGCATTCTGAGCTGCTATTGTCACTCGATGATGGTGATGCGGCAGGAATAATGTAGAAATGGCAGCAGCAAACTCAGCCCCCACAGCGACCCCCTCCCCTAACATTGAATGAGGATTGATAATCTGGTGAGAGGTGGGCGCCCAAAAGTCAGAGAGGTGGATTGACTTCCTCACGGGCACACAGCCAGGAAGTGGTGTTGTAGGTCTCGAGCCCGGGGCTCTGCACCAGAGCCTGTGCTCGTAACCCCCGTGTCGTGGTCCTCCTTCAACACTGCCTGCTCCCTGGGGCCCATCTCCACCGGGACGCTGTCTGCCACAGACCAGGAGCACGTAGCTTGGATTTGTGTGTGGAGTTGAGGGACCTTGGGATTGGCGGGTGGGCCAGCTCACGTACTCTGGGGCAGGGGGGCCGGGGCCGGAGTGGCTCCAGGGCAGTTTTGGGGGATGACGGCGGCTTCGCCAGTTTCCTGTTTGGGGGCTGCACTTGAGACTTGGGCTCTCGGTTTCACGGTTTCACAATTTCACAATGTCTGGGAGCTTTTGCAACACATGGGTGACACGGCACTTTCTTGGTGGGAATCCCGAATGGAGCTTTGGTTTTTCCTTTGCGTCCCTCGCTCAGTCCTTGGCCTGTCCTCCGAGCCCTTTCGGTTGCCCAGTCCCCTCCTGGCACTTTGTTCTATTAGTTGATGGGCGTGCCCACCCGAAGCTTGTCCGGTGACTCTCTTGGATGCTGCTCTGTGCCCCCCTGAAACACCGGCGCCCCGTCTCCACAATGGCCTGTTTCTTGGCATGTTTGCCCCCTTAGGTTTTACCTCCTTCAGGAAACCTGCTCTGAGCTCCCAAGGGGAAACAACAGTGACACTAATTTCCACTAATAGACTGGTCACCAGGTGCCCGTTTATTGTCCCCATGCTTGACTTCTCAAGGAGGCAGCACATGCGGCCATGAGCCCGCCTGTCTGTGTTGACATCTGCTACTTTCACCTGCAGGCTGTGCTACCTTGGGCAAGTTGCTTTGCCTCTCTGTGCCTCAGTTGCTTTCTCTACAAAATGGGAGCAAGAGTACCCATTTGGGGATGAAAGTGAAATCAGGCAATGTGTAGATTTAATGTTCACAATGACTGTCAGAGGCAGGTGTGGTCCCTGCTGTGAGCATGAGAAAGCTGAGTTTTCTTCCTCTTTGCTTTGTGAATTAACCCCTCTCTCTGCTCCGGAGGTCTCGTGTCATTTATGTGCACCTCTTCAATGACAGTGCTTTTAAAATCTTTTGTCATAGCTATTTATGTACCCACCCTACTTCTGTGTAAGATTCTAAGCTACCTGAGGGCAGGATACAAAGGTGGGTGTTGTGGTTCAACTCCTGTTACGAAGCAGGGCTCAGTATGTGTTGAATGAATGGACAGGCAGGTGGATGGTCTTTGGAGTCAGTAGGTATTGGTGGCGGGGGTGGGGCCCTCTGGAAACACTGTTAAGACAATGGGTCTCCACTGGAGTAATTGTGCCCCCCTCCCCCAAGCGGACACTGACAACTTCTAGAGAGTTTTTGTTGTCATGGTTTGCGGGGGGAGGATGCTCCTGGCATCTGGGGAGTCGAGGCCAGGGATGCGGCCGGACCTCCCACCATGCACAGGACAGCCTCACAGCAGAATTAGCCGGCTCCGGAGGTGAGCTGTGCCAAGGGTGAGAAATCTCAGGTTAAGGGCACATGTAATCTAGTTAGAAGCAGCATAGCAGTGGGAAGTCACATTGCATTCAAATATATATATTTTTAACAAATGCAAACGAGTCCCATCTAGATGACGTGTCTTCTTAGTGAGGTGATGAAGTCGGGTCTATGTGACCTTAGTAGTTTCTGAGGGGGATGTTAGGTTCTAAAGACACTGTATGAAGTGAGAAATGACATAGTTAAAATGACCCTGGGTCTTCCTCATATATGTATATATTTTTTTAACAGCTTTATTGAGATATGGTTCACATACCATATGATTCATGCATTTAAAGCACACAATTTGGTGGCTTCTAGGATAGCCACAGAGGTGTGCATTCATCATCACGGTTGATTTTTGGAACATTATTTATCTTTGTGTCCTTCAGACCCAGCCCCGTGTGTGCCTGCTGTGATGGCTCAAATGCTGGCCGCGTCCCGTGTACGGTTTTTTAAAAAAAATTCTACGTTTGTCTCGAGAGAGTGTGTGTGAGCGGGAGAGGGGCAGAGAGAGAGGGAAAGGGAGAACCCCAAACAGGCTCCGCGTGGAGCACAGAGCCTGACGCGGGGCTCTATCCATGAACCTTGAGATCGTGACCTGAGCGGAAATCAAGAATCAGACACTTAACCTACTGAGCCGCCCGGGCGTCCCCTCTTAACTTTCACTTTGCTGAGACTCACTCTGGGGTCTGGTTCATAGACTCCTTGGGTGCTTCTGAGCACCTGCCATGTGTCTGTGCCTGGGGCAGGTTGGGCGTGAAAAGTCCAGGGCTGCTACCTGGGCATTCACTGTCCCCACAGACCTGACAGCCTAAGGGGAGGGCAGATCTGGCAAAGTAACGTTTGGAGTAAGTAGCATCAGATCCTAGGAAATTGCCGACCTTTGGTGTTTTTTGATCTCCCTCCTGGGTTGGCAAACTTTTTCTGGAAAGAGCCAGGTGGTAAAGAGGTTAGGCTTTGTGGGCCAAGGCAAAATCAAATGACTACTCTTAGCAGCAGGCAACCCATCTGGTTTTGTTTTTGTTTTTTTTTAATAAAAATTTAAAAAAATATATTTTTTATTTTTTTAATTTATTTTTGAGACAGAGAGAGACAGAGCATGAGCAGGGGAGGGGCAGAGAGGGAGGGAGACAGAATCCGAAGCAGGCTCCAGGCTCTGATCTGTCAGCACAGAGCCCGAAGCGGGGCTTGAACCCACAAACCGTGAGATCATGACCTGAGCTGAAGTCGGACGCTTAACCGACTGAGCCACCCAGGTGCCCTAGCAACCCATCTGTTTTACATTTCATATTTAAAAATGTGAAATCCTTTCCTAGTTTGGGGATGAAGCCGGCAGAGGGTCAGATTTGGTACACGGGCTGTAGTTTGCCAACTCTTGACCTGTGCAAACGGCAATTTGTATGTTTTTTCGTAGTTACGTGTATTACATGTAATGTATTGTATACCATATTGCATACTCCATAACACATATCACATACGGTGTTAAGTAAGATGGTAAGTAGAACATCAAATAAATAATATCCGAAAGAAATATTTAGTGACCGTAGGGTGGGTGCTCTACAGGAAATGTACAGAGTTCCATTAGGAAGTTAAGATGTGATTGACAGGGCATGGGCAGGAAGGGCGGAGGGCTGCTTCTCCTGAGGCCTGAAGGCTGCCTCTGAGTTGAAGCCAGGGCAGCGAGGGGAGAAGAGCTCCAGGCCAGGGGAACAGACCGTGCAAAGGTCTTGAGGCATAGGGTGGCCATAGGCATAGTGAGGAGCTTCAGGCAGAGTGTGTCAGGATCTGGTTACGGTTTGAAGCTATCCCTTTGACTGTGGGGTGAAGGGTGGCCCTGAGGGGAGGCCAGCAACCAGTTAGGAGCCTAGGTAAATAAATACTTGCCAGGTGTGGAATGAATTGAACAAATCCCCTATCTTCTATTGTTTGGACCAGCACCATACGATAGAAAAAGAATGCAGGCCATGTATGGAGTTTTGTCTGGTTGCCACATTACAAAAAAATAATAAAAAACAGGTGAAATGATTTTAAGTATATATTTTATTTAACTACATATATGCAACATGTTGGAATTTCAACATGTAACTAATGAGGTATTTTGCATTTTGTTTGTACTGAGTCTTTTTTTTTTAATATTTATTTTGAGAGGTGCGGGGTGGGGGGGTGGGACAGAGAGAGAGAGAGAGAGAGAGAGAGAGAGAGAGAGAGAGAGAGAGAGGAGGTAGAGAGAATCCCAAGCAGGTTTTATGCCGTGAGTGCAGAGCCCAATGTGGGGCTCGATCTCATGAACTGTGAGATCATGACCTGAGCTGAAACCAAGAGTCAGATGCTTAACCTGAGCCACCCATGTGCTCCCATACTAAGTGTTTCTGTTTTATAGCACATCCCAGTTTGGTCCAGCCTCATTTCAAGTGCTCAGTAGCCCCGTGAGGCTGGTAGTTAGTGTATTGGACGCTGCGGTTTCTGTTACTTTGTTAAAAATCAGACATTAGATAATATTTGTAGAGCTATAAACCTCCAGGAATGCACACTCCTGCATTTAAGTGATTCCCCCCCACCCCCAGCTTTATTGAGGTATCGATGTGTAACATATGTAAAGCTCAGGTGTATAGGACAGGATGGTTTGCTAAACGTGTGTGTTGTAAAGTGATTATGCAGTTAGGTTACTTAGCACCTCCATTCCCTCCCATTATTACCTTGACCTCCACCTATAATTCCTGAGATCTGCTCTCCTGACTGCTTTCAAGTATACAACACAGTATTTGCTAACTGTGATCACCATGCTGTACGTTAGGTTCCCGGAGCTAATTTGTCATCTTATAACTGGAAGTTTGTGCCCTTTGACCCACATTTCCCCGTTTCCCCTACCCCCTAGTCCTTTTAATTTCCATTTTTTAAAGCTTATTTTTATTTTATTTTTTTGGTAATCTTGACACCCGGCAGAGGCTCAAACTCATGACCCCCAAGATTAAGAGTCACGCGCTCCACCGACTGAGCCAGCCAGGAGCCCTCAGTTCAGTTTTTTTAGATTCTGCACGTAAAATGAGAACATACAGTATTTGTTGTTCTCTGCTTCATTTCACTTGGCATAATGCCTTCGAGGTCCATCCGTGTTGTCGCATGGCAAGATTTCCTTTTTTTTTTTTTTTTTTTGAGTTAGTGGTTTTCTTTTCTTTCTTCCTTTTTTTTAAAAAATATAATTTATTGTCAAGTTGGCTATATAAAAAAATTTATATTTTTTTATATAATTTATTGTCAAGAGTATACAGTGTGCTCTTGGTTTCGGGGGTAGATTCCCGTGATTCATCGCTTAACATACAACACCAGGGCTCATGCCAACAAGTGCCCTCCTCAGTGCCCATCACCCCTTTTCCCCTCTTCCCCACCCCCCCACCCCCATCAACCCTCAGTTTGTTCTCTGTATTTAAGAGTCTCTTATGGTTTGCCTCCCTCCCTCTCTGAATTCCCTTCTTTTTTAATGTCTGGATGATATTTCCATTACATAGGTATACACCACCTTCCTTTATCCCTTCATCCGCCAGTGAGCTTTGAGGTTGTTTCCATGTCTTGGCTGTTGTGAGTGATGCTGTAGTGAATGTGACACGCCCATCTCTCTCGAGGATCGGAATTGCGTTTACGTTGGATTTACTTTGTGATGTTGTACAGATTGAATTCCCGTGGGGATGTCCAGGTCAACATTTGTCATCATTTTTTTAATTCTCGTTGTGTAGCTGCAGGTTATCATACTTAAGCCGGTGTAATTTGTGTTCTGCCCATGAGGCTTAGTAGCAATTAAGCGAAGCCGTTGGCCTTCGGGTCAGGCCTTCTGTATTTTCTTCACTTGAGAGTAACTTCTAAGGGGAGCCCTTGCCTCATTGTTTAGGAGAGCAAAAGATCAGCAACCCGAGAGGTGGGCATTAGGGGCCTGAGTAAATATGCTGTGTCCTGCCCATTCAGCGGAGGGGTGGGGATGCTTCCAGAAGAAAGTAAAAGGTGAGGACAAGGCCAGCTTCCAAGATTCAGATTTTTTTTTTTTTTTTTTAATGAAAACATCAGGATACACTTGTCATATTTGGTCTGATACTTCTTAGGTACAAAAAAGGACAAATAAGAATGTATATTTGTAGGGTGCCTCGGTGGCTCATCCAACCAAGCATCCAACTCTTGGTTTCGGGTCAGATCATGATCTCATGGTTTGTGGGTTTGAGCCCTACGTCGGGCTCTGTGCTGACAGCACGGAGCCTGCTTGGGATTCTCTCTCTCCCTCTCTCTCTCTGCCCCTCCCCTGCTCGCTCGCTCTCTCCCAAAATAAATAATAAAAAAAAAAAGAACATGTTCTATTTGCTTCTATTTGCCTGAAGAATTTCAGGAGGGTACACAGGAGCTCACACGTGTGGTTGGATTTGTATATGGGGAGGGGTGTATGGGGCCGTGAAGACGGGACGGGATGGGGCTTGTGGGGGAGATGGAAGCAAGAGTAACTTTTTGCCGTTTGACACGCATGCACACGTTTAAATTTGAGTCACATACTACTTGTTTTTTTTTTAAAAATTGTATGTTTTTTTTTTGGGGAGAGAGAGAGAGGAGAGAGAGAGGAGAGAGGGGAGAGAGAGAGAGAGAGAGAGAGAGACAGCGCCAGCAGGGGAGGGGCAGAGAGAGAGGGAGACACAGAATCCGAAACAGGTTCCAGGCTCCAAGCTGTCAGCACACAGCCCGATGTGGGGCTCGAACTCACGAACAGTGAGATCACGACTTGAGCCGAAGTCAGACGCTTAAATGGCTGAGCCACCCAGGCCACCCCACGTACTGCCTATTAAAATCAATTACAAAAGAAGTTAGTATTTTCTGTTGTTCTCAGTTTCGTTTAAAGGCATTTTCTCAGCACCTCCCCCATGGGAGAGGCAGGGATCGTCCTTCAGAAAGCACCCCGGGCGGGCAGAGCAGGTACTTTGGGGCTGAGCTGACTCGGGACAGCGCCAGGGCAGGGTGAGGAGGCAGGGGCCACGGCCCACACAAGGGCTGGAAGCGGGAAGGAGAGGCGGCTTGGTGGGGGCACAACCAGCCCTTGCTTCCTGCTGGCCCTGTCTGTGTTGCCTGCTGTATGCGGTAACATGCAGATGCTCCATGTTGAAAGTATGTTGCATTTAACTGGTGGA
Organism: Felis catus; assembly: GCF_018350175.1. Taxonomy (NCBI): domain Eukaryota; kingdom Metazoa; phylum Chordata; class Mammalia; order Carnivora; family Felidae; genus Felis; species Felis catus. The sequence continues at coordinate 28,322,251 of NC_058383.1, read as the reverse complement.
AATGTGGAAGGGTTGAGGCAGGGGGTGGATCTGGACGCAGTCCCCGTAGTAGCGGTGACATTTATTGAGTGCCTACTACATGCTCCGGCTTGTGCTTAATGACGTGCTAATTTGCTTCATTTCATGGGTATCCCCACTGTCCAGATGTGGAAACTGAGGCCTGGTTGATTGTCACGTGGTGAGAAGCTGAAACTCTGCTTGATAAGGGTTGTGTTTGGAGAACAAGGAACTTGATAAGGGCAGGGACTGCGTTCAGCGGAGTTTCTCAGCCCCAGCACCGTTGACATTGAGGGCTCAGTGAGTGTGGTGGGCCCGTCCTTGCATTGCAGATGTTCGGCAGCCCACAAGATGTCCAGAGCATGGTGGCAGTAGTGACACCAGAAATGTCTCCAAACACTGTCCGATGTCCCCTGGGGGAAAGTTTACCCCGCTTGAGAACCACCGTCTGAAACAAATAAATCCGATGATGACATGAAATCCATGGTCCCCACCTCACTTGGAGTAAAAGTTAGAAATGCCTGCAGTGGCCTCTGAGTCCTCCAGTCTGTCCCTCCCTGTCCCCTAGATTCCTTCCTGACCTTATTTCCCATTACTGTCGAGTCATATTGACCTCTCTGTTATTACTGCAGAATAGCACACGTGTTCCTACCTCAGAACCTTTGCATCAGCTGTTTTCCGTGCTATTGCCCCAAATGGCCCTTTGGCCTATTCCCTTGTCTCTTTAATATATTACCAAAATACACGTTCTCAGCAAGTCCTTGCCACTTCTCCGAGTCCTTTTCATCATAATACATGCACACACGCACACTATGTGTATTTTTTATGTCTATATATTTTTTCCTTCTATCTTGTCTGTTCTGTCTCCTCTTACAAGGCTGTCCGCTCCAGGAGGGCAGGCCGTTTGCTCTGCTGTTCATCGCGGGGTCCTCAGCATCTGGAAGCAGTGCTCAGTCAGTGGATGCATGCTGTCCGTCCTGTTGACTGCCGTGTCCTTAGATGTATGCCTCTGGCTGGCACACGCCTGAACCCGCTCAGGTCCCTGGAATGTGACCAAATGGAGGGTTTGGTGAAACTCCAAAGTCTGATCAGAGGAGGGGAAGTGGCTGGGGACAAAAGTCAACAAAGACGGTCAGGGCTGGATGGAGACGGTGAGGGCAGATGTGTGCTTTGTAGGGAAGGGCCCGTCCTTGGGAGCGTCGGGGTCACGGCGGGTCCGAGCAGGCTGCTGCCGCCGTGGACATTTGGACACGGCTCTGTCGTCTTTTTGGCTGTCCTTTTAAGACAGGAGTCTTGGGTTCGCGGGTGGCCCCGGTCCCTGCCTTGCTGAGATGTTCGGCTCTGCGCCTTGGGTGTTAGGATTTAGTGGGGATCTGGGGCTCTTGCCTGAGCAGGGCTGTGCCCTGCCTTCCCGGGTGCCGGGGCTGAGATCTGGATGTGGCCCTCCTACCCTCCCCCCTGCCTTAATACTTCTAGGTTTTATTCTTAGCTCTGGTGAGTCAGAGAGTGAGGAAAGACTGCAGCTCAGCCTGGCAGCGGGCAGGGGACGTCACCGCCCGCGTGACCCTGGCTCCTGCTGCCCTTCTCCCGCCACAGGCAGCCCTGGCCTCGTGCTGGGTCGGGGCAGGGCGGCCTTAGACCTCCCGTGTCTCTCTGGCCGGCCTGTGCTGGGCAAGCGGAGGCCCCATGTTGCCTCTGAAAACAGGATTAATGTCCAGAAGCCCAGCAGGTCCCGACCCGACTGCTGGCCTCCCTGAAGCTCCTTTTCTCAGCTTGCCTCTGCTTGGAGCTACCCTTATGCCGGCTGCCTGTCGCGTCTGGACCGGTTCTGGATATGGCTTTGTCAGCCACCGGTCGCCTCGCCTCTGCCCCTCCGAGGCGGGGCCGATGCCCAGTAGCATCCTGCACACCTCCACCCGTCCCTTTGCTGGGGCTCTGGAGCCGGCCTGTCGGGGTTCGAATCCAGGCTCCGCCAGGTCCTGCCCACATACCTTCCGGCAAGTGTTCCTGCCTCTGTTTGCCTCTGTGTCCCTCTGTGGAATGGGGTTAATGCAGGACGCGCCTCACAGGGTGTGGCTCCGCTGATGGACGTTGAAGCGGGAACACGGTGCCTGGCGCATGGTCAGTACTTTCCGCGGGCGATGACTTATTAGTGCTCTTATCAGCCTGAGTTTCAGTCCCGCGGGGTTTGCCCCAGCTTCGTGGCCGGCCTGTCCTGCACCCCACCGCTCCCAGCCCATGCTGCCCAGAGCTGATGAGGCGTCTCTGGGCAAGCTAAACCCTTAACCCCGCGGTCTGCGTGGCATCCATTATTAGACCTATTTGCAGGTGAAGGAGACCAGAGCCGGAGAGGTGAGCTGATTTTCGGAAGGTCAAGGGGCAGGTGAGCGGTGGCTGCTGGATTCAGACTCAGGCCTCTGGCTCCAGGGGTCTCCAGTCTTTGCTGCTGTCGCTTGAATTCGTTCGATTCATTCCTTCCCTCCCTTCTGCATTTTGAAAAGGTGGATACCCACGCAGCGTCTTCCCCACGCCTTTGCCCCCGCCATCCCTCTGCCTCAGACGTGCTTCCCCTGGATCTTTGCACGGCTGGCTCTTTCTGACCCTGGCACTCTCCTCTGCTGAAATGCCCCCTTCCCGGACCCTCATCCTGACACTTCCCCTCCCTGTGTAACAAGCATTGATCTTCGCAGTTATGTTTTGTGACCTTACATCTTTTTAAAAAATATTTACTTATTAATTTTGAAAGAGAAGGCGCACAGGTGTGCGAGTGGGGGAGGGGCAGAGAGAGAGAGGCGGAGAGAGAGAATCCCAAGTAGGCTCTGTGCCGTCAGCCTGGTGGAGCCTGATGCGGGGCTCAAACTCCTGAACGGTGAGATCGTGACCCGAGTTGAAAAAAAGAGCCACTGGGCGTTGAGGAGGGCACTTGTTGGCATGAGCCCTGGTTGTTGTACGTAAGCAATGAACCACGGGAATCTGCCCCCCAAACCAAGAGCACACTGTATACACTGTATGTTAGCTAACCTGACAATAAATTATATTAAAAAAAAAGAAAAATCAAGAGCCAGACACTTAACCAACTGACTGAGCCCTCCAGGTGCCTCATGCGACCTTCTATCTTTAGTGGACTGTGAGTCTTTTTTTTTTTTTTAATTTTTTTTTTCAATGTTTATTTATTTTTGGGACAGAGAGAGACAGAGCATGAACGGGGGAGGGGCAGAGAGAGAGGGAGACACAGAATCGGAAACAGGCTCCAGGCTCTGAGCCATCAGCTCAGAGCCCGATGCGGGGCTCGAACTCACGGACCACGAGATCGTGACCTGGCTGAAGTCGGACGCTTAACTGACTGCGCCACCCAGGCGCCCCAGTGGACTGTGAGTCTTAAGAGGGCAGGGACTGTGCCTGATTTATTCCCGCTCTCCTTGATTAGTCCAGAGCTCGGTACAGAATAGGTACTCAATAAATATTCATTGTGTGATGGAGACAATGAATGAATGAATGAATGAATGAATGAGTGAATGAAACCAACCAACCCTTGGGTTTATTTTTTTTTTAATTTTTTAAATTTTTTTTAATATATGAAATTTATTGTCAAATTGGTTTCCATAACCCTTGGGTTTATTGATCGGTCTCTTGGCCAGGAACTAAACCTGGAACCTTTCGGGTCTGTCATTTAGCCCTCCTGGTGGTTCTCTAATCGGTGAGTTCTCTTCTCACAGATAAAGAAACCGAGGCCTGGTGAGGCCACCGCTCTGGGATGGTAGGGGCAGGTTTTTTTTTGCCTCCCCAGGGGGTTATTTGGCAAAGTCTGGAGACATCTTTGATGGTCCCCCCTGGCTGTGTATGCTTGCTCCCAGGTTATACGGAAGCTGAGTTTCTGTGTCTACAGAATGGGGTTTAGTACGTGCCTCTTAGGGTTGTCTGTCAGGATTAAATGTGATTGTGCACTTACTGGCATCTCTTGGACAGAGGTCAGAGATGCTGCTGAACATCCTCAGGTGCACAGGATGGCCCCCTCAAGGCAAAAATCTTCTGGCCCCAAATGTCACCAGTGCCGAGGCTGAGAAACCCTGCTTTCGGGTGCACATCTGTGCCGAGGTAGAGACTAGGACCCAGTCGGCCCAACCTCGTGTTTCTTAGCCATCGCCCTTGCTGCGCACATTGGGTAGGTGGGTGGGCGGTTGTAGAATATTTCCACATCTGGGTCAGAACATTGCTTCTCCGTCCCACACAGATGAACTCGGAATCCCTGATGTCTGAGGACAGTTGGTGCCCTGCCTCAGAGAACGTTGTCTTTGAGGCTGCCCCGGGCGGGGTGGTGAGGCCATGGACCTTGGAAAGCCCCTGGAGAGCCCCTGGAGTTCTTCTAAGTACCTGGCTGAGAGGTGGTACAGCTCGGGAGGTTGGAGCTCAGTGTCGGACCGTGTGGGTTCAGTGCCCGGCTCTGCCTCTTTCTGGCCCTGTGGCCCCGAGCAAGTTCCATAACCACTCTGCGGCCTCAGAGTCCCCTGGTCTGAGAAGGGGAAGTTTTTTTTTTTTTTTTAATTTTTTTTTTTAATTAAAAAAATTTTTTTTTCGACATTTATTTATTTTTGGGACAGAGAGAGACAGAGCATAAATGGGAGAGGGGCAGAGAGAGAGGGAGACACAGAATCAGAAACAGGCTCCAGGCTCTGAGCCATCAGCCCAGAGCCCGACGCGGGGCTCGAACTCACGGACCGCGAGATCGTGACCTGGCTGAAGTCGGACGCTTAACCGACTGCGCCACCCAGGCGCCCCGAGAAGGGGAAGTTTTAATAGTCCTGACTTTGTAGGGGTTTGAATGGATTCCTGCCTGGAAAACACTTAGCACTCTGCCTGGCATTTCAGCTCTTGGGGTTATTATAGGTGCCCAGTAAATACGTGCTTTCTCTTTGTGCCCAGCTCAGCATTTAGAAATTTCTACCCTTAAGTCCCTGCTGTTGCCGTTTGTTTATTGAAAGTGCGAATTGGTTTTGTTATTAGCAGTTTAGAGGTAATACCTACAGAGTGAAAAATACAAATAGTGCTAAAGATAATAAAACAAAATGAATAATGTCTTCTCGCCAGCTCGCCAGGAGGTAGTAGCTGCTAGCTTTTGTTTTTCTTGTATCTTTCTAAGAAAATTTCCCTGCCTCCAGAATCATCCATAGATCCTTTTATACTAATTTTAAATGGGAACAGTAGTACATGTATGTGATTCAAAAACAAACAGAAGGGTGCCTGGGTGGTTCAGTCCAGTTAAACGTCCGACTTGACTCAGGTCACGATCTCGTGGCTTACAAGTTTGAGCCCCACATCAGGCTCTGTGCTGACAGCGCAGAGCCTGGAGCCTGTTTCGGACTCTGTATCTTCCTCTCCCTCTGCCCCTCCCCTGCTCGTGCTCTGTCTCTCAGTTTCTCAAAAATAAATAAACATTAGGGGCGCCTGGGTGGCTCAGTCGGTTAAGCGTCCAAGTTCAGCTCAGGTTATGATCTCACAGTTCGTGCATTCAAGCCCCGCATCGGGCTCTGTGCTGACAGCTGGGATCCTGGAGCCTGTTTCGGATTCTGTATCTCCCTCTCTCTGCCCCTCCCCTGCTCACGCTTTGTCTCTCTCTGTCTCTCAAAAATAAATAAATGTAAAAAAAAAAGAAAATTAAAAAGATAAATTTGGCAAACCTTTAAAAAAAATAAACGTTAAAAAAAAAAAAAGCAAACTGAACATTTTCTTGGTGGATAGAGGCATCTACACTTGATTTAAATTCCCGGCTCTGCATGCTGCTTGCAGGTCATGTCACTTGTCCTCAGTTTCTATATCTGTAAAATGGATTTAATTATAGTGCCTGCCTTCCAGAGTTGTTTGTGAGGATTAAATGGAATATAAAGCACTTAGCTCGGTCCTGGCACATGCCGCTGAGAACCTCAGTAAGCCCTCAGTCGTTTTGTTGCTGTTAATGGAGGAAGGTGGCACATACATGTTCCCTACAGGTCTATGCTGGAATATCATCCCGGCCCGGAGCTCTTTTTCTGTAATAGCACCTACCACCCACCATTATTCTCTGCCCCCTTTTACTCTTCTTCAGGGCATTTGCTAACATTGGACAGGCATATAGCTATTTATCTGTTTAGTATTTGCCTCTTCTTTTAAATTTTTTAACTTTTTTTTTAAATTTATTTTTGAGAGAGAGAGGGCTGGGGAGGGGCAGAGAAAGAGAGATACACACACACACACACGGAATCTGAAGCAGGCTCCAGGCTCTGAGCTGTCAGCACAGAGCCCGACGCAGGGCTCGAACCCATGAACTGTGAGATCATGACCTCATCAGATGCTTCACCGACTGAGCCACCCAGACGCCCCTGCCTCTTTTGCTAGAATGATACTCTGAGAGTAGAACCTTGACCTCCAGATGTTACTGGCACACAGTACTCTCCTGATAAATAATTGTCCACTTAGTGGTGGAAAGCAGAATGTGATACATTATTGAGCTGATCGCTTCAGGCCCCAGTGGAATGCCCATTTCAGAGTCTGTCCTTGTAATTAACTAGGTCAGAGCAACCTTTACTCCCAGACTCAGGTGGCACAGAGGAGCAGTTCAGATTCATAATTAAGTTCCCCTCTGTTGTCTCCCTGCACCCCTCCTGTTCTGGGGTCAGCTAGCAGGACCCCGGGCAAAGCTCTTTCCCTTGTCCCTGCAGGCCCCTGTCTGGTGTCCCTCCAGAAGCTGCGTTGGCCAGGCCGGAGCATCAGGACGGCGGGGAATCCCCGCGGGGCTCCGACCGAGGAGATACCGGCACATGGTGCTTCTGTGACCAGCTTGATTGAACCGAGTGGGGCCGGCCAGCTAAGTGTGGGGTGACACTTGCCTGTGCTGGGCACGACTGGGGTGGCTTCTCGACCTGACCCAGCCAAGAGGAGTGAGGGTGAGGGAGAGCCATTGAATGGAGCTCAGGATGGACCAGAGTAAACCTGAGGGCACCTGGTGGGCCGAATAATGGCCTCTCCAAAGATGCCCGTGGCCTGGTCCGTGGAACCTGTGATTATGTGATGTTGCACAGCAGAGGGCAAGGCGGATGGCGGGTGCAAATAGGCTCAAGGTCATAGCTGACCTTGAGATGGCAGGGGTCCTGGGTTATCTGGGTGGGCCCAGGTATCACGAGGGTTTTTGTATGTGCAAGAGGGAGACACAAGAGAGTAAATTCAGAGAGGCGGCAGTGTGACTGGCACTTGGTCTGGTGTCCTTGGCTTTGAAGATGGAAGCAGAGGCAGTGGGCCATGGAATGTGGGCAGCTTCTAGAAGCTGGAAGAGGCAAGGAAACGGATTCTCCATTAGAGTCTCCTGAAGGAACGCAGCCCTGCCCGAGACCCCTTTCAGATTCCTGACCTCTGCAACTGTATGATTGAATATTTGTGTTCTTTGAAGCCACCCAGTTTGTGGTGATTTGTAACGGCAGCCATAGGCGGTGAGTACAGGTAGGGGGTTCTGAACTTGGTGACGATTTGAGGATTCACATCTTCTTGGCCCAGATTTTTCACGGTTGCAGGCGCAGCTCCAGAAGGGCCTGCTAAAATTCATGTTACCCATCCCTGGCGGACAGTTCAGTAATCACACTTTCTAAGTTTGAGTCCCAGCCTCATCACATACAAGCTGTGTGTCTTCTCTGTCTCAATTTCCTCACCTCTCAAAGGGGCATCAAAACAAAACCTCCTTTCTAAGTAGTCATGGAGGTTAAATGAATTAATTCACTTCAAACGCATAGAAATAATGCCTGGCACGTAGTTAGTGTTGAGTTAATGCTAGGTGGTATTGTTAATTATCAATAACAATGTAAGATCACCATATTAAGAGTTTAACGATATAAACTTCATTTATTTCCATTACTGGTGTAAGAATTAAGGTTACTGACAGTAGTTCTCTACTGAGTGTGTAGGACCCTGTGTGCATGCAATTTTATTTAATCTTGAGAATAGCTCTAGGAGAGAAGTATTCTTAGCCTTAGTCAGAGATGAGGCTCAGAGAGGCTAAGTAACCTGTCTAAGGTCACACAGCAAATAAGGAAGGAAACTGTGTCTTTAAGAGACCAGGGAATAGTTTTTTGGGGAAATGGGGTGGGGTAGTGGAGAAGAATAGGAAAAGGGGAGAACAGAAGGAAAGAAGTGGGCTCTAAAAAAGTCAGCTGAAGAGGTTGTAAATAATAGTAATAATCAACATATGTATGGGTTTTTATGGGCCCCTTTGGAGAAGAAGGCAGTATCCCCACTTGGCTGGTGGATTGTTTGAGCCTCAGAGAAGATTAGTGATTTACCCAGAAAGTATACTACTGCTCGCAGTGGAATAAGCCCTAAATTCATGCATGTCAAATTCTGAATCACAGTCTTGTATAAAAGTTGATTCAGTGGATCAGAACTTGTATTATTAGGATGCTTTCTGTTGTAAGTGAGAGCAAATTCATTTTAAACTTGTGTAAACAGGGTGCCTGGGTGGCTCAGTCGGTTAAGCGTCCGACTCTTGATCTCAGCTCAGGGCTTCATCTCAGGGTCGTGAGTTCAAGCCCTGCGTTGGGCTCTGTATTGGGTGTGAAGCTTACTTAAAAAAAGTTTGTGAAACAATAAAGTGGATTTATTGGAGAGGTGCTGTGGGAGGAAGGACCGTGGGTGAAGTCCAGCAGCACCTCCCCTGCCCCCCCCCCCCATGGCACCAAGAACCATTTTTCTTTCGTCTCTACCTTTTATTTTTTTTATTTTTATTTTTTTCAATATATGAAGTTTATTGTCAAATTGGTTTCCATACAACACCCAGTGCTCATCCCAAAAGGTGCCCTCCTCAATACCCATCTCCCACCCCCCCCCCTCCCACCCCCCATCAACCCTCAGTTTGTTCTCAGTTTTTAACAGTCTCGTATGCTTTGGCTCTCTCCCACTCTAACCTCTTTATTTATTTTTTTTTCCTTCCCCTCCCCCATGGGTTTCTGTTAAGTTTCTCAGGATCCACATAAGAGTGAAAACATATGGTATCTGTCTTTCTCTGTATGGCTTATTTCACTTAGCATCACACTCTCCAGTTCCATCCACGTTGCTACAAAGGGCCATATTTCGTTCTTTCTCATTGCCATGTAGTACTCCCTTGTGCATATAAACCACAATTTCTTTATCCATTCATCGGTTGATGGACATTTAGGCTCTTTCCATAATTTGGCTATTGTTGAGAGTGCTGCTGTAAACATTGGGGTAGCAGTGCTCTCGCTGGGTCATAGGTCGTCTCTACCTTTTGTAATGTCCACTTTGTTCTCAGTTCTCCATGGTGGTGACACTTCTTCTTTCTCCTCCCAACTTTTGGTGCTTGTCTCGTAAATAGCCGAGACACCTGTAAATCCCACGTCCTCACCCTCCATCACTGGGGACAAGAGAGTAGCATCTTTGCTGTGATGGGATTGATGTGGATTAGGCGGCCCTTCTAGATCTAATCGCCAGCAAGCAGGTGAAGGACTCTGCTGATTGCCTGGTTCTAATGAGGGCCTGGCCCGGGAGCTTTGCCCCGAGTGTGCGGCTGAGGGTGCAGGAGGATTTGTTTATGAACGACGGCCAGGGGCTGTTAGCAGAGGAGGGGGATGTATGTGTGGGTTGGGGTGGGGACAACGTAGAGCCAGTGCAGCATGGCCTTTGGGAAGGTTTCTTCCTGCCTAGTGCCTTGGCTTTCTCGTCTGTGTAATGGGGCTGGCGGCAGCGTCTCTTCTAAGGACTGGCTGACGTGCCTGGTACGTCAGGTGCTCAGCTGCCTGTCGTTATTCTGCCCCGGGAGACGGATGAGAGGTGACACCACTCAGTAGAAATTTCACGAACTCCCGAAGCACGCGGGCCAAGCCCACTTGGGCTCGTGCCCCACATCCTCGAGTGTCGGCGCTGAGGGCGGGGGATGGGGCGCATAAAAGGGTGACCGAGCTGTGGAGGCGTCCTGTGGAAGAAGCCGCGGCCGGGGGAATCCGCGACGCACCTTCTGTACGAAGGGTTCCTTGGACCACATTCCCCCCGCCGGGCGCCCTCCTGGGCCAGCGCTGGTGACTGTTTCCTGGACTGGCCTCCCCCCAGGTTGAATGTTGTCACCAGCATCGGGCCGACGGCCGCTCCGTCCGCAGAATCAGAGAGCAGAGGTCACGCCAGCCTGATTTCCGAAGCCCCCCAGATCCGGGGGGCAGGGCCGCGGGGAGGAGGAGCAGGGTGGCGGCCAGCCCCAGGGTGGGGAGCCACGAGGGGCCGGCAGGCTCCCCGGGAATCGGGATCCTTCCCGAAGCCATCCAGCGGGCCCTCTGCGTCACTGTTGCCCACAAAACCCCGGATGGCGGGGTCACGCTGCGGGTCTCCGGGGACGGTCAAGGCGGGGCAGGGGTCCCTTCGCACAGAAGATTCCATCCAGTCCCGGCCAGCGAGGGCCGCGCCGGAGGCCCTGACGCTGTTGTCTGCCCTCCGGTGACGGTCGTCAGGGCCACCGTTGGCCGGCTGAGGCAGGGGGCCCGTGGCCTACTGTCTGCTTCCCACAGCAGTGCAGCGTCATGTTCAGAAGTCCATCTTCCCTCTTCCCGTGTCCCCCCTCCCCTGCCTCCCCCTCCCGCCTCTCCCTCTGGGTCAGGGAGGGCGTGTAGTAGGCGTGTGGCTTCGAGCGGGAAGCTGCTTCTGAAGAGCCAGCGCCTCCTTTGCTGAGCTGAGTGGTTTTCGGCCTCCCGTTGCCGGAGTCCCGTATCCTTAGATGCTCCCTGGTTTCCTCCTGCTTACTTCCTGATTCGAGCGTTTCTCTGCGCTTTAAGCTTCCTGACTCCGGCCCGTGCTGGTGACAGTGGTGGCGATCATCAGTAATTATTAGCATCTGCTGCTGACAGTCACCGCTCGTCTCTGGACCCGGCCAGTCCCGGGCGAAGCACCTCTCGTGTCAGGCCGTTTGAAAGTGGCCGAAACCCTTCCAGGCCCTTGCATTTTCCTGACCATTTTACTGGTGAGGGGACTGAGGCTTGGACAAGTGAGGTGACCCGCGCGGGTTCGCACGAGGTCAGGGCCTGAGTTTCAGGCCGTAGCTACAAAGCCGGGGGTCCTAGCCAGGTTCCACTTGGATGCGTTATTTTTTTCTTAAAAGCAAAATAGGAAATGATGTTGGGCAGGGGAGGTGGGGGGGAGGCATGGCATGGGTACCCAGTAACTTCTGGGTACCTGCCAGGTGAGGAGGAGAGGAGCGAAGAGTGAATACACATGGTCCTGGCACTGAGGTCCTTGCATGGTCCTTGTAGGACAGAGGTGTGGCTCAGTCGGTTAGGCATCTGGCTTCGGCTCAGGTCATGCTCTCATGGTTCAGAAGTTTGAGCCCCATATCGGGCTCTGTGCTGACAGCCTGGAGTTGGCTTTGGATTCCGTGTCTCCCTCTCTCTTTGCCTATACCCTGCTCACACCCAGTCTCTTTCTCTCTCAAAAAATAAATAAAACTTAAAAAAAAAATCATTGCAAAGGTTGGTGGGGAGGAAAGCCGTTTTGGAGCAGGGTTGGGGGAAAGGAAAACTTCTTAAAGGAGATATCCAAGTTGGGTTTTGAAGGATGTGTAGGAGTTTGTTACAGCAGAAAGACATTGTAGGGAGAGCATCTAGCAAGAAGTATCTCAAAGAATCATTGATTTGACCAGCAACTGGGGATTGCCTTGAAAGCAGGAACCCTGGCCCTCTTGAATCTCAAGAGCCTTGAACAATGCCTGACATGTGCTTGGTACATGCTTCTTTGAGCGAATGCCTGTGTTGACACATTGGAGTGGGAGAAATTATAGTAGAAACAGATGGGGCTCAAATGTGGAAGGCCTCATGAGCCGTAGCAAGGATCAGCTTTTGAAGGTGATAGGGAGCCATTTGAGGTTGTTACCCAGAGGGGAGAGGACAATCAGATCTGTCCTATTTATTAACACAAATATTAAAAAAAATTTTGAGAGAGAGAGAGACAGAGTGCGAGTGGGGGAGGGCAGAGAGAGAGGGAGACATAGAATCCAAAGCAGGCTCCAGGCTCTGAGCTGTCAGCACAGAGCCCGACGCAGGACTTGAACCCATGAACCCTGAGATCACGACCTGAGCTGAAGTCAGACGCTCAACCGACTGAGCCACCCAAGCCCCCCTGTTAACACAAATATTTAAGTCTGTAGATTTTCCTCTGAGCAGGAGAGTCTTACTGCTTTTAAGCACACATGGAAAGATCTTCCAATTTCACTCAACACCAAGGGAAAAGGAATTTAAGCTCCAGAGAGGTATTTTCCACCACCACGTCTGCAGAGGTCGGAAAGCTTGTAATACACGGTGTTGGGGAACTTGTCGTGCTTGTGCCTTGTTAGGTGGAGTATAAATTGATACCCCTGTGGGGGGCAATGTCTGTCTAAATTTTAAAAGCGGGCACCTTTTGTCCCAGCGGGTTCCCTTTTGGAAAGTCATCTTACAAATATGCTTGCGTGTGTGGGAAATGAGGCACTTTCCAGGTTGTCAAATCCCTGCTGCATTGCTTGTCTCTTAGAGCAACCCAGTACCCACTCAGCAGGAGGCTGGTCAAATAAAGTCAAGTCCATCATACAGCGGAATTCCAAGCAACTGGAACAAAGAATGAGGAAACACATTGTGTGCGGGGTAGGATGACCTTTCAGATCTGTTATTAAGTGAGAAAAGCTGGGCGCCCAGCTGGCTCAGTCGAAAGAGCACGTGACTATTGATGTCAGGGTCCTGGGTTTGAGCCCCACGCTGGGTGTAGAGAGTACTTCAATAAACTTAAAAAAAATTCTTCAGAGAAAAAAGCAAGGGACAGAACAGTGTAAGAAGTATGTGGCCTTCCATTTGGTAACAGAAAATATGTATTTTTGTTAATATACACGCATAAAATAGTTTCTGGCAGGATGCACAAAAAAACAATAATGGTTGCTCCTAGAGACAGGACCTAGGGACTCAGGGTGGGAAGATGGCTGGTCACTTTTCCTTTTTCAAAAGAAATAAAATTAAGTTCTCAAGAATAAGATCTCTAGGGGCGCCTGGGTGACTCAGTCAGTTGAGCATCCAGCTTCAGCTCAGGTCATGATCTCACAGTTTGTGAGTTTGAGCCCCAGGTCGGGCTCTGTGCTGACAGCTCAGAGCCTGAAGCCTGCTTCAGATTCTGTGTGTCCCTCTCTCTCTGCGCCTCCCCTGCTCACTCTCTGTCTCTCTCTCTCTTTCTCTCTGTCAAAAATAAATAAACATTTAAAAAAACTAAAAAAAAAAAAGGAATAAGACCTCTATTTTATTGATTAAAATCAGCGTCTGGTATTTTTTTTAAAAAGCAAGATACAGAATGGGTTATGTATTGTGCTTTCTGGGGAAACAAGATAATGTATCTGGAAGATACTTGGATGTTAGCAATGGTAGTTTTGCCTGTGGGGTGGAATGGGGGCTGCAGATTCGGGGAGGGAGGCTTCTCTTTCACCACATGTATGCCATTGTGTGTGATTTGAAAAATTTTTAGCTCACAGAATTAACACAGAGAAACATGGCTGGATGCCTGGGTGGTTGGGTGTGTGGGTGGGTGGTTGATGGGTGGGCATGTGTGCATGCATGGTTGCATTTGTAGAGGATGGGTGGATGGGTGGATGCATGCATGGGTAGATGGCTCAGTGGGTAGGTGGAGGAGTTGGTGCACGGATGGGTGAGCGGGTAGCTGACTAGATAGACTAGTGGATGGATGATGTGTGGACGGGCTCATGGATGGGGGGGTAGGTATGTATCTGGATGCATGCATGGATGTCTAGATACGTAAGGTAACTTGGCTGCGCTGGGTGGAAGGAAGCCCTGAGGGGGGGCCCGGAGGGCTGAAGCAGGGGAATGGTTAGGAAATGACTGCGGGAGTCCAGGCAAGGAATAATTGGGGATGTCTCACACACGAACCGACCTTCTGGTATACACAAGTGCATACATTAAGGCGCAGCATTGTGTTCCACTGGAAGGGCACATTCTTTGGAATGAGGTTTTTCTGGCAACTGGTCAAGGAACGGCTCTGTATGTAACACAACCGCCAACAGTTCAATCTCGTTTGCACCACCACCTGAAGAATTACAGGTGGCGTGAAAGTAGTTAAAATAATGGGTCTTCGACATAAATCATTCTTCTTCCTGATCACATTCTTGTTGACGAGGCCGTCTTCCACATGCCCAAGTCCCCAGAGGCAGGACTTTTGTCCTTTTTCGGGTTTCTTTGTGTCTAGAAGTTTCCCAGCTAACCCCTTTGTGTGTGGTGACCTTTTCAAGTTTATTTCTCAATGATTTCTTGTTCTTGGTTCTGGAAAAAATAATTGTTGATATCGTAGAATAATTACACCTCAGAAGAAGCCGTTCAGGTGCCTCGTTAATACCCAGAGCTCCCTCACTCGCTCACTCTTTTTAAAAGTCAAATCCTTTCTTTTTATTAAGCATCTTAATAACCATTTTGAAGTGTAGACTTGAGTAGCGTTAAGTATATTCACGTTGTGTATAATGAGGTCTCTTTTCTGAGAAGCTCGAAGCTTGTAGTTTGATCAGATAGTCAAATGTGCTTTTTAAGTGAAATGATCTTTCTGTTCCCATTACCTTCTTGTTTTTTCAATGTTCTTTGATGTGGCTTTAAGGCTTGTCACGGAGCCCTAAGATTCCAGGTTCCTTGGAGTTCCTTGGTGGTCTCGCTGAACTGAATGTGTGGAGGCTGTTGGGATCGGGGATCTCTGGAGCTTTCTGGAAGGCACGTCGGCCAGTGGTGGGGAGAGATTGCTGGGTGAGAAGTAGGCTGCATGGGGCCTTGACCTTGTCCTAAGCCAGGCCGCTCCCCAGCTCCTGGCGAGGGCTGTAAAACAGGATTTGGGGTTCCGTGCTGCCAGACTTTCCTGCTTTTCTGAGAGAAGCCAGATCTAAGTTTTTTCATGAAGTTTCCCGATTTTGGATGTTGGCAGCTAAGCGAAGATGATTTTTAAAAGCATGGGAAAACAGGAGTAACGACAAACTGTCTCTGGGCCAAATTGGCCTGAGGGCCACCTGCTTTAGACCTCTAATCTTACCTGACCGAGTCATGGTAGAAATAGGAAATTAAGACCCACGGTTGGGGAATAACTTTCCCAAAGTTGTGTAACTGGTCAGTGGTCAAATCAGGACTCGAATTCAGTTCTTCATTATAGAAGTCCTAACTGTTGGTTGAAAGTTTTTTTCCTGGGCAGATAAACCCATTCTGTTGATTACGTGTCTGGCTACTTATCTGTTTGACATGTTTCTTTTTTAAGTTAAAAGCTTTTTATTTTAGACAGAGGGTGCAAGTGAGGGAGAGGGGCAGAGAGAGAGAGAGAGAGAGAGCGAGCGAGCGAGAGAATATCTTAATCAGGCTCCACCCTCTGCTTAGAGCTCAACACAGGGCTCCATCCCATGACCCTGGGCTCGATCCCACGACCCTGGGATCATGACCTTAGCCAAAATCCAGTCAGACATTCAACTCGCTGAGCCCTCCCGGGCGCTCCTATTTGGCATGTTTCTAATGAAATACGTGTGGGTTTTTTTTTAAAAATAAACAATTAAACCAAGTTTATTTCTGAGGCTGGATAACTTAGTGGTTCGGTGCAGGGACTTCCGAACCAAGTTGGCTGGGTTCGAATTGGGCTTCAGATCTTACCAGCGGGGTGATGCAGGAACGAATCACCAAACCTCTGTGTGCCTTAGCTTTCCCTCGTGAAAGGGGAATGATGAAGTCCTCACAGAATGAAGGGAGGCAATCCATATGAAGAACTTAGAACAGGGTCCCCTTAGCACAGAGGACTGCCGTTTGGGGGTTAGCCATGATGCCGATGCAGGTGATGCTGGCGGTGGTGGGGATGAAGCAGACTTTCTAAAGCCCTCAGCTGACAAGATTGCAAAGTAGAATGATTCATGACGACCAAAGGATTCCTTAGCTGACAGGAGAATACCCTTCCGGGTTCCTCCAAATGGCAGTGCCGATCTCTTGGACGATTGTGGAACTTGCGACAGGTCCTAGGACCTCTTATGTGAGACAGGGCCTGCCTCAATTCTTTCTTTCTTTAACGTTTAAGTTTGTTTATTTATTTTGAGGGCGGGAGGGGCAGAGAGAGAATCCCAAGCAGGTTACGAGCTGTCCGCACGGAGGCCAACGCAGGGCTGAAACCCACAAAGCGGAGGTCATGACCTGAGCCGAAGTGAAGGATTGGGGGCCCAGCCGACTGAGCCGTCCAAGCGCCTCTCTATTTCTTATTTTTTGTTTCATAGTCTTGCTGGCTCCTGGTCTGTCCAGTTTACGTGTGCTGCCTCAGAGGGCCTCAGGTGGACGGAGGGCCTTGTCTGTCTTCCTCAACCCGTCGTATCTAGCTTTGAACTCCATGCAGATGCCTGTGCCTCTTTGGTGCAGCCTCTTGACCGTGACCCTGTGTTTCTGTCCGCAGGAGTGGAGTGTCACATGGAACACCAGCAACCCCGACTTCACCAAGTGCTTTCAGAACACCGTCCTCGTGTGGGTGCCTTGTTCTTATCTCTGGGTCTGCTTCCCTTTCTACTTCCTCTATCTCTGCCACCATGACCGGGGCTACATTCAGATGACATATCTCAACAAAACCAAAACTGTGAGTCGCTTGGGATTTCCTCCTGGTGGGGGAGGTGGGGTGTGCTCGGGTGGGGGTGGCGGCTGGTGAAGACTGACCTGCTTCTTGTACTTCATTGGCCCTGAGTTCCTTTTTCTAGAAGGCGGACGAGTGATGTGGTGGATAAAGGCTGAGGCTCTGGGTTCAGACGTGGGTGCAGACGCTGGCTCCTTGGCTCGCCGGCCGTATGACCCGAGGCTGTCTTTTTTATTACCCCAAAAGTGTTGTTACCTTGACATAATTTCAAATTGCGGAAGCCCGACAAGGAAGATCCCAGGAGCTCCCGCTAGCCCTGTACACCCGCTAGTCACGTTCACGATTTCTAACACGTTTCCACCTTTGTTTTGTGCTTTGCTCTGGCACTCTCCCTGGACGCGTTTATTTTTTCCTGAAGCATCTGAGAATCGGAACCATCCCTGCCACATGGACCCTTGATTCTTCAGTGTGTCTTTTCTCAAAACAGGGATATTCTCTCACGTAATGGCAGTACAGTTAGTGGAGGCCATGGGCGTAATACTTTTAAAAAGAATCTACGGCCTGCGTCCGATTTTGTCACTTGTCCCAATACTGTCCTTTCCAGCACCCCCACCCCCCTCCAACCTCAGCTCGGGATCCTGTCCAGATCCTGTGCTGCTTTTAGTCACGGGGGGTCTCTTTTGGTTTTCATATTTCCCAAGACTGATTTCCATAGAAAGAGGGTAACTTGAGTGGTTTCACTGAGGCTGTCCCTTTGCCCATAGGACCCTCATCCAAACCTGTCTCATTCATCCCACGTGAAACGCTGTCGATTTCCCGGTCCTCAACTAGATCCAATGTCTTTCTCTTGAGCACTTTGTACTTTTGGGGGAGAGCAACGTCTCCCTTTAAAATGTTAAACAGAGGGGCGCCTAGGGGACTCAGTCGGTTAGGCGTCTGACTTGATTTCGGCTCAGGTCATGATCTCACAGTTTGTGAGTTCGAGCCCCACATAGGGCTCTGTGCTGACAGTGCGGAGCCTGCTTGGGATTCTCTCTCCCTCTCTCTCTGCCCCTCCCCTGCTCGTGCTCTCTCTCTCTCTCAAAATAAATCAATAAACTTAAAAAAAAAAACAGAACTGAGAAACAGTCTTTAAAAATTAAAAAAAAAAAAGTAAAACGGATTTTACCAAAAAACAAAACAAAAAGCCTTGCCTAGAAGCCCTCCAGTAGCTTCTTACCACAGGGAATAAAATGTTCACAGTGGCCCAGCTTGATCTGGCCCCGGGTTCCTCTTCAGCCATCTACCCCATTCATTGCTCATTACATAGCAACCATAAGCCAGTCACGTATGTTCGTACCTCAGGGCTCTTGCACTTGCTGTTCTCTCTGCCTGAATTGTTCTTTCCTTCAGATAGCCACGTTTGGCTCACTACCTGTATGTCACCAGATTGGAAAGGCCTTTCCTGACCACCCTGTGTCATGTGCTACCTTTTCATGTCGCTTACTGGGTCTGGTATTCTATATTTTTCCAGTTTGTTTCTTGCCCATTTCTTCCCACGAGGGTCTCAGCTCCACAAAGGCATGGATTTTTGTGTGTTTTGTTCCCTGTTGTATCCTTGGCACTTTGAAAAGTATGTGGCCCTTGGTGGGCCCCCAGTGAACTTGGGTTGGGTGAATGTTGTTTAATGAACGCTTATTATAGGAGGGGCCTTATGCAAGCATCCAGGGTGGCAGATGGAGGTCAGCCGTAGACTGAGATCTTGAGTTGTCAGGGGAAGGGAAGAGCAGTGCACGGACAACGGGAGTCGTGCCTTGGGTATGAGAGGACGTCGTACTGTGTTTACAAACTGGTGTGTGATGCCCCAGAGGGTGGCTCCCCCTCCCCAGGACTTGCGTGTGTTCCAGAGGGTGTGTGGTGTGCTATGTCTAAGGACAGCTGATGGTTGAGGGCCTGGCTGGTCCCTCCAAGGCTGAGCTTTTGGTGGGGAGTTGTGGGGCGGGGGGTGCTAGGGAAAGTTCCAATGCTGTCCCTTGTAAGACGTGTGTCCTTCTTTTCCAGGCCTTGGGATTTTTGCTGTGGATCGTCTGCTGGGCAGACCTCTTCTACTCTTTCTGGGAAAGAAGTTGGGGCAAAT
Source organism: Felis catus (assembly GCF_018350175.1). Classification (NCBI taxonomy): domain Eukaryota; kingdom Metazoa; phylum Chordata; class Mammalia; order Carnivora; family Felidae; genus Felis; species Felis catus. The sequence continues at coordinate 28,303,536 of NC_058383.1, read as the reverse complement.
TCCTGGCCCCAGTGTTTCTGGTCAGCCCAACCCTCTTGGGCATCACTATGGTAAGTAGGAGCCAGCTGCCTAACAGGACCCACGGAGACCAAAACTAGCGGCCAGCGTTTAGAAATTCGGGGCACCTGTGTGGCTCTGTCGGTTAAGCGTCCGGCTCAGGTTGTGATTTCATAGGTTCGTGAGTTCGAGCCTCGCCTCTGGCTCCCCACTGACCGTGCAGAGCCTGCTTGGGATTGTGTCTCTCCCTCTCTCTCTGTCCCGCCTCTGCTCATCCTCTCTCTGTTTCTCAAAGTGAATGCATAAACTGAAAAAAGAAATGAGAAGATCTCACATCTCCCGGTAAAAATCCAAAAATCTGGCTCCTCTTGAAAAAGTCACAGGCGGCACCAGCAGCCTCCTAGTTTTCTCGGGCCAGGAGTTGGAGACAAGACCGACTCAGTTCCTGTCCTCATGGAGTATATGTCTGGTTGTGCGAACAGACACTCGATGAATGAGTCTCTAAAAAGGCACAAAATGTTTGCTCTTGTGCGAAGCACTGCAAGGGTGAAGTTTGACAAATGTATTGGGTCTGGGGGCTAGGCAGGAAGGAGTGATGGAGCTGAAGCTGAAGGATGAGCAGGATGTTACAAAGTTGCATAGTCTGCGGGCAGAGGACTCTCCATTTGGAGAGAATAACACGTGCAACAGTCCTGGGGTCACAGGAGGAAATGGAGAGTTGGCCTGTGTGGCTGACGGAGAGGGAGTAAGAGTGGAGGAAGGCAGCTGGGACGGCAGCAAGGGCAGAGGGCTGACCTCATAGGACCTTGAGCTTCAGGTTAAGTGGGTTTGGTTTTGTTCTTCATTCCCAAACTTGGGTTGTAAAACTTCCCTTGCACCATGGGCCCCTTTCTCCTTGGCCAGTCAGGTCTCAGGATAATGTCCTTAACACAAACGCATAGGATCACAGAGGACACCCTTCAGGCACACACATGGATATATGTGAAGAATTTGTGATTACATTTATGTTTCCACTTGAGGTTTAACTTACATGTGGTAGGACTCACTTTTTCTTCTTAAATAAGTTCCTAAGTTTTGATAAACCCGCTCACACTGCCAGCTCCACAACCGAGATCTGCAGCAGCCCATCACCCCCAAAAGCTCCGTCGTGCTGCCCCCCCTCTGTGGGCAGCCCCAACCTCCACACCCCCGTCCCCTGGCAACTACTGGTGTGTTTTCTGTCCGTGTCACTTTGCCTTTTCCAGAACGTCATGTGAATGGCACTCTGCTGGCTGGGGCAATTTGAGGCTGACTTCTCTGACCTGTTGTGTGAATCCAGAGAGGTTTTTGTTTTTTTTTTTTTTCAAGCTGCTCAGTGTATCTGAGGGCATGGTTTTGCCATACAGTGTTTATCCATTGTTGAGTAAAACCAGTTAGCAAAAGGGGTGCGTGTGTGGCTCAGTCGGTTAAGCATCCCAGTCTTGATGTCACGGTCATGAGACAGAGCCCCAAGACTGGCTCTGCTCTGGGCATGGAGGCTGCTTAAGATTCTCTCCCTCTCCCTCTGCCCCTCCCCCTCGCACGTTCTGTCATTCATAAATAAATAAACAAATAAATGCACGCAGTGAAAGATTAAGAAACAAAATAGATATATGCATTTCAAATCAAGATCTACCAGCGGGTAGGATGCCTCTGTGATTCCCGAGTAGTGATGACTATACGTGATATTTGGACATGTAATGTCTTCAGTTGTATATTTTCCGATAGGATTTCTTTCTTAATTTTCTTTTTTAATGTTTCTTTTGGCGAGAGCACGAGCTGGGGAGGGGCAGAGAGAGAGAGGGAGACACAGAATCGGAAGCAGGCTCCAGGCTCTGAGCTGTCCGCATAGAGCCTGATGCGGGGCTCGAACTCATGAACTGTGAGATCATGACCTGAGCCGAAGTCGGACACTTAACCGACTGAGCCACCCGGGCACCCCTTCAGGTGGGATTTCTAATGGTGACGGTGTCCCAGGTACTACTAATACTACGTGGTTTATTGCCATCACTCACAGCTGGGGATGCTGATGAGGGAAAGTGAAGCTATAGTTGTTTTCCTGTCCAAGTTCATGGATCTCTGGGTCCCAGCCACAGCCCGTCCTTGGACCCCAGGTTGAAACCCCAAGTCCTGAAGGGAGAGGTTTTGAGCGAGGTTGTGTCACGCCTGGCTTTGTATATTGAAAAGCTGACTGTGGCCTCTTGAGTGGAGAACGGATTGGATTGTTGGGGCAGAACTGGAAGCTGGGAGTCCAGTGGGGGGCCCGTGGGGTGACCCAGAGTGTTGGGAGGGGGCTGAGGCCAGGGTGAGCAGTGGCTAAAGTGAGGATCTGCCTTGATGGCAGATCTGCAAGTTTCTGATAGATTGTAGGGAGTGAGAGAGATTCCGCCCCCCCCCCCCCCCCCCCCCCCCCACCGCCCGAGGTGCATAGATGAGGACAGACAGGCGGTTGTGTTTCTGGGGAGTAAGGGCAGGGGCCGTGGGTGACCCTTCAGCTCCTCGTGACTGGCTTTGGGGACATGCCTCGGGAGGCCAGCTCTGCTTGTCTGGAGAATGACCGTGGCAGTTCCTTCTGTAGAGGAAAAAGTAGTTTTATCATTTGTTTTCTCTCCCTGATCGTAAAATCGGTGTGAAATGGAAGTAATAGCCTCAGGTGTCAGGAATGACATAAAATCCCATTCTCCCCCGCCAGCCATCATTCTCATAAAGTCCCCTGTAGGTGACATGCGTAATTGTAGGTAGATTTAAAAAAAAGCTTCATTTCCTTTTGAAGGAGAACAGTTACCACTGTTGCCCAGAGGAGAAGAATTCGTCTCAGTCAGGGATGGGATTTGAACATAGCTCTTCCTACCTGTAAATAAAGGCTTGGCCCACTGCCTGTTTTTGTCAATAAAGTTTTATTGGCACTCAGCCATGCCCATTCATTCAAGAAAAAGTGGGCCTATGTCCCAAAAAACATTTTTTTAATGTTTACTTATTTTTGAGAGACAGAGACAGAGCATGAGCAGGGGAGGAGCAGAGAGAGAGAGGGAGACACAGAATTCGAAGCAGGCTCCAGGCTCTGAGCTGTCAGCAAAGAGCCCGATGTGGGGCTGGAACCCACCAATGGTGAGATCATGACCTGAGCCAAAGTCGGAGGCTTAATCGACTGAGCCACCCAGGTACCCTGCCTACATCTGTTCTAAACTGAGCTTCACCCCCAACTTTTCATCCTGCCCCAGATCTATTCATGATCTTCTTAAATTCCCGCAACCTTCACGTTAGATGCTGTTGGCATTTCCGTTTTGCAGATGAGGCAGCGGAAGCTCAGGGAAGTTCAGTGAGTTGCTCAGGGTCACCCAGCAAGGTGAGAGCGGAGCTGGTCCTGGAGCCAGGTCCCCCCCCCCCCCCCCCCAGGCTGTTTTTTGCACCACTGAGCTGAGGACAGCCCTGCTCCAGTCCTGACAGCTGCCGGGATTGTGGGCGGCCGTGGGGCCCGGTCTTTTGACAACTCCTGTTGTATGCTTCTCTCTTCCAGCTGCTTGCTACCTTTTTAATTCAGCTCGAGAGAAGGAAGGGAGTCCAGTCCTCGGGGATCATGCTCACTTTCTGGCTTGTAGCCCTACTGTGTGCCCTTGCCATCTTGAGATCCAAAATCATGACTGCCTTAAAAGAGGTAAGTGGTGGCCTCGAGCAGCCCTTGGGAAAGGTGCTTATTCCTTCCAGCTTATGCAGAAATTGTGCATTGCCCTGGGATCCAGACAATGAGTAGTATATGGGCCCAGCTCTTCCCCCAGGGATTTCGCTAGCTCATTCAGCCTTTCATCTAGAACCTTCTTTCTTCAGAGCCCCATTTACTTGTGTAGCTTCAGGGGCCCATGTGGGTTCTCTAGGGGTGGGAGCCCCAGACAGGTGCACACCGCCCTCTGAGCCCCAGTCAGCAGTGAACAGCAAGGCAAGTCAACTGTAGATAATCTTTAGTGTGCACCAGAGCTGAGCGGGGAGTGGTGTTCGCAGAGCGGCTGCCCCCCTAGGGGGCCCGATACTTGACCAAGGTTTTTTTCCGCGAAGAATCTTACTGACTGCTGACAATTACTCCGACAGGGTTTCTGAGCCTTTGCACTAATGGACATTTTGGACCAGAGATGTCTTTGTTGTAAGAGACTGTCTTGACCTTTGTAGGATGTTTGCAGGGCATCCCTCGCCTCCGCCCATGGATTCCAGTAGCAGACCCCAAATTAGGGTGAACAAAAATGTCTCCAGATGCTACTAGATGTTCTTTGGGAGGCAAAATCCTCTGTGATTGAGAACCACTTATCTGTTTATACATGGAGAAACTCAAGTGCACAGAGGCTGAGTGAATTGACAAAACCCCATGGCCAGTACGAGCAGGGCCAGGCCTTGAATGTGGGCTGGTTACCTCTCAAGCCTGAGCCTCCTTTTGCCACATTGGATGCCCTCACCAGGCATCCGGGAGCACGCTGTGATGGGACTGCCTCTCTTCTGTTAGGGCAGGAAAGCTTATTACTGGGTCTGCACCTGCTCCCCGGCTTCTGCAGGCTGCTTCCAGAAAGTGACCTTCTCTTCCTCCTTCCTTGCCACACTTCTAGGGTGCTGAAATTGACGTGTTTCGCGATGTCACTTTCTACATTTACTTTTCCCTCGTGCTGATTCAGCTCGTGTTGTCCTGCTTCTCGGACCGATCGCCCCTGTTCTCTGAAACCATCCACGACCCCGTAAGTGTGATCGGAGACACGGGTGTGTGTGTTTGTGTGAAAAATACTATACGGTGTTAGCTAACATCGATTAGACACTTGTTCTGTGACAGTATCATCCACGTGGGATCTCGTTCCATCTTCCCCCCCTACCCCGCCGAGGCCCAGAGAGAGAGGTAACATCCTCCTTCCCACTCTACAGATGGAAAAACTGAGGCCTCTGTGTGGCTAGGGGGACTTAAGGAAGGAATCTGCTTCATACTTGTAAACGTCTGTGTCTTATAGGCCTGCCGGTTTGATCATTTGGTTGCCATAGCGATTTTAGAAAACGTGAGCAAAACATTTAAACGTGAAGATATTTCCCCTTCTAACAATGCAGGTTTTCTAGAATAACGAGAAGTTGTGTCACTGTTCGGGCCATTGCCCCCCACAGCAGTACTTGAGCTCCGCGGAGGAGTGTGGCCCTAGTCTACACAGTGCCCAGCACTCCCTCTTGTATTACACAGTCTGCTTCCTTCTGTCATGGTATGTCCCTGGCCCTTGAGGGATTTGAGTTTGAGACCCTGAGTCTCTTCTGTTATTTTGAGGGAAGCAGGAATCTTCTCTGGACCAGTGGGTGTGAGTGGGTGCGGTAGAAATGACCAATCTTCCTGTTGACAGAATAAAAGGGAACATAGTCGTTGACCACTGTTGCCTCCGTTCTTCCTCCTGGCTTCCCCCTTTTCCTTCCTCTTTGCCCCTCTCCCTCCTTTCTCCTGCTTCTTCCCTCCCTCGTTCCATCTGGTGCCAAGTGCCAGGCCCCGGTCTGGGCACAGGGCTGTGGCAGTGCCTAACACAGAGATCTTGCCCACCTCAGGCTTATGTTGTCGTGTGGGCCGGAGGGATAGTCTGTAACCCTGGACCCAAGTGTATATCAGTCAGGTGGCAGTGAATCTTGAGGAGGAGAGGAAAGCATGGAGAAGAAATGCACGTGATGGTTGAGGGTCGTGTGCAGTTTCGAGTTGATAGGAGCCATCAGGAAAGGCCTCCCTCATGAAACCTCACTGCGGTGCGGGAGCGAGCTGAGCAAATACCAGATGAAGAGTGGTCCAGGCAGGGTTGGCAAGTGCAAAGGCCCTGGGGCAGGAGCTGCCATGGACTGTCAAGGGAGCAGCAGGAAAGGCCAGTGTGCCTGGAGCAGCGAGAGGCCACGGAGGGCTAAGACATGGCGTCTCAGAGGTGGGGACCATCGCCTGTAGTTGTGTGAGCCTTTGGACTTTACTCTGAGTGGGAGGGGAACCTTTGGAGCATTTATTTGACGCTTTGTTCGTGGCTAGTCAGCTGTTAACTGGCGAAGTGGCAGCAAGGGCAGTTCTCAGCTGCTGCGATTCTCTGGGGTTTGGCCTGAGCCTCATCAGAAGGCTGAGGCTGCCTTCGTGGGGGACGAAGGCAGCTGTGGGGAATCGGCTCTGAGGAGCCAAGTTTTTACGTCTAAAAAACATAGGTGTGCGTGTTTGCATATGGGCATGTTGTTGTACGTGTGCACGCGCATCTGTTTTCGTTCACGTGTGCGTGTGCATATGCGCGTTAGCGTGTTCTTGGGCGCGTGTGTGTGTTTGTACGTGTGCAAAGTTCACAAGGGCAGCGACGACGCCTGGGGCGCCCACTGGATCCCGGCTCACGCCTGCCACAAAGGAAGAGAGGGGCTCACATGTCTGTGGCTGCCGTGTCTCCTGCTGAGCAGGGTTTGTGCGCATGGCGGTGGGTGTTGGTCAGCGGCATGTCCCCATCAGGAAACATTTATTTATTTTCAATTTATTATGTTTTTTTACATTCATTTTTGAGAGACAGAGCACAAGCGGGGGAGGGGCAGGGAGAGAAGGAGACGCAGAATCGGAAGCAGGTTCCAGGCTCCGAGCCATCAGCACAGAGCCCGACGTGGGGCTCGAACTCACAGACCGCGAGATCATGACCTGAGCTGAAGTCGGACGCTTAACCGACGGAGCCACCCAGGCACCTCGGGAGAGGGAATTTCTGATGTCTGGTTCCCTCTGGGGATCTGGGTAAAAATTCCTTTTTCTTCTTTCCCCGGGTGCCCATACGTTAGGGTGGTTCGTAGAGCTGGCTTCTTCCTCCGTTGTGCTTTCTGCGTTCCCAGCAGCCTGGGCCTTGGGCCTGCTCTGCCACACTGGGGCAGCTGGAGGCTGGGTTGCCCAGGACTGGGACGCTCCGTCTCTTGTCCCCAACCATTCAATTTTAGGAGTCTAAGCTTACAGAGATGGTTGGACCGTTAGACCCTAACTCACACCCTGAATCTGATGGTGACAGCACGAAGCCTGCTTGGGATTCTCTCCGTCTCCCTCTCTCTTTCTGCGCACTCCCGCTCTCAGAATAAAAAAACTAGTAGTTTATTGTTACGTTTCATAGTCCTGGCTGTTGCCCGGGCTCAGCTGCGGTTCTCCCTCGGGGTTTCCCTGATGGTAGCAGTGGGAAGGCGACTTCTCACTCGCTGGGCTGGTGGTTAGCACCAGCCCCTGGCCGGAGCCTCAGCTAGGGTTGACGGTCCATGTCAGGGTGGCCTGGGTGACGTCACAGTGTGGTGGCCCATGTCTGAGAATGAGTGTTCCTAGAGAGAGTGCCAGGCGGAAGCTGTGTCACCTCTTACGACCTAGTCCCAGATTTCACACAGTGTCACTCCTGCCACAGTCTGTTGATGGAGGCATTCACAGAAGTCAGCCTGGGTTCGAGGGCTGGGGACACAGACCCCACTTCTAGATGGGGGAGCGGTCAGGTCTCGTTCTAAGACGAACTCATGAGATGGCAGATAATGTCTGGCCCTCTTTGGACATTGCAGTCTCCTGTGTACCCGCAGGAAGCTTGTGACCTCGCGGGGGACAGCCATTGAACGGGTGGGCAAACAGCCGTGTACCTGCAGTTGAGGTGCAGGCTGGGAAGACTGGGAATCAGCTTATGGGGCTTAGATTTGTGACCCCAGGCAAGTCCTTCCTCCTTTCAGGACCTCACTGTTCCCTTCTTGAAAGTGGGTTGAGCCCCATTTGGTGCTGGGATCTGAGGCCGGTGATCAGGGGGAGGAGGACACCGTTAGGTGCTTTCTCTCCCTGTCTCCCCATTATCCTCAGGGCTCCCATCACAGCAGAGCCCAGAAGATGGGGAGAGCCCAGCCCCAGCTGCTGTCCTGACTTCGGAGCCGCAGTCACATGTTGTCTGTGCACACAGGGAGCAGTCAGCCTTGCCTTGGGGTGGCCAGGGGCAGGTGGGGCCTGGGTGGGAGCTGGCAGCACTGGGCTTCTCCAGGCTCGCTCCTGCTGAGTCACCAAAGTTGGCCTCCTCTCCAGCTGGCCTTGTGCCCTTTGCATGACTCAGACGGCTGTGCTGGCCCTGGTTTTTCCATGGGGCTGCTCCCCTCTGTACCTCCAGGCCCTGGGCTGCCTGGAATCTGGGAGCGGCTCATCTAGCCTTCCAGGGCTCTCTTGGGGTTCCTGTCTGGCCCTTTCTGTGATCCTTGTTGGCCCCAAGGCTACTGCTTAGAATGGGGCCCGTGAGAGGAGGGAGGTGTTTCCTTTTGCCCTTGGAGGCATCAATGGCAAATGTGGTCATATAGTGGACCCCCACTCCTCAAAGTGGGGTCTTTGGACCAACGGCACTGGCATTCCCTGGGTGCTGTTAGAAATCCAGAGTCCTGGGCCCACTGAGCCCTGCTGGGTCATAGCCTCATTTTAGCAGGATCTACGGGTGGTGCACGGTTGAAAAGCATTGGTTTAGGACATTTAAAACGCATGTAAAACTGCCCAGCTCATTTGGCCTAAGAGGTAGTTTTAGTCCTGTCCATAAATATGGGAAGTATTTCCCCCAGCACTTTGCTGTGAACGCGGAAAGTGAGTACCCATCCGCTCTCCAGTTCGATTCTACGGTTAACATTGTGCTCAACTTGCTTTATCACATATCTGGCCAACCAGCCAGCCAACTGGCTCATTTTTTTGGTATCTGAAACGTACTTTGAAATACTTAGTATGCGTTACCCAGACATTTGCACCATGCAAACCACTAGCCAGAGTGCAGTATCTGTATATGCTTCTGTTTTATGTTTCTCTTAAAGCAGAATTTGCATAGTGAAATTCCTGAATGTGAAAGTTACCGGTTGAGGAGTTGTGACAAATGAGTAATAGCCCAAGCCCTTATCAAGCTACAGAACACTACCAGGACCCCAGAAAGTTCCCTCCTGCCCTTCATGGTCAGTCTTGACCCCTCATACAATAGAGGCAGCCACTGAACATGAACTGCTTTATGAACGCATCGTAAACTCTGTTTAAAAAAATTTTTTTTTAATGTGTATTTATTTTTGAGAGAGAAAGAGCATGAGCAGGGAAGGGGTGGAGAGAGAGGGAGTCACAGAATCCGAAGGAGGCTCCAGGCTCTGAGCTGTCAGCACAGAGCCCGACACAGGGCTGGAACTCGAGAACGGCGAGATCATGACCTGAGCCGAAGTCAGACGCTTGACCGACTGAGCCATCCAGGCGCCCCTCATAAAGTCTGTTCTTCAGGCTTCTCTCATTTATGCTGTTGGTCACAGTGGTTTGGTATTGTGCAGGGGTGCAGGGTGGAGGGGCTCTGGGTACTGAAATGAACAAACTTGACCGTTGAGGAGGGGGCACTGGCCAAATAAACCAAGAGCTGTGGACAGTGGGGATCCGAGGCAGGAAAGTGCTGGGGGCTGAGGGGCTGGAGGAGAGGTTCCTAACTCATCCTGAGGCTCCAGGGCCAGCGTCCAGGGGAGGGGAGGCCTGAGTCTGAGAAACGAGAGGCGTCGGCTGGGCTTGTAAGGCCCGACAGGACGGGGCTCCCGGTCGAGGAACCAGCACGTAAAAGGGTCCATCTGTATAAAGGACCTTGTAGGTGTTTGGGGAACTGCAGGGTTCTGCTTGGTTGGTTCGGAGGGACCTAGAGCTGAGCTTGCAAAATCAAGGGTAGAATTGCATGTCACCATGAAGACTTGGGATTTGGCCATGTTGGAAGATTCTCAGCGTGGGGGGGGGGGGTGTGTGTGACACGCTCAGGTTGCAGGTGTTTTCGGGGACCCCTCTGGCTGAAAGTAGGAGGGTGCCTGGGACACGGAGGGGCTGGTGGCACTTATATAGCCAGCTCAGCAGCTCAGGCGGGTCAGGAGGAGGGCGGAGCCAGTCAGTGACCCTGTGTGTTGTCTTTTTAAGTTTCTTAGTCCTCGAAGCCTCCTGATGAGGCAGGGCTGTGAGTCTCATCTTATACATGAGGTTACTGAGGGCCAGAGTGGTGAAGTGTCTTGCCTGAGTTCACCAGGCTGGATCAGAAGCTCTTCCTCAGGGTTGGCACACCCGAGCGTGTATCTCTTGGGAGGCCCTGGGAGCACCCCCAGACTTTGAGTCAGTAGCTCTTGGCGGGACCCATGCGTTTGCAATTCTAACAGCTTCCCAGGCGCCGTGAATGCTGGCACTGGAGGGCCATGTCGGAGAACCGCTGCTGTAAGCCGTATGGCTGTGTCATCCTCCCCTTACTGCTGGGCATCTGGGTGGTGCAGAGTTCGAGTAACCGGCAGGAGACTAAAAGAGTCAAAACCAGAAACGCTGAGCGGGGATCCCGAGCATTTCCGACAAAAAGGCCAGAGTGCTGAAAGGCCCGTTCCCCAAACCGCCTGGTGGGAGGCAATGAATGACCAGCTCTTAAAGAACCAGTGCTTGGGGCTGTTGTACCAAATTGGTTTAAGCCACGTGGGTTTTGGCCAAATCGCCGGGTGCCAGATACAGATGCCAAAGAATGTGGCTCTCTCTGTACGTTGCATAAATCAGACTGTCTCTCCCTCTGCCTTCATCCAGGGCTTGTCTGAATTACTCTCCTTTCTAGGTGAATGGGGGACCAGTGAATAAGCTTCCTACATGCAGGGACAGGAGTTAGCTCTGCTGCAGCCTCCAAGGCTGGGAAACCCCCTCACTGACAGCGTTGCCATTCATGAGTTACGTCAGAATGTTCTGCTTGGTTTCCATTGAATGGAATGCGGTCTGGGTTCTCATCCAGCGCCCAGCCCATTTCTTTTTCTTTTTTTTACATTATCGGTTCTTGGGGCGCCTGGATGGCTCCATCGGTTAAGCATCTGACTCTTGGTTTTGGCTCAGGTCATGATTTCAGGGATTTGTGAGTTTGAGACCCGCGTCGGGCTCTGTACTGATGGCATAGAGGCTGCTCGAGATTCTCCCTCTCCACTCTCCCCTGCTCGTGCCGTCTCTGTCTCTCTCAAATAATAAATAAATAAACGTAAAAAATTACCGGTTCTTGACTACTGTAGAGCTCAAGTTGTTTTTATCAAATAAAGCCTTCTATGTCAGATAGGGGCTTCCAGAAACCAGATTCCAACTTACCTGTTTCCTTTTCTGCACTGGCAGTGGGGACCTTCTGTCAGCCTGACATGACTCCTAATAATCTGAAAATCCCAGGGTGCCGGGGTGGCTCAGTTGGCTAAGTGTCCAGCTTCGACTCAGGTCATGATCTCACGGGTCGTGGATTTGAGCCCCGCGTCCAGGTCTGAGCTTTCGGATTTTGTGTCTCCCTCTCTCTCTCTTCCCCTCTCCCACTCATGCTCTGTCCCTGTCTCTGTCCCCCTCTCTCTCTCAGAAATAAATAAACATTAAGTAAACTTTAAAAAAAAAATAACCTGAAAATCCCTGTTTGGATTCAAAGGAGGGGGGAAGTGAACGGGACGAAGCTCTTGGAGAGTGCAAATTAGAAACTGTGAAACGTTCTTGCAAATAACGTGATCTCACTGCTTTGGCAGGGTGCATTTTCTTGCAGCAGCTGGGATTTTTACTAGCCGGGGTGAGGATTCCTCGTTTCCCTCTGGGCCATCGTTTCTTGCAGTCTCAGGGGTACGACCCCCATTTGTATACAGTAGGGCGAAAAGGGAATGAACGTGCCTTCGATTATGCAGTCACAGTATTGCTTCCTTCTTGTGCCACGGCTGGAGTTGCCTGATGGTGAGAGAATGCCGGGATTGGTGAGCCCCCTGTGCGCATAGATGCCTAATGCCCTGCTGTTTGCGCGGTGTCTCTGTGCAAATGAGAAAAAGACATTGTACCCCCTCCGGGTGGATGAGTTTGGGAACGGCCGGCCTCCTTCAGGCTGATGCAGCCCCTCAAAGGCACAAGACTCGGGGGTCTTGTTGAGCTGTGTCTCGGCCCCCACCTGCCCCTCGGCTGGGCATCTCTGTATGAGGTGTGTAACCCGCACAGCTATGCTCCGTGTCCTGTGGCAAGACTCAAGGAAGACTGGATTTGGAAGCAAACGGCCGTCACTTGAGCTCTGGTTTTACGCCTTAGTAACCGCTGTCTCGGGGTGTTGTGAGCTCTGATGTAAGCAGGGCTTAGCCAGCTTATTCCGTAGAAAGCCAGATAGTAAATATTTAGGCTGTGTAGACCACGTAGTTTGAGGTGCACCTACTCAGCTATGCCGTTGTAGCTCAAAAGCAGATGCAGACGGTATGTAAATGAGTGGGCGTCACCGTGTGCCAATCAGATTTGACTATCAGCTATGTAAATGAGTGGGCGTCACCAGGTACCCACCAGACTTGACTTTGCCAGCAGCCAGCCTGTGGGCCTTTCTTTGGCAACCCTTATGTGAAGCATCTGGTACAGTGCTTGGCGCATCGTGATGCTACGAGAAATAGAAGATGGTACTATTGTTTCTACTTGTTAGTATTAATCCCATTAATACCATTTCTCCCACAGTCACTCCGCACCAGGTACTGTTCTAAGGACGTAACATGCTTTGTCTCATTTAAGCGCATCACCAGGTCCCTTGGCCAAGGTCGTCACGGCTAGTAAGTAGGTGGCAGGGCTGGGATTCAGAGCCTCTCTCTCACCTCCTTGCTGTTTTGTTGCCTCTCACATAAGCAACCCCCCTGGCCCCCTTCTCTCCTGGGACCTTCATTTTTTTCCTCTGGTGCAGCTCTCTCTGTTTACACTTCTTTTTCCTTTTTTAAGTATTTATTTATTTTTGGGACTAAGAGCACAAGCAGGGGGGGAGCAGAGAGAGAAAGAGACGGAGACATAGAATTGGAAGAGGCTCCAGGCTTTGAGCTGTCAGCACAGAGCCCGACATGGGGCTGGAACTCATGAACCGTGAGATCATGACCTGAGCCCAAGTCGGACGCTTAACCATCCAGCCTGGCACCCCTCTGTGTTTATACTTCTGTATTTATTTGCATCTTGGTTTGCTTACTGTTCATCCCCCCAAGCTGGGAAGCGGTATTGGGTGGGGACCTCACTGTGTCATGCATAGCCCTGTCCCCAGCCCGTAGCCATCTCCTGGCATATAAGCAGGCCCTCCCTAAACGTTTGCTCAAGAAATGAGTCATTGCCAGCTGTGCCCCCTCCCCCTCCCGCTCCCTGCCGGAACCCCGGCTTTTCCCGGTGCGTCAGAATTGGGCTATAGTTGAAGTGCATGTGAGATTCCCTGATAACTCGCTCACCACCAGCCCACAGAGCAAATACCACCACCTGTTCCACGAATAGTGTTGCCACCCCGGGTTGGAAAAGTTCCAGCTTACAACACTGTCCCACGGACACAGTTCACTTCTCCCTCCTTACAGTCCTGTGAGGAAGGCGGAGCAGCCGGAAGACCTGCTCCCATCTTTCAGATTCAGAAACTGAGGCTTTCAGGTGAAGGCACTTGCCTGAGGTCATTCAGGTACAAAATGGCAACCCTGAAATTTGAGCCCTGGTTCCACAGTTGGAACTTTCTCTGTGTTAGGTTGGTCTGGAACGTAGGTCTGTGAGGCGGCAGTGTCTGATTTCCTTATTAAAACTTTTGTGAGGGGGCACCTGGACGGCTCAGTCAGTTGAGCGTCTGACTTCCGCTCAGGCCGTGATCTCACAGTCATGAGTTTGAGCCCGGGGTTGGGCTGGCTGCTAACCCTAACCCTAACCCCCCCCCCCCCCCCGCCCCTCCCCTGCTTGTGCTCTCTCAAAAATAAAATTTGCATTAAAAAAAAAAAATCTCCTGAGGCCAGGGCCCCAGCCCGAGGTCTAAGCTGGTCTGGGGTGGGACCCTGGCCCACCGTGTTCGGTGAGCTTCTCAGGTGACGCTGGCACAGGTAGGGCTGGGACACTCCGGAAACTCCTGGTACTCCATGGCCCCGGAGTGGAGCCCAGGTTGCGTGTCTGAGTCACTGGGGAAGCTTTTCATCTAGCTTTTCATGATGGAAACTTCCGCGTGTGCACATACGTAGACAGCAGGGTATCACCAACTGCCACGGACTGTTTCTTCACCCTGCACCGCGTCGTAGGTAAACATTTCAGTGTGTATCTCTGGAAGGCAGGGCTTTAAACGTATTTAGTAACTTGTTATTTTGAAATAACTTGACTTACACAAGGTTGTAGAAATGGTAGAATGGCTGTCTGCCCTTCTCCCCAGTGAGAGTAGGTGAAAGAGAAGAGTTCTTTCATTGCATTTTCTTAAAAAACACATTTTTGGGGGGCGCCTGGGTGGCTCAGTCGGTTAGGCGGCCGACTTCGGCTCAGGTCATGATCTCGCGGTCCGTGAGTTCGAGCCCCGCGTCGGGCTCTATGCTGACGGCTCAGAGCCTGGAGCCTGTTTCGGATTCTTTGTCTCCCTCTCTCTCTGCCCCTCCCCTGTTCATGCTCTGTCTCTCTCTGTCTCAAAAATAAATAAACGTTAAAAAAAACAAACACATTTTTTTAACGTTTATTTATTTTTGAGAGAGAGAGAGACAGAACACACGCAGGAGAGGGGCAGAGAGAGGGGGAGACACAGAATCCGAAGCAGGCTCCGGGCTCCGAGCCGTCAGCACAGAGCCCGACGCGGGGCTCGAACCCACAGACCGCGCGATCATGACCTGAGCCGAAGTCGGACACTTAACAAAATGAGCCACACAGGTTGCCCCTGAAAGAGAAGGATTTTAAACAGTAAACCATTGCTACTGCTATGTGGCCTGAAAGCATTAATCATAATTGTTGGATTTCGTCAAGTTTTCCAGTCACCCGTTGTGGTTGCAACGCGGCACATCTTCTTAACATTCTGTCCTTCCTTCCTTGTATATTCGCTGGACCACTTCTATGCAGAGACACTTCCCCTGTGGGGAAGTTCCTTTAGAAAAGGTGGGAAAGTGCTTGTTGTCTGCCCATTTTCTCTTCTCAGAACAACGGCTTGCTTCACTTGTGTCTTTTCACGCACGATGCCAGAGAGTTGCTTTTTTTTCCGCGTCCGTGTGAGATTGTGTATTTAAACATATGTGATGTTTAAATGGATGTTAAACAGACGTCTCAGTCCGTTCTACTTAGGATCCTGATTGTGACTCTCACTGTCCCTTTTGGGGCTAATAGGAGTCACTTCTGGTAGCTTCTCAGGTCTTGGGAGCCTGGGTGGCTCAGTGGGTTAAGCGTCCAACTTCAGCTCAGGTTACGATCTCGCGGTTTGTGCGTTCGAGCCCCACGTTGCGCTCTGTGGTGACATCTCAGAGCCTGGAGCCTGCTTTGGACTGTGTCTCCCTCTCTCTGCCCTTCCCCTGTTTCCGCGCGTGCTCTTTCTCCCTCCCTCCCTCTCTTTCTCTGTCTCTGTCAAATCTAAATAAAACATTAAAAAATTTTTTTTTAATTTAAAATTTAAACTCCACGCAAATTTAGCTTCCTTGGTATCAGGCTTATCTGGTATATTTCCTGCCAAACCCTTTTGCCAAGGAGACTCTGGGAGTTAAAAACAAACAAAAACTTGATGCCCTGGTCCCACCCTCAGCCAGCTTAATCAGAATCTCTGGGAGGTGGGGACCAGGTACAGGTTTTTTGCGTTTGTTTTGTTTTTGTTTTTTTAAATTGCTCGCAGCCTGGATGGAAAACCACCAAGGCACAATGTGTGTTCTCGCCTGGCTCTCCCGTGCTGTGCCTCTGAAAAAGGGCTAGAGACCTCATCCTCGCCTGGCGAGCGCCCTTCACCAAAGTGTGTATTTCAGAATGCCGACCTCCATGTATCTGCTTGGAATGGAAAGTCGGCCCTTGCTGGTGGTCACGGAGGCTCCATGCTGACATCACTCTCCTGCTCTTTGTATTATTGTTGGATTGTGTTGGTGACTTCCCATTGCCCTTGGGATGAAGACCCAAATCCCTTAGTTGGTCTCCAGTGTAGACTGGTCAGTCCCCTCTTAGTTCCTGGAATAGGGTTATGTTCCCTTCTGCCATGGGGCCTTTGCACACACACCCTTGTTGCGAAGACTACCCTGTCTCTCCCCTTTACTTGTCATCCTCTACTCTTCAGAGCCCAGCTCGGGGATGCCTTCTTTGACCTTCGTCAGAGAGATCAGCCCCCATCCGCTTATCCGCTCTCTTACCGTGAGCTCACTAAGATACCAGTGATCCCACCGGTAATACTGACCTATCTTCAGGAAACAATCCTCACTGCAGTTGTGGTTGAGTGCCCGCTCACAAGATCCTTTGATTAATGGCTCTTTCCGGACGCTGCGAGGGGCTCGTAGTCTGTTTTCACCACTTGCCTGGCAAGGTCATTCCATCTGTCTGTTCCTCTGTGTCTTTATCTCTCCAAAGCGAGGATGATGCTTTTATCTCCTTGGTAGGCTGGTTCTAAAGATGAGATGAAATCATTTGCATAAAGTACTTGTAACAGCTCGCTCGCAGAGAAGTTAGCAGGGTTATTACTACCCCTGTGCACTGTGGGCTTCCTGAGGGCAGGGATTGTGTCTGCTCAGATTTGTGTGCATGGTGCTAGGCATATAGCAGGTGCTCAGAAAATACTTGTTGAATGAATGAGTGAATGAATGACTGGGGTAACTTCGGGGGACCTGGGCAGCACCACAGCCACTGGGTCGCGGTGGGGTTTTAAGAGGGGGCAGGGATGTGGCACACTGTACCATCTTTGCACATAGTACTCATTCAGGAAATATTTCCTGGGTGAAAGTGGGAAGCTGCTGTGTGTTTCTCTGAAGGCCGCCGGGGCTCGGGAGGGAAACCCTTTTGGGGTGCCAGTCCTCGGCGTGAGGGTGGCTGCCGGTCATTTGAGAGGAAGACTGGTCACGAGCGCCGGCCTAGATGAGAAGATTAACAGATCATTTCTCTTTTCCTCCCACCCTGTGTTTTCTCTCCGCTAGAACCCCTGCCCGGAATCCAGTGCCTCCTTCCTGTCCAGAGTCACCTTCTGGTGGATCACAGGGTAAGGCCCGGCTGGTGCTCTCCCTCCCTCACCCTTCCCCCGGGTGCGAGCGTGCCTGCCGGGGGCCCGGGTCTCAGGTGCTGACCCTGCGCCCACATGCACGGACTCGACTTGTGTGAAACACGAACGGCTTGCTCCTCTGCGCACGGCTTCACCTGGGGCCCTTACAAGCCTTGTGCTCTGAGCTTCCAGATTTGGGTACTTTTTTTTTTTTTTATGTCAGGTATAATTACCAACGTTGGCATTGTTTCAGACCCCTTGCTAGCAGAAAAGTAATACCCGTGCTCCGTAGGAAATGTAAGAACACGCATAGATCAACAAGCAGAAAACACCCAAGGCGACCACTGACGGCGGTGTGATGGGCTCCCCTCTTGTCCCTTTTTGGGGCACATTTTTTTCCTGCACGTCGTCACCATCTTACCTGGGATTATTTGAATCCTTTTCCCCTCTGATAAGCGTGGTTCCTTGTCTTTATAAACTTTTCCCAAATACCTTTTTTTTTTTTTTATTAAGTAGCTTTCAAATTACTGTTAAGAAATAGCTTTTTAAAATTTTTTAATGTTTTATTTCTTTATTTACTTACTTTTAAGTTTGTTTCTTTTAAGAGAGACCGAGAGAGCAAGCCAGGGAGGGGCAGAGAGAGGGAGAGACAGAGAATCCCAAGCAGGCTTCGCGCTGTGAGCCCAGAGCCCGACACGGGGCTCAGTCTCACAGACCGCGAGATCATGACCTGAGCCGACCCCAAGAGTCAGAGCATTAATTTGAATGTGGACTGCGGGCTCTGCCATCACCGCTCAAATTTCTGATTTTGGTAACGGTGCTTTGGCTTCTGTGACAGCGTGTGGGTTTCCTTATGGGGATCCACGCTGCCACAACCTAGTCCGAAGTGTCTCAGAAAAGAAGTGTCTTTGTGGACGTGTGTGTTTATGGCTAGAGACCCAGAATGGCTCAGCAGATGTGGCAAGATGTAAGGAGTGGTGAAGCAGGCGGAGGGCGGACTGGGATTCTTTGTGCAATTCACGTGATTTTCCTGCGACTTTGGTATTAATTCAAAATAGCAAGTTACAGTGATAGGTTTACTTTTTATTATGCAAGTGTTCAAACACGTAGAAAGATTAGTCTAATCAGTCTCGATAAACTCATCACCCAGATTTGACAATTATTAATGCTTTGCCACTTGGCCTTAAAAAATATTTTTTTGGGGGGGCACCTGGGTGGCTCAGTCGCTTGGGCATGCAGCGCGGCACAGGTCATGATCTTGTGGTCTGTGAGTGTGAGCCCCGCGTCGGGCTCTGTGCTGACGGCTCAGAGCCTGGAACCTGCTTTGGATTCTGTGTCTCTCTCTCTCTCTCTGCCCCTCCCCCACTCAGTCTCTGTCTCTCTCTCAAAAATAAATAAATATTAACAAAAATTTTAAAATATATATATGTTTAAAAGAGTTTTTTAAAGGTTATTTTATTTTGAGAGAGAGAGAGAGAGAGAGGGAGCTGGGGAGGGGCAGAGGGCGGGGAGAGAGGGAGAGAATCCTAAGCAGGATCCACGCTTAGTACAGAGCCCCACACAGGGCTTGATCTCACGAACCACGAGATCATGACCGGACCTGAAATCGAGTCACACACTTAATTGACTGAGGCGCCCACCCCCCCCGCTGCTGCCCCCAAAATATTTTTTAAGCAAATCAGAGCGATTGTAATGATCTCTACCTTAAATAGTTTGTGTCTCTAAAAAATGAGGCCGTTTTGCCCTGGGCGGCCTCACAGAATTAGCAGTGATCATTTAATGTGCCCGTATGTGCCATACGTATTCCATGCTTGCCAGCTGTGCACTGCCCTCGGCCGCCCTGGCATGGAGAGGGGGCTGGCATGGCAGGTGTCGGCAGCGAGGGTCACCCTCCTCTTCCTCTCCAGACTGTCATCACCTCCCCCTTGTGTTTTGGCCCCAGGTTGATGGTCCGGGGCTACCGCCAGCCCCTGGAGAGCACTGACCTCTGGTCCCTGAATAAGGAGGACACCTCAGAGCAAGTCGTGCCCATTTTGGTTAAGAACTGGAAGAAGGAGTGTGCCAAGTCCAGAAGGTAAGTGTGAGCCTCTCTGCGCCGACCTGCCCACCCCTTTCCTGCCGCCTCTCGCTGACTTCATGGTCCTGGGCAAAAGCTGCTTTACTCCTCCGAGCCAGTTTTTGCTCATCTGCGAAATGGGCACGGGTTGTACCTGCAGCGAAGGCAGTGTGAGTAGGAAAGAAGAGAGAAAAATGTGCATCGAGCAGTGATTGGTTCTGTTGGCTCAGCACGTGTGTGCCCAGCCGCACTCCCCGAGGCCGCCCCACTCTGCCTGCCTCGCTCACAGCATCTGGCCTCCTGGGTGTTCTTGCTGTTCTACGTGTTTTTCCGTCCACACGCCACGCCCATCACTTCCGCGGGTCTTCAGCCAGAGAAGCCCCCATCGAGGGTGCTTTTGACTGTGCTGGATTTAAAACTAAAGCAGACGTTAGTTTTTCGATCCGAAGGCACAGAGGGTTCTGTGTACCCCATGTCCCTGCACCTGCACAGCTTCTGTCGTTATCAGTAGCCCCCACCAGGTGTATGGATGAACCTACACCTGGTGCGTCATTATCATCCCCGAGTCTCTAGTTTGCATTATGGTTCATCCATAGCGTCCTCGATTTTCGATGCTCCTCCCACATAAGCTGCATGTCATCGCATGACCTCTTTTCTCGGGTTATTTATTAATTTTTATGTTTATTTTTGAGAGAGAGACAGACAGACAGACAGAGTGGGAGGGGGACAGAGAGAGACGGAGACAGAATCTGAAGCAGGCTCCAGGCCCTGAGCCATCATTATGGAGCCCAACGCAGGGCCCGAACTCATGAGATCATGACCTGAGCCGAAAGTTGGACGTCCCACCGACTGAGCACCCAGACGCCTCTGTTCTCAGCTTATTTTGGGAATCAGGCCAGGGCCTCCCCAGCACATTCTTTAATTTCCTCAAATCTAAGACATGTCAGTTGTATGATACATCATTACGTCACGTGACAACAGAAAAGAAAAATGGCTGTCGTACTAAGGTAGGTCGTTGGCCCTGTGCATCCTGGGTCCAGAGGAGCCGGTTGAGAAGCTGTGAGTGACTTGGGGCAGCGGCTGGTGGCTGTAGGGGCAGAACAAAAAGCGGCTGTTATCAGTCCTGTGGTTTTTATGCGGTGGGCCTGTCGTTGAGTTGCACTGGCAGACGATGGGGCCAGCCTGGCGTGTTGCGTCTGCCTGAGAGCAGCTGGCCCTTCCGGAGAGAAACCCTGGACTTGAGGTCTGGTTCCTCACTCCGTTGCTGGAACACCCAGCGTATAGGTCTTGGGTCAGGCTGGGCTGGTGGGTGGGAATTGGGGACGTTGGTGCCATCGGCCACTAGGACGTCAGCAGAGGACCTTGTGACTCTGAGCTGGTGGCCCGTCCGTGGTGGCCATGGACACGGGAGAAGTTTTCTTAGGGGAGGCGTGTTGAGCGTGAGTCTCCGTGGGTGAGCACGGCGAGACGGGAGGTGTTTTCTGCACATCCTGCTCCTGCTGAGTCTGGTGCCCATGACCCGCGTGAAGGTTCTCAGGCCCAGCTTCCCTCGCAAGCCCTGGCCGGTGGCATCCTTCGTGATGAGCAGGTTGCTGGAGACGGCGTGGGAGAGGTTGCCAGGGAGGCTCTGCGGAGAGAGGACCGGGCTTGCACAGGAAGCTCTGTCTACCGCCGGTCTGGCCCTTACTGGATTCGTTCAGCATATGTGGTATCTGCTGCTAATGTGTAGTCTTTTCAGACCCTCGGGGTTTGGAGAGGCTGTCCCTCAAGTCCCTTCGTGCCCTCCTCCCCTGTTTCGTACTCAGAGGGCTTTCTGACGGTTCAGTGGGATCAGCATCATCTGATCAGCCCTGTCCTAGGCCTGGGTAAATGGCGGGCAGGTGGAACTGCACAAATTGTCTTTATTATGTGGGTGCGGCCACAGGCTGGGCGCTCCCATCTTGCCTGGGTGGACGAGGCGAGAGCTGGCGCCTCAGGCTCCATCGTGGGCCGCGCCCCAGGGGCGTTCCTGGCTGTCTTCTTACCTTGGCCACTAGGAGATCTCAGCATGGGGGCTCAATGCCCTGGGTCATTGGCAGATGGGTCACTGGCACCTGTAACCTCTGTGGAAGTGGTGAGCGATTGGAGAGTCCTGTTCTGAGCTGGAATTTCTTGGTGTGGCCTTTTGTAGCGAGGCCTCTCCATTTCACCAGGGAACAGGATGCAGGTGGGAGGGAGAAATTATAGAGGGGCCCCAGCAGACCTTGTGGGGTGATGGATGTGTTCCCAATCTTGGCTTTGCTGACGGTTTCACAGTTGTATGTATCCCTACATGTCAAAACTGACCAAATTGTATACTCCCATGTGTGGAGTTTATCATGCATCACTTATACTTCAGTAAAGCTAATATATTAAAAAATCAGAGTGTTTAAAGATTGGGTGGCTCAGTTGGTTGAGCTCCCGATTTCGGCTCAGGTCATGATCTCACGTTTCGTGGGTTTGAGCCACGCATCAGGCTCTGTGTTGACAGCTTGGAGCCTGGAGCCTGCTTCGGATTCTGTGTCTCCCTCTTTCTCTGACCGTGCCTCCCCCGCCCGCGCTCACATTCTGTCTCTCTCTCTCAAAAGTAAATGTAAAAAAACATTTAAAAAAGATGGGGTTGAGTATTTTGCTCAATTGTCTTTGTTTTATAAAGAAATGCAACAGAAAATACAAAAAAACAAAGCACCAACATACACATGTTGAAAAGTGGTTCTCAACCTTTCAGACTCATTGCTGCCTTGAGAACAAAAGATTTTCTAACACTGATACAGTTACTTTAAGGTAATATATCAGCAGAAATAACCCACCCACATATCTAAAATTTTTTAAGTTAGCAAAATGCTTTTATTAGACTTTGTTTTTTATTTTATTTTTTTAATGTTTATTTTTGAGAGAGAGAGAGACAGAGTGTGAGCGGGGGCAGGGGCATAGAGAGAGAGAGAAACAGAACTTGAAGCAGGCTCTAGGCTCTGAGCCGTCAGCATAGAGCTCGACGGGGGTGGAGATCGTGACCTGAGCCGAAGTAGGATGCTTAACGGCACTGAGCCACCCAGGCACCCCTCTCCCTCAACACAAAGGAAAAACTGAAGTACAAGCGATTTGTAGTGAGACGGCATGTATTTCGGTGAGTAAATGCTCAGGTGCACGCTGGAAGAACAGAACGGAGAGTCACCGCTTGTCCCACTGTGGAGGATGCTCTGTGACAGCTGCTGTTCCCTCCACATCTCCAGAACCAGTGTCAGTCACCCTCACAGAAGACGTTTTGCAGAGTGGTGGCCAGCACTTGACAAAGTTCTGAACCAAATGCAATGTTCCCTTAATGCCAACAATAGTTGCATTCCTGAAATAATTTGAGGTATACTTAAATTTGCAAACAAAACCCCACAAAACACTACACAGTATGGATTTATGTCTAAAAACAGAGTTAGATTCCGGGCTTAGGTCATTTCAGGCAAGCTCTTCGAGCTACACGCATTGCTGTTGGGATCTTTTTTTGGGGGGGTGGCGGGGGACTGAAGTTCTGTCCGTCACAGAAGCTCTGCTGTCTGGCTCCATCATTGACCGAGAATGTGGAATTTGCAAAACAACCCTCTCTTTGAGAACCTCTGGTTTTGAGGAACCGAAAGCATTCAAGAAACAGAAAACTAGAAAAGGGTAGGAGAGTAGGGGAAAGATCTTGAGTCATTTGGATTCGTAAACAACGCATTTAAAATCCTGCCTGGGCTTCAAGTTTCGAGGGGCTGTGCAGGTGTTTCCCACGCCCATTGTGGTTTCCAGAACTACTGTTCTGTGTAATGTTCCCTCTGAGTGAGTACGTGCGTTAGGTTTGTAAAATCCGTTCCCTGCATTTGTAGGTAGTCTGCCCTTCTGTGTTCGATTGAGAATTTATTACAGGTCAAACACCATGTTCAGAGTACATCCAGAAAATGTGCAAATTTTAATCGAGCTAAGACTTTTTTTTTTCTTTTACTGTTTATTTTTGAGAGAGAGTGAGCGAGCACGAGCGGGGGGACAGGGAGACCCAGAATCCGAAGCAGCCTCCAGGCTCTGAGCGGTCAGCACAGAGCCCGACACGGGGCTCGAGCTCACGAACTGCCAGATCATGGCTTGATCTGAAGTCCGACGCTTAACCGACTGAGCCACCCAGGCGCCCTGAGCTGAGACTGTTTTAAGTTTGAGATGTGGCCTCTCCTGAAGCCTTGAAGATGAACGACAAAGTCATTTGTAGCTCCTCATTGCTCTTTGGCTGATTCCAGCCCCGGTGAGGCTGCTTGCTCCCTGTCCCGTTCAGATTACCCTGAAGTTCTTGGTGTTCTGGGAAGGGCTGCCAAACCTCATTTCAAATCCTTAGCTCCAGGCCTTGCCCATCCTCTTCTCCCCGTTCTCTCATCCTGCGTGTCTGTGTTTTGACGTCACCTCCGGGAAGCCCCCCGTGGTAGCACCTCTCACACAGTCTTGAGAAGTCGTGATTGCTAATCCTTTTTTCTCATGAGGCTCTGTGGGGCTGTCTCCAGTGGTTGGCCCAGAGCCATGTGTTTAGTTCATTAGTGGACGAGTGACTGATGGGCATCTCTGCCTACATTGGAATCCGATCCACAGAGAAAGTCCCTTTTTCTTCTGAGCCTTCAGCCTCTCCACCCCTTTCGGTTCCCCTGCTCCTGGGCAGTTAGTTTTCTCCTGACTCAGACCTTTCCCTTCCAACTTTCCTTTCCCCTCCCAGCCTGAGCTCACAGATGCCCTACTTGCTTCCTCTCCCCTCCAGGAGTGCCCGCTTCCTCTGTGGGCCTCTTTTTTGGCTGGATAGTTTTCTTTCTTGGCTTGGCCTTAGCTGATCGTTCCCACTGTTCTTGACCTCTCCCACCCGGGCCTGAGCTTTCCTCCTTCTCTGCCTGCCCAAGACCTTCTCCCTGACCCTTTGGCACCTGTCTCTTGGCCACTGGAAACAGCCCTGGGTCACCAGCAGCCCACACAGGCCCAGGGTCAGGTCCTGCTTAGGAAGTGGTGCAGAGAATGAATGGAGAGGGCCGAGCCACTCCCTTCCTGTCTGCCTGGCCCTCTTGTCTTCCTTGCCAAGGACGCCTGCGTGTGCTAAAGAAAATTCTGAAACTCCTAGCTGGAATCCCAGCTTTGGGGGCGGTCAGTAAAGGGAGCAGGAAAGACCTTGTGTGGTGACATTGACAACGGGGTTGGTGGAGGGATATATCTCCCCTGCAAAGATGTCCGTGTCCTGATCCCCAAACCCTTACACGGCAAAGGGACTTGGCCTGATAGGATCCCCAGGGTCCTTGTAAAAGGAGGCAGGATGTCAGGGAGAGAGAAAGAGAGGATGCTCTGTAGTTGGCTTTGAATTGGAGGAAGGGGCCACAAAACAGAGAAATCTAGGTGGCTTCTGGAAGCTGGAAAAGACCAGGCAACAGATTCTCCCCTAGAGCCTCTAGAAGGAAGGCCACCTTGTGGGCCCCCTTTAGATTTCTGACCCCCTCCCCCCGAACCACGAGGCAATAAATTTGTATTGCGTTAAGCCACGAAGTTTGTGGTAGTTGGTTACAGCAGTTTCACCAGAGTTTAGATTTTATTCTGGGTGCAGTGGAAGCTATCAGGGGATGATCCGTTATCAGGAAGGTCCCTCTGGCTGCTGTGAAGGACTTGTTGTCAGGGAACGAGAGTGGGAGGAAATGAGCGAGCGGGGAGGAGGCCCGGGGGGTGGTCGCTTGCATGGGCCAGAGGCTGTGCACATGGAAAGGGTGGATGGATCTCCGCACACATCCCAGGAGGGAGATGGACAGGACCCGCACCTGGTCAACCCAGGAGCATGGAGGAGATTCCCATGTTTCAGGCCCTTTCCTGGGGGTTGGGGGGTGGGGAGCCAGCCAGGGCGGGTTGGAGGGCTGTGGTCTCCAGCAGAAAGCGGCAGGTGGTATATAAATGGTCAGATGTGGCCTAGATGTGACAAATGCGAGTCCTCTGCAGTTGAGCGCTGTTCAGTGTCCTCCCGCCATGGAAGGAGTTCGCAAATCACAAAAGTTGGGTTGGGTGAGGATGCGCGGTGTATTTCGGGGTGGAGCCCACGTCGGGCCATTGGAACGTGTTGCCTTGACTGTGATTTGGGAGATGGGAGCTGGGGTGTGTGTCTCTCGCTGCGTAACGTATTCCCCCGTGCGTTGCAGCTGAAGATGAGAACCAGCGTTTACGATCTCACACGGCTTCTCTGGGTTAAGGATCCAGCCGTGGGCTAGCAGGCTGGTCCCGGCCCAGCGTCTCTGGAGGTTGTGCTCGGCAGGTCAGCTGGAGCCACATCATCTGAAGGCTTGACTGGGGCTGTAGGCCCTGCTTTTAGTTTGCGTGCGGCTGGCAAGTCAGTGCTGGCTCTTTGCAGCGTCTCACCATGGGATCTTCCCCCGTTTCCTCCTCCTGGGGTACTTGGCTTTGCCCAGAGTGAACGACGCAAGAGAGGGCAAGACGGAAGCCACTGTGTTTGCCATGACCTGATCTCGGAAGCGGCCCGCACTCCACTGTTTCTGCTCTGTCCTCTTCCGAGTAGGAGGGGACTCCACCGGGGTGAATGTGAGGGTTCCAGTTTCTCACATGGTTGCAGACACTCGGCATTATATGACTTTCTGATGATCCACCGAGTGGACGTGAAGTCATATCTTTACTGTGGTTTTGGTTTGTGTTACCCGGATGACTAATGAGATCAAGCAGCAATTCACGGTCATTTGCGTATCTTCTTTGTCTTTTTTGAAATTGGGTTTTTTTTCCTTATTGTGTAGTAAGAGTTCTTTACATGCTCTGGTTACAAGTCCTTTATCAGATATTCCCTTTGCAAGTATTTTCTCTCATCCTGTGGGTTGTCTCTTCACTTTCCTAATTGTGTCTTTTGAAGCACAACATGTTTTTGAATGTTTTATTTGAGAGGGAGAGAGAGAGAGTGCGTGCGCACGCGAGCGAGCATGCACGCACGAGCGCGGGAGGGGCAGAGGAAGAGGGAGAGAAAGAATTATAAGCAGGCTCCGTGCCCATTGTGGAGCTCGATTTCACGGCCCGGAGAGCATGACCCGAGCCAAAATCAAGAGTCAGACGCTCGACCCACCGAGCCACCCAGGCACCCCCAACGTGTTTAATTTTGACCACGTCTAGTTTATCTTTTTTTTCTTTTGCTTCTGCGTTTTGTGTCATTTTTCAGAATCCATTGCCAAATACAAGGTCATGAAGATTTTCACATGTTTCCTTCTAAGAATTTTTATAGTCGTAGCTCTGTGTTTAGGTCTTTTTACCCGTTTCGAGTTGATTTTTGTACGTGGAATGAACTAAGGGTCCACCTTCCTTCTTTTGCGTGGCTGTCTGGTTTCTCCGTGCCACCGGTTGAAAAGATTATTCTTTTTCCGTTGAACAGTCTTTTTTTTGTTATTAATTTTTTTTTCAACGTTTTATTTATTTTTGGGACAGAGAGAGACAGAGCATGAATGGGGGAGGGGCAGAGAGAGAGGGAGACACAGAATCAGAAACAGGCTCCAGGCTCTGAGCCATCAGCCCAGAGCCTGACGCGGAGCTCAAACTCACGGACCGCGAGATCGTGACCTGGCTGAAGTCGGACGCTTAACCGACTGTGCCACCCAGGCACCCCTCCGTTGAACAGTCTTGACACTGTGGATACCCTAAATCAGTCAGGTTTATTTCTGGTTCCACTGATAATGTGTGTGTCTGTGGCTGTGTGTGTGTGTGTGTGTGTGTGTGTGTGTGTGTGTGTGTGTGTTTATGCCTGTCTTGATTAAGTTTTGAAATCGGGAAGTGTGCATTCTCCAATTTTGATTTCCTTTTTAAAGATTGTTTTGGCTGTCCTCGGTCCCTCAAGTTTTTATATGAATTTTAGAATCTGCTTGTCAGTCAACTTGGATTCTGATCAGAGATTGCATAGAATCTGTACATCACGGTGGGGCTGGCACTTTTCAGTGCCTTTCACGTATATGAACACACTGAATTTTCCCAACAGCCCTGTGGGGTAGACTCGTCCCTGTGTCCCCATTTAGCAGATGAGGAAACTAAGGCCTAAAATGGTGAAGCCACTTGACCTCGAAGTCACAGAGCTGGCTGGCCAGGAGCCTGCGTCTGTACTCCTAACCAGCATGTTTGGCCGCCTTTCTGCCGTGACTGGTTTTCTTTGGCTGGGCCCCCCTGAGGGGGTGGGGTGCCCTGGCCCTCCCCCCTGCTGGCCGGCCCGGTTTGAGGAAGACCCCAGAACCGCTCCACGCTCCTTGTGTTCCAGGCAGCAGGCGAAGATCGCGTACTCCTCCAAGGATCCCGCCAAGCCGAAAGGGAGCTCCCAGGTGGACGTGAACGAGGAGGCCGAGGTTTTGATTGTCAAGTCCCCTCAGAAGGGCCGGGAGCCGTCTCTGTTCAAGGTGTTATACAAGACCTTCGGGCCCTACTTCCTCATGAGCTTCTTATTCAAGGCCCTCCATGACTTGATGATGTTTGCCGGCCCCGAGATCTTAAAGTAAGACCCCTTCCCTGCCCGCTGCATGAGTCTTTGTGTCCTTGACCTTTCACTTACGGTACCCTAACCTCAGCCTTGGGGTCACGTGGCCTGGCACCATGGGCTTGAAGCCAAACCTCTCTGCCCTGACCCGCTTTGCCTCATGCTTTGCTCGAACACCATCCAAGCTGAGGCCACTTTGGTTGCAAGGAACAGAAACGTACCAGGCTTCCCTGAAGCCGAAAGAGGCAAGAGAGAGGATTATCTGTGGAAACCAAGGACAAGAGAATGAGCCAGATCGTGTCGCACTGCAGCCTGAAAGCAGAAAGTCAGAGGGGAGCTCCCTTCTCTGCTCTGTTTGCCTGTCTCTTTCTGTCTCTTTGGGGCCACATGTCCCTTCTCTCCGCTTTGCTAACGCCGCCTCTCACAGTCTCTGTTTGGTCACCTCTGGGTGACTGTCCGGTGATGAGACTGGAGGCGCGGTGCGCCCCGTCGGGAGCAGGTTCAGGCCACCCGCGCAGCCCCGTCACCGCCCCGGGTCTGTTTTCCCAAGCGTAACACTAAGGAATAGCGCCCGCCCCGCCCGGCCCGAACACGGTCGAGACGCTGAAGTCCCTGCCATGTGCGTCACGGTCACAGCATTCTTTCCTCGCCCCGCAGATTGCTCATCAACTTCGTGAACGATACGACGGCCCCAGACTGGCAGGGCTACTTCTACACGGCGCTGCTGTTCGTCAGCGCCTGCCTCCAGACCCTCGTGCTGCACCAGTATTTCCACATCTGCTTCGTCAGCGGCATGAGGATCAAGACGGCCGTCATCGGGGCCGTCTACCGGAAGGTGGGTGAGCCCAGGCCTGGCGCACGGGCCCGGCCGTGGCCCCAGACCCTGTGGGGGGGGTGCTTGGCCGGGTTGCCCCCCTCCCCCGCCCCTCCCGGGACCACCGTGGGGATGCCGAGCCCGGCTTCTGGGGCGGCAGCGTGAGGGTGGCCCCCGTGACCGCACGTGGCGGGGACTGACCCATCAGGCGCGAGACCTTAGCCAAGCTGATTTCAGCCGTGGGTGTGGGGCATCTGCTTGGGGCCCTGTCGGCCACGGGCAGCTGGGTTTCTTGTTATTTTTCAAATTTTTTAAGTTTACTTACTTATTTTGAAAGAGACCAAAGCAACGTGGGCAGGGGAGGGGCAGAGAGAGAGAAGCTGGAGCAGGCCCCGCACTGTCAGCACGGAGCCTGACGCGGAGCTTAAACTCACAAAACAGTGAGGTTGTGACCTGAGCCGAAACCCAGGGTCGGACGCTTAACCGACTGAGCCACCTAGGCGCCTGGGTAGCTGAATTTCTTAGGTGGCACCTGACGTGGGAAAATCCGGGTTCACATCCTGTCTCTGCTGTTGATACTCTGGGCTGCTTCTAACTCTCCATTTGCACTGAGCAGGACGTCCTTTCCCTCGATAGTGGAATACATAGGATTTGTACACAGCCAGCTGGTTTTGTTTTTGTGTTTTAATTAATTTATGGGTGAGAAAGAGAGCGAGACAGTGGGCGCAAGTTGGGGAAGGACAGAGAAGAGAGAGAGAGTTCCAAGCAGGCTGTGTGGTGTCAGCACAGAGCCCGATGTGGGGCTCAAACCCAGGAACTCTGAGATCATGAGCCGAGCTGATCTTGGATGCTTAACCGACAGAGCCACCCAGGCGCCCCTGTACATCCAGCTTTAAAGGAATTTCTTGGTTCCTTCATTTCTTAGCTTCTGGGGCAAAGACACTGCTTGAGCAGGGTTGACAAGAGACTGCCTAGGAGATAGTCAGGAACCGTGGGCTGGTCATTGGTTCTCAGCCCTGTCTGTAAGTTAGCCTCCCCTGGAGACCTTCCAAAACCCCTGGTCCCCAGGCTACACCACTGACACACAAAATCAGGACCTCTGATTTTGGGTGGGACCTGGGCACCAATGTTTTTTAAACTCCCCAGGTAATAGTGTGAAACCATGTTTGAGAACCAGGATAATTTTATCCTTCCAGGAGATGTTTGGAAAATGTATGGAGACAATTTTGGTTCTCTTAACTGGGAGTGGGGCCATCTAGTGGGTAGAGGCCATCTAGGGGATGTGGTGAACACCCCACAATGCACAGGTTGGTCCCACAGAGAAATACCCACCTTTAAAGTCAGTAATGCCAAAGTTGAGAAGCCCTGACCTTGACCTTGCTCCTTGAGTGTTCTCTGCAGACGAACGGCATCTGCATCATCTGGGAGCTTGTAAGAAATGCATAGCCCCAGGTTCCATCGCCGTCCTACCAAATCTGAAACCACACTGTAAGTAACTTCGTGGGTGATGTGTGTGCACCCTGAAGTGTGTGAGGCCCTGGTTGAGGCCATCTCTGGGGTCCTTTCCATGTTGAAGAAGTCAGGGCGAGGCAGTGAATGTCATTGGTAACAGCGGGAACTTTGCGATGGGACGGACGAGGCAGCGAGGGAGGAGAAAAGAGAGTGGGCTGTCCACTCTTGAGCTGTCTTCTTCCTTCGCAGGGGCCTGGAGGGAGAGCCCCGGGCCGCCTCCTGCCTCACTCACCTTCTTCCTCTCTCCGTTGTCCTGCAGGCCTTGGTGATCACCAATTCAGCCAGAAGGTCTTCCACGGTCGGGGAGATCGTCAACCTCATGTCCGTGGATGCCCAGAGGTTCATGGACCTGGCCACGTACATCAACATGATCTGGTCAGCCCCTCTGCAGGTCGTCCTTGCCCTCTACCTCCTGTGGCTGGTGTGTGTTTGACGTCATTCGCGTGGTGCAGAGGGAGGGACCGCCACATGTGGGCGGCGGGGGGTGAGGGAGTGGGTGTTCGTAAGCAGAACCTCTGTATTCCTTGCCGTCATTCACGTTTTACTTTCTGGCCTGTTAGACAATTGCTGGATATCTTATCCCTTCCCTTGGTCCCTGGGTTTATGCCCTTTTTTTTGGTGGCATGACAGTTGTTTGCGTTTGTCTTTTTTTGACAGTGCCTGTAATTAGTAACCTCACAACACACACACCGTATGTCTCCTACTGTATCCTCCCAAACACTAACCACATTCCCTTTATTCACTAGTCCTAATCTGTGTTGGTCAAGATTCTCTGAGTTGCAAGGAAGAGAAATGGATTTTAAAACAGTCTAGGCAAATAAAGGGAATTTTGTGGGTGCATGCAACTGCAGAGTGCAGAGTACAGAGTATGGCTTCAGGCATGGATGGATCCAGGAGTTCAGGCAGTGCCATGAGGACTCAGTCTCACCCTTCTCATCATTTCTTGGCCCTATTTCCCTTTGAGTTGACTTTGTTCTCAATGGGATTTCCCTCAACGGCTTCTATCCCTTTAGGTTTATATCCTCTTTACTGAGACTGGTGTCCAAGAAAAGAGAATGTTGCATTCCTCCTTGCCTCAGCCAGACTTTCATGGAGCACTTAAGTTGATGAGATGCTCGTAGCCTAACCCCTGCCTTATTCTTTGTCACCTCTGAGCCTTTTCTTCTGCCAGGAATTCCTTTCCCTCTTTCTTTGCTAAGGATGAAGTGCTACCCATCGTTTAAGGCTGTGGCAACTGCCACATCCACTAATTCCTTGTTTTTTTCTTTAAATTGTTTTAATGTTTATTTTATTTTTGAGAGAGAGAAAGAGAGTGAGCAGGGGAGGGGCAGAGAGAGAGGGAGACACAGAATCTGAAGCAGGCTCCGAGCTGGCAGCACAGAGCCCAACATGGGGCTTGAACTCAAGAACCATGAGATGGTGACCTGACTTGAAGTTAACGCTTTACCGACTGAGCCACCCAGGCACCCCACCACTAATTTCTTTTCGTTCTCAATGAGACAAATTTCTTCCTTTTTTTTTTTTTTTTAATTTTTTTTTTTAATGTTTATTTATTTTTGAGACAGAGAGAGCATGAACAGGGGAGGGGTAGAGAGAGAGGGAGACACAGAATCTGAAACGGGCTCCAGGCTCTGAGCTGCCAGCACAGAGCCCGACGCGGGGCTCGAACTCACGGACCGTGAGATCATGACCTGAGCCGAAGTCAGACGCCCACCAACCGAGCCACCCAGGCGCCCCTAATTTCTTCCTTTTTTTAAACCCACTAACTTTAGTATAGGAGTTCCTGTGATGTTACATTCTGGAATAGTCTTTTGCTGCTCAGTGTACCAGCCCCTCCTCTCCTGATAAATGTGTCGGTTCCTCACGGGCTCGGTGTCCTTCTTTTTGTCTTATTTTTTATTTCCCACGACTGCAGTCCCACAGGGCCCTGGTGCCTAATAGGTGCACAGTGAATTATCTGTTGATATGACTATAGTTTACATTTTTTTGGTCTGTTTATGGAGCAGATGAGGGATTATAAATTGTTTCTGGTAATGAAACTTAGAAGTAAATACCAGAATCTAAATGTCTTTTTGGGCCTACATCTTGGGGTATCCACCTCCCCAGAAAGCACAGCCCTGGGTGAGATATTTCTGGAGCACATCTTTTAGAATTGGCCTTCAGGGCTGATTTATAAAGCATGAGGAAAATGGTTTTGTTTCAGATGAGGGTTGCTGAATGTGCTATTGACATTTGGGGTCAGATCATTTTTTCTTGTTGAGGGACTAGCCTGTGGACTGCAGGATTGTCGAGCAGAGTCCCTAGCCTCTTTGCACAAAATACCAGCAACACAAATCTCTCTCCGCACCCCCACCCCCACCCCCATGCCGCTTGGGACCCAGATGTCTCCAGACATGGCCTCATGTGTCCTGGGAAAAATTCTTCCCTGGTTGGGAGTTACTAGTTTAGATAGAAAATAGGATTTCTCGGGGCGCCTGGGTGGCTCAGTCGGTTGAGCGTCTGACTTCGGCTCAGGTCCTGGTCTCACAGTTCGTGAGTTCGAGCCCCACGTCAGGCTCTGTGATGACAGCTCGGAGCCTGGAGCCTGCTTCAAATTGTGTCTCCCTCTCTCTCTGTCCCTCCCCTGCTCCCTCTCTGTGTCTTTTTCTCTCAAAAACAAAAAGACATTAAAAAAGAAAGAAAGAGAATAGGATTTCTGTTTGACCATCACAAACACTGTACAGGATCGCGATGCTGGAGTGAGCTCAGGAGTCAGACTGCTTGGGTTCAAACCTTGCCTCTTCCATCGTCAGCTTTGTGACCTTGTTACTTGATGTCACTCCTTTGGAAATTGGTGATGGTAACGGTACCTCTCATCACAGGGATGTTGGGACCAAGGAATGAATCAAAGCAGGTGATGTTCAGAGAACAGTGCATGGGATATAGATCTGCCCAGTGTCTTTTCATTACTATTTGCTGTCAGAGTTCATTCTGAACGCTTTAGGTGGGTGGTAGAAATCACCTTCATTCTCAAAGGTGGATTAATCGTCCCTGGACGGAGATACGTCACAAACCGTCTGGAGCAACAGCAGCATCTTTGGGGAGACGAGGACTGTTGTCCCTGAGGGTGATTACCTGGAAGAGACTAACGCTCCTGGTTTTCCAAATGCCGAATGGGAAAAAAAAAAAAATCACATCACCCTCTGGCTCCATCTGTGTGTAGCTCCTGAGTACATGTGCACTGGGCCAGTTTCTCAAGCTGTTTCTCTTTAGGTGTAGAAGGTACAAGATGTAGATCTGTGGCTTATCCTGACCTCTTAATCTGGCTGTCGATCCCTTATCTGCAATTGTGATAACAGAACAAGTCTGCCGCCTCTTATCTACAAATCCCCAAATCCAGAAGCTCTGAAAGTTTTCCTTAATTCATTTGGTGCCAAAACCTTACTTGAACTGATGTGAAGTACTTATGATCTTGACGATTTCTCTCAGTGTGAATACTCTGGTTTTGATGCTGGAAAAATCACTGTATTTGATTAGGGAGGGCACTGCCAGGGCCCCATTGGGCGCGTAGGGACACGCGGGTGTCAGCGGTCCCCAAGACCCCGCCAGGCTGACGAGTTGCTAGGAAGACTCATGGCCCTGATTTGTACAGCAGGATGAGCAGAGGGTAAAGGCACAGGGGGCGGAGTCTGGGGGAAGCAGGTACAGACTTCCAAGAGTCCTCTCCCATCAGAGTTACACAGGATGCACTCAGTTCCCCAGCAGCAAGTTCTGACAACGTGTGAAATGTTACCAGCCAGGGAGGCTTGATAGAGACCGGACGCCCAGGGTTTTAATCGGGGGCTGGTCACATAGGCAGACTCTGCCTGGCACAAACTTGCAGACTCCCAGAAGGCAAAGGAGGGGCGGTTCTGCGTAAACCATATCGTTTGTGCAAAGAGTTGAGGCCCGGTGAGCCCCTCTTACCAGTCCTGAGAATGGTGGTAACCCTCCCCAGATCCAAGCTCCCAGATCCCAGCCAGGGGCCAAATTTGTAAAGCAGGCCTTTAAACAAGATAAAGCGCTGGGCTGGCCGTGTTAACTCTCTTCTGCTTAACGTCTCAATACCTTCCTAAAGTTCTAATTTGCGAATCTCCTCTGGACCCCAGGGTTTCAGATAAGGGGCCTGCATGCTCTTAAAGGGGTTGTGGGACCCCAAGAGATGCTCAGGAATAAATCTGAAAGTTCCTAACAGCCCGTCACGGGGTAAAAGTGACACAGTTGTCCTGAATGCCCTGGGCCAGGTCTGCGGAGTCCCTGTGGAGGGGCTCAGCTGGAAAGCCCTGTGTTGAAGGCCTGTGTTCTCTTCCGTCCTTAGAATCTGGGCCCCTCCGTCCTGGCCGGAGTGGCTGTGATGATCTTCATGGTTCCCGTCAACGCCGTGATGGCCATGAAAACCAAGACCTACCAGGTAGGGTGTCTGCCTCCATAGGGCCCCACGCGGAGGCCCTTGCTGGACGCCTTTCCATTTGGATTTTAGCCGAGTTCTCTCTGCCCAGGCCCAGGGGTTCTCAGCCTCACATCCCTGCTGGGATCCCCCGAGGAGTTCTCGCAAATGCTGATGCCTGGGCTCTTTTTCCGGGATTCTGATTCACCTAATATGGATAAGGCCTGGGCATCAGTTCTTGAAGCTTCCAGAGTGATGACAACGGACAGCCAAGGTTGAGAACTCCCAAAATAGTTAGGCCTCACAGGCCAGTGACGAAAATCACATCCGTGGGCCTCCGAGAATTCCTTATTTCCCACGGAATTTAGTCATTTATGTGTTTCATGTGCATTTTCAAGAGTGGAATAAAAACTAACCTTGACTCCCCGCCGCCCATTACCTTATGCTAACCCTTCCACTGTTTTCAGAAATGCTTTTTAACTTTTAAAACATCCAAGTAACAACAGCGCATGCCTTTTCCTTATAAAAGATGTTCAGTGGATACACAGTGTGTAGATTAAAAGGGAATGCCCCCTTCCCTGCTCCCTTAGTCCCAGTGAACACACCAAAGCAAAGCCTTCTAGAACTTTACATGTATTTATAGAGAGATCTCATTATCTAGTTGGGTCTGGTGTGTTTTTTGTGTGTGTGTTTTGTGCTGTTACCATCATATATGTTTATACACCGACCCATTTGGCCAGCACGGTTTTAGCATTTGTCACCGCGTCTCAGGGATTTTTCTGTGGTGTAGTGTGGGGCCTGACTTCATTCTCTTGAGCTGGTGCGAGATGGTCCGAAACAGAGAGGGGTCGAGGTTTTTGTCTCTCATCCCCTATTGATGGCTATTTATGATGTGCCTGTGGGATTTCAGCTGAGAGCGCTTGGCCACATCAATGACGCAGTAGGAGATGCATCCCAGGACCTGGGTCCTGTTGGAAAGAGGCCTCAGCAGGTGCGGGTGGGAATAGGTTAAACAGCGAAGAGGCTCTGTCCCTACGGCCCTCCCTTGAAACCACTTCAGTCACTGGTTTCTGCTTCACGTGACAAAAAAAAGAAGCGTCCTCATCTGTGACCCAGGAGTGACCATGGCACTCATGATAGGTTCTTGAGAGCCTTCAGTGACTAGGTGCATGTCAGATGCATCTGGAAAATGCCAGATGGTATTAGCAGCATTTCACAGTGGTATGGCCCAGTAAAGAAGCTAAAAAAATGGAGGGGAAAATAAGTCCAGCATCATTATCTGTCTTGTGTTTGGATTAGCAGAGTAGGACCCCTGCCTTTCTTCTTTCCTGGACACCTGCTTCGCAAATCTAAATCTAACTGGTGTCTCTACGTCCAGCGGAAGGGATCCAAAGCAGTTTTTTCTCTGGTGTAAAAGAGAGTAGCATTCATAAGGATTGCAGGGTCGATTCCCCACCCTTCTGGGACGGGATGGCCTGGGGCCAGGGCCAGCAGTGAGCCCCGTGCTGTGGTGTTGATTGCTCCTGTCTCTCCAAAGGTGGCCCACATGAAGAGCAAAGACAATCGGATTAAGCTGATGAACGAGATTCTCAACGGGATCAAAGTGCTAAAGCTGTACGCGTGGGAACTGGCCTTCAAAGACAAGGTGCTAGCCATCAGGCAGGAGGAGCTGAAGGTGCTGAAGAAATCGGCCTACCTGGCAGCCGTGGGGACCTTCACCTGGGTCTGCACACCTTTCCTGGTGAGCGAGGCCAACCTGATCCCGGCCCCCCTTGCTTTATGTTTTGTTGTGTTTGCAAACCCACATATTTTTAAAAGGTCATGAGTCAGCAGGGCCCTCTTCTCCCACTCCCTTCACGAAGTGCTCCCTCCCCACAAATTTATGTTATTCAGCAGCACTCAGTAGCTTCCAGCCCAGGGACACTCCAAAGTAGCCAGTTCAGGAACTGCTTGCTGGGCTCACGAGATAAGAAATTTGTGCCAGAATGTCAGTCAGGCTCCCTGCTTCCTTCCCTGAGAGCGTCTTCCTACGAAAGCAGACCAGCTGAACCCAGCGGTGTTCTTGGTGCCACACTTGGGCTACATTACAGAGTCAGCTTCTGATCTCTTGCCGGCTGGTCACAAACCGTGGAGGTGGCAGAGCCAGACGCGCCGCACAATGTCCTTGTTTACTGTCTGTCTGTCTCCACTAGAATGTCAGCTCCGGGAAGGCAGGGACTGTGTCTTCTCTGTTTATTGCTACACCCTCAGTGCATACAATAGTGCATAGTAGGTGCTCAACACATACTGGTCATTCACTGTAAAAACAACAGGTGAAACGATTCAGAAAGTCCGAAGATGAAAATATATTGTCTTCCCTTCCGTCTGTCCCTTTCCTCCAAAGCGACAGTTTCATGTGTCTTTTTAGAAAAGAAATATTTGTGGATGTAGTTGGTAAAAAAAAAAATATTTTTAATATATTCACAGAGTCATACATACTTAGCGTCCTATACCTCTTTTGTACTTTGAGATATGACCATTTCGTGCATTCACATCTGCTTCATCTGTTTGTTTATTTATTTTGGAAGAGAGAGCGCACATGAACAGGGGAGGGGCAGAGTGGGAGCGAGGGAGGGGGTGGGAATCCCAAGCAGGCTCTACACTGTCAGCGCAGAGCCCGATGCGGGGCTTAAACTGATGTACTGTGCGATCATGACCTGAGCTGAAATCGAGAGTCGGACGCGTAACCGACGGAGCCACCCAGGCGCCCTGCTTCATCTGTTGTAACGAAGCGCGGATGGTCAGTGCGTGAATGTGCCGGAGTGGACTTAAGCGATCTCTTACTGCTGGCTTTTTAGGATAGTCCCTGTTCTTTGCTATTATGATCCGTGTTGCATTGAATGTTCCAATATGCAAGTCTTGAATCCTTTAATGGGTCTTTCCCTGGCTGGCCAACTTTGAAAGTTTAAAGACAAAGTTTCTACCCCTAGACCATGAGACCATATAAAGGTGGGCTGTGGAAACCCCTGAGGCACAGCGCACTGTTAAGAATAGTTAAGAATAGGGGCGCCTGGGTGGCTCAGTCGGTTGAGCGTCCGACTTCGGCTCAGGTCATGATCTCATGGTTCATGAGTTTGAGTCCCACGTCGGGCTCTGTGCTGACACCTCAGAGCCTGGAGCCTGTTTCCGATTCTGTGTCTCCCTCTCTCTCTGCCCCTCCCCTACTCACACTCTGTCTTTCTCTATCAAAAATAAACACTAAAAAAAAAAAAAAGAAGAATAGGGGCACCTGGGTGGCTTAGTGGGTTGAGTGTCTGACTTCAGCTCAGGTTATGATCTCCCCATTTCATGAGTTCGAGCCCCACATCCGGCTCTGTGCTGACAGTGCAGAGTCTGCTTGGGATTCTTTCTCCCTCTCTCTCTGCCTCTCCCCCACTCACACTGTCTCTCTCTCTCTCAAAATAAATAAACTTAAAAAATATATAGTTAAGAATCATGCCCCCGGGTTCATTTTTTTGTGTCTTTATATTTTTAATTATATCATGATTATTTTAATGCTGTCCTAATAATGACTGTTATTTCTCAGCCCTGTTGGTGAATATATATTCTTACGGGAGATTTCTGTGAACTGCAGTCACACGTTTTCATAAATGGGAAGCTTTTCTATTACAGTATTATCAGCTTCATTCGAGTCACAGGTGGAA
The DNA here is from genome assembly GCF_018350175.1 of Felis catus. Classification (NCBI taxonomy): domain Eukaryota; kingdom Metazoa; phylum Chordata; class Mammalia; order Carnivora; family Felidae; genus Felis; species Felis catus. The sequence continues at coordinate 28,265,662 of NC_058383.1, read as the reverse complement.
TGTTTAAGGAAAGTCTTGCATTTTCAGGGTGTGGCAAAGTGTGTTCCCTCTGACGCTGGGTTTTTCATCAGGCTCGACTTCATGTCTCCCAGAGTCTGAACTCGCCCAGGAGGTAGTGGGGTGGAAAGCAGTGAGGATCCAACTCAAGCCCACATCAGAATCACCTGGGAGGCTTGTTGAAACAAGACCCAGTAGGTCTGGGTGGGGCCTGAGTATTTGCATTGCTGAAGGGTTCCCTGGCGTTACCGATTGCCCTTGGTTGGGGTCCACACTTTGAGGAGTGGAGTAGATGCCCACTGTTGACAGTGTGGTCCGAGGCCCAGTAGCACCAGCATCGCCAAGTCGCTTATTAGAAATGGAGACTCAGGCCCGACTGCAGACCGGCCTAAAACAGGATCTGAATTTACTGAACACCTCCGCCCCGCACCCAGGTGGTGGGTACGCACATTGAAGTTTGAGAAACGCTGGCAAAAAGCAGAAGTGAGCAAACCTTTTCTACAAAGGAGCAGTTCGTGAATGTTGTAGACATTGTGAGCCATCCAGCGTTTGCCCCAACTCTTGTCGTCTGCCAGTGTGGCCGTGCATAATACCTCCATAAACGGACGTGGCTGTGTTCCTGTAAAAATGTATTTATAGGCCCTGAGATTTGAACTTCATGTCATCTTCCTGGGTCATAAAATACTATTATTTTGATATTTAAAAAAAAAAAATGAATCGTGTAAAATGGTTTAAGCGCGTGGGCCAGACAAAAACAGGATTGGAACCCTGGCTTGGAGTCTGGATGCCTGCTGAATTTTACTGCCAGCTCGCGGTGTGCCCTGAGGCCGGTCAGTCTACCTCCCTGCCTCTGGGTTTTTGCAAAAGAAACACGAAGGGGTTAGGCCACAGGGCTTGTCACGTGTGGGCCCCTGCCTGCCCCCCGTTCCCATGCCCACCCTGGACATCCCCAGCCAGTCATGGGGTTCTCTCCCAGGCGGCCCGCCAGGTGATTGCTGTCAGCTGACTACAGTTGGCACGTGAAGTGACATCTTTTAGCTGTTCTGGGACTCCGAGTTCTGTTCGATCCTTTCTGGCTCACGTGCACCAGCCTTCTGGGCTAGAAGGTTCTGCCAGCTCATTCTTTCAGAACACTCCGGTCTCCCTAACTTTCTCCAGGTCTCTGATGGCTTTCTTTGGTTTTTAGAAGTAAAAAGTATTCGAAGACTGGATGGTGGTTATATAGGGTGTGCTTTTGATTATTTTTCCTTTAAACTGTTAAATAGTTTCTGTGTGTTTGTAACTATTAAATATTCTCCTTTGCACAGGTGATACTCATTTTTTTTTTAATTTTAGTTTTGCCTATTTTGAGAGAGAAAGAATGCAAGCAGGGGAGGGGCAGAGAGGGAGGGAGACAGAATCCCAAGCAGGCTCTGTGCTGTCAGCTCGAACCATGACATCATGACTGTTCCAAAATCAAGAGTTGGACGTGGGGCCCCTGGGTGGCTCAGTTAAGCGTCCGACTCTTGGGTTCAGCTCAGGCCATGATCTCACAGTTTGTGAGATAGCGTCAGGCTCTGTGCAATGTGACCATCACAGGTGTCTCCAGACTTTGTCAGGTGTCCCTCCAGTTGAGAACTGCTGGTCTGCAGGGAAAGGCACAGCCTTTTTCCTCTTCAGCCCTAGTCACTCAGCTTCTTTCTTTCTTTTTTTTTTTTTTTTTGAGTGCACAGAAAGCCTGTGCATAAATCAGCATAGCAGTGACTATACATAATAAATGTAATTAAACCTATGCATCTCTTTTATTTACTTTACTTTCATACAAGTGATGGCAAATCATAAAGAAATCCAAGGCGTTTTGAATTGTACTTTTTGTTTTTTTTCTAATAGGTAAAGATCTGCAGCCAGGGGGAGTAAGTGACAGGGTTTTTTAATCTGTGGGTTTGGTTAGACTTCAGTTGGGGAAGCCTTTTCCCATGACCCTTGGTTCTGGTCCTCTGGTCCTCAGGTCCTCTGACCCAGTGTATTGTTTCTAGCTTGTCCCCTGTATGTGCTGACTTTTCACTTCACGTCTCCTGCCCTAGCCTCCGCCAGAAAGCCATGGCCCAGGAGATGCTTAAGAGGGGGACTGGCTTTTCTGGACTGTGAATTTGCCACAGTGGGGATGGGGGAAGGCAGGGGCAGCGGGCTCCCAGAGGCGGAGTCCATTAAGTTGCTGGGCATGAAACCGATGAGCCTGGGTGTCACCTGGGGACCGTGGCCCCGGCCCAGACACCTAAGCCTCTGACTACATTAGGATGAAATATGTAGCGTTTGGTTCTCTTGGAAGGTGTTGGCCTATTCTTTCCACTGGCGAATTCCTGCGCTTCAAGAATGATGAGGTGTTTACCCCCCAGTAGGGTTGATGGAAGACAGAGGCCTAGGGAGGTCAGACAGGAGCAGGGCTGACATTGTGGCGGGATTAATGGGCCTGTTTTTCTGAAATGCAGAGCCTGGCATCTATCATGTACGCTTAATGCACTTTGCTAAAATAGTAGCCCCAGGCAGCCGTCAATATTTAGCATTTTCTGTCTTAGAAGATTTATGAGCTTTTCGCCTTCTACTTACCCTGTATCTCCCTTCGTTAGGACGATTATCATTCCATATGGCAATTATTCTCTGCTGATCAGATCATACATGGACCTTATCTTTTTTTTTTTTTTCCTCTGCTTGTATCTCTGGGCACGTGGTACACATTCATTAAATGTAATGTGAAGAAAACCTGAATGAGTAAAAGATTTGAATAAGCCATGTTAGGAACTATTTTTCAATTGGCAGAAACCTAGAGTTAAAAAAAAAGTGGGATTTTTAAGTCACAAAATTGAAAAGTATAGGAAAGTGCTGGTTTTGAGCATGAGTGGGGTTTCAGGAATGGCTGGATCTAGGTATTTCAAAGGGAATGACCCCCTCTCTGTCTCTCAGCTCTGCATTCTCCATGGGGTTTCCTTTGGGGCAGTTCATTTATGGCCAAAGTCACGTCCTGGTACTCGGAGAGATTTTGTTTCCCAAAAGAAAATTGCGGTATTGTAACCACAGCAGGAATGGATGCTGGGCAGACAGAAAGAACACAGGTACACACACACAAGAGGAGTTGGGCTGGAGTAGATGGGCTCACCTGTGAGCTGCAGTTCTCAATGTGGAGGCACTCTTAGCTCTTGGAGCGGCACCCTTGTTCTTCATTGCTTGCAGAAAACTCCTCACCTCCTTGACTTTCACCCATTACAAGGCTGCGGCACACTCCAGCCCCCCACTCGCCTACAGCCCCAGTCTTTGCGCTGACCCCACTCGCCTCCGCACACGTCCAGATACCCCGCTGCTGGAGAGAACTCCGTTGACACCTGCCTCCCCCAGACTGTGAGTCTCAGGAACGCCCAGCCTGCCTCGCTCCTCGCCACACAGTGCCGGTACACAGCAGGTGCTAAATTAGTCGTTGAGGAAGAATGAACTCCACTTCCTGGAGAAGCCAGGGCTGTGGAACTGATGGGCCACGTGCGGTTGCTCCCTGTCTTCGTGCGGATAGTAAATACACCATATAGCACGCTAATCCGTGGGGCTACGGAAAAGAAAAAGATGCGAGACAGAGCAGTAGGGAGGGCTTGTGGTTTTAAAAAGGGTGGTTGAGCGCCTCACTGAGGAGGTGACGCTTGAGTAAAGGCCCAGTGGAAGTGAGGGCCCCTACCAGGGAGAGGGAAAAGCACATGCAAAGGCCCTGTGGCAGGACTGTGCCCACCCCATAGAGGGAATAGTCATGGAGGCCACTGGGGCTGGAATGGCACAAGTGGGCGGAGGATAGGAGAGGAGGTCAGGCAAGTTACAGGGAAAGGATTTTACAAACCAGACAAGCCCTGGGGCCTGAGTCAAGACTTGGCTTCTCCACTAAGTAAAGCAGACTGACTTTAGGGAGGTGGTTTTTTTGTTCTTAGTTTTTTTTTTTTTTTTTTTTTTTTTTTTGCTGAGATACAATTCACTGTTTTAAAGCATACAGCCCAGTGGTGTTTAATATGTTCACAAGGTTGTTGTGCAACCATCAGCACTGTCTAGTTCCAGAACATTTCTAACAGCCCAGAAGGGAGCCCTGTAGTCACTGACAGTCCCTCCCTACTCTCCCAGCTCTAGCACACGTTAACCTACTTTTTTTTTTTTAATGTTTATCTATTTTGAGAAAGAGAAAACAAGCAGAGAAGAGTCAGAGAGAGGGAGAGAAAGAATCCCAAGCAGGCTCCGTGCTGCCAGTGTGGAGCTGAACCTGGGGCTCGAACCCCCGAACCGTGGGATCATGACCTGAGCCAAAACCTAGAGTTGGACGCCTGACCCACTGAGCCACCCAGGCGCCCCACTCATCTCCTTTCTGTCTCTGTAGTTTGCCTCTTGTGGACGTTTGCTATCCCTGGGATCACATAAGACACGGTCTCTGATGCTCGTTCTGGCTTCTCTTTGATTTAGCATCGTGTCTTCACGGGTCATCCATATTGTAGCACGTGTCAGCACTTCATTCCTTTTTATGGCTGAATACTGTTCCTTTGTGTGGATCTCTCGGGCATTTGAGTGAGAGTGTCTTCAGCTGAGAGGCTAGTGCGTCACGTAGCTTGTTGATGTCTCAGAGCCAGAACAGGAACCAGCTCCAGCTCTCCGTTGCAGTGCCTTGCCCTTGGGGCCCGGTGAATAGATTCTTTGGAAGAGTGGACCAAGGAGTTTGGACTGGGTCCTGTAACCAGAAATAAAAACAGCTGCCATATATTGCGTTTTACCGTGTCCCGGGCAGTGTGCTAAGCACTTTGCTTAAATGCCTGCTTTGTCGCGGCCAGCAGCCCCGTGCACGTGGAGCCGGATTCCCTTATTTTGTAGATAGGAACGCAGAGGCTTGCTTGGAGTCGGGAGGTGACACAGGGTCACACAGCTGACTCCCGGCAAAGCTGTTGGTTTTCATTTTTAAGCTGTGTTACCCTCCGGTAGGTAGCAAAGAAATGAGGCAGCAGACACCCTGAAAATGCCCTGGACCACTGCCGCACCAGGGACAGGGCTCAAACTCAGACATCCTGGCTCCCGGCAGCCTGCCCTGAGCTTAGAAAGGCAGAGGCCTGGGCAGTTTATTTCCCACAGGGAAAGCCTTTAATGGCTCTGTGATCCTGGGGCTGATGTGGGGGGCAGGGTTGTCCAGATTGCTTCTGATAGCGTGTCCTGGGTGATCTCGTGGGGCACCTGTTACTGGCCTCGCCCGGCAACACCTGGCAATTCTGTGTCACCAGCAGTAAAGGGAGAGGCACAGAAATCCCCCTGGTGATCTCATGCCTCCCTCCCCAGCTGAGCAGCCCGGCCCTGGATTATTGAGGGCGTCCTCCCTTTCTCCTGGTCAGGGAGGTAATGTGCTGCTGTCTCAGACAACTGAACCCCCATCCTGGTCGGCCTGCAGCCTGCATAGTAAAATCCCAGGAGGCACCCCAGGGCTTAATGCAAGTCTGACTTCTGGGAAAAGTGGTACCTTTGGCCGTTATTTTTGTTTTCCCTTTTATTTTTTAATTTTTTTTAATATTTATTTTTGAGAGAGAGAGAGAGACAAAGGGTGAGCGGGGGAGGGGAGAGAGAGGGAGACACAGAATCCAAAGCAGGCTCCAGGCTCTGAGCCGTCAGCACAGAGCCCGACATGGGGCTCAAACCCACGAACCATGAGATCATGACCTGAGCCACAGTTGGACGCTTAACTGACTGAGCCACCCAGGTGCCCCTCTTTTTTTTTTAATGTTTTACTTAGTTTTGAGAGAGCGCAGGCAGGGAACAGGCAGAGAGAGAGAGAGAGGAACAGAGGATCCACAGTGGGCTCCACGCTGACAGCACAGAACCTGACGTGGGGCTCGAACCTCAAGATCATGACCTGAGCCGAAGTCGGACGCTCAGTCCGCTGAGCCACCCAGGTGCCCGGATCCCCCCCCCCTTTTTTTTTAAATGTTCCTTTCCTGGGGATATAAAATCATAAATTCTGTGAGCTGGAAGGAACTTGAAATAGCGGCATTCCCCGTCGCCTCCACACCCATTTCACGGATCAGACGTGTGAGGCGTGGCGAGAGGAGGTATCCTGCCTGGGGATTGGCCTAGGTACCGAGAATGCTGCCCGGGACAAACCCCACGCCTGACTTGGTGGAGGTCATGTTGTAGTGCAAGAGACCGACAACAAATACCTACAGTCCTGCAGTAAAAGGTAGCAGTAGGTGCTGTGACATGCGGGAGGTGCAGTAGGTGCAGTCACAGGGTTGTTTCAGGCAGAGGGGGGTGGGGTGGCCTCTCGGAGGGTCAGCGGGAGGAGCCAGGCCACGGTCTGGATGGAAGGTCGTTTCCGGCAGAGAAGGTTGCAGGGGCAACGGCCCAGAGGTGCGATTCCACTCCTGAGGAGTTCTCTGAATATCTGTACGGTGTGCTTTGGAGAAGGTTGGTACAGAGGCCACGACTTCCAGCTCCTGGTCACTCACCTGTCTAGTTCTTTGAGTGTTTAGTGAGTGCTTGCCGTGTTCTAGACACTGTCTTAGGCGTTTTCACCTGCCTCTGGCGGCCTGTCACGGGGCAGGCCTGACCACACTGCCCAGGGGACACAAGTCAGTAAAGGACGCTCTCTTTGCAGGTGGCCCTGTCTACATTTGCCGTCTACGTGACTGTCAACGAGAACAACATCCTGGATGCCCAGAAAGCTTTCGTGTCCTTGGCCTTGTTCAACATCCTCCGGTTTCCCCTGAATATTCTCCCCATGGTCATCAGCAGCATCGTGCAGGTACAGGCGAGGCTGGGGTGGGGGTGGGGGGTCAGGGAGGGATTCTCTGGGGACATGAAGCAGGAGGGGAAATGACGCAAATCCCCCTCTGTACCGCTCCCTCTGTGTGACCCGTCCCACCGTGCCCGGTTGGCTCGACGAGGCCCCCACGGGGGGCTTTCGTGCTGGTCTGCTCATAGCCCAAAGAAAGGAATCCGTTTTACCTCTTGGCGAGGAACTCACATTTGAGCATACAAAGCAAATATTGAGTGCAGCCAGGTGCTCTGTAAGATTCTGAAATATTTTATCCTGTTCTGATCTGGTCTGTCCCACCCTGCCCTGTCTTCACCTGTTTTTTCAAAGAATGCACCTCTGGACTTACTAAATTGATTTCACAACCCACTGATGGGCCTTGACCCACCATTGGAAAAACCCCAACCCAGACCCACCCAGCGTTAATAAGGTCCACACAGTGACCCTGTAAAGAGAGGAAACCGGCCACTTAGTCGCTCTGTGACGCTCCCACCACTTTCCTGCCGGTAGTATTTTTCGTGTTTTTCTCACCAGTGTTGAACACGTTCATGTTGAAAACCCCATTTGCAGCCACAGATCAGCCTTAAGATTGGGTTGTACAGCTCTGTTGGTATGCTTTATTAAAAAAAATAAAATAAACAAGGAAATGGGGGCTTCTGGGTGGCTCAGTCGGGTAAGCATCTGACTTCGCCTCAGGTCATGATCTCATAGTTAGTTCGTGGGTTAAAGCCCTGTGTTGGGCTCCGTGCTGGCCATGTGGAGCCTCCTTGAGATTCTCTCCCTCCCTCCCTTTCTCTCTCTCTGCCCTTCCCCCACTTGTGCTTTCTCTCTCTCTTCCAATAAATAAATAAACTTAAAAAAAAAATAAGCCAGCAAATAAAACCCCCTTTTATTATGAGTAAATTCAGACGTACACACAGGTAGGGAGAGAACAGTATAATAATAATGAACTGTGTGTAGCACTCCCCCAGATTCAACATTTTGCCACACTTGGTTCATCTAAATCTTCTTGTCTCCTCTCCTGCCCCACTTCCTTCCTTTCTTTCTCTGCTGAAGAAACTTATTTATTTATCTATCTATCTATCTATCTATCTATCTATCTATCTATCTATCTATCTAAGATTTTAAGTAAGCTGTACACCCAACTCAGGGCTTGAACTCACAGCCCTGAGATCAAGAGTCGCATTCTTCACAGACTTAACCAGCCAGGTGCCCCTGAAGAATTTCAAAGCAAATCCCAGACCTCTTGACATTGCACCCATAAATGCTTCAGCATAAATTTCTTCTGCTTTTTTTTTTTCAACTTATCTTTAGTGAGATAGAGTTGATAAGTACCGTTGCTTAAATTCAAGGTACACACAGCGTGTTGATTTCATATGCTGGCGTATTGCAATGGCATTACCTCTGGCATGTTACCTAACACCTCTGTCACATCACATGATTTTCGTTTCCTTTTTCTGGTGGCAACCAATAAGATGCCAACTTGAGTGACTTGTGGTCACTCTGCATTGTATCTCAGGGACTTAGTAATCCACTGGTAGCAAGTTTTTTTAATTTTTTAATTATTATTTTTTTAAATCTTTATCTACTTTTGAGAGAGAGACAGAGTGCGAGTGGAGGAGGGATAGAGAGAGAGGGAGATGCAGAATCTGGAGCAGGCTGCAGGCCCTGAGCTGTCAGCATAGAGTCTTAGACGGGTCTCAAACCCACGGACTGTGAGATCATGACATGAGCTGAAGTCGGACGCTTAACCGACTGAGCCACCCAGGTGCCCCCACTGGTAGCAAGTTTTTAACCCTTACGTGGGACCACTGCCTTTGGTCATCGTTTCTACAAGTCCCTTGTCATCTGGGACAGTCCCCCTACCCTCTTTTTTTTTCCAACGTTTTTTATTTATTTTTGGGACAGACAGAGACAGAGCATGAACGGGGAGGGGCAGAGAGAGAGGGAGACACAGAATCGGAAACAGGCTCCAGGCTCCGAGCCATCAGCCCAGAGCCCGACGCGGGGCTCGAACTCACGGACCGCAAGATCGTGACCTGGCCGAAGTCGGACGCTTAACCGACTGCGCCACCCAGGTGCCCCCCTACCCTCTTTTTTAATACGAGTCGTGGGCTTTTAAAGGAAAACAAACAAGAACCAAAACCTGTTCTGTTTTTTATTCTAAGGCCCGCTCTTGTAGGAAACGCAGAGCCTCCAGAAATGAGGGAGGATGTGGGCCCCTCCACACCCAGAGGAAACCACTGAAAGTCGGCCTCGGTCTGTTTTCGCAAAAATGCTTTTAAAAATAACTGCACCCTGTAATTGCCTTCTCTGTAGGCGAGTGTCTCCCTCAAACGCCTCAGGATCTTTCTGTCTCACGAGGAGCTGGAGGCCGACAGCATCGAGCGGAAGCCTGGCAAAGACGGTGTGTGCATTTGGTTCCCCTGTACCTCGAAGGCTACCCTTAGGTTTGGCTGTGCCCAGAAGCCCGTCTGCGAGGCCCCAGGGAGCGGGGGCTCTGCAGAGTGGGGTGGCCTTATCTTGCACCGCCCAGGCGGCTGAACTTCAACTTGTTTCCTTGGTGTGTCCTCACCGAGAGGCAGCTGGAGGTGAGGCCTCCCGCCGAGGGACAGGATCCAGAGCTCAGATCTTGATTCTGTTCTGGGCAGATGGGCGGGCAAACCGAGGACGGATGTTGGGAGACCAGCTCCAACCTTCTAGCTCTGTGTCCTTCGGCAGGTCACTTCACTGCTCTGAGTCTCAGTTTCCCCATATGGGTCATGAGGATGAAGGTGCCTTTCTCTAGCAGGGTGTTAACGTGGATTTTTATTGTTGATTGGGTTTTGTTTTGTTTGTTTTTTTTTTTTGTAGCTTACTAATTTATCCTTTCCTCATCAATCCCCCTGAGTGGGGATCTTACTCATGGCTATATCTCTAAGCACTTAATAATACATATTCATAGCATTACCAGCAGTGACTGCTTTCACTTAAGTGACACTCCTGTCACGCACTTTCTGCTCTAAGGACGTGCAGACACTACCCCACCCGCTGCTCACACATCACACAGAGGAGCTGTGGAAACCCCCATTTTACAGATGAGGAAACTGGCCTAAGTGACCTGCCTGAGATCACACAGCTAATAAGAGGTAGAGTCAGAATTTGCACCCACAGCCGGCCAGTGGAATCTGTGCCCCAGTCCACTGGAGAGTGTCTCCCTCACTGAGCTTTATTGAGCACCTACTATGCACCAAGCAGCACAGCTCTGTGTGGTCCGTCTCATTATTATCGGTCCTAGTCGACAGATGAGGAAAATGAGGCACAGAGAAGTTAAGTAACTGGCTCAAGGTTCTCCAGCTAGGACATGGCCACGCGGGGATTGGACTCAAACAGGCTCAGGAGCCCAAGAAATACTGTCCGAGGCATGAATGTGTGTAGACGTTGGTTGTAAGGTACAAGTAGTGCCTGGCACCAAGTAGGCATTCAGATGTCTTCAGTGGTGTGTGCAACGCTTAGCCCAGTGCCTGCTGACCCAGCGGTTGTGGTGGCCGTTACGTCCCTAGCGTAAGAGAGGAGCGATCTGGGACATTTTCAACTCAGCCGTCTACGGCCAGGTTCCCCAGCCTCGGCACTGCTGACATTCAAGGCCAGATGGTCCTTCGGTGTGTGTGTGTGGGGGGGTGTCCTCTGCTTTATAGGGTGCTGAGGGGCATCCCGGGCCTCCACCCGCTAGATGCCAGTAGAATCCACCCCAGTTTTGACAACCAAAAATGCCTCTAGGCATTATATCCCTTGGGGGGCAAAGTTGCCCTGGTTAAGAACCACTGCTCACTGGATGCTGGAATCTTCTTCTCAACATTCCTGGCCTGTGGTTACCAGTTTCTGCCATCCTGAGGACCTAGTCTCCCCCCTCCCCTCTTCCCATTCTGAGGACCTAGTCCCCCCCCCCACCCCCCCGTAAATGGTACGGTGCCATCTACTCCTGGTCACATTTCTCTGCCTAACGCAGGCCTGAAATTTGGGACAGCCCATGGAGGTTTCAGAGTAGTAAAATTGCTCACAATTACCTGCAAGTGTCCTGTTGGAAAACCCCTAGGCCTCTGGAAAACCCCAGGCTTCCTCGTGTGGTCCGGGCCTCAGCACCCCCTTTCCACCCTAATGACAGTCTCCTAGGCTGTTTGACTTATTGAGATGTTTATCCACACTCCCTGGGTGCCAGATGGGGCCACTTTGGCCACTCCCGGCCAGGTCTGGTGGTTTCCTAGCTTGTCTGACTCAAGTGGCTTTTCTTTAAATTCCTTAAATAGCACCTTCCACTTTCCTCCTTGGTCTGTGTTACACGGGACGGGACGGGATGGGACGGGACGGGACGGGACGGGGAGGCCTGGAGACCGGGCTCGTTAGGTTAGGTTAACCAGTAACTTCCTCTTGCAACGGGCTTTTGTTTCTTCTCTGTGTGGGGGAATTTACTTCTTTATTTGACAGCTTGAAAACACGCCCATCTTATCTCTAGGTGGTTTTACGGAGGCTCATAATGAAGGGTCAAAAAAATTTTTTTTTTTTTTTTTTTTTAAGTAAGGAGGCATAAAGCATAAAAGGGAGAGAAGGGGAGAGAAAGTGAAGGAAGAGGTGCTGGGAGCTTAGAATCCCCAGGAGCCATTATCCACAGAATGCGGGCTTTGTCTGCCGCTCTTCCCCCCCCCTTCCACCCTGTGATACCCCACCTCCTGTTCCACAGCCTGCTTTTTCACAGTTCACCTGCCTGCTGTTTCAGGAAGTTGGACCTGCTGCGTTGGGAGCAGGGGTGGCGGGAGAAGGGATCCTGGGAGGTGCATTAGGAGGCCACCCTGCAATCCAGTAGCTCTGGGCCAAGGACCCCGCTTTGAACAGAAAGCAAGGGCCTAGGGGGTGGTGAGGGCCAAGGGCCAGGCCCACCCGATGGAGAGCAGTGCTTGTTCCCTGTTGACCCTGGCTTCTGCTCAGCGTCCCCAGCCAGAGCTGCCCGATCTTCCCAAGATGGGGGGACGGGGACCTCAGAGCTATGAGTAAACCCCCAGGGGCTCTCCCCACCCTGTGCGAGATGGGCCTCTGGATGGTGTAACCTTCGAGGCAGAGCCCTGTTGTGGTTCCTTCTGCTTTGTGGGTCTGGTTGGGGTTCTTTAGAAACCAGAGCTGATATAACCAGATAATGTCTAGTGCAAGTATCTAGCACCTGCCATTGAACTTTAAAAAAGATAAGAGGGAAAAAAAAAAAAAAAAAGAGAGAGCCTCCTGCTTGTGCTCAGTCCCCAGGCTTCATCTGTGCCTGACCTGTTGTGTCTGGTGCTTTTCAGGTGGGGGCACAAACAGCATCACTGTGAAGAATGCCACGTTCACATGGGCCAGGAGTGACCCTCCAATGCTGAATGGGTAAGCCAGGACGTGGAGAGAGCCAGGAGGCTCTGGTCAAATGTGGATTCCAGCCACACTCTAGCTCTTTGACCCTGAATAAGCCACTGTGCCTTTCTGAGCCTCAATTTACCCGTCGGGGAAATAGGTCTAGTCCTACCTGTCAGGGCTGCAGGAAGGAGCAGATGAGAGTGTGCTGGCACGGAGGGTTCCCTTGGATTGTAAAAGACAGAAACCGTGCACATATGGGTTTGGGCAACAGTTTTTGGCTTGCATAACTCAGAGCCACTGTCAGGTACAGCATGATCCAGGGACTCTGTGCCATCAGGATTCTCTCCATCTTGACTTTGTTCGGTTTCCCTGTGTGCTGCTTCCTTCTCAAGCTGCCTCCCCACTCATGATGGGAAACAGACCCCGTCAGCTCCCAGTGTGCCCCTTACTTCGGTGGGAGACCCAGCTGGCTCTTATTGGTCCTGGTTGGGTCATGTGCCCCTCACTGAGCCAAACACTGTGCCAGGAGAGATAGAGCGTACTGATTGGCCAGGCTGGGTCTAAGGCTGCGATGCTACAGGTTGCAGGCAGGCTTGGGTCTGCTGAAAGGAATTTTTGTCGGAAGGCATTTGTCCGGATGGAATTGTTCTCTGTCCTCTCCCAGGCCTACAGCTGCCGAGTCACCCTTCCTTGCCACCTCCCCATCTGGTACCAAAGCACAGTGTCTAGGAATTGACCTGGTTCCCCAGGCAACTTGTCAAGTGCCTCTTGTTTGTTTCTGAGCTGGGGAGGCCTTTCTCACCGGCTCTGTCAGGCTTCCTCAAAGGAGTCCCCAAAATACAGGGCCAGAAGGAACCTTTTCAGGGGCCAAATTTATCCCCCATGCCCCTTCACAATTACCTCCTCACTGGGTAGCCGAATTATTGCTGTATATCGACTGAGGAAGCATGGGGGACAGACTCTAGAGAAAAGAATCTTGGTAAAATTCTTTCTACACCTGGAAAATTCATGGTGGGGCTGCATGCTTGGGAAGTTCTTCCTTATGTCCAACTTCGCTCCTGCCTGCTTCACTTCTAGCTTTTCTCTCTTGTCTGTCTCTCTTGTCTTTTTGTTCCATGCGCCCCACCCCCACTTCCGCTCTTGAACTCCCCAAACCTTTCCCCACCCAAACCTTTTCTCTCCTCACCCTATAAAAATAACCCATTCTCACCTGGACAGTCACAGGAGCCGCCTCGCTGGGCGTCCTCTTCTGTTGTGGCCCCCTCGTCCATTCGCCCCTCAGCTCAGGAACAAAAGCATAATCGGTTCACGAGCTTTAAACAGTCAGCGATAGCAGAATCTAACGCTTGCACTAATATGTTGAAATCGTAACGGCATCCATCGAAAAGCACAGCCAGGGTGAGTGAACCCAAAGAGGCCCTGACTGCAGCCAGCGACTGGCCCGTGTCATTGGACGGGCGGTCTTGCCAGTGGAGCCTGGAGCTTACTGTCGTACTCGGGGTACCATCGTTTGTGAAAGGATGGTTTCCGTAGAGACGTGTTTCTCAGACTCGGATTCCTCCATGGCAGGTCCCCCGCTTCAAACTCCGAGGCCCCCAGCACAGCGAGCTTTGAGGTTTTCGGGCGTGCCTGCTGCCCACCCACCTCTTCAGGGCTGGCCTTACTCCCCTCTGCCTCGTCCTGTGCCGTCGACTTGTCAAGCCCCGATCACACCTGTCCGTTCACACCCTGGGGCCTTGTCTTAAGCTCTTCCTGGGTTTCTGTGTCTGGTGCTGCTTACTCTTCCTTCAGAGTTCACGTTGAGGCTCCTGTCTGTCCCTCAGGTCGCCTGCATGGTTAATCTGGCCCCCTGATCATGATCTGGCCGCCCAGGTGACTCCCGCTGCCTCTGCGTCTCTAAGACACGTGCGCATCCCAGCGCCTGCCTGGAGCCTCATGTGCCCAGGCCCTCGCACGCTCGCTGAGCCAAGCTTAGCAGTAGGGACAGCGGTGGTCATTTCCAGACTGGGAAGGCTCCTTCCAGCCCTGCCGTCCGCCTCTCTCCGCTCTGGGTACATCCAGCTCTGGTGGGTCACCACCTGTTTCAGGCAAGGGTGTGGCTGAGGCAGAGCACATTATGTCATTTCAGCATTACCTTCTCCGTGCCGGAAGGTTCCTTGGTGGCCGTGGTGGGCCAGGTGGGCTGTGGAAAGTCGTCTCTGCTCTCAGCACTCCTGGCCGAGATGGACAAGGTGGAGGGCCACGTGTCTGTCAAGGTAGGACAAGGACTGAGGGGGCTGGGGTGGGGGCGTGGCTGGCCTGAGAGGAGAGTCAAGTGCGATGCTGTGGTGTGTTTCATGGCGGCCCCTGTGCAGGAAGCGAGAGCAGCGAGGTCTGCCTCCTTCACTCGCACTCGCCCTGCTCTTCTCTGTGCCCCCTCGAAGGCAAGAGTTGATGTCGCTGATTTCCCGCTGTGTCCTAGCACAGAGAATAGTGCCCAGCAAGTAGTAGACGCTCAATAAATACTCTGTGAACACACGGATGCTCCCTGGTCCGCTCACTGTCTCCAATCCTCTCGCCACCTCTGGCCCTCAGTGTGCATCTTGTGGTCTCTCTTGACACGTGAGTCCCTCTGGCTTGTTGTCTGTCGGTGGATCTGTGTCTGTATCTCTTTTTAGAAATGTAACAAAATGTAACATTTTTGACCTGGGATATTGTGTTGGAGAATTCTTGTTAAGAGAGCTGTTTAAATTCTGAGTGTTTCCTTGAATTCTTAATAGAAGAATGGAAGAAGAACTAGAGATTTATTGGTTTTTAAAATGCATGGGACTTGGAGCTAAGTTGGAATATTCCTCAAGAGAGAATTTAAGAGGCTGCTTCAGTGAACACATGAATCTCGCTGTAAGTCAAGAGCCTTGTTTTGCGTTTAGCTGATTCGCCATGAAGGAGTTGCCCTGGAGTAGGAAGCGTCCCTCGAAGTTTCCTGGCCACCAGTCCTTCAGCGTGGTCTGCTAGACTCATCTGCGGTTGTTTGAGGAGGAGAGTTCTGGGCTCAGACAGGCTCGGGAGAGAATGCACACGCAGCTCCCCTCCCTCTTGGAGACTTAAAATAAACGTGAATAAAGTAAAGGTTCTGAGAAGTCCCACAAGGAGAAGAAAGCTGATTTAAGTTTGGTTAACCCAGTGTGTCCCAGGCATACTTGGCCCGTGCAACTATTTGCATCCCCAGAACTATTGTCCCTTGGAATCTCCTCCTAGTAACGCTGGTTTATGCAGTTGTTTTTACTTCAGAGCAAAGTCCTTTTTTTGTTCTTTGGGTTTTTTGTTTTTGTTTTTTTTGTTTCGTGTTTTTCTTTGTTTATATGAGGCCCTTTAGCCTGGTATGCATCGGTAGAAAGTATACGTTACGTTAGTTGGGTCTACACTAAAGGCATTTATTAAAAAAAAAAAATTTTTTTTTTTTAACGTTTATTTATTTTTGGGACAAAGAGAGACAGAGCATGAACGGGGGAGGGTCAGAGAGAGGGAGACACAGAATCGGAAGCAGGTTCCAGGCTCTGAGCCGTCAGCCCAGAGCCCGACGCGGGGCTCGAGCTCGCGAACCGTGAGATCGTGACCTGAGCCGAAGTCGGACGCTCAACTGACTGAGCCACCCAGGCGCCCCATACACTAAAGGCATTTAGCTGCGGTTTTCAGAAATATTCCGTCGCTGCTTTGAAAGTACACGTTATAAAGTGAGCTTAATGGGCAGTGTGCCCTACGTTTCTGGAAGTAGACTCCAAACTGTCCCCATTGTGTTCTGCTTCGTTAATGCGTTTCCACCACCGTAGCGCTCTTGACGTGTCGGGCTGGATGCTTTTCTGCTGTGGTGGGCTTGTCCTATGCTGTGTACCATTCTTAGCCGCATTCCTGCCCTCTGTCCACTAGATGCTGATAGCAGACTCCGGTTGTGATAACCAGGAGTGTCTAGATGTTGTCCCATGTCCCCCAGAGAGCAAAATTTTTTAAAGTAAAAAAAAAAGGCTTTAAATGCAGAAATGATGCATCTAGAAGTTGAGGGTGCACTGAGTATTTGGTTTGATGAACTGATTTCTCTGACTGGTTATTTTGCCCTGCAAAGGAGCATGCTAGAAATGTGTTTAAAATATTAATTTTCTCCAAATATTTTACTTGGGTATGCCGTGTCTCAATTTTCTGTGGGTTCTGTGGTGAGACTTTGTGACATTTTGGCCTCTTGTCAGTTAGGGTATTAGTTTAGTTATTTATCTGAGAATGAAGATTGAGATTTGAAACACCTGGGTCCCTCTCCCAACCGTATCCCTTTAGAATTCCCTTATGGAAGAACCTTCACTCGTAGCGGCTCCTGGGTGGCTCAGTCGGGTAAGTGTCCGACTCTTGGTGGGCTTAGGTCGTGATCTCACGGTTTGTGAGTTCAGGCCCCACATCGGGGTTTGCCCTGGCAGCACAGAGCCTGCTTGGGATTCGCTCTCCCCCCCTCTCTCTGCTGCTCGCACACATGCACGCTCTGTGCGCCTGCCTCTCTCTCTCTCTCTCTCTCTCTCTCAAAAATAGATAAACATTAAAAAAAAAAAAAATCTTTGCTCCCCTTGCCCTTCCAGTAAAGCCCAGGCTCCTCACCCGGATCCCTGGCCTGGGGTGGGCCGGCCCTTGCTGCCCTCCAGCTCACTCCTACCTGTCTTCCCCTTCACACGATGTTCCAGTCATCCTGGCCTTCCTGTTCCTTGGACGTGCCAGGTTCTACTTGTCTCTGGACCTTTGCGCATGCTGTTCCCTCTGACTGGAATGCTTTTCCATTTCTCCTTTGTCACACCAACTAACCCTCACCTGTTGGTCCTTTGAAACAGATGACTTGACATAGAAGTAACCTTGATTAAATTTCCTCAAGGATATTTCCCCAAGGAATCCTTCCCTGATGACTCAAGCTAGGTCTCTCTTTTCAAAGGACTTTTTTTTTTTTTTTTTTTTTTTTTTTTAATTGAGAGAGAAACAGAGAGAGAGAATCCCAGGTAGGCTTCATGTTCAGCACAGAGCCCAGTGCAGAGTTCAGTCTCACAACTGTGATATTATGACCTGAGCTGAAATCAAGAGTCAGACGCTGAACCGACTGAGTCATCCTGGCTCCCTTCTAAAGGACTTTTTATTGATGTATGTATTTATTTTTATTTATTTATTTTAAAGTTTGTTTATTTGAGAGGGACAGACAGCATAAGCAGGGGAGGGGCAAAGACAGGGAGAGAGAGAGAATCCCAAGCAGGCTCTGTGCTGCCAGCACAGAGCCCAATGTGGGGCTTGAACCCACAAAGTCGTGAGATAATGACCTGAGCTGAAACCAAGAGTCAGTCACTTAACCAACTGAGCTACCCAGGTGCCCCTTAAAGGACTTTTTAAAGGACTCATTTTTTTTCTCTCTTAGCATTTACCCCAAACTGTAATCAAATACTTTTTTTTTTTTTTTATCACATCAGGGACTTCTTCTTTTTTTTAAGTTTTTTTATTTTTGGGAAACAGTGCAAGTGAGCAAGGGCAGAGAGATTGGGAGAGAATCCGAGAATGCCACAGAAGGGCACAGAGAGAGAATCCCGCACAGGCTCTCCAGTGTCGTTGTAGAGCCTGAATCGGGGATACAGCTCACCCGATTTGGGGTTTGAACTCACAAACCGTGAGATCATGACCTGAGCCGAAGTCGGATGCTTAACTGACTGAGCCACCTAGGTGCCCCACTTCTTGAGAGGCCGGAGTTTTGTTCACTGCTAGAGGCATTTAGTGAATTCTTAACTAAATACAGAACTGTAACCTCACTAATGCGGATTTCCACTCTTGAATCCCTGATATTAGAGTCTGTGGTTGACCTAGTGTGGGGTCTGATCCCAGGTCTGGCATCTGAGTCTGTCGTGACTCAGTTTCCCCCTTGCTGAGCATCTCGGGAAGTAGAATCCTTCTGGCGAGTGGATGGGCCAGCTGCCATCTTGTTAACCAAGTCTGTCTGTCTGTCTTGCTGCCTTCTGTATTTGCTGCCTAGGGCTCAGTGGCCTACGTCCCCCAGCAGGCCTGGATTCAGAATGATTCTCTCCGAGAAAATATCCTTTTCGGACGCCCCCTCCAGGAACGGTATTACAAGGCTGTGATCGAAGCCTGTGCCCTCCTCCCAGATCTGGAGATCCTGCCCAGCGGGGACCGGACGGAGATTGGTGAGAAGGTCAGTCGGTACAGCCTCAGCATGGCGCCTGTATCAGTCAGCCACAAAATCTTAGGGGCTTGTGTTAAACACTTTTTCTCCCTTTTGACTGTGGTTGGCTGACCCACACTGGGCTCAGTCAGGCAGCTCTGCTCTGTGTCATGGGCCAGCTGAGCTCGCCTCTAGGCCATGGGTTTGGCTGGGGTCCGCCCTGCATGGCTTTTTGCTGGGGCTTTGGCTGAAGGGGCGATAGCTCTACAGGGGGACACCCTTCTCATGGTGACAGCAGAAGCCCAAGAGAGACAGAAAAAACCACATGGTGTCCCTTAAAGCATATTGTCCTTTTCACCTGGTCGAACTGAAAGATGGGAGAGCAGGAAGTGCCCTTCGCCTTTGCAGTCATGTGACTGTGGAGTCACATGACAGGGCGCTCTACAGGGAGGAGGGGTGCCAGTGATTCAGATGTCCACAGTCCCTTTCAAAGCAGCGATAATAGTAAAAATAATATGGTCGCCAGCAGCTGTTGGGCATTTACTATGTGCCAGGCACCAGGATAGACATTTTTATGTATTTCATCCTCACGGCAAGCCATGAGAGGGGATTGACTGTCATTTGCATTTCATGGTTGAGGAAAGAGAGGCATGGAGGGGGCTAAGTGACTTGTCCAAACACCTTCCCACTAATGTTTGCTTATTTTTGAGAGAGAGAGAGACAGAGCGTGAGCGGGGGAGGAGCAGAGAGACAGAGGGTGACAGAATCCGAAGCAGGCTCCAGGCTCCGAGCTGTCAGCACAGAGCCTGATGCGAGGCTTGAACTCACTAACTGTGAGATAATGACTTGAGCCAAAGTTGGACGGTCAACCGACTTGAGCCACCCAGCTGGCCCTGAGTTAGTTGTTTTAACGCACGTGTCTGTTTCTGCCACATGGAGACTCCTCAGCCAGTCCCGGTCTGGCTGCCAATAAAAGTCTAGAGCGAGAGAGTATGACTGGGTCTGGCGTCTGCCCCGGGCCAAAGAGCTGTGGCCGGAGGGGCCATCAAAAAGAACCTGGCTGCCTGAGCCCCACCTGGGTGTGTAGGGAGGGCAGGCATCTGTCTCAGCAGAGACTGGGCCCCATTAACCCGGCGGTGGGTCCACTTGGACTTCCCAGCCATAGATGGAAATGACAGTCGGTAATCGATAATCTGTAGTCGGAGGGAGAGCTGTGACTGCTGCGGCGTGCTCCATGGAGCGCCCTGGTGTGAATTAGAAATCGGTGCCCTTCCTACTGGTGAGTGGGGGGGGAACTTCGGCACCCCCAGAGTGCAGCCTGCCTTGGCTCTCTGTGGTTTCACCGTGAGTGAGAGATCAGAGGAAGCGCGCCAAAGTGGTAGCTATTAACTAAAGCAGCAGCAGCGGGCTCGTTACGGCATCTGCCGGTGCCTTCTGTCAGACTCCAAGATCCGGAGCCTTCCTGTTGCTTGGTGCCACGGGCCGCCCCTTGCCGAATGCCCACGCTGTGCCAGCTGTCTGCTCAGCAGCTCCCAGGGGCTCCAGTTTTCTCTTCTGCCTGTTTTAGGGTTGAGGCTGGATTCCGTGGTCGGCCTTGAGCACAGTCCGTGCAGATACAATCTCATGCCTCCGCTTCCTGCTCAGACGAGGGGAGGCGGTTCAGCCCTCCAGGGCCGCCAGCCGGGGTCTGCTGCCTCCTGAGCAGGGCTCCCTAGGAACCCCCCCCTTCTGCTGTGTCTCTCCCCAGGGCGTGAACCTCTCTGGGGGCCAGAAGCAGCGTGTGAGCCTGGCCCGGGCCGTGTACTGTGACTCTGACATCTACCTTTTCGATGACCCCCTGTCGGCGGTGGATGCCCATGTGGGAAAACACATATTTGAAAATGTGGTTGGCCCCAAGGGGATGCTGAAGAACAAGGTACCTGCCGAAGGGCCAGGGCTCGGCTCTGGCCGTCCTCGCGCATTTGTTCAGTCAAAATGTGCCCCCTTTGGGAATCCTTCACTTCCCACCTTTCAGGATTATTTTATTATTATTATTATTATTATTAATGTTTATTTATTTTTGAGAGAGCGAGTGAGTGAGCATGAACGGAGGAGGGGCAGAGAGAGAGAGGGAGACACAGAATCCGAAGCAGCCTCCAGGCTTCCAGCTGTCCGCACAGAGTCTGACATGGGGCTCAAGCTCACAAACTGTGAGACCACGACCTGAGCCGAAGTCAAATCTTTAACCCACTGAGCCACCCAGATGTCCCCCACCCCATTTTTTTAACTGAGCCACCCAAGTGCCCACCCCCCCCCCCCCCCATTTTTTTAATTGGACTTCAGAACACGTTTCTAATGCTTCCCTTGCATGCCTTTCTGGGACAGCTTTCTTGCTCTTGTCCTTATAGGGGGACGTCCTTGACACTGACTTGAAGTCCTTGCCTTCACGTGGCCAAAGGAGGCTCCTCTTCCCGATTTAATAATGGGCGGCTTTGCAGAGGGAAATCCTATCCCTTTTGACTGATGGGGCAGCTCTCCCTTCCCTGCTGACGTGGCTGTAGGCTGAGGGACGGAGGTTGGGAGCAGGAAGAGTGCCTATAGCACCCGTACATGACAGGAAATGTGTCCCCACCTGTTTATCATCATCATCATCATCATCATCATTTTTAGGGGAATTATAGGATGGTTGAGAAGGAGTACTGCTTTTCGGTTTTTTTCTTTTGGAGAAAGAAGTATTTTCCACATGTCCATGGGGAAAATAGAAAAGATTCAGAAAAACACAACAAAGAAAAAAAAAAAGCAATTTTGGACAACCCTACCCCATGCAGATTTTTTTATTTCAAGCCTTATAAATAGGTTATCATGTCATGTGTATACATAATGGACCTCAAGGCACTTAACCTATTGTAAGCATCATCCTGTACACACCATAAAAATTCTGGATAAACATAATTTTCAATTTAAAAAGTTTCGTTATCAAAAATCTAAAAGAGTGTAAGAGTTATACGTAAAGCAAAAAAAAAAAAAAAAAAAATGGCCCTCCTTTGTCCTGCGTCCTAGGCCCTGTCTCAGGAGACAGGTGTCACCAGGCCGCTTGCTGTCTGTTTCTGTACCACCCTTGAGCTAAGACTGGCTAAGACTGGTCTTTACATTTCTGAAGCGGTTGGAAAAAATCTGGAGGGGGAAAAAAAAAATTTGTGACATATGCAAATTGCATTGAGTTTAAATATATTTTTATATTTATGTTTCTATATAATACATGTACATATTTTATTTATATAATATATATTTATTGGGTCACAGACCATCTTTTCCCATCGTATGTACGACCACCTTCACGCTGTGGCAACTTCACCACCGGTTGCCGTAGCAACCGGAGGATCCATAAAGCCAAAAGTATTTACCATTTGGCCCTTTAAGAAAAAGTTTGCCGACTCGTGTCGTTTGATGAACGTCCTTCCAAACCTTGACTTAACTGGATAAAATATATACAGACGTACGAGTTTTGTAGTGTCTTTTGGGAGGTGGGGGATTACCTGAAAAGAAAATTACGCCACGGCACACAGATTGTTTTGTATCTGTGTCATTTTTCTGTTCTTGGACCTGCCTCCCTCTCATCCTTCAGATTTCTGTTCACAAATAGGCTTCCCCATCACCCTTGTTAAAATTGCAACCTTCCGCCCTCGGTCTCCTACCCCCCCAGCACCCGCCGTGTTGCACTTGTATTGGTCCTTTCTCCCCCGACCCTGGAGTGTGGGGCTGGGATCTGTTTCCCTCCCTGCGGCCCCCCAGCTCCTGGCAGGTGAGTGTTGAAGGGAGGCACCCGTAGATGGGGGCGTCCCCAGCGCTCAGACTCGAGCTTGGCCGCTAGGCGTAGGGGAATTGCGCTCATGCCCGGGCGCTGACTCGCGGGTCCCCGCTCTGCCCGCAGACACGGCTCCTGGTCACACACAGTATCAGCTACCTGCCCCAGGTGGATGTCATCATCGTCATGACCGGAGGCAAGATCTCCGAGATGGGCTCCTACCAGGAGCTGCTGGCCCGGGACGGGGCCTTCGCCGAGTTCCTGCGCACGTACGCCGGCACCGAGCAGGAGCAGTCCGAGCAGGATGACGGTAGGGCGCGCGGGGTGCCTCGCTGGGCCCCCGCTGCCTCCCGGAGGTTCCCCCACACCCCCTCCGCGGTGGCCTGTCGGCAGCGGGCCAGCCTCTTCAGGGTCCCAACGCTTTGGGGGCCGCATTAAGGGGGTGTGCCAGCGCTTTGCGGCGGGGGCAGCAGATCTGGGCCCAAGTCCTGCTACTTTCCTGCGATGTGGCTCTGGGCCGAGCTTGAGTGTTCTCTCGGCAGGCACAGGGACGGTGGTGAGGTTCTCAAGAGGCTGTGGGAAGCAGTGACTTTGTATGGCATAATCTAGAACAGATGTGAGGGCCGTGGGGGTTGTAGGCTGCTGGTTGGCAAGACCTCGGTTTGAGTCCCATTGCCCCTCTTTTTTTTTTTTTTAATGTTTATTTTTGAAAGAGAGAGGGTGGGGGCAGAGAGAGAGGGAGACACAGAATCCGAAGCAGGCTCCAGGCTCCGAGCTGTCAGCCCAGAGCCCGACGTGGAGCTCGAACCCAAGAACCGTGAGATCATGACTCGAGCCGAAGTGGGATGCTTAACCGACTGAACCACCCAGGTGCCCCCCACTGCCCCTCTTACTAGGGTCCCCCAAACCCTTCTGAGCCTCAGTTTCCCCACTGATAATAACAGAGCGGTCTTCTGGCGCTCGGTGCAAATTTCATGTGCTGAATTCCATAGAGCCTTGGGCGTAGTGCCTGGCACATAGTGTTCGGGCCATGACAGCTGTTGTCATTACCCGCCCCGGGAAGAGTGCCCATCTCTTCACCCCATGCCCTTGGCACCTGCCAGGTCAGTGCAGACCTGCCCCCTTCCCACCTGCCGCACCCACTGTGTCCTCTCGGGCCAGGACTCCGAAAGCTGGAACCTCACCCTGTCCTTATTTGAAGGCTTCTGTGGTGAGACTTCTAAGAATCTGTCCTCTCCTCTCTGTTGGCTTAAATTTCAGGGGATTGGTTTGCCGCCTTCAGGCTGCCCTGTGTTGCATCACTCAGACTGGCATCTCAGAGGCTCCTCTCCTCCCCTCTCTGCTTGGAGCTCTGACCCCACAGAGAGGGAAGAGGTCATCTGACACCTTTGCTCCTTGGCTCGCGGCGATTGCTAAGAATGAAAACGAGAGATTGCTCTTCCGGCCCTGATCTCCCATCTCCAGGAGCAAATTACAGACTCCCCCAGCCTCCGGGGCACGTTCTTTATGTGCTTTGTCCCCAGGGAGGCCTCAGATAGACTGTCCACAGGGGCAGGGCTGCGGGACTGCCTCGTTGGGCAATTTGCACGGGTGCTTTTGTTCTCGGAACGTCTGTGATACGGATCTAAGACACAGCCGCTGCTTGCTGAGGGCTTCCCGGGCCCCTGTTCTCTGCCGGAGTTCCCTTGTTGACCCCTTCCATCGACTCACGAGGGAGTAGAATTGTTATTCCCGGTTCACTGGTGAGGAAAGTGAGGTTTAGGGAAACCTGTCCCTTCCGTGTCAGGGACGGCCGGGTTCCCGTAGCTGTGAATGGGGCCGGTCCCTAAGAAAGAGCTGTCTACTCTTCATCGAGGTAGTCATTCAGATTTTTATTAAGCATCTACTACTATGTGTTGAGTGCTTGTATCAACTCCCTAGGGCTTCCTTGACAGAGTGCCACAGGCTGAGTGGCTGAAGCAACAGAAATTCAATCTCTCACAGTTTGGGAGAATGGAAGCCAAAGACCGAGGTGTTCACCGGACTGATTCTTTCCGGGGCTCTGAGGGAGGGCTGTTCCACCCCCCCCCCCCCCCCCCCCGGCTTCTGGAGAGCTGCTGGCGGCCAGTGGCTTATAGATGCACCACCCCCACATCTGCCTCCGTCTTTCACACAGAAACCTGGCGTGTTTCTGTCTCTCAATTTCCCCTTTTTGTAATGACACCAGTTATATGGGATTAGGGCCCACCCCAATGACCTCACCTCAACTCATTACACCTGCAGATAACTTGTCTCCAAATACAGTCACGTTCGGAGCTCCTGGGGGCTAGGAATTCAGGAATTCCTAGAACAACACTGTTCTAGGTTTTGGGGAGACAGAAGTGAATGACATCTAGACAGATCCCTATCCTCATGGAGCTTGGAATCTGTTGGGCAAAACACAAATCAAGAAATAAATGGTTTCCTAGAGCGTTAAGTGCCATGAAGAAAAAAAAAACCCACACAGGATGATGAGCTGGGGAGTGATACGGATGACACCTGGCCATGCAAGGTGGTCAGAGACACCCTTTCTGAGGAGGTGACCTTGGCATGGAAGGTTGCCAACAAGGAGAAAATCCGGGGAACAGTGTGCTGACGCAGGGAACGGAAAGGAGGCCGGGGTGGCCAGACCATGGTGGGTGAAGGGACAGTGGTGGGAGGTGGCCTTTCGGGGTGAGGAGTTTGGGGTTTGGTCTCAATGCAGCGGGCATCCAGTGAATGTCAGAGAGGGGCAGCAACTTGGCCAAGGACACACAGTGGCTGCGAGGCAGGGGTGGGACCTCAAGTCTGGCCCAAGTTTCAGTCGTCTGTTCCTTCCCTTGGTGCTTTATGTGTCTGCCTGGGGTCAGGGCTCATCCATTGCCTCTGCATT
This sequence comes from Felis catus, assembly GCF_018350175.1. NCBI lineage: Eukaryota > Metazoa > Chordata > Mammalia > Carnivora > Felidae > Felis > Felis catus. The sequence goes on along the minus strand of NC_058383.1, from coordinate 28,240,680 downwards.
AGTGTGCTTCAGGAGCCCCAGTGGTTTGTCACGTTTTATTGAGATGCAGTTGGCATAGCATACGATCCTCCCATTTAAAGCATACAGTGTAGTGATGTTTAGCACGTTGAGAGTTGGGCAGCCATCACCAAAACCAACTTTAGAACATTCCGGTCACCCCTCCAGAAAACCTCGTAGCCATTAGCAATCACTCCCCATTTTCTCCCAGCCCCCTAGGTCCCTGGCACCTGCTCATCTTTCTGCCCCTAGATTTGTCTGTTCTGGGCATCTCATGTAAATGGAATTGTAGACCGTGTGGTCCTTAGTGAGCTGGTTTCTTTCGCTTCCTGTGATGTTTCTGTGGCTCACCCGTGTGATAGCACATGTCTATACGTGATAACCTTTCTGTGGCTGGGTAATACCCCATTTTGTTTATTCAGTCAGGTGATGACAGGTCAAGTTGTTTCCATGTTTTGGCTGTTATAAATTGTGCTGCTCTGAACCCTCTTGGTATTAAAAGTGTTTCCTGGGGCGCCTGGGTGGCGCAGTTGGTTAAGCGTCCAACTTCAGCCAGGTCACGATCTCGCGGTCCCTGAGTTCGAGCCCCGCGTCGGGCTCTGGGCTGATGGCTCGGAGCCTGGAGCCTGTTTCCGATTCTGTGTCTCCCTCTCTCTCTGCCCCTCCCCCGTTCATGCTCTGTCTCTCTCTGTCCCAAAAATAAATTAAAAAAAAAAAAAAACGTTGAAAAAAAAAATTAAAAAAAAAAAAAAAGTGTTTCCTTTTGCAAGCGTGAGGCAAGAAATGCCTCCGGTTTATCATTCCTGGTGGGAATGAGTTTCTACGTGTCTCTGCTCTTGGGGCCGGAAAGTTCTGTCTTAAGTCTAGCCTGCTTCCCTCCTGCTTCAGGGTTGCCTTCCTCTGACTGTCATGCCACTGCCACGTGCTGGATGAGACAACCCTACAGCCCCTGTATGTCACAGTCCAGCTTCCTTCGGGTGAAAACAACCCTGTATGCTCTCTAAGGTGACACGTGTGCCTTTTATTGAATCTTTTTCCCCCGAACGAGGTCTCCCTCCTTTGTATCAAGGTGCACAGGGAGCATCCTTAAACTCTGCTGACCACAGATGGGTTTTTTCACTCCCCTTCCTCCACCACCGCCAACAGATCCAAAGCATTTGGTGCAGAACACGGAATACTGCCAATTACTTTTTTTTTTTTTTCTTTTTTCCTTTGGCCACGTCAGCACTTAATTTGGCAATGAAAATGCCACCCTTGCACCACTGCGGGGTCATTTTCCCAATTTAGCCGTACAGCCTCCCCCAGAAGTCCTCAGCCCTGTGGGTCTGAACTCACACTGGGCGGCGTCTTCACTTTCTCCCTCTCTCGGAGGGGCCCCCGGCACTGCAGCTTGGCATCGGGGTCCGATATTGCTCAGCTGTGGCAGGTTTCCAAGAGCCAATGACCCTGAATTTGTTTGAGCCACATTTTTGGCTTCCCCTAAAGGGAAACTTTTTTTTCCCTTGTTGGATTAATCAGATCTTTTTTAGAACACCCAGGCTGAAGAGGGAGAGTGGTTGGTTTGGGGGGATTCTTTCCCAGGGGGGTAGGGAATAGTAGAGGTAACAGGAAGTAGGCTTAGGAAGAGAAGATACTGACCAGTCCTGGTAGGGATTTATTACACTGATTTATAGGAAACTTTTTTCTTCCTTTTTCTTTTCTTTTCTTTTCTTTTCTTTTCTTTTCTTTTCTTTTCTTTTCTTTTCTTTTCTTTTCTTTTCTTTTCTTTTCTTTTCCCTTTCCCTTCCCTTCCCCTTCCCCTTCCCCTTCCCCTTCCCCTTCCCCTTCCCCTTCCCCTTCCCTTCCCCTTCCCTTCCCCTTCCCTTCCCCTTCCCCTTCCCCTTCCCCTTCCCCTTCCCCTTCCCCTTCCCCTTCCCCTTCCCCTTCCCCTTCCCTTCCCCTTCCCTTCCCCTTCCCTTCCCCTTCCCTTCCCCTTCCCTTCCCCTTCCCTTCCCCTTCCCTTCCCCTTCCCCTTCCCCTTCCCCTTCCCCTTCCCCTTCCCCTTCCCCTTCCCCTTCCCCTTCCCCTTCCCCTTCCCCTTCCCCTTCCCCTTCCCCTTCCCCTTCCCTTCCCCTTCCCTTCCCCCCCTTCCGCCTTCCCCCTTCCCTTTCCTTTCCTTGGCAAAGAGAGTTACAAACTGACTCATTAACCTTTGTATCCGGAAGGTAAAGAACCTTCATATATACTCTGGTGTCTTTATTAGGAAGACTGCTCTAAAATTTACAGCAGTGGTTTTTAGCGGGGGAACATCTGTGCCTCCCAGGATACTTGGCAGTATCTGGAGACTTTTTTGGTTGTGACAACTGGGATGGAGGAGGGCAGTGCTAACACAGAGGGTGGAGACCAGAGACGCTGCTAAGCATCCTACAATGCACAGCACTCTCCCCCCACACCCTCCCCCCCCAGAAAATAGAGCATATGCTCTGATTCCACGCTCCCCAGGTTCTTTCCTGTCATCTTGGGAGAAACACCTTTCTCCCACTTTTCAGAACCTTACTTAATTCATCTCTCAACCTCATGTCTAATTTTTTCTGTTTTTCAGATTTTTGCTGACAGTTTCTTTTTTTTCTTTTTCTTTTTTTTTTTACTGATTAGGGAATCAATATGTGCTCATTTTAGACAGCTGGAGGCTGCAGAAAAACCCACAAAACCAGGAAAAAGAATGTCCATCCACTCACCCACCTGCCAGGGGGTTTGTCTGTGTCTGTCTTGCCTCGGCCTTACTCCCGAGCAGAGGAGTGCCCTCTGTGCATTCAGCCATCAGGTCTCCTTTCTTTCTTTCCTTAACAGTGGTAACAGTGGGTCATAAGCACCGCCCCCTATTGCAAAAGTCTCTCATAAACACCGACCAGCTGCTGGAGAGTCCAGCGTCCAGATGGCACATTCCTTTAGGCTGTTCTCAGTAGCCATATTTCTTCCTCCTGAGTACGAAGAACTTTCTGGGCCTAGGCTGGTGGATTGGGCCAGGCGATGCAGCCGGTCAATTCCGTTTTTGGTCAAAAACGAAGCGTTGACTGTAACGCGGCGACTTGGGATTCTTCCCTTGAGGGAGGTTTGCCTGCTGGCCCGTGCCCAAGCAGAGTTCCAGAACCTTCTTGAGAATAAACAACAGAGCTCCGAGGTGCTGGTTTTGAGGGCCGGTGGCTGGCTGGACACGGAGCCCAGGCAAGGGCACTTAGGAGGTCCAAGGGCAGGGACCCTTACACCCCAAGGGTAAGGGACAGCCCCTTACCTGGTACCTGGAAGCCCTGGAAGAACATGTATTGGAGAAGAAGTTTGGTGCCTTTGGTGAAAAAAAAATTCTTGCTGTTTTATAGCACCCCCCACTCCCCCCTTTCATTTTCCACTTTCTCTGCTTTAGTTTTCTTTGTGGTGCTAACTACTGCCTGACAGCCAAGTCTAGATCTGTTACTTCGTGTATTATCTCTCTCTCTGTCTGTCTCTCTCTCCCTCTCCCTCTCCCTCTCCCTCTCCCTCTCCCTCTCCCTCTCCCTCTCCCTCTCCCTCTCCCTCTGCCTTTCCCTTTCCCTTGGAATTTAAGCTCCATGAGGGCTTTTTGGTCACTTGTATATCCCCAGGACTGGGAACAATGCCTGGCACACAGTAGACGCTCAGTATAATGTGTTAAATAAGCAAATGGATGCATGATGCCTTGATTATTGAAGGCACATCCTACATAAGCTTTGAACATTAACACAGCTGTATAAAGATCCCAGATTAGATGAAACTATACATTGATTTTACCCATGTCTCCAGGGTTGGTTTAGAAATCAGCTTTACGGGGCGCCTGGGTGGCTTACTCGGTTGAGCATCCGAGTTTAGCTCACGTCATGATCTCGTGGTTCATGGGTTCGAGCCCCGCATCAGGCTCCGTGCTGACAGCTCAGAGCCTGCAGCCTGCTTCAGATTCTTTGTCTCCCCCTCTCTCTTCCCCTCCCCTGCTCATGCTCTGTCTCTGTCTCTCAAAAATAAACATTAAAAAAAAATTAGAAGAAAGCAACCAGCTTTGTGGGTGTGGGATGTGAGATGGCATCATGGTGGCCAATGGGGTGCCCATTCTGGCCCTGGAAGGTCATCTCTGCTTCACTTGGCCATTGATGTGTTAATCTGTCCATCTGCGTGTCAGGTGTATACAGAGCGCTTGGTGTGTGCCATGGGGACACCCAGTACTTGAGCCACTGTGTGGAATGGTGCCTCTTGGATTGTGCAGTGCACGGTCTCTTACACCCTACATGGCCATCCAATGTGCCTGGTGATGGGAATAGAGTAGTGGAAAAGACCTCCTCTCTGTTTTCAAGAGCTCACAGTTGGATGGTGGAAACAAACACCAAATAATCAACGACGTGGTGGTGCTAACCGCAGTGATGGAGGTGAGCCTGGGGGGCTGGGGGGGACCAAGATGAAATCTGAGCCAAGTCACCTTCTCTTCCCCTTTTCTTGGCTCCATCTGTAGCTGGTTCAGAGTAAGGTTCCTTGTGGCCCAGACCCCTGTCGTGAGCAGCGTCCGACCTCGAGGAACTGAGGGCTGTGGGCTAAGTAAGCAAGTAAGAAAATAATTTTAAATGGCCCCTTGGTTTTTGAGGGCCTGCGCAGGAAGCCCAGGCCCTGGCGCCCGATGGCCCAGAGTCAAACGGCAGTCCTGCCACCTGTGTGAATTTGGGGGAAATGACTCCCTTTCCACAAGTCAGTTTTCTTACCTGAAACGTGTGATAGAGTGGAGGCCTGTGTGTGGTCCCCCAGCTGCCACACCCACCCCACCCAGCTGTTATACTGTGACCAGTGCAGACAGAGGGTTGGCTTGCATTTTTCTAGATCTTTTTGTGTTTGACATGGTTATAACTTTTAGGGAAAGGGCTGGCCCCGTGCAGTGTGCTTGTCAGGGATCTACCCAGAACATGTGGGATGGGGCCCCTGAGGCACAGGTGCAGCAGGCCCCTTGAATAGCTTTGCCCCTCATCCTTAGGAGATAACATCCACCCATCCCCTCTGGACATTTATTTTTTTATTTTTATTTTTATTTTTATTTATTTATTTTTTTTAGAGTGCGAGATGGAAAGAGGGGCAAGTGGAGAGAGAGAATCTTAAGCAGGCTCCACGGTCAGTGCCGAGCCCAACGTGGGGCTCGATCCCCTGACCCTGGGATGATTACCTGAGCTAAAATCGGGAGTCAGGCTTTCAACTGACTGAGCCACCCAGGTGCCCCCACTCCAGGCACTGGTCCTGTAGCTGTGTGCTTGGAGAGAGGCCCTTGACGGTCTGCAGACCTTTATTGGACACCTACTATGTGCCAGGCTTTCTGGTGGACCCTTGGGGATGTAGTCTGAATCCCCAGATCTACTCATCAGCTTGGTGGCCTTGGTTAAGCCTGACTGCCATGTAGGTCAGATGACCATGATATGAGCATGTCTTGAAGGAGATCTTGTCCACAAAATGCTTGGCACGTAGTGGGTGGACAGTGAATGGCCACAGTGTGGTTATTATGATCCCACCCTTACTTGCTGGGCATGGGCAGGACCTAGGCAACCCAAGGCAGAGCCGGGAGATGCCTGATGGAGTAACTGCAGGTGTCTGTGGGCGCCCAGAGGAGGGCTGTCTGTTAGCAGAATTACAGCAGGGAAGGCTGTGCTGGCTCCCTCTGGCGAGGTAAAGGCATCACCAGCCACTGGAGTGGACCCATTGCTCCTGCCTTCCTTAAACAGCAATATGTCTTAAGGGTCCAGACGTAAGGGCTCTTCCGTAAGCCACAGAAGCTGACTCCGGCTGCTGAAACAAGAGAACCGGGTAGCTCAGAAATCAAAGGCCAAACCAAATGAGCAAGACTCAGGAAGTAGGAACCCCGGGAATCCTGTTCCTTTAGGACAGATCAACCCAAGCTGTCTTTAGTCCTCGTCGGGTCACTGATAGTTCAAAGTCATGGGGAAGGGGTTCCTTGGACTAAGCTTCTGACCTTGGGCAGAGCCCCTGTGGCCTGCCTGTAGGAAGAGACTGTAGGAAGAGGGAGGGGCTGACGCCTTGCAAAGAAGGCAGTCGGAGTGGTGGATCGACCCATGTTCACGTTGCCCCCTTAGGACTCTCAGTCTGTCTCCTTTCGGCGGAGAGTTTTCCAGCTGCCCCAGCCGCTGTATCAACCTATGGGCTGATTGGGTTGAGAAAGGGGGTCACGGGAGGCCACTGTGAGGTCTCCCATCCAGACCTTATGGCTCATACTGGGTGAGGAGCAGAAGGGGAGGCTGCAGCTTGCACAGGGCGGCCTGTGCGGCCCTGAGAGTGGGGCTCTCTGAAGCCCTTGCCACAGCGCAGATGTCTCTGGGCTTGTTTTCGGGCATCCCTGTCCCTGCACAGAGAAAGACGGTCAAGGCCAGGCCGGGGCCTCCAGTGCCGAGCGCATATGTGGCTGTCCTTGCCTGCATGGAAAATCCTTGTTATCATTCTTCTCTGTGATGTAGTTTCTTTTTTTAATTAAAAAAAAAAAAAATAAGAAAGATGCTGCATTAAAAAGAAACGTATAGGGGCGCCTGGGTGGCGCAGTCGGTTAAGCGTCCGACTTCAGCCAGGTCACGATCTCGCGGTCCCTGAGTTCGAGCCCCGCGTCGGGCTCTGGGCTGATGGCTCAGAGCCTGGAGCCTGCTTCCGATTCTGTGTCTCCCTCTCTCTCTGCCCCTCCCCCGTTCATGCTCTGTCTCTCTCTGTCTCAAAAATAAATGTTAAAAAAAGAAAGAAACGTATAAAGCAGTGATTGTCAATCTTGGCTGCACCCCGTAATTATCTACAGAACATGTTTCTAGGCATAAGTGCTGCTAAGTACCACCGTGGTGTCTTTCCCTTACCAAGCCCCGTGCACGGCCTCATCCATCCTCCCACTTACGAAGGTAGCTGTGACTCCCGCTTTGCAGATGTGAAAGTTGAGGCTCAAGGAGGTTTATTGCTTGCCTAGCCCACACAGCTGGGAAGTAAGAGAACACTTCATTCCTGACTGTGCTCTCACTCAGGATGGGCGCCTGGCCTCCCTGCATGCCGTCATTGCAGGGACCGAACCTGGGCGGAGGGCATCCCCGGGGTGGGGGGTGGGGGTGCGTCCTTCACAGTCAAGATGGAGAATCACCAGCTCAGAGCTCCCTGCCCCCAACGTGGGAATGGTTGCCTGCCCCGCTCTGCAGTGTCTCATCTGAAAGAGCCTGCCTTTTTGCATTCTGCGCCACTTCACGTCCCATCAGCATGTTCCCAGGGTCGCCCTGCCCTTGCTGGCTGCGTATTTGTCCCTTTAGTAACATCTCCCCCGCATGCCCTCCCCTCCTCGTCCAGGCCAGCGCTTTGGAGTCCTACACCGTGCGTCTCTCTTGTACGCTCTCTCTTTGTCCTGGGAGCGGCGTGCAGAGTTGAGTGCGGAGCGGGGGTGATAATAACATACGACCGAGGGGTCGGGAGAATGAAGGCAGATATCGTATGTCAGCACAGCGGCCACCACTTGTTTAATAAATGTGAGCCACTGCCGTTGAGGTTACGGTGATGAGTGTGGATGCTGAGGGTGTGACTCCTGGGATCGGGGCACATGCCTGGCTGGTATTTCTCACGGTGGCTCCACCATCGTCAGGGAAGTTCGTCACTGTGGGGGAAAAGGCACTGCTCCAGGCACCCTCTACCCTAGACGTCTGGACCTCCCCACGATCTGGCAACCAAAAACTGGCCCTGGGAGGTGCGGCTGGAGCGCCTTCCCGGACTCCCTTCTCTTGGCTGATGCTCTTGTCAAAACTGGTTGTTATTTGAGTACGCGCCTTGCTCGGGATGCTTAGGGACCCGTGAGCTGTGCCCCGTTCCCCATGAGGCTCCTTGCTTCCTGGCCCCTTGGACTAAGCTTCATGCAGCTGAGATGCCGTTAGCGGCACTGCATTATACCTGTTGCTGCCGGCACAGGGCACCCTCCCCTGCAGGGCCCTCTAGGTGGTTGCAGGCCGTCACCTGTGGCCCAAGGGAGCCAGCCAGCAACACGTATCTCCCGCACCTGCGCCGGGAGACTGTCTGTGGCCTCAGCAAAGCGGCTCCTGCTTTCTGAGCTTCCTGGGGGTCAGGTTATCTGCGTTCAAGTGATGGGTTTTCCTCAATGTCCTGGGTCTTGGTGTCCAGCTCCTGACATCACAATTTCCCTCTCTCCTGTCTTCTGCCCGGGTTAACAGGCATCAGTAGTCCCGGGAAGGAGACGAAGCAGATGGAGAATGGCATGCTGGTGACAGACGTCGCGGGGAAGCAGCTGCAGAGGTAGGGGGTACGGGCGGACCCGTTCCTCCGGATTCTCCAGGCGCCCTGTCTCTGCCACCTGTCTGGGTTGGGAGCCAAGAGGGATGGGAGTGCCGGCAGCCTGTCTGACCTGCTGAGACAGGCCTTCAGCTCCCCGAGGTCTAAGAAGATGTAGGCTTTCTGCCTCCTTTCCCAAATCATTAGGAGACCTCACCTGGCACTGTTCACAAGATAACACCTCTCACACAGGCTTCCAGATTTAACCATCTATCTGCACTTGGGACACTCAGGTTCCCCACATGATATCGATCTTGGCTCAAGTCGTTCAGAGGGGCCTGGACTAGTCAGGCTGTAAGAGCCAGTATTTGAATCAAAATGGTCACACTGGTAGCGACCACGATGTTCAATCCACCATTAGGAGCCAGTCATGGCACCAGCCCTGTATGGTCTGTTGAAATCTTACCTTCCCATTTTATAGATGAGCAAACTGAGCACTCTCCCTAAGTCATGCAGCTGGAGAGAAACTGAACTTTTTTTTTTTTTTAACATTTATTTATTTTTGAGAGACAGAGACAGAGCACAAGCGGGGGAGGGGCAGAGAAAGAGAGAGAGAGAGAGAGGGAGGGAGGGAGGGACACAGAATCCGAAGCAGGCTCCAGGCTCTGAGCTGCCAGCACAGAGCCCGACGTGGGGCTCGAACCCGCGAACTGTGACATCATGACCTGAGCCAAAGTCAGATGTTTATCTGACTGAGCCACCCAGGTGCCCCGAAACTGACCTTGGATTTGAACCCAATCCTGGTCTCTGAGCCAGTGCCCCAAAGGTCTAGGCTTTGCTGCTTTAAAGGAGGTTGTTTTCAGCTAGATGGTTTGGGATTTGGAGGAGCAGCATTCCGTGAGCCTGCTTGCTTAACCTCTCTGTGCCTCAGTTTTCTTATGTGTCAGATAGGGTCTGCAGTGTACCTACTGCAGGGGGCTGGCTGTAGTGAGACGGACACCGTGTAGTGCCTGAGAAGTACTTAGCACAGCACCTTGCTCCATCAGCACCCAGTAAACAGCACTCACTTCTAACTGGGTGAGCTGGGGCTGCCTGCAGTTATCTTGCTCCGGGTGGGGGTGGATTCCACAGACACGGGGCTGGGAAGGAAATTGGTGTAAGTAGCTCCTCCCATCAGAACACTGCACACAGTAGCCCCCTAGACTCCTGATTTTTGTTATACGGGACAGGTGGAAATATTCCTGCTCTGTTGGTGCACCCGTCAAGGCAGTGAGCTAGCTACATGTGTGTAAGTCACGTAGAACGGAACCTCACCCCGGGGCTGTGGGGGCACTGCCGGGATTCAGGCACGTGATCAGTTGGTCATGGTTGCTGCGATTGGAGAATTTGCTGAGAAAACTGACATAAGGCAGCACCTGGAGGTGGTCCTGGGACCTACGGGCGGTGACGGTGGGGGGCTTGCCAGGGAAAACCATGAGCGGACTGAGCAGAAGCGTCGGGGACACTGGGCATATCAGTTGCTATGTAACAGATGACCTCAAACTTAGTGGCTTGTCATCTCCTAGTTTCTGTGGCTTTGGAAGATCTGGGCACGGCTGAGCCGCTTCGTCCATTCAGGCTCTCACACGAGCCACATCCGAGGTTCCTGGCAGGCTGGGGTCTCATCTGAAGGTTCGGCTGGGGAGGGATCCACTATGAAGCTCACATGAGTGTTGGCAGGCATCAGTTCCTCAGGGGCCGGATCACTGTCCTCAGTTTCTAACTGGAGCCCCTTCCGCTCCCAGCTGGCCTGAGGAGCTTGCAGGCTTCATGAATGCCTGCAAACCAAGAAGGCAGTGGGGAGAGTCCCCAACCAGGATGGAAGTCACATCCCATCGCTTTGCCCGTGTGGGACTGAGCCATGGCTCAATAGGGCATTCATGTGCATATGCCCACGCACGCCTACATCATTCTCCCGGGTGACAAGTCACCCGGGGGTGGGGCTACCTCGGGGAAGGCTCTAAAGACGGCTTTGGGCCACACGATCGGTGATAGTGTATCGTGATGTTTAAAGCTGATGACGACCACCGGCAGGCCAGAAATGCTTCTTGAGCACTGCCTGCATGAAGGAACATCTTCTCCGTGGGGTCCTGTGTCGTGGGTCCCCTCCCTGGGTCACGGCTGTGAAATGAGAGGATTGAACTAGCTTGATGCTCTGCTGGGCTTGCCTCTGTCCCCGAGGCTCCCATTTGGTTGACACCTGTGTGCCCTGCTTTCCCCAGACAGCTGAGCAACTCTTCCTCCTACAGCGGGGACGTTAGCCGCCACCACACGAGCACCACCGAGCCGCAGAAAGCTGGAGCCCAGGACGAGGACACGTGGAAGCTGGTGGAGGCAGACAAGGCTCAAACGGGGCAGGTGAGGACCGTGGCTGGCGTCCCTGCGTGCAGGGCCCTGTGCAGAACGCCTTGTTTATGTTTGCTGGTGTCTCGCCCCTCAACAAGCCTATAAAAGTGCCATTTCCCAGTGCTGGAAACAGGGACCCGAGAGCCTAAATGACTTGCCCAAGGTCGCAGCCAGGGGACGGCAGAGCTAGGATTTGAACCCTGGCAGCCAGACTCCAGGGTTGATGTTTGTAGCCTCTGCTCTACTGACCACCACCTCCTTTGAGCAGCTGGGGGCTTTCTGTAGGTGACCTGGGTGCTCTAAATCCTGCCTTCCCACGTGTGGGAAGTTGTATACAAGGTAAGGTTGCCTCTGAGATAACATCTCTGTCGCGTTGCGTAATGCGAGTCTTTGATTTCTGTTTTAACCCTGATGATTACCTAGAAAGTCTGAGTTAGATGCTCGTTTATCTTTTATGCCTGTCTTAGTCTGGTGAGCGGCTGTCACAGAAAACCATAGGCTGGGTGGCTTAGAAGCAACCTGCCTTTATTGCTAGCACTTTGGGAGGCTGGCGAGCCAAAGACCAAGGTACCAGCAGGCGTTTCTAGAGAGGGCTTGCTTCTTGGTTCGCAGACAGCCGTCTGCTCTGTGGAGCCACTCCTCTAAAGGCACTAACCCCGTTGTGAGGGTTCCGTCCTGAGGATCCGACCGCTTCCCCAGAGCCCCACCTCTTCATACCATCTCCCTCGGGGTTAGGATCTCAACATCCAAACTTGGAGGGACACAAACATTCAAGTCTGTAGCACTGACAGGCGCTGACGTCTTGTTGTCCCAGGGAAAATTGGTTTCAGGCCCTTGTTTTCTTGTATGTGTTTTATGCTCCCCTGTTTTGGGCGTGTGTCAATAATCTTCCATTTATGGTAACGATCCAGAGTTTATTTTTAAAAATACATGTGGTATGTTTTTTAAAAAAGGGGGAATGGAATTTTTAAAATAAGAAGTAAACACCCCACGTGGGGTGGTTCAGGAACAAGCGAGGTCAGGACACCGTTCTCTCAGATCTACCTGGATGCATCCGGAAGCTCCTGGAATCCTCCGTTTCAGGCTTCTTCTCTCCTCTTCTCATCGCGGCCTTGGTCAGGGGTGGAGGTGGCTGTAGTGTATCCTCCCTCCTGTTCTTGCTGGTCCTCTGGGGAGCCAGGGGAGTGACCCCAAATCAAAGACCGGAGAAGGAATGCCAGGCCCACTTAGTGCTTATTTAATCCCACACCGCCCGGTATTACCTGCCTGTTATACAGAGCAGGGGGCTTGTGACTTGTGAGAGCTCGACTGGGTGTGGAGCTGGGCTCAGCAAGCTCGCTCGGAAATCTTGGACTCCCACGCCCACCGTGCTCTGCTGCTGCTGGGGAGGTCCCCAAGTCCCGCAGTGTAATTCCGGGATCAGCAGCGGGCTGCTTGGCTGTGTGACAAAGCCAAACGGTGACAAAAACGTGGTAATTCTGGAACAGCCCCGCGCCCCCCACCCCCCATTTCAGTTGGAAAAACGGGACAAAATAAAAGTCAAAAAGAAGCACTCAGTTACACGTGAGACCTCCGGGCTTTCACCTGTTAACCTTTCAGCCCGACTGTTATTCACATCAGTGGTTTTTATGACCCCAAATTCAGCACATGAGAGCTTGAAGCGACCATGAGCACATCCACACTAGGACGGATACCTGGCGTTTGTGGAAACCGAGCCAGGCAGATTGGGCCTAGGGCTGGCCCAAAGCAGGCTGCCCCTGTCTCTGGTGTTCAGGCCCCCCTTTGAACAACTACACAGAACTCTTTAGCCCTCCTCCTGGGCTCCACAGGGAAGGGAGGAGTGGGAGAAGTCCTTGGTTGCCCTTTGGAGCCGAGGAACAGACTAAGCCAGCACCGACCATCCAGGAGCCAGTGGAACCAATGTGGAGTCGGTGTTCGCGTTGAGAGGAAACGAGGGGGGAGGTAGCACTTGGTCTCGGTTGCTAGGCCACATGTCACACCTTCCTGATGGGCCTGGACTAAAGCTCCGAATGCTAAACAGGATCTTCCAGGCCCTGCGTGGTGTGACTGCCGCTCGTTCTGTAGCTCGACCGTGTTCCAGCCACCCATGCCTCCCTTCGGTTCCCTAAACGTGTTGTGTTCCTTCCTATCTCAGGGCCTTTGCACATGCTGCTTCCTCTGCCCTACATGCTTTTTTTTCCGTTCTTGGTCATCATTTCCTCAGGGAAATTGTCGATTACCTCCCCATTCAGTCAGGTCGTGATGCCCAATTTTACGCTCTGAGGGAATCCTGCACTGCTCCAGCCCTTCTCTATAATTACACATTCACCTGGACGCTGGTTGTCTGTCTTGCCACTTGACCGGCAGCTCCATGAGGGCAGAGACCTTGACTTTCTCTCCTGCTGACTTTATCCATCAACTAAGGGGGACTGTGCCGTGGGCGTGAGCACCAGGCGGGGGGCGGAGGGACTGGATCACACAGGCGCTGTTGGAGTGCCTGACCTTGGATGCGAGTGGTGGGAAAACCCTCCGAATGCCTTCTGTCCCCGGGTCTGCAGGTCAAGCTGTCCGTGTACTGGGACTACATGAAGGCCATCGGACTGTTCATCTCCTTTCTGAGCATCTTCCTTTTTTTGTGCAACCACGTTGCTGCCCTGGCTTCTAACTATTGGCTCAGCCTCTGGACTGATGACCCCATCGTCAACGGGACCCAGGAGCACACCAAAGTCCGGCTGAGCGTCTACGGCGCCCTGGGCATTTTGCAAGGTGGGGGCCGTCTCCTTCCCATCCTCCTCTGCCCACCCAATTTTGGCCACTTGAAATGTCTCCATGTCTTATTATGCAGTTGGGTCCCCCATTTGTCAGGGTTTTGCAGACCCCCAAACTAAGCCAAACTCACATGAACGGTACCTATCACTTAGTAGACACTTAGATACCTTGTAGAGGGAATGTTTCTTGAATGCTCTGTTTCATGGGGCCCTAGGAGATGAAGAGCACTCCAGTGTGTCCATTTTACAGATGAGGAAAGCTGAGGAACAGCAGCCCCCTCGAGCCTTGGCAAGCAAGGGCCCTTGCCCCTTGTTCCTGTGTCAGGGTGATAGGTCTTCTGTAAACTCTCACTTGTGGACTTTAACCTGCTCCCTGAGAGTGGGAACTCGGTTATGCTAGTGGTGCTCAATGTTGTCCCCTGGGGGGACATTTAGCAATGTCTGGAGGTACTTAGAGCTGTCGCGGTGCGGGGGGGGGGCAACTGCCTTGTAGAGGTCAGGGGGGTTGCTAGATGTCCTGCAGTGCATAGCCCGGCCCCCACAACAGAGAATGATGTAGCCTCAAATGTCAGTAGTGACGAAATTGAGAAACCCTGTGTACCCTTCTTGTGGTTCCACAAAGGTCCCCAAACACAACAGCGTTAATAATAAGAGTTGTTGTTTACCGAGCACTTACTTGGTGCTGGTTATGTTCTAAACATTTTTGGGTGTTTTAACTTATTTTGCTTTTGCAGCAGGTGTCATGAGGTCACAGCTAGTATTTTCCACATTTTAGAAATAGAGACTCTAGCAGCACTTGGGTGGCTCAGTCACTTGCCCTTCTGACTCTTGATTTTTGCTCAGGTCATGATCCCGGGCTTGTGGGATCACACCCCACATTGAGCTCGGCACTGGGCATGGGGCCAGCTTGGGATTTTCTCTCTCTCCCTCTGCCCATGTTCTTTGCACACACTCTGTCTCTCTAAAATAAAAATGAGTAGGGGCACCTGGGTGGCTCTGTCAGTTAAGCATCATGGCTGAGGCTCAGGTCATGATCTTGTGATTTGAGTTCAAGCCCCACATCAGGTTCCATGCTGACAGCTCGGAGCCTGGAGTCTGCTTTAGATTCCGTTTCTCCCTCTCTCTCTGTCTGCCCCTCCCCTGCTTGTACTCTTTTTTTTCTTTTTCGTTTTAATTTTTTTTTAATGTTTATTTATTTGTGAGAGAGAGATACACACACACACACACACAGACTGCAAACAGGGGAGGGGCAGAGAGGGAATGACACAGAATTGGAAGCAGGCTCTAGGCTCCCAGCTGTCAGCACAGGTCCTGACGCAGGGCTCGAACTCATGAACCACGAGATCGTGACCTGAACCGAAGTTGGATGCCTGACCAACTGATCCACCCAGGCACTCCATCTGTCTTTCTATCTCTCTCAAAAATAAACGTTAAAAATTTTGTAAATAAAAATAAATTAATTTTAAAAAAAGAGAAAAGAAAAGAAATAGAGACTCTAAGCCCCAGTGAGGTTAAGTAAGTTGCCCGAAGTTGCACAGCAAATACATTTGAATGAGGTGGTCTGGCCCAGGAGCCCCTGCTCTTGATCACTGTGCTACACTATGCTAACCGAGCCGTGTGTTTAGACTCCTAAAAGCAGTGTGCATCTGTCCCTACCTACGTGTGTTCAGTGTCTGTGATACGTAAGTATAGATTTGATACATTTGAGTACTTTCTGTGCAGCGGCACACTGCCCTTCACATTCAGCAGTGCTACAAGGTTACGTATCATTGTTGCCATCTTATAGAGGAGGACCCCCCCCCCCCCCGTGCCTAGAGGTTGCGGGAAGGTCCCACAGCTGGTAGGTGGCAAAGACACATTTGGGCAGTGCTTGGCTGCAGCCCCTTGTTTCAGCCCCTGCTCCCGAGAGTAAGCCTCTCCATCCCTATGAAGTCTCTTTGCAAAGAACGGCTGTCTCCCTGTGACTTGTTCAGAGGAGCCACAGATGTCTCATGGTCTCCAGGAGATGGCTTTGGAAAAAAAAAAAAAAAAAAACCAGAAGAGTAGACCTGGATTTCCCAGATTTCTTCATCCCTAACACCTCGTCATTGGGCATGGGACTGCCCTCCAAACTGTCCTTGAGGGAAGGTGGGACACAGAGTGGATGTGATGTTTCCCTGCCTCACACAGCAGCAGTGTCTGTTCCAGAGCTGAGCTGTCCACTCTGGTGGCCGCTGGCCACAGTGTGGCTCTTTGAATTGCAGTTCGTCAAACCTAAGTAACAGTATCAGCTGTTCACTGGCACTGGCCACATTTCAAGTGCTCAGTAGCCACACGTGCCTGGAGGTGACCACACTGGACTGCATAGGTCCAGAATATTTCCATCATTCCAGAAAGTTGTGTTGCGTGCCACTGGTCTAGAGGAATGTGGCATACAGATTAAGAGCATGACCCTGGAGCAAGCAGGCTGCCTGGATCAGAACCCCGACTCTGCTGCTGATTGGCTGACTGTTTCGAGGGCAGAGGAGTTCACCTATCTGACCTTGAGCTCCCTTCTCTGTAAAATGGGTGCTAATAGGATTTATACAGAGTCAGTCTTAAGAATTAGGTGCATGTGGGGGCGCCTGGGTGGCTTGGTCAGTTAGGCGTCCGACTTCGGCTCAGGTCACGATCTTATGGTCCGTGAGTTCAAGCCCCGCGTTGGGCTCTGTGCTGACAGCTCAGAGCCTGGAGCCTGTTTCAGATTCTGTGTCTCCCTCTCTGTCTGCTCCTCCCCTGTTCATGCTCTGTCTCTCTCTGTCTCAAAAGTAAATAAATAAAAAAAAAAAATTTTTTTAATGAAAAAAAAAAAGAATTAGATGCATGTGGGGCGCCTGGGTGACTCCGTCGGTTGAACATCTGACTTCGGCTCGGGTCACGATCTCATGGTTTGCATTTGAGCCCCATGTCGGGTTCTGTGCTGACAGCTCAGAGCCTGGAGCCTGCCTCGGATTCTGTGTCTCTCTCTGTCTCTGCTCGTGCTCGCTCTCTCTCCTCTCTCTCTCTCTCTGAAAAACAAACATTTAAATTTTTTTAAAAATAAACATGTAAAACTCTTGTACGGTGTTGAATAGACACTGAGTCCTCAGTAAACAGCAGCCACGACTCTCGTCATTCCCTTTGTCGTTTTTCTTCGAAGCTGAGCGTGCAGACCTGTTGCGTCTGCATGGCCTGTCCTCACCCCCACCCCGGGCCCGGGCCCCACTGTGGTGTTTACCGCCAGAACGTTGCAGGTATCTCCGTGTTTGGCTACTCCATGTTGCTGTCCATCGGGGGGATCTTCGCTTCCCGCCGCCTGCACCTGAACCTGCTCCAGAACGTGCTCCGGTCCCCCATGAGCTTCTTCGAGCGGACCCCCAGCGGGAACCTGGTGAACCGCTTCTCCAAGGAGCTGGACACGGTGGACTCGATGATCCCTCAGGTCATCAAGATGTTCATGGGCTCCCTGTTCAACGTCATCGGCGCCTGCACCATCATCCTGCTGGCCACGCCCATTGCTGCCATCATCATCCCGCCGCTGGGCCTCATCTACTTCTTCGTGCAGGTGAGAGGCGGGGTCTCGGGGCTGCAGGAGGAGCCCTCCTGGGTTTCACGCTCCCGTGTGGGTCCGGGCCTCACGCCGTCTTCCCATTTCCGCAGCACGGCGCTGTGCGTGATTTGCCGGCAGAGGGCCCAACTGGTATTTGTCACTTTTCAGTACCTCTCAAAGGGAGAAAAGCTATAGTAGTAAAGACACCTTGATTATTAAAATAGATTATTAACATTATGGGGGTACCCGGGTGGCACAGTCGTTTAAGCGTCCAACTCGTGGTCTCGACTGAAGTTGTGATCTCATGGTTTTGGGAGATCGAGCTCCACATTGGGCTCTGTGCTCACAGCACAGAGCCTGCTTGGGATTCTCTCTCTCCCTCTTTCTCTGCTCTCCCCCACCCACGTGCACACGCGTGCGCTCTCTCTCTCTCTCTCTCTCTCTCTCTCTCTCTCTCAAAATAAATAAACTTAAAAGTGTTTTATGAAATTCTTTAGGTCTTAGCCCCCCTGCAGAAAATAGAGATATGAATAACAGCAGCTCAGACAAGATGTTTGTCTTTCTCTCTCCTAGTGGAAATGTATTTACTTATTTGTTTATTGTTTCTATTTATTTTTTTCTCATCGTAGAAATTTAGAGGTGGGCCCTTCAGCTCTGGTGTGGCAGTTGCACACATTTTTTAATGTCCCAGACTTCGTCGCTGTTGTGGTTTTTTTTTAAGTTTTCCCAGCTTTGCACAAGCCTTCCATTCTTAAGTTGACCTCATGGTCTAAGGTGGTGGCTGGAGCTCCAGCCATCAATGTGTATTTCAGAATACAAGACCGAGGACGGGAAACAAACACAGCAAGGGAGTCAGTGTGGTTGTTTAGGTGATGGCCACGTAAACTGTGCTTGCAGCTGACGGAGGAGCGTGTCGAGGCCCTGGTGGTGCAGCTGGGAGTGTGAACTCACGTCTGTCTGATTTTAAAGCTTGCGTTGGTAACCACGGTGCTGCACTGCCCCTTTCTGCCCCGAAAAGGTTACCTGCAGCACAGTTGCTGGCGGGAGACAGTGGTTTAGATGGGAGCCAGTCACTACAGCACAAAACGAGAGGGAGAGCTGCCAAGACCTCCACGCGTCAGGCTGTGCCGTGGCCTGCTCACGCGGGGTCCGGAGCCCTTGGTTGTCAGCCGTCCCCCAGGCTCCACCATGCTGTGGCCCCGTGGTTGGTGTGCATGAATGAAGGTGGAACCAGAGAGAGCAGGACCCACTGCGACACCCCCATTGTGTTCTCTTTAAGTTGGTGCCAGCTTTTTTTTTCACTCAGCGATGGGATCTCGTGTTCCTTAGTGGAGATAATTACGGAGATGTTGTTGCGATACCACCGATTTTATTTTTTATTTCTTTTTAATGTTTTAATGTTTATTTTTGAGAGAGAGAGAGACAGCATGAGTGGGGAGGGGCAGAGAGAGGGGGAGACATAGAATTCCAAGCGGGATCCAGGCTCTGAGCTGTAGCACAGAGTCCAGTGCGGGGCTCAGACCCATGAACCAGGGGCGCCTGGGTGGCTCAGTCGGTTAAGCGTCCGATTTCGGCTCAGGTCATGATGTCACGGTCCATGGGTTCGAGCCCCACGTCGGGGCTCTGTGCTGACAGCTCGGAGCCTGGAGCCTGCTTCGGATTCTGTGTCTCCCTCTCTCTCTGCCCCTCCCCTGCTCACGCTCTATCTCTCTCTGTCTCAAAAATAAATGAAAACATTGAAAGAAGTTAAAAGAAAAAAACAACAACCCACAAACCATGAGATTATGACCTGAACCAAAGTCGGACGCTTAACCGACTGAGCCACCAAGGTGCCCCTCCATGGATTTTATTTTTAAACAACAAAGTTCCGCAAAGAATCATATTATATACACACTGTTACTATAACCAAGATGCCAGCATAATGTGCAGGGCCAGAAAGGGAAGCAGTGAGAGGAAAAGGAAAACTTGGTGTCCCCAAGGGTTGGGATTATGGGAGAATTTGTTTGTTTGCTTAATGACTTTTAACTAAATACACACTTACCCTACCACCCAGCAGTCCTTCCTCAGCATATATGCAATAGAGATGAGAGAATGCATCTACTAAAAAAAAAAAAAGTGCTAGAACATTCTTAGCATCTTGGTTCATAATAGCCTCAAACTAGAAATAACTTGAGAGTTTTGACCCAGAGGACACAAGAATTTTATGGATGCTGGAGATGTTCTAGATTTTGGTCAGATAGTGGGGGTGCAGGTGTGAATGAATGTAAACTTCATCAAGCTGTAAAGATTTGGTGCATTTTTCAGCATAATGTGTGTTATATCTTGATTAAAAAGTGGCTTTTCGATACACGTAGGTTCTTTCTCTTTCCTCCAGAAAGATCTGGAAGGTTATACACTGAGATTTGAATAGTGCTTATCTGAGTGTAATGGCTGCAGTGTGATTTTTTTTTTTTAATATTCCCATCTGTATCATTCCCCCAACCCCCAGCGTTTTAAATGGCTACCCATTAATGTTTTAATTTAAAAGCAAGTCATTTTTATAAAAAGATGAAGAGATAAGCCGATGTGGACTTGTGTTGGGGCGTCCTTGTTGCTTGGAAGAAGGCATTTCTGCTTTTATGGAATATTTTGGTGTCTGAAAAACTGCCCAGTCACAGCTCCAAGTACCTTAGCTTGCGGCCTGCTGCCTGGCTCAGGCAGGTGCTTGTCGAGCGGTTATTACTTATTTACTTATTTTATTTATTATTTTTTTAAATGTTTATTTTTGAGAGAGAGACAGGGTGTGAGCAGGGGAGGGGCAGAGAGAGAGGGAGACACAGAATCTGAAGCAGGCTCCAGGCTCTGAGCTGTCAGCACAGAACCCAACCTGGGGCTTGAACTCACGGACGGCGAGATCATGACCTGAGCCGAAGTCGGACGCTTAACTGACTGAGCCACCCAGGAGCCTCTTTCTTTCTTTCTTTTCTTTCTTTTCTTTTCTTCCTTTTCTTTCTTATTTTTTATTTTAATGCTTATTTATTTTGAGAGAGAGAGAGAGCTTAAACACGACTGGGGGAGGGGCAGAGAGAGAGGGTAAGACAGAATCCCAAACAGGTTCCGTGCTGCCAGCGTGGAGCCCAACACCGGGTTCAAACCCCTGAACCCATGAGATCGTGACCTGAGCCAAAATCAGCGGTTGGATGCGTGACCAAACTAGCCCCCCAGGTGCCCAGCAAGCAGTTATTTTTATTTACAAGCACCAGGCACTTGGTTTCTGAAAAAGTAAGGTGAGTCTGGCAGGGTGGATTATGTCTCCTGGAATAGAGTTTAAAAGGGAAGCTAGCGGGACGCCTGGATGGCTCAGTCAGTTGAGCGTCCAACTTCGGCCCAGGTCATGATCTCGCGGTTTGTGAGTTACAGCCCCGCGTTGGGCTCTGTGCTGACAGCTCAGAGCCTGGAACCTGCTTCAGATTCTGTCTCCCTCTCTCTGTGCTCCTCCCCTGCTCACATGTTCTCTCTCAAAAATAAATAAAGATTTAAAAAATTTTTAAAAAATAATAAAAGGGAAGCTAGCTAATAGTTCTTTTTTTAAAAGACTGAGTTTAGGGGCTCCTGGGTGGCTTCAGCTCAGGTCATCATCTTGCGGTTCATGAGTTCGAGCCCCGTGTTGGGCCCCCTGCTGTTCACACAAAGCCCACTTCAGATCCTCTGTCCTTCTCTCAATGCCCCTCCCCCACTTGTCCTCTCTCAAAAATAAATAAAATATTTTTTAAAATTAAAAATAAGTAAGCAAACAACAATTTAAAGACAAATACATCTCAGGGTAGCTTTCTACAGTAAATAAAGTGGAGTAGGTTGAGCAGGGAAAATACTTGAGAATGATTTCCATCCGGGATGTTTAGAAAGAAAGTCGGGGAGAGGAACCCTCCCAGGGCAGATCCCGCGGGGCCGAGGCATCAGGGTTTTGTTCAAGGCCGAGAGGCTCGGGAGCAGAGAGGGCATCTGGCCTACCCTCACGGACTGGCAGAGCAACCATCGTGGGCCTGCCCTGGCTGGTGTGGTGCTGGGTTAGCTTACGGAGTTTCCAGGACCCAGAAGGCTGTCCAGGTGTGGGTTCAGGTGACCACACACGCTGCCGTCCAGGAAGCAGCTGCTAAACTCGGAGCCCCGTCCGACTCCTCCATTATGTTCACCGTTCTCTGTGGAAGGTCTCTGCCCCCACAAGGGCCCCAGGAGGCGGGGAGGCCGTGTCCCTAACCACCCTTTGTTCCCTGTCTTGTTCATTTGTCTGGCTGTGTCGCTTGTGAAACACCTGCCTTCGCATTACGTGCCACCTCCACAATGGGGAACCTCAGTCTCCCCGGTCCTGTTTGTACAGACGAGGAGACTAAGGCCGCGAGAACTAAATGTCCTCACGTGACCAGTCTGTCATCTAAGGGCGGGTCCTCGAAGCTTCCAGGGCGCGATTTGCTTTGCTTTTGTTCCATCTGCCCTGGTTAGGGCAGGAGCAGAGCCAATGGGGTGACTGCCCGCGGGGACGGGTGGAGGCCAAAGGCCACGCTGCTGGGTCCAGAAAACCCTAGAGGTCTGTGGCTTGAGAGAGGCAGGACAGTGCAGGGGTTCACCCTTGACAGCCGGCTTCTCCGAGTCCAGCCCCCCAGCTCGGCCGCTTGTCGCCTGAGGGGGACCTGAGGGGGAAGAGGTCAGCGAGCTTCTTTGTGCCTGGGTTTACTGACGGTCTGTGCAAATGAGCACCGACTCCTAGCTGTTTGGTGACGATGAAATGAACCGATTCTGTGGAAGGACTTCAAACTGTGCTAGGGTGGTCGGCTCCCCGTGGGCCTGAGCTGCTGGCATTGCGTGGTCGCTGTCGTCATTCTGTTGTGCTGGCATCGGGTGAGCAGAGACCCCTGTTAAAAAGCAGCCCAGCTCTGCCATCTTGCCTCCCGGAGGTGCCGTGTGTGTCCAGGCTTTGTCCAGCGCGGCCCTGGTGGGGGTGGGTGGCTGGCATGGGAGGGGCTTTGCCAGCTCCCTGGTCCGTTCTCTTCCCCTAGAGGTTCTACGTGGCCTCGTCCCGGCAGCTGAAACGCCTCGAATCCGTCAGCCGCTCCCCAGTGTATTCCCACTTCAACGAGACCCTGCTGGGGGTCAGCGTCATCCGCGCCTTCGAGGAACAGGAGCGCTTCATCCGCCAGAGCGACCTGAAGGTGGACGAGAACCAGAAGGCCTATTACCCCAGCATCGTGGCCAACAGGTGGGCACCCGAGGCCCGCGGGAGGAGGTGAAGGAAGCCTTAGTTCCTGGAGGAGGGCCTCACACACGGGATGGTTAGACTTGGTGGGGGCGGGAAGGGACAGAATAACATTAAAAGCAGACAGGAGCACTGGCAGCTTGAAGCACAGGCACTCCGGTGGCACTGAGGAACAACAGGGAGCAAGATTTTCTGGAGTCAGAAAATACTGCAGGAACTATCCGTTCGCTGTGGTCCTGACGGTACAAGGTCATCGGTGACAGGCGGACTCAGCTGATATTTTTGTGGCCTGGTTCTCAGCTGACGGGGGTGATCACCCACCACCCCTGTGTGATGAGCTTTGGAAGCCGTTCACCAGCCTGAGGTTGGACCACGTGAAATGGCCATGATGAAAAAAGCATCCGTCCCAAAGAAGGGACAGGAGTTCGCTACTTGTCGACAAATTCAGAAAAGTATCTGACTTTCCCTAAAAGAATATTCTCCTCACTCATGTCCTGATACGTTTTTTGAGATGTGGGATAGGAAGTTCTGGAGAGGGGGTGACTCACCCTGGGAGCAACGTGTTGTAACCAACTGTTGCCCCGTCGTACACAATATAATCCCAGAAGGTAAGACTGGGTGGGGAGACCATGAATCACTGGAGACCTGACCTTCCCCTGCAGAATCGTCAGGGAGTTTCTCAAATTTGGGTCTGTTTTTAGGATAAGCTCACACCCAGGAAGATCAGTCATGTGAATCTTTTTTAAAATCTTTCTTTTTCGGGGCGCCCGGGTGGCTCACTTGGTTTTGCATCTGACTTCGGCTCAGGTTACGATCTTGTGGTTCGTGAGTTCGAGCCCCGTTCAAACCCGCTTTGGGTTCTGTGTCCCCATTCTCTCACTGCCCCTTCCCTGCTAATACTTTCCTCACTCTATCTCTCAAAAATAAATGTTAAAATTTTTTTAATGAAAAAAGATAAATTTTTCTTTTTTTTATGTTATTTATTTATTTATTTAGAGAGAAAGAGAGCGAGAGTGTGAGCAAGGGAGGGGCAGAGAGAGAGGGAGACACAGAATCTGAAGCAGACTCCAGGCTCTGAGTTGTCAGCACAGAGCCTGACGTGGGGCTCGAACTCACAGACCTGAGATCATGACCTGAGCCGAAGTTAGACGCTCAACTTACTAAGCCACCCAGGCACCCCCAGTCACACGAATCTTAAGGGCTCTAGTGGAAATAAGATCAACGACACCATTTCCCTAAAATGTTTTACACCTTAAATCACTAATATTCCTAACACTTGGAGGTACGCTAGGGAAGTTCGCTTAAAACCAATAATGTTATCTGTTTATATTCCAAGAGGTAAAACAATGTATTTTAACGTTTCTAAAAGGAGGGTGATCTAGGAACATTACAGCTACATTGAAAATAGTATTTCATTTCTCACTCTCCCTTCCCCCTTCTGCCAAGAAAAGGTTATTTTTACAACAGTGTTGCCTCTTACAGTTGACGGCTTCTTAGTATTTAGGAACTTTCCTGGACCTGTCTTTGCAGATGGGTGTACATGGGTATGTTATAAAGGTTTCCGTAAAAAAAAAAAAAGTTGGTTCTTAAAAAGGCAAGCTTTAGTTTCCCAGGAAGGCTCCTTCTGGAGAACTCCGTTTCAGTCCCCCGGGGCTGCAAGATCAATGAGGAATTAGTGAGACCGTGTCCCTTTGGCTGTCCTTGCCCCATGAGAGGACAGCTTGAAGGCCCGTCTCGGGAGCTCTCGGGGAATTCTTTCCATTAGCAAAGTGCCTCCCTCCTTCCCCGGCTTGCGCCAGAAACCAAATCTCTGACGAGCCAACTCCTGGTGTGTCTGTCCATCTGCCTGTGCGTCTGTGAGCAGGTGGCTGGCCGTGCGGCTGGAGTGCGTAGGCAACTGCATCGTCCTGTTTGCTGCCCTGTTCGCCGTGATCTCCAGGCACAGTCTCAGCGCCGGCTTAGTGGGCCTCTCGGTGTCCTACTCACTGCAGGTAAGACAGGTGCCCCCAGCTGCCTTCTCTTACGGTTGTCAGGGTCTCAGGCCTTTGCTTTGAATCCCCGCAGGAGCTGGGGGAGAGGTGAGGGGCCAAGCGGCGTTTGAGAAGCCCAGTGACCCGCTGGTGCTGGAGGGAGATGAGACACAGGGCCGATATTCCCCCGTCAGTCAAGGAAAGCCCTTGATGAACCAAGAGGATGCCTCCAGCGACAGGAAAAATGCTTTTCACTCTATCACTTTATCTCTCATTCCGGCTTTAGCCACATTGCCCAAATTTTGATACATTGGGTTTTCCCTTATTACCATCTCGTTGGAAATCTTTTCTGATGCCCTTTCTGATTGCTTGTGTGGCCCAGGGGTTATTTTGAAACGTGCTTGCCTAAGAGGTGCGGTCTGGCGACGGCGGTACGTGAGGCTGGTACCTTTCTTACCTCAAAAAATTGCGTAATTCGTAATCACTTGCTGAAGATAAAGCAGCCCCTGCTCACCCCAGAAGCTCCATGTGACTCTTCTGTGCACAGGTCACCACGTACTTGAACTGGCTGGTTCGCATGTCGTCCGAGTTGGAGACCAACATCGTGGCCGTGGAGAGACTGAAGGAGTATTCGGAAACGGAGAAGGAGGTAAAGCCGGCCCCTGGCCTGCCCTCGCCTGCCCTCACCTGACCTCATCAGCGCGACCTGGGTGCCTTCAACAGACAACCCCTATTCA
This sequence comes from Felis catus, assembly GCF_018350175.1. Classification (NCBI taxonomy): domain Eukaryota; kingdom Metazoa; phylum Chordata; class Mammalia; order Carnivora; family Felidae; genus Felis; species Felis catus. Next base: position 28,215,778 of record NC_058383.1, on the reverse strand, counting down.
GCGAAAATTGTCTTCTGTCCTTTGTTACATATCTGTATGAGGGACTTGTGTGGTGCAGAATGAGACGAGTTTCATCTTCACGTTTAAAAATTAAATATCAGTTGTTTCAAAGCCCTGAAAGTCAACAGCAAGAGAGTCAGTACGTGGATGTTGTAAAAATCATGACCGAAGTTTGGGGAACCCGGCAGTTGTTTGACCCAAGTCCCCATTTTATAGATGGAGGAGAGGGTCGCCTGGGGAGGGACAGTGACTGATCCAAGGTCACAAGTGGTCAGGGTAGGACCCAAGTGTCCAGACATCAGTGCCACATTGCCCCTAGAAAGTGCCGTTTTCCGTCTACACGCTGTCACTGGTGGCATTGGCAGTGATCATGGTGACAATACCAGTGGATCCCCTCATCGCCCCCACCACCAGTGATATTAGGGACACATATTGGGCCCTCGGGAGCTGTCAGCCCTGTCCTACACATTTTACATAGAGTAATTCATACAATTTACGTAGAGTAATTCGTGCAATCTTTATGTAGCCTTATAGCTCATGTTCTGTCATCCCCATTTTACGCATCAGGAAACTAAGACACAGGGTTAAGTTACTTTGCTCAAGGTTACGTGGCCATTGGCACACTGCCTCCCAAGAAAATGCCCCGTCCTTAAGACTCTGACACAGGTGAACCAGGTCCCGCTTCATGGGAGAGCATTTTTCAGAATGGTGTGAGCGCCCCCTGTGGAAATAAGAGTGTATTACACCAGGGGTTTTCGCGCTCAACATCGAATTTATTTTTTTAGTTTTTAAGATCTAATTTACATGGCCTGCAGTTCACTGTGCGTGAAGTATGAAATTAAATTTATTTTTTTTAATTTCTGGATGTTTATTTGTTTTGAGAGAGAGAGAGAGAGAGAAACAGAGCCCAAGCAGGGGAAGGACAGAGAGAGAGAGAGAGAGAGAGACAGAATCCTAAGCAGGCTCTGTGCTGTCAGCTCAGTCTCCCAAACCATGAGATGACCTGAGCTGAAACCAAGAGTCAGACCCTTAACCTACTGAGCCACCCAGGTGCCCCGAAATTAAATTTATTTTAAAAACTTTTGTTTTTACTTCTTTTAATTACTTACTTTTTTAATTTCTCAAATAAGAGCATACTTGAAAAATACAAAAGAATGTAAAGATCCAGGGTCTTAGCACTACTAAAAATATGTATTTATATAGAATATATTTTCACAGTTAGAAAGTTCCACCCACCTCTCTCTCCAGTGCCCTCCGTGTTCTTACAGCGTATCCCCTGCATTATACATCAATTTGTAAAAGGGGACTGTGCTTGTTGTAAATGAAAATTAATGTAACAAGCTTATGGGGGAGAAAGGATGAGAGTTCTCTCTTGCCGTCCCCTCCATTCCTCAGCTCCCCCAGAGGTAGCCTCCAGCCTGGCCCGGAGCACATCCAGTTGTAGAGCTCAGGAAATGCTGAACTGAACTTAAGAAGCTTTTCAGAAATAGGGGCTGTGTGACTCTGGGCAAGTTACTCACCCTCTCTGTGTTTCAGTTTCCTCATGTGTAAACTGGGGGTAATGAAAGACCCCTCTCATGGGATTGTAGTGAGGATGAAGTGAGGTCATGGGACCGTGATCTTTCTCATTAGCCGTTGCTGCATAGTTGGTGTCCCGATGTAGAAGGCATTCAGACTGACACCTCTGCCCTTGTGTCTGACCAGAGAAGACCACTCACTTACTGGTACAGTCCACAAATACTCGTGGAGCCCCTACTGTGTGCCTGGAGTATGACAGCGAGCAGGGGAAGAACCGGTCCTGACAGAGATGGTCCAGGGGGCGTGGGTGACAGAATAAGCGAATTAATGCACACCTGCGGTGCTAGGAGGTGCCCGGTGGTCTGGAGGAGAACGAAGCAGGGGAGGGGACGGAGGGCACAGAGGCAGGGGGTGGTCTGAATTGGCGGAAGATCTGCAGCATGCCAGGGAGCGCACGAGAGGGTAGTTTGGGAAAGAGCATTCCAGACAGGGGCACCTGCAGGTGCAAAGGCCCAGCAGCGAGGTACGCAGGTGTGTTTGAGAGGTAGTGCAGCCCCGTGGGGAGCCGAGTGAGCAAGAGGGAGGGAGATGAGGTCAGAGGGGACCTGCAGGTCACCTACAGCCTTGGGTCACAGGGGACTGAAGATCCCTTACCGCCACCCCCCACCCCCCACCCCCGATCGCAGGCTCCCTGGCAAATCCCCGAGACGGCTCCGCCCAGCACCTGGCCTCAGGTTGGCCGAGTAGAATTCCGAGACTACGGCCTGCGTTACCGGGAAAACCTGGACTTGGTTCTCAAGCACATTAACGTCACCATCAATGGAGGGGAGAAGGTGGGTGTACCTTGTTTCCCCCATCCGTTCACAGTGGGGCAGGCGAAACCAGGTGCCTCATTCCCCCAGTTTATCACGGCCCTGGACCGTGGGGGTGGGGCTTGTGGAGGTAAAAGCTGCTCAGAGTGTCCCAGGTGTGTTGCACTGTTGACCGGCCACCAAATGAGGCCCACCTGTGTGTTTTCGGGGAGGGAAGAAATCTGAGTATGTTGAAAATTAAGAAAAATCTGGTGTGCCTTCTGTAAAGATCCACTTCCTGCTTTTCTTGAAAGATCAGAACATGAAAAAAAAAAGGGGGGGCGCCTGGGTGGCTCAGTTGGCTAAGCGTCTGACTTCGGCTCAGGTCATGATCTCATGGTCCGTGAGTTCGAACCCCGTGTCGGGCTCTGTGCTGACAGCTCAGAGCCTGGAGCCCCTTTCAGATCCTGTGTCTCCTCTCTCTGTCCCTCCTCCGTTCATGCTCTGTCTCTCTCTGTCTCAGAAAAAATAAATAAACATTTAAAAAAAAAAAAGAAAGATCAGAACATGTAGCAACACTGGGCTTACACTCACTGCCTGGCTTTTTCTAGACCAGACAAGAGCTTCTCAGCTCACCCTGTCCCTCCCTGTCTCACTAGTGTGCCTAGCTGTCCCCTGCAGGCATTCAGGTTTGCCAGCTCTACAATAGGAAGATGCTGTCATCACTAGTAGGGATGGCTCGATGAACATGTGAGGGTGTCAGAAGTTTGGAATGTACCCCTGGTCCCAGGCTGCTCCTGTAAGACGTCCTTGCCCTGAGACCTTTAGACCCTCCTCAGGAATCAGACTTAAGGGTCTTCCTGGTCACCTGCCATGGGACAGTGTTTCCTTCATCTCTAAACGTGTGTGTTTGTTAAGCCGTTCCTGCTGCGAGGCTCAGAATGTTTTATTCCCGTGAGATAATTTCTCTAAGAACAAGGGGAAGAATAGAGTGGGTGGTGTTCTCACTGAGGCTTTATGGTTTATGTTGTATCATGAGACTCTCCTCTGTGACATTTTTGTTAGAGGTTGGAGGAAGCCTGCCTTTCAAGAGCCCAGATGAGAAGTCAAGAGTTGTAACTGGGTGTCAGGAATGTCCATCATTGGCCACTGAACAGGGAGACCGGTCCTACCCATAACCTCTTTTTTGCTCATGCAGCTGGGGTCGAGGGGAGAAGGTGTGGCGTGCAGGGGGATCTGCTTGAATCTTTGAGATATTTCAGCAGCTCGGGATGGGAAACTCACCATCAAAGGACTGAAAAACAGTAGGGGGAAAATACCTGATTACCAGTATTTTCGAGAGTTGAAAACAAATGGGGCTTTATGGAAAACCCCTTCTGCCTGAGCCCTCTTTGGGAGATCTGTGCTCACTTATCAAAAGAAGTGATTATAATTTTAACTTATAAAAAGAGCTGACAAAGAGAAGGAAGTCCCCTTTTTTATTTATTTTGACAGAGCACGAGCTGGGGAGGGGCAGAGAGGTAGGGGGTCAGACATCCAAAGCAGGCAGTGCACTGACAGCAGAGAGCTCGATGCAGGGCTCAGACTCATGATCTGCAAGATCATAACCTGAGCCAAAGTCAGATGCTTAATCGACTGGTCCACCCAGGCGCCCCGAGACAGAAGTCCTTCTTCACCCTTGGCCAAAACAGCCCCTGAAGGAATGTCCCTGGGAAGCTACTGATGGGGAGGGCTGTGGTAGACACTGGGTCGACCAGGTGACTGAACTGCTCTAGGGTGGATACCTGAAATGCGGGCCCCCTGGGGGAGGCCAAGAGGTAACCCCCAGATACCAGCCTTCCTGCCTTACCCTGGGCCCTTCCTGCCCCACAGGTTGGCATCGTGGGGCGGACAGGAGCTGGGAAGTCATCCCTGACCCTGGGCTTGTTTCGGATCAACGAGTCTGCTGAGGGAGAGATCATTATTGACGACATCAACATAGCCAAGATTGGCCTACATGATCTGCGCTTCAGGATCACCATTATCCCACAGGTGGGGTCTGGTGTGCCGAGGGCGTCAGTGGGGCACCCTGAAAGCTTACGTAGGTATATTTTCAGGACAAATGTAAATGTGTTCCTATTTTGTTATTTTCATCGAAACCATACTGTTTCTTTGCCACTGAATCTCCTCTTAGCATACAAATAACAGTGGGAATTAACTGGATATCATTTCTTCACTCCTGCTGGCTCCAGTCGGGACAAGAATAAGTCTCTCAAGAGCCAGGAGAGGAAAATGGATTTTCTAGATTGATTTCTGTAGGTGGTGATTCCCTAATGTGTTTACTTGTCATGTTATTTTCTCTAAGATTTTTTCTAAGACTGTACTTTGTAGGCAGGGAACAGGGAGGAATCCATGGCACTTGATGATCAGGGATTACCCAGGCTGCTTCTCTCTTCTGGAAGGTTCCAGTACATTTGCATATTGAAGCCTCTGGAAAGTCTTACAACAAGAAATCTATTTTATTTCACTTAACCCAAGGTTTTCCAAACTGTTTTCCCCCCATTATTAACGTCTCCAGAAAGGGTGATTCCAAGGAGCCCTGGGACCCTATCAGAAGTTTTCACACCCCAGCCTTCTGCCTCATCCCTACCCAACATGATGTGAGCCTCACATGCCATCTGCCGTTTTCTCCCCAAACAGGACCCTGTTTTGTTTTCGGGTTCCCTGCGCATGAACCTGGACCCGTTCAGCCAGTACTCCGATGAAGAAGTCTGGACGTCCCTGGAGCTGGCTCACCTCAAGGACTTTGTGTCAGCCCTTCCCGATAAGCTGAACCACGAGTGTGCAGAAGGCGGGGAGAACCTGAGGTAGGCAGGCATGCGAGGCCCTGACCGGGTCTCCTCGGCTCAGCCTTGGTCCTTATGCATATGTGTCCGACCTGGGTTTGAGTCCCAGCTCTGCCACAGACAAGCCAATTTCTCTTAACCTCTTGGAGCCTCAGTTTCAGTATCTGTGAAATGGGTTTCAGTCCAGACTTACTTTTTACCATGAGCTATAACCGGGATGGCTAATATGGTTCCTTCCTTCCACCAGATTTATTCAATTGAGAGTGACTGTTGCTTGTTAAACTGTTGAAAAGCTTCTCTGTCAGTCGGTTAATAGCACTTTTCTGAGCCCTCTGAGTCACCGCTCACTGCCCCAGCTGCGTTGGCCCTCGTCCCAGGATCCACCCATGACCCAGCAACCAAAGTATTCATGTCTGGCACAACAGCAAACCAGAGTCCTGCTCCAGTGTAACTAGTCAGTGGCTGGCTCAGTTGCCCATCTCTCTGGCCGCCAACCCCCAAGCCTCAGATGTGTTGAGCAGTGGCAGTGACCGTTCAGACACCTGGGGTGATCGGCCAGGCGGCTCTGCTGTTCGTGGCTCACTCCTCTGGCTGGGGGTCCGCGGGGGCAATTAGGGTCTGCTCCACATGTCCTTCCTCCTTCAGCAGACCAGCCCAAGCACGTTGTCATGGTGACGGCAGAGGTGCAAGAGCGCACAAACCCTGGTGTGCATTCCCAGTGCAAGCCTCTGCTGGCCTTATGTTTGCCAGCATGCCCTTGACCAAAGCAAGACACGTGGTTGAGTCCAGAGTCAACGGGGAGGGTCCTACAGAAGGCACGCATGTGGGGCCATCTTGTGATGTCACACTGCCCGTGTTGCCCTCGTCACATATTTTGGATATCCCCTCCGAGTCCTGTGTTGAAAATGATCCTGAGCCCGCTTCTAGGTCAGCAGCAAGAATGTCCTGGCATCACTAACGTCTGCCGTGGGCGCAGGAGCGGGGAGTGGCAGTGCTTTCCTGGTGTCTCTTCTCTCTTCTCCCAGCTCAGGCCTGGGCTCAGGGTCAGGGGTGGTTGTGACACTCTGTCTCCTGCTCTTTGTCTCCACTCAAGCGTTGGGCAGCGTCAGCTGGTGTGCCTGGCCCGGGCTCTGCTGAGGAAGACAAAGATCCTGGTCTTGGATGAGGCCACCGCGGCCGTGGACCTCGAAACCGATGACCTCATTCAGTCTACCATCCGGACGCAGTTTGACGACTGCACTGTCCTGACCATTGCTCACCGGCTCAACACCATCATGGACTACACAAGGTGATGCTGCTGGCATAGAAGGCCTGTCAGCCTTGGGATTTACCCGTTTGTACAGCATCATCCGTGTCTAGTCACAGCCCTCTCTTTACGCTGGGTGTTTCTGGCATCACTCCATTATTGATTCAATCAACATACGTGTGTGAAGTCCCTGCCACATTCTTGGTCCTGTTCTAGGCACTGGGGACTCAGCAAGGAGGTATCAGAGAAGGAGCCTGCCTGAGGGACCTGATAGGTTAGTTGGGGGCTGTGTATGGATACAGACAGCAAACACAGCAACGAACAAAAGGTGATTGCTCCGGGAAGGAAATGTAAGAAGTGACAGCCAGTCATGAGTGTAAGCATCACAGGACTTAGTGACAAGAGGAGGGATTGAGGATGGGCAGCCAGTTGGAAGGCTACTGCACCAGTCCTAACACGAGGCATTAGGGCCCTGACCCAAAGCAGGGAGTTGGTCATGTGGCTCTTGGGGGCCCAGGGTGCCAACTGTTTGCCTGTCCCTCATGTCTGTGTCCCCTCCTCTTGCAGGGTAATCGTCCTAGACAAAGGAGAAATCCGGGAGTGTGGCCATCCCTTGGACCTCCTGCAGGAGAGAGGTCTTTTCTACAGCATGGCCAAAGATGCTGGCCTGGTGTGAGCCCCATAGCTGGTGCATCTGGTCGGAATTACAGGGCTGACAGGGCAGCATCCAGGGATGAGGCGCTGTTCTGGGGAACCCAAGCCTCCTGTCTACTGAAACCAAAAAGAAAAAAGAAAAAAAAAAAACAAAAAAGAAAAAAATGAAAACACACACAAAGCAGCCCATCCGGCCCCCAACCTGGAACTGACCATGAAGCACCAGGAGAGACCCAGAGATGCAGCCCCCCCCAAACACTCCCACCCTCACCTCCATTGCCCCTACAAGATGTACATACGTTCTCACGCCCCTGGGAGTGCACACTTGTGCTCTTGGTGCTTTGTTAGGAGGTTTGGTGGCCAGACAGCCGGAGAAATGGGTTTTGTAAAATATGCTAGTGACCAAATCCAGCCAACTGCCTCAGATCTCTCCAGCCAAAGTCTGTGGATTCCGTCTTTGAGAAGCTCGCCGGCCCCCGACAGCTGCCCGTGGCGCCTCTGACGTCCTTCCTTGTCTGGCTCCTCCCAGAATGCTTTGTTTCCTCGGGGCTGCAGGTGGGAGGTGAGGGGCCTGGGAAGATCATTCTCACCCTCGGGCAGTACCTTGAGCCAAGGACTCTCCTGTCACCAACCGTCTGGTCTTCCAGGCTCTCAGACGCTAGGTACTGATGTCCCAGCCCCACTTCACTGGTACATGTGTCACACATGGGGCCAGCCTCCATCTCCATGGACTTCTCACTGATGGGACTCAGCAGGACTTGTGGGCTGTCTTGGCTCGGAGATCATCTCAGTGCTGACTCCCCAGCCTGGCTGCTCAGCTCCTTGTCTGCTCCAGTCTTCTCCCTGCTCTTCTTCCTCCCTCTTCCTACCCGTTGCTAGAATGGCTCTACTTCTGTAGTCCCTGAGAGAGAAGATCTGCCAATGGTTATGAAGCGGTCAAGGTCAAGGGAGCACCAGGTACCTCCTAAGTACAACGCGTTGGTACCTAAATGAGCCCTGTTGATCCCCCTCCGCGCCTCCGAGTATTTAGATTTCTTTTCTCGCCCTTGGCATCTGGTTAGCTTGAAGGTGGCAGTGTGGAGAACTCGACATTTCATTACTGAGTCTCTTCCAGGATGAGAAAAGGACCCATTCACGAATATCAGTGACTGCTGCTTTTTCTTTCTTCTTTTTTTTTTTTTTCCTTCAAATGCTGCTCTAGGGAGAAAAACAGTCTCAAGACTTTAATTTCTTGGGAGGAAGGGTTAGCCAAGGAGCAGCATTCCCAGGGAATGGCCACGTCGGCCGGCTTCTGACAGCTGGTCCACGTGTTCCTGGAGGAGAATGGAGAGGCAGAGTCCTTCGAGGCCCGTCCTGTTTAGAGCTCTCAGGGAGCACAGTGAGACCCCAAAGCAGAGGAAGGTCACTGCTACTCCAAGATTCATACTTGCTATGAACTACGTTGCTGACTTCAAACCCAGAGAAGCATCTTTCTTTTAGGTGGAAATACATATTTATTTTTTTTGTAAGTTATACCATTCTTTCACACTAGATAAACCAAGTTTTTCTTGGGGATCTTTTTCTAACGACTTACACTGGAAACGTGAACATTTGCAAGTAATTTGCAGTAAAAAAAAATATTTTGTTTCTTACTGAACAGTGGTCCTGTGTTCTTGGGGCGTTAGCAGAGGCTTCAGCCCTGTCCTTCAGGAGTCAGGACTGGGTGCCCTCTCGTCTGCTTCTCTTCTTTCTCTTTGGCACACCTGTCGTCTCCAGCGGGAGCTCTCGTCCGGACATGGGACCTTAGAGGTTAAGCAGGTGCAGTGTAGCGGGGAGTCGGCGTGGCACAGTGGACAGAGGCTGGGTTTGAATCCCACCCTTGGATTCACTGGCCGTGTGACCCTGTGTGAGCCGCTTGGTCTCTGTGCCTCGGCAGCCTCATCTGTAAGATGGGGCTGATCATACCCGCCTCCTGGGATTGTGGAGACAAGCAGCAGTGTGTCTGATAGGCACAACCCTGGTCAGGTTCTAAGACACAAGGAGGGTGAAAGTCCCATGTGGCCAAAATGACCCTAGCAAATCCCTTTGCATCAGGACAGGACAGGCTGTCCTGCAGTTAGCAAATTAGCCCTAAACTCTTAGGAAATGAACAAAAGGGTTTGTTTCTCACTCCTGTGTCTTGATGAGCATCGGGTGCCTCTCTAGGGTCCCTGCCTTCCATGCAGCAGCTTAGCGATCCAGGCCCTTCTGGGCTTTTGACATCACCTCTCGAGGCTGGCTTCCAGAGACCACAGCAGGGGAGGGGAAAGTGCGGGTGATGGACACCCATTTTTCAGTGTCCCAAACCAGAAGCCACACAAGTCAGCTCCACTCAGCCCGTTGGCTGGAATCAGTCCTCCGGCCCCAACCACACCGCAAAAGAGGCTGGGAAGTGCAGGGGCGCGTAAGGGAGAGCAGTACCTCTCCCTGCAGTCACTCGCACGTTTTCTGGGGTTTGGATAGTGCGTGAGTGAGGCTGGCATGTTCGGTTTCTGAGTTTGAATTGGACGAGTCTCGATGGTGAAGAATTCCCTGTAGTTGGGGAGCAGGCCATTTCTGCTGCACCCTAAAACCGCGCACCAAGTAAATGTGCAGAGGGAGCTTCCCGACCCTGCCGGTCTTCCCTCCGACATTGCTGTCCCTGGACCGACACCTTTGCCTCCTACGTCGTTGCGTTTAGGGACTGAAGCCTGAGTGTTCAGTACAGGGCTCCCGTCAGGGTGTTACCATTGGAAGGAGGTATTTATACGTGCCGGGTCGGGGCAGGGGTGGGGGGGTGTCGGTCTGAGAAGGGAGGTGTGCTCCTGTCTCCTGTCTCTGTGGAGCCTGACCCTGAATCACTAAAACCCCCAGCCGGGTCTGTTAAACAGGTATCTGAGCGTGTGCCTACGGGTGTGCTTTGTGAGACAACTGGGACTCCAGAGGGTCCCAGGCCTGAGTCCGAGCTCCTTCTGCTTTACGAAGAGAAGGCCGCAAGCCGCATTAACCCTGAAGAAGGTGGAAGCCAGAAGCGCCAGGGTTGGGGCAGGGGCGCCTGCTCGTCCAGGTATGGTCCGGGTGAGCGCTTTCCTAACGTGGAGGGAGACGGCACCTGCCGTGTGCCAGGCCCTGGGCTCAGTGCGGAGCGTTGCTCACACGGGAAGGGACCCCTGGGCCAGAGGGGAGCGGGCAGTGGACATGGTGCCTCCCAGTGTTGAGCTCTTGTCCGCCGTTCATTCTCACACCCCGTGCGGTTCCTGCAGCTCATTCCAGAAAAACACTCCCAATCAGACCGCTTCTCTTCCCTCCCATTCCTGCCACGCTGGTCTCTCTCTCGTGTTCCTGTGACAGCCACCACCTCAGTGGTTTCCCCGCTTTTGCCCTGGCCGCCCCCTCCCTGCAGCAAGTCTGTAAAAAAATCACATCACAACCCTCCTGCGGTCCCCATCTCGGCACCCAGACACCCCACGTAATCTGGCTTCCCGTGACCTCTGCCCGCAGCTCCCTTCTGGCCACCTCACTGGCCTCTCCAGCCACAAGTCACACTCTGCTGGTGTTCCAGGGTGCAGGATGCAGGCCCAAGGATGCAAGACCAAGAGGGTCTTGCCTCTTGCTGGTCCCTCCCCTGGTGGTGGTACAGTGGCTGCTCTGTGAGAGCAGGGGGTTGATCTGTTTATTCCCTGATGAATGGCCCACCACGGGCATGTAGCATGTATCCAAGTGACCGGGTTCTCTGATCCAGGACAAGCCCTCTGTGCCGGGCCCTGAGCCAAGTGCGAAGTCATCGGGGACTCGAGAACTTGCCTTTCGGCACCTGTGGTTTCTTCCTTGGTACAGCTGGGATCATTATGTCCACCAGGCCAGGTGGGTGTGGGGATGGAAAAAGATCCAGGTAAAGCACCCAGCACCACAGCCGGCCCTCAGGACACCATCCTACGTGATGATGTAAGATTCATTGCTTTGTCCATCCGCCCGTCCGTCCATCCATCCGTCCGTCCGTCCATCCATCCATCCAGTCACGCAGTTGTCACTTACTGAGCACTCTCGTTTGCTGCACACCATGCCAGGTGCTGGGAGACACAGTCAAGACACATGAACAAATCCCTTGCCTCGAGAAGGAAAGGGGGGCCCTGGGGCACCTGGGGGGCTCAGTTGGTTCAGCATCCGACTCTTGATCTCAGCTCAGGTCATGATCTCACAGCTCATGAGTTCGAGCCCTGAGTTGGGCTCTGTGCTGACCGCGTGGAGTCTGCTTGGAGTTCTCTCTCCCTCTCTGCCCCTGCCCCACTTGTGCGCTCGCTCTCTTTCTCTCTCTCTCAAAATAAATAAACCAAGAGAAAAAAAAAAAAAAAGGAAAGGAGCCCTTTCCTTCGCTTCTGGTGGGATACCAGAGTGGAATTCAACTAGCAGCCAGCTGGTGTTTTAGAGCTAATGAAGTGTGCGAGAGGCAGTGCGGTACAGTGGATAGGGCATGAGCTCTGGAGCCCGGCCACCTGGGTTCGGATCCCTCCTTATGCTATGTCCGTTTTCTCATCTGTAAAAGGGGCCTCCTCAAAGCATCCTAGTAAGGGGATAACGATGGGACCTTCCTCCTCCCGTTGTAAGGGTTCCCTAGAAGGCTGCGGCAGGCATTGGGGCAGGGCTTGGTAAGCGTTTGCAGTGACGGGAGGGGACACAGGTGAAGGGACGGGACCTGAGACCGACACTGACCACAGACGGTCTGTACATGGCTTTTCCTGCATCTGTGTGCCCCCCCCCACCGAGCCTGTGGCAGGGGGACGGATGGCCTGGGTGGCCCTTGCAGGCCAGTCTCCAGGAAGCCGTGGTGTGGGCCCAACAACAGCCTCATTAGAGCTGGCTCCCCGGGCGCACGCTCCGCCTGCTGGCCAACCACCTCCCTCCATGAAAGAAGCCTTCGAATGACCCTCAGTGAGTTTGCCAAACACACAGCGGCTGCCTCTTTGGCCTGCGGTCGCTCTGCCCGGACATCAGGGGGCTCCGTTCCAAGTAGAGAAACGGAAAGTGCTGTGTCTGGTCCCTTCCTCTGCTTCAAAGTTGGGCAGACGCCCCCCACGCCACGTCCTGGGCTGTGGTGGTAAATAGACCCAGGAGCAGAGCCCCCACTCGGCCACTTACAAGCTGGGCGACATTGGCAGGTCATGTGAACTCACTGAGCCTCAGTTTCCTCGTTTATAAAACAGAGCTGGGAGGTGCTAGTGATGGTGGGGCCGGCCCCTTGTAGGCATGACCAGGGGCAGGCGAGGGACGCAGACCTCCCACTCTACTTGTAAGGCGACAGCAGGACCTTCTGGCCGCCCCTTGGCAAAGGGAGGTAGGCACTGCCATTAGATCTAACTTTGGTTTACTCTGGGCTGAAAACCCTATGTTGAATGGACCAGCTGAAAGTCCCCGTGACCGGGCTGGGACAGGGCGGGCTCCAGGTCCCAGCAAGCAGGTGGGTGTCCACAGGCCCCTCTTGATATACCAGCACAGCCATTGTCCACGTCTCAGCGGATTAACCACGGGTCGGGTAGGCCCAGTGCCTCTCACCAGGTGATTGATCCCCTGGGGGACAGTGGCAGCATCTAGAGACATTTCTGTCACAACTGGAGGTGACAGTGCTATTGGCCTCTAGTAAAGAGTACAGGGCTGCTGCTGAACGTCCATCCCAACCCAGAATTATCAGCCCACCTGTCAACAGTGATGCAGTTAAAGGGCGCCTGGCACCTGACTCTTAATTTCGGCTCAGGTCATGATCTCAGGGTCATGGGATGGAGAGCCACATTGGACTCCACGCTGAGCCTGCACCCCGCTTAAGATGCTCTCTCCCCCTCTGCCCCTCCCCAGCACTCTCTCTCTCTCTCTCTCTCTCTCTCTCTCTCTCTCTCTCTCTCAAAATAAACATTTTTTAAAGAGTGATGTGGTTAAAAAGATCCTAGTGTGTAAAGCCTTTACCCCCTGGAGGACCCACGGAGGTCCTCAGATAGAACAGGATTGCCGACTATAGTGAACATCGATCGGGTGTGCATTTGGTGCCCAGCTCACCTCTGCAGCCATGCCGTGAGGTCACTAAAGAACCGTGGGGCTGGCCTCAAGTTCTGGTCCAGGGACTTGATTCCTTTCTCAGGCTGCCCTTCACAGCTATATGCCTGTATGGCCTCAGGCTGGCCTATTTTAGACTCTTGTCCCCCTTGACTGGTGCCTGAAGTCAGTTTTAGGAGCCCCGTATCCGATTTCCGAGTGCCGTGGGAAACCGGCCCGAGCAGCACAGCGCATGGTTGACTCCCCCTCACGAAAGCGAGCCCTGAACCATCCCTATCCAGGCCTCTGGCTGCTCTGGATGTCCCAACCACCATTGGGACTCCCCTGGGGAGCTGGAATTTGGTCTTCAACAAACGGAGGAAGTGTGCGGTGAGGAGATTCTCTCAGTGGGAGTCTGGGGGTGCTGGCTCCGTGAACCCTATTTATGGAGTTGAAAGTGTGCACGTGCTCATTCCCGGGACAGTCTGCTCTTGGTGTGGGTTGTGTGGCTGGTGCGACAGTTCAGATAAGACACTCTTAGGGGCTCATCTCCGAGGGTAGGGGGGCACCAAGAGGTGTGGAATACTCCGGAAGCTTTGAAAATACGTCCCAAGGGGCGCCTGAGTGGCTCAGCCGGTTAAGCGTCTGACTCTTGGTTTTGGCTCAGATCACGATCTTGTGGTTCATGAGTTTGAGCCCCGTGTCGGGCTCTGCGCTGGCAGCGTGGGGCCTGCTTGGGATTCTCTCTCTCTCCCTCTCCTGTCCCTCCCCTGCTCGTGCTCTCTCTCTCAAGATGAATAAAAATAGGTACCAAAACGGAGAACGCGTCAGCAGTTGTGGGCGGAGGGAGGTGGGTATGGTTACGAAAGCAAGCAGAGGGGTTCCTGTGGTAATGGAAACGTTCAGCATCCCGTCTGGTGGGGGTAGGTGCAGGAGCCTCCGTAGAAATGCGCGTGCGCACACACACATCCACACACACATCCACGTAACAGCGGGAAATCCGAACAAGATCGGCCGATTATACTATCGTTTTTCAAGATGTTACTAGTGGGGGAAACAGAGTAAAGCTACGCAGGAACTTTCTGGATTCTTGTCGTGGCTTGTCACTCGACAACCATCTCAGAATTAAGGGGGTGGTTTGTAAAAGGCACACACACACCACGGTCCCGGCCCCCCAGCCCTAGAGATGCTGATTTCTTTGGTCTGCGGTGGAGCCCAGACATGTGCAGGTTTCTAAGGTCCTCAGGTGAGGCCAACGGGCGGGCAGCACAGGGAGCCCCTCCAAGGTGGATGCGGCGGGATGAGCCCTCATCAGGCCAACCTGGGTGTTGCTGCGTCCTCCTGGGTTTGTGATGATCGGCCATTTTCTCTGCCATTTTCCTCCGAGAGATCAGAGGGGTCTGGATCCAATACTGAGGTGCCACTGACGACCCCTGGGTCGCCTGTACCTCCAAGGCACAGCAGTCTCTCCGGGTTGGCGAGGCGAGGGCAGAGGGCTCAGACTAGGCCTGACTCCTTTGCCAGCCTGTGAAACAGGCCCTTCTGGGCCAGCAGCTGGACCGGGCTGCCACTCTCTGCCACCTGCCCCTTGTCCATGACCAGCACCCTGCAGGAGAGAGGGCAATGGGGAGCCCTTACCGGCCCAACCCGCCCGAGCGCTTGCACCAGCGAAAGCCCAGCATGTCTGCTCTGGCAAAGTCCGGCCTTCCCTGCGGTTTCCTGACCCTGACAGCTAGGTTGGAAACATCTTCCGGGCACGTGTTCTTGGGCTCATCTCCTCCCTGCTGGGCATCAGTTTTGCCACCTGTACGGTGCGCACGTGATAACCCATTCCAGCGCCCGTGGGGCTCTAAACCCTGATGCCTTCCTCTACGCCCGTGGGGGCGGAGCGGGGAGAGGGCCTACTCGGGGAGGGGTGCTTACCTGGCGCAGTCCATCACAGAGCGCAGGCGGTGGGCAATGACCAGCACTGTGCACTGGGCAAACGAGCTCCTGAGGGCGGCCTGCATCTGGAGCTCCGTCCCCGGGTCCACGGCGGCTGTGGCCTCGTCCAGGATGAGGATCTGGGTTTTCCGGAGAAGGGCACGTGCCAGACACAGGAGCTGCTTCTGGCCCACACTGGGAAGGAGTGGGACGGTCAGGCCTGACGTTTCTCTACCTGCATCTCAGGACTTGCAGGGCCTGCCCACGAAGGGATCCCCCGACAGCTGCAGAAGTTAGTGGGGCAGGTACACACACTCCTTCACGAGGGTCCCCAGTCCACAGAGCTGGCAGGAATCCCCTTCCCGCCATTTTTTGAGCAGGGAGACTCCAGGCAAGACATTCAAACCCCCGTGCCTCAGTTCCTCTCCCCCAGTGAAATGGCTATTTCCACTTCTACTCAGTGCTCTTTATCTTGTGCCAGACATAACCTACGTGCCTGTGCATGTCTTGACTCACGTCTCACGGTGACCGCAAAGGTAGTTACTGTGCCAATGAGTCTTGTGACTTATCAGGGTGCAGGGACAAAATAAGCCCGATAAAAGTGCTTAGCAGTGTGCTTGTCACAGAGTAAGGCCCCAGCACACAGCACACAGTTGCAACTGAAGGTCACACAGTCCGTGACACCCCTGACCCTGGAGACCCAAGGCTGTCTGGGGCGGTCTTCCTTCTCACGGTGAAGCCTTCCAGCAGCGTCTCTGGGGAACCAGAACCCACTATGGCCACGTCCCTGGCGAGCTGGGTGACCCCGGGGCAACTTTCAAGCCTTATAAGCCAATCCTGCAGAAGGGGATTCGTGAGGGGGCCTCTCTGAGGTTTACAGGGAAACATTATTTTTCCCTCCATCCAGGCACTGTGTCTGCAACTTAACACGTATAAGTCAATCCTCGAACAGGAAGGAGATACTCACTATAGTTCTCTTTTCACTCACTTCTCTCTTGGGCAGAGAAGATGAACTTGCCCAAGGTCCTAGAGCTGGTAACTGGGGGAGGCTGGATTTGACGCGTGTCTAAACTCTCAGCCACCAAGCTACACTGCTTCTCTAGTGAGCAGAAGCTCTGATGAGGCTGCCACCCACAGCCTCTTACCCTCACACCTCTGGGGGCAGATGGGGTTTTAGGATCCAGAACGTCTTTGTTTTCAAAAAGGCACGCAAGCGTCCATCCGTGAAGGAATGGGCAAGAAAAATGTGGTCCGTCCCTACGCTGGCACATGCTGCAACACTGATGAGCCTTGAGGGCATTATGCTGAGTGAAACGAGCCAGTCACAAAAGGCGAATACTGTAATACTCCCCTTAAATGAGGTACCCAGAGTAGTCAAAGTCATAGAAACAGGAAGCAGAATGGGGGTTGCTGGAGGCTGTGGGCAGGGGAAAATAGAATTTTTTTAAGGCTTATTTTCCTTTTGAGAGAGAGAGACAGTGTGTGTGTGAGCAGGGAAAGGGCAGAGAGAGAAAGGGACAGAGAGATCCCAAGCAGGCTCTGAGCTGACAGTAGCGAGTCCGACATGGGGCTTGAACTCATGAACCGGGACATCATGACCTGAGCTGAAGTTGGACACTCGACCAACTGAGCCACCCAGTTGCTCCTAGAATTGTTTTTTCATGGGTACAGGGTTTCAGTTTCGCAAGAGGGAAAAGTTCTGGAAACGGGTCGCATGATTATGTGAATGTATTTAACACTACGAATTGTACATTAAAAAATGGTTGGCCATTTATAACTACGTCGATGGAACCAGAGGGTATTATGCTAAGGGAAATTAGTCAGAGAAAGACAAATATCATGTGACTTCACTCATATGAGGAATGTAAGATACAAAACAGATGAACATAAGGGAAGGGAAGCAAAACTAAGATAAAAACAGGGAAGGGGACAAAACATAAGAGACTCTTAAAAATGGAGAACAAACAGAGGGTTACTGGAGGGGTGGGGAGGTTGGGCTAAATGGGTAGGGAGCATTAAGGAATCTACTGAAATCATTGTTGCACCATATGCTAACTAACTTGGATGCAAAGTAAAAAAAAAAAAAGTAGACCCTATTTTCCAGTATTTATGAATAAAGATGAATGTATTCTAGTAAAGAAAAAAAAAATGGTTGGGACACCTGGGTGGCTCAGTCGGTTAAGCATCCGACTTTGGCTCAGGTCACTATCTCGCAGTTCATAAGTTCGAGCCCTGGGTCGGGCTCTGTACTGACAGCTCAGAGCCTGGAGCCTGCTTTGGAGTCTGTGTCTCCCTCTCTCTCTACCCCTCCCCCACTCACGCTCTGTCTCTCTCAAAAATAAACATTAAAAAAATTTTTTTGATGCTAAATTTTATGTTAGGTGTATTTTACCACAACTAAAATTTCTTTTTTTTTCTTTTTGAGAGAGAGCCAGAGCACGAGTGGGGGAGAGGGGCGGGGGGGGGGGGTGCAAAAGAGAGAATCTTAAGCAGGATCCACACTCAACACGGAGCGTGGTACAGGCCTCAATCCCATGACCCTGGGATCATGACTTGAGCTGAAACCAAGAGTCAGACGCTCAACCAACTGAGCCACCCAGGCGCCCCTAAGATTTCTTCAGAAAGAAACGTATACCATATGTTACTTAGAACCCACAGTGAGAGTGGAATTCGTGCCCACATCAAACACGATACTTTCGTAGCAAAAGAAATGCTGAGAGGGATAAATAGACTATAAGTAGCCTTGTGTCAGTAAGGGTTGGGTTTTGTCACCCAAATAAATTGAGGAACCGAATTGAGGAAGACAAAACTGGACATTCAGAGACTGTGTTGGAGTTCAGAATTGCTGATAAGGGACGGGGTTCATCCTGTGAGTACTAACAGAATGAAGCTGGTAGTCCCGTGGGGGAGGCAGTTTTCCAGGGCATGTTACCCTGGGGACAGGGCAGTGCGGGGAGCCTCAGCCACACTCGCCTCTCCACGCAGCTCCTCCCAGGCCCTGGTCGTGGCGGGGCAGGCCTACCTCAGGTTGCAACCTTGGTCAGCACACTCATACTGCAGCTGGCCAGGCAGGCTGGCCACCAGGGCTCTGAGCTGCACCGTGTCCAAGGCCTCCCAGACGGCTTGGTCCGGGTGCTCCTGCAGCATGTCCAGATTCATCCGAAGCGAGCCAGGGAACAGGGTGGGGTCCTGGCCGGAAGGGGCAGTGGGTCGGAGCCGGGCCCAGCCACGCCTCCCCCCTCTGCCCACCCTGTGCCCCGGGCCTCACCTGGGGGATGATGGTGATCCTGGACCGCAGCGTGTGCAGCCCTACATGGGTGATGGGGACCCCGTCGATCCAAATCCCACCCTCGGCCGCCTCCAGGAGCCGCAGGAGGCCCCCGGCCAGGGAGGACTTCCCGGCCCCTGTCCTGCCAACGATGCCCACCTGCCAGGGGATGGGAGGGCAAGGCTCGTTCTGACCACGTCTGCCCAGAAGCCCGGAGGGTCCCTGGGCATTTCTGCGAGGTGTTTCCCCTGCATCCAAGATACATCCATCTATCCATTATCCTTTGAGCATTTGTCCATCTGTCCACCTTTCCATATGTCCACCCATTCCATCCAGCCTTCTTTCTGTACATAGTTCTCTGTCTTCTCCCCTTTGTGACTCATCTCTCCCATCTTTCTGTCCACTCACCCACACTTCCTGCTATACCCCCACCCTCCCATTTTTCCATCCTTCCGTCCATCTGCCCATCATTGTTCCTGCCCCCATCCGCCCTCAGCATTTACTGCTGCATTCTCAATGTCCAACACTCGCTGGAGGCTCAACACTATATGTTTAAGAAGTGAATGAAATATGGGCCATCTGGGTGGCTCAGTCGGTTAAGTGTCCAACTTTGGCTCAGGTCGTGATCTCACGGTTCATGATATCAAGCCTGGCTCTAGGCTCGCTGCTGTCAGCACAGAGCCTGCTTTAGACCCTGTAGCCCCCTCTCTCTCTGCCCTTCTTCCACGTTCAATCTCTCTCTCTCTCTCAAAAATAAATAAACAAAAAAAAAAGTAAATGAATCGTGTTACCCACTGTATGACAGGCAACTCTTCTAGGCATGAGGAATAGAGAAATTAAGGAATCCTTGCTCTACAGGGCTCACTGTCTGGTCTTGGAAATAATGCAACTGAGCAAACTTAATTTGAATACACTTGATGAAAAAGCCCCCTCTATAATCAGACTCTGGACGTGAAGCCGCCTGAGATAGAAGTCAACAGGGTAATCAGAGCAGGCTTCATGGTGGAGGTGATACTTGAGTGGAACCTTGAAGGATAAGCAGGAGTTTGGGGAAGCGGAAGATGCCAGGTAAACCCCCTGAGGGCAGCACCAGGTGCCCACCTGGCCCCGTGAGGCAGTACTCCCCAAGTATTGGCTGAGCCCTGGCAGGGCAATGAATGAAGAGCTGGGCAGAGCCTTGAATGCTAAGCTCAAGAGTTTGGGCTTTACTGTAAGGGAAGCTGGGAGCAGGGGGAAGGTCTCAAGCAGGGGAATGTCATGCCCAAATAAAGATCACGGAAAACAGACTGGAGGTGGCTAAATGGGAGGCTGGGGGCTCAACTGGGGGCCTGGAGCAGTCTAGGAGGAGGCAGGAAGGAAATGCAAGTGGGAAATGTTTCCTGAGCATCTGTAAAATGGGACAATACTAGCACTTCTTCGTAGGGTCGTTGTCAGAGTAAAAGTGCACCTGATAATTGCTAAAACCCCGGGCAAACGCTTCTGCAGCTCTTGCTATGTGCCAGGCACCGTTCCCAGCAGTTTATATGTGTTAAGTCACCGAAACTTCACAAGAGCTCTGTGAGATTGACATTGTTATTTCCATTTTACAGATGGAAAAACTGAGGTCAAGACATGAAGTGACCTGCCCAGGGTCAGCCATGGCAAAGCCAGGAACTGAGCCCGTGCAGACTGGATCGCGTATGCGGAACATCCAGCACTCTGTCACAGCACTCACGTCGGAGGCCAAGAGAAAGAAGGCGGTCGGAGAGACGCCTCCTTACCCAGGACACCAAGGTGGGTGGGTGGTGGCATTCGCCAAGATGGCGGCAGGTCTGGGGGAGATGATCGTTTCAGTTAGGGCGTGGTGGGTCTTCAGAGTGGAGGGCCTGAAGTCGGGTGTGGAGGAAGCATTTGGTGCTCAGGGCCTAGACCCTGGGCACTGCCCACCCTGGGCCTGGCCCCCAGGAGGAGGAAGACGGGCCAGAGCCGCTCACCTTCTCTCCGGCTTGGATCTTGAAGGACACACCCCGAACGGCCAGTGGGAGCTCAGGTCTGTATCTCAGCCCAAAGTCCCGGAACTCGATCTGCCCCCCGTGAGGCCAGGGGGACCGGTCTGCACAGGTGGGTAGCCTCCAGGGCGCCTGGGACGGGAGAGGGGCACAGGGTCAGAGGAGCCGCTCTCTCTTTGAGCTTCAGTTTCCTCTTCTGTAAAATGGGCATATTTACTGCTATCTTACAGAGTCGTTGGGGGCATTGGAACATAGCAGAGCTATAAACAGGTGACCTCTGAGATTATAAAAATAATGATGGTATTGGCTACTCTATCTTTATTATTATTATTAGCCACTATTAATTGTCAAATAAGATTCTGTCTTCCTCTAGAAGGGGTAGAATAATATTCTCCCCTTTGTCTTTGTGAGGAGGGCAAGATTATGCACTAGGGGGTCGTTAGCTGCTGTGTGCTCTTCCTGTGACCTTGAATAGGTCCTCGATCCCCTCGAGGTGAAAGGGGGCCCATCAGAGCCGTGGGCGTGTAGGGCCTGTCTACGGTGTGCCTGACACTAAGTGCTTTCTCGTGGGATCTCACCTGACCCCCCAGTACCCCCGCACTGTTACCTTGCCACGTCACTCTTCCGTTATTGTCATCTTGCTGTGATGTGCCTAGAACGTTGCTGTGATGTGTATGTGATGTGGCCGTCATGTTGCTGTTCTACTGCTACTGCACTGCTGTTACCTATGGTCCCCTGTCACTCAGAAGAATGACCTGCTTTGCCCAAGTGAAGAAGCAAAGGACCCAGGATTTCTCCTGGCTCCAGACCCCACGCTCTTAACCATTACTGTCGCCCTGGCTGCAACCCCAGCCCTCAGTGGCAGGGGCTCTAAAGCCCGTAGCAGGCATAGACCTGGGTCCACACCCCCGTCCCCATCTTCCACCCATCACCTCCTTGGGCGTCTGGACATAGTCCTTCATCCGCTCTACCGACACGATGCTGCTCTCCAGGTCTGTCCAGCTGCGAACAGCCCACTGCAGTGTCTGGGTCACCTGGGGGGGAAGACATCGCAGGCTTGCATCAGCCCCCCTGAGGCAGGGGCGGGAGGCAGAAGTGGGGACAGGTAAGGGGATGGGCTTTGACTGTCGTCACCAGGACCTTCCTTCAGTAGAACTGGAGTATGCAGAGTAGAAAGGAGCTTGTCCAACCCATCTTGATACAGGTGGGACGAGAGGACCAGAGAGGGTGTATGGCTCTCGCAAGGACACCCAGCAGGGCTCAGGCCCACTGACTTCCATTCTGAGAGTTTCTCTCCCCTGATTTCCCATCATTTTGCCTCAATATAAAATGAGGATAATAATAGTATCCCCGATGGGGTTGTGGGCAGAATTAAATGGGTTAATATTTATAAAGCTGTTAGAACAATTCAGTAGAAGAATGCTACTTGCATATATGTTTTTTCCTTCATAGATATCATGACCTGACATGACATATTATTATTAATAGTTAACAAAATTTAGCACTACCCTGGAAATGGACTCTATATACCTTATCTCAACTAGGCTCTACAATGTCTGAAGTGAAGAGATTACTGCCCCATTTTCCGGATGAGCACACTGAGGCTCTGCGAGGGAAGACTCTTGCCCAAGGTCCAGGAAGGTCACCCAGCTAAGCCTCTATATTTTCCTCACTGGTTGGTGGTTTGGACTTGGGTCCTTGAAGGTCCGACTGGCAGGGGTCTGTCTTGGGAGGCAGGTGTACCTGGAGGGCAGCGGAAACAGAGAAGCCCACGAGGCCGGCGCTAAGGTGGGCCTTGCTCAGCACAGCACAAATGGCGGCTGCCAACACCAGCACGTTCCCCAGGAGCTCCAGGTTGGTAGCCAGCCACCTGCAAGGAGAGGCAGGTAAGAGCAGGGCGGGGGGAGGGCCTTGTCTGCAGGACTTGTTTCTCTGGGCACAAGGACTGGTCATCGTACCAAATTGAGTCCCACAGGGGTCCCAGCAATGGTCTCCTCCACACCCCAGGCCCCACCCAAGCTCAGTGGGTGGGGGAAGTTGACGCTTTTGTCTTACCTGTGCCCAGCTCAGAGCCTGGCACACAGTAGGTGCTCAAGTAAAGTTTCGCCATGGTGCCGATTTTCCGTCCCTGGGCTATGCCCGGCTGTATCCCTTGGGGTCCCCCTGCCTGGACCTGACCTCCATCTTCACACGGCCAATATCATCTTCATGCACAGGTTGGGTTGAACGTCACCTCCTCCAAAAGCCTTCCTGGCCTGTTCCTCCCTTTCTAACACATCGCTCATAACTTCCTTCATAACACTTACCACTCTTTTTTTTTTAATTTTTTTTTCAACGTTTTTATTTATTTTTGGGACAGAGAGAGACAGAGCATGAACGGGGGAGGGGCAGAGAGAGAGGGAGACACAGAATCGGAAACAGGCTCCAGGCTCTGAGCCATCAGCCCAGAGCCCGACGCGGGGCTCGAACTCAGGGACCGCGAGATCGTGACCTGGCTGAAGTCGGACGCTTAACCGACTGCGCCACCCAGGCGCCCCACCACTCTTAATAATTAAACGATTTAATCAGTCCTTGACCATCAGTCTCCATCAGTAGATTGTGAGCTCCGTGAGGGCAGCAACTCTGTCTCGTTCATGACTGTCCCCAGTACTTAGCACAGGACCCAGCACGTAGTAGGTGCTCAATGAATAATAAACTGAGTGGATATAGAGGCACCTCCTTCTCTTGCATTCCTACTCCAACATTCATTCATTGACTCATTCATTCATTCAACAAACATATTGACCACCTACTGTGTGTCATGTCTGCTGCAGGTGCTGGGGACACAGTGATCCAATTTAAGAATCTGTCTTCAGGGATCTCTGGGCTTTACTACATGGAGAATCTAGTCCTTCTAACAACCCCACAAAGCGGGGTATTGTTGTCCCCGTTTGACAGATGAGGACGCTGAGGCTCAAGAGTTAGGTACTTGCCAGAGTCCACACACATGAAAGTCTTAGAAGCCACATCACCCTGATGCATGCCAGGAAGCATGAACCTTTTCCACTAGGTTATGGTGGTTTTCAACAAACCAACCAGCAAATGCATACATAAGTTGCTTCCTAGACAGCTGCTCTTGGGAGAGTCCCTTTGTTCTTGAAAGCCCAGTTTACCCATCTGTGGAATGAAGTCAAATCTGGCTCCTTACAGATGAGAGGATTAAATGAGATCTGCCATACAGACCATGGAAATCACCGGGCCTTCACATCGCCGGTGCTTTCTAAATGTTCATTAGGTCTTTCCTCCTTGGGCTAGGACCCCAGGAAGAGGCAGGGCAGGTCGCCCAGAAGGCTTATGGGATTGAGATGCTGCCCACAGCTACATGGCCTGATAGCCTCAGCTGGCCAGGGACCTGGGGCATAAAGGAGAAAGGAATTCATATTTATTGAGCACCTACTGTGTGCTTGGCCCTCTCCACACTGTGGCACCAGATTACCTGGATTCAGACCCTTACTCCACCACATTCACTGTGCGGCCCTGGGCAAGTTCCTAAATCTCTCTGTGCCTAAGATTCATCATCCATAAAACAGTCTCGGCCTCATGACTTGTTTTTAGGACTAAAAGAACAAATCCATGTAGAGGGCTCAGTACCGTGCTGAGCATATAGTAAGCATGTTACAAGCATTAGCTCTGAGTGTATTTATTTAATCCTCATAGCCACCCCATAAGTGACATCCCCCTTGACAAACGAGGCTCAGAGAGGTATGAAACCTGCCCAAGATCACCCAGCTGGTAAGTCTCAGAGCTGGGATTTGAGCCCCTGTCCGTCTGTGCTCAAAGCCTGAGTATTCTTACTTAGTAATGAAAAGGCTGAGGATGCTTACGTAGCTGCTCTATCACCAAGGCAACAGAGCTGGTCCAGCAGCCTGGCAACAGAGGCTTCTTCCCTTCTGCTGACATCTGTACTTCCTGTCCACCTGCCGCTGAGGACTCCTCAGGCCAGACTCCATCTGCTCACGGTACGAGCCAAGTGCACCCACGGGGTACAGCTTCAGCTTTATCCCTGCCTTGCTGTGTGACTTTGGGCAGGCCGCTTCATCTCTCTGGCGTCACCCTACGTCTCACTCTCTGGGGACACAGATGTCTTGCAGGGTCTTGCCCGCCCCCATGCTTTTCCTACCTGTCAGCCACCAGCCGCGGGAAACTGACTCTCTGGCTTTCATCCACGTGCATGTCATTCTGAGCCACAAAGGGGCACTGGGCCTGGAAGGCTCTGACCACTGTGATGCCCTGGAACGTGTCGGCCACGTGGGAACACACGAACGAGTGCCTGGCTGACTCGAGGCGTCTGAGCTGGCATAAGCTGGCCACGTACAGGCTCTGAAGCGGGACAGGTGGGGAGGGGAGAAGTCACAGACACAGAGAGGTAGTTTGAGACGCACAGGGAGCCCCAAGTACAGGGTTTCAGACCAGGCTCTGTTACCAGCTGCTGTGGGACCTTGGGCTAGTTGATTCCCCTCTCTGGGCTCTATTTTCCCTGCAGAATCAGAGTTACATGGTTCTTTTTAAGAAGAACCCAGAGGGCCGCCTGGGTGGCTCCGTCAGTTAAGCATCCAGTTTCGGCTCAGGTCATGATCTAGTGGTTCACGAGTTCAAGCCCCGCGTCAGGCTCTGTGCTGACAGCTCAGAGCCTGGAGCCTGCTTCTGATTCTGTGTCTCCCTATCTCTCTCTCTGCCCCTCCCCTGTTCATACTGCCTCTCTCTCCTTCAAAAATAAAAATAAAAAAACATGAAAAAAATTAAAAAAGAAGAACCCAGGAAGCTGCAAAACCCTCCAGTGCCCCGTCCCAGAGCTATTAAATCAGAATCTCTGGTGGTACCACCTTGGCCTTGGTAGTTTCCAAAAACCTTCTGGGCGATTCTAACGTACAGCCAGGACTGAGAAACCACTCATCTAGTGTGAATGTCTCATTCCCAGCCCTAAAGCCAACTGCTTCACTTAGGGCCAGTCATTGTGGGAACAAAACCATAAAGGACAAGGAAGGCAGTTGGCCAAGTGGAATCCGCTCACTTAACTGGAGGTTACCTGCCCGGTGCTGGGAACATAACAATGCCCAAATGATCCGTGGGGTTATTTGCTCTGACGCCACAAGCTGTGTGCCAGCCAGAAGGATATGCATCTGCTGAACAGCCAGCCAGGCTGTGTGCCAGCCTCTTTACAAACAGTATTCATTAATGTGAGGTGGGCACTGGTGTCCTTCACAGTTTACAGGTGAGAAAACCTGAGGCCCAGAGGGATCAAGTGGCTGGTCCAGGCCTCTCCAGCAAGCAAGTGGCAGGGCCCGGATTCAAATCCACCTCCGCCCGACCCTTAAGCTGTCCCTCCCCAGGTCAAGAAGACATCGAGAAGACAGTGGTGGCTGTGGCTTTTGTCTGACTACCGTGTTTTTTTCTCTTCTATTTCTGATTACCTGGGGTGGAGGTGGAGGGTAGAGTTCAAACGTGGGACCCGATCACGGAGGACGTAGCCTCACGCAGCCTAGCCAGTCAGAGTGTGCTAACCCTCTGGTCACTGTGATTCGCTCAGGGATGAACACGGGCCCCCAAACAGGCCAGTCAAATCTTCCCTGGGACTGACCTATGAATGCGGAGCTGGAGTAAAAGTTACTTTGGGTTGGACTTGCTGAGGTGGGATGCTGTGAGTATAGGGTTGTCAGGGGCCATCAGACCCATCAGACCCTAGAAAGACAGTGCGTCCAAAATCAGGCCACGCAGAGCTAAAGCCAGTGGTTTTTAAACATTAGTATGCATCAGAATTATCTGGAGGGTTTGCTGAAACCCACATTTCTGGGCTCCATTTCTACCGTGACTTGAGAGTCAGTAGTTCCTGGGTGGGGCCTGAGAACGTGCATTTCTCACTAGCTCCCAGCTGGTCCTGACGCTGCTGGTCTGAGATGGCACTTTGAGACCCCCTGAGCAAAGATATGGAGAGAGTGACCGCATCCTGGTGATAACTGGCTCCTTGCGCTTTAGGGACGTAAGACGTTAATTTCTGTCCTTTTGTTTAAGCTAATTTCAGTTGGTCTCCAGCTCCGGCAACTGAAAGAGTCCAACCTAATACAACACTTGGAGACCTTGAATGCCTCCTTGGTTTCTAGATAATTGGAGAACGGGAAGCTGATTTCAGCAGCAGCAGCAGGACAAAATGTAAGATATTAAGAACTTAGACACGGACATTCGGGAGACAGTGTTGAGTGTAGGTGTTAGAAGTAAACTGTGGTGTCTCTGCCTCTGGGAATTCTTCTAGGGATTCTTCCACTGTGCAGAGCCTCTTACGCTGAATCCTGTCCAGAGACAAGAGACTGGCTGAGGTGACCTGAGCTGGCCCCAGGGGCCTCCCCAATCTCTCCGTACCTGAAACCCAGCATAGAGGACCAGCAACGGCAGGAAGGCGACAATAGCCAGAGGGGTGGTCACCGTCACCACCAGGCTGACCTCCAGCAGTCCAAAGGCATAAATCAGCAAGGACCGGAGTTTGTCTGGGATGTCCACATCTACTGTGTCTGTTTCCTTAGAGAAGCGATTCAGCAAGTTCCCGATGGGCGTCCGCTCAAAGAAGCCGATGGGACACTGTGCCACATCCCACAGAAGCCTCTGGAAAAGCAGCCTGGATGCCCGGATTCCTGCCAGGAGCACCATGGCCATGGAGGCAAACAGCCCAATGGCTGGGGAGAGAGCGGGTGTCAGAGCGTGAGAGCCGAGACCCCCCTCCCCCAACTACCCCATGATGGCCATCTTATGCTTTGGCCATCCTGAGTGTCCCCTGATGGAACCACCCTGCAGTGGGTTGAACAGTGTGCCTCCCCACCCTGCAAACTCGTGTCCATCAGGAATCTCGGAATGTGACCTTATTTGGAAACACGTTCTTTGTGGCCGTTTTCAGTGAAAGATCCTAAGGTGGTAACACCCTGGATTTAGGATGCCTTCTAAATCCAATAGCTCCCGTCCTTACAAGAAGAGAAGACATCCGGAGACAGAGACGAAGGTGATATGAAGGCAGAGGCACAGAATGGGGGCATATGCAAGCCAAGGATTGGAGACCCCCAACAGAAGCTAGGAGACAGGCACGGGACTGTCGCTCCCTCAAAGCCTCCAGGAGGAACCACTCCTGCCGACAGCTTGTCTTTGGGCTGCTGGCTTCAGGACGCTGAGAGATGAAGTGTCTGTTGTTCTAAGCTACCAAGTTTGTGGTAATTTCTGTCAGCCCTAGGAAACTAATATACCCCCTTTCTCTCAATGCCCATCTATGTGCCTGGAATGGGGCTGACTTCACTCCGTTTCTGAGGTGGGGCAAACTGTCTCTGGCCCATCCAAACCACTGCAGTTGGTCTGTCCCCACCCAAGTCCTCAGCTACCCCAACATCTGGGGGCCAAGGTTCTGCACTTGCTGAGGAGTCTGGCACAGACTCTGAAGATCCCAGGAAAGGAGGGATGTGTCCTGCCCCCCCCCCCCCCCTCCTTCCAGCCTTATCTAAAGGATTCAGGTCTGCGCTTGGGCCCAGGATGTTTGCACAGATGTCCAGAAAGGACAGGGATGGGCAGGCCAGGGGGCCCTGAGCACCTCAGATGGGGCCGGGAGGGTGGAGGGTGAGGAAGGCGGGCGAGGGGTACCTTGGAGGCAGCCCAGGAGCCCGAAGATCCAGCCACGCAGAGCCGCCTGGGTCTGTCGCCCATCCACAGTGGGGTCGTCGGCCCACAGGCTGAGCCAGTAGCCACGGCAGAAGGAGGCCACTTGCTGGCAGAGGAAGAGGAACAGTGCATAGAGGCACAGTGGGGCACCCACAGCCTGTAGGTAGGTCAGGTGCATGGTGGCCCTCACCTGTAGCACAGGTAGGGGGGATGGGGACAGAGAGAGGCCCCGGAGGGAAAGGAAAGAAGAAAAGACCAGGTGAGGTTCTCAACAGGGCAGATGGAACCACGGTGCAGACCTTACCTGTGCTCTCTCGGTTCCTACCACCTGGAGCACCAGGTCTCCTACAGGCCCCACCTAGCCTCAAGACCCCCTTCCTCTGCAGAACCCTCCAAAGGCCAGTGGGAGCTTTAAAGCTGTGGCACTTTCTGGCTTTGGAGTGATTTATTGAACACATACTACAGGACAGGCATGCGTCTCTACCCCCATCATAACTCCCACCTGACAGATAAGGAAAGAAAGGCACAAAGAGGTTAAGACACCTGCTAAGGTCCAGCTGCCACGAATCTGAAGTTCTTCACCTGGCTGCAGCCAGAGTGAACTTCTGGAAACATCATCCTGACCCTATCTTGCTGTTGCTGGCCTGCTCATGGCTTTCTCTTGCTCTCAGAAGAAATTCTCACCTTCTATCTGTCTCTCTGACCTTACCTCCTACTCACTATCTGCTGGTCTCATGGGATTTCTTTCTTTTCTCTGGTGCCCCAAACTCCTTCCCACCTCAGAGCCTTTGCACCTGCTGTTCCCTCTGCCTGGAATGCTCTCCCTCCTCCTCTGTCAGCTACTGGTTCCTTACTTTAGGGCTCAGCTCGAGCATTACCCATTAGGGCATCTTAATCCAAGCAGGCTCGTGACCCTCAGTTGGTTGGTCTCCATCTCATTTCCCTTCTTTATTTTTTTTATCATTATCTGATATTACCTTGCTCATTAGCCTAATTATTTGCTGACTATCTCCCCTCACTAGTGTGCAACATCCACCAAAGTAGAGACATTGCCTGCATGTAGTGGGGGTTCTGTAAAGTTTTTTGGGTGGATGAGTAGGTGGATGGTTGGGTGGGATGATGGGTAGTTGAGTGAATGAAAGGGTAGATGGGTGGATGGATAAATAAATGAGTGAGTCATAGAAGAGCAGATGAACAGATGAGTGGATGGATGGATTCTGGATGGTTAAGTGGGTGGATGGATGGATAGATGGATAAGTGGGTGGATGAGTGGACAGATGGAAGGTGGGTAGATGGATGGGTGGGTGGATGGGTGGATAGATGGAAGGTGGGTAGATGGATGGGTGGAAAAGTGGGTGGGTGGATGGGTGGGTGGAATGGATAGATGGATGGATGGAAGATGAGTAGATGGATGGATGGGTGGATAAGTAGGTGGATGGATGAACAGATGGAAGGTGGGTGGATGGGTGGATAGATGGAAGGTGGGTAGATGGATGGGTGGAAAAGTGGGTAGATGGATGGGTGGATAAGTGGGTGGATGGATGGATAGATGGATAAGTGGGTGGATGAGTAGATAGATCGAAGGTGGGTAGATGGATGGGTGGGTGGATAAGTGGATAGATGAATGGATGGATGGAAGATGGGTAGATGGATGGATGGTAGGTGGATGGGTGAATGGCTGGATGAGTGAATGGGTGAGAGGGTAGGTGAGATGGATAGATGAGTGAGTAGATGGGTAGGTGGCTGGATGGGTGAGTAGGATGGATGGGGTGGGTGGTGAATGAATGGAAAAGTAGGCAGACAGAGAAATGAAAAAGTAGGTAGGTGAAAGGAGGGGTGGACAAAGCATCATAGAAGAAATGAAATAGTACAAACTTTAGATTCTGACTGACCTAGATTTAAGTCCTAGGTTGCTTGCTCTGAGCAACCTTGATTTAAGTCCCTTGCTAGCTCTGAGAACGCAGACAAACTCTTTAAGACCTCAGTTTCTTCATTTCTAAAATGGAGCTGTCACCATCTAATTTTGGGGTGGTTGTGAGCATTAAGAAACGTGAAGTGTCCAGAGTGCAACGTGGCACACAGTAGGTGTCCGGTAAAGTGAGTCTCCCCCACCCCGTCTCCCTGCCCAGCACTGTATCTGATGGGAGGTCTTGGGCCCCGGGGAGTGCGTAGCTGTAGCAGTGGACGTAGAGGAGAGGGAGCAGCTGGGGGTTACCCTGCCATACTGGATGCCATCCTCTCCTGTTGACCATCCTGCCCACTCTGGATCATCCAGGGGAGCCCCTGGCTGGGCCTCTGAAGTGGCTCTGTCCTTCTCAGAGACCAACAACTTCATGGACCTGTCACTGAGAGGAAATGAAGACAAGTCAGCGTCTCTGTCCAGGGGGTGTGTGCGCACCCAACCCTCATGGCCACTGGGAGCCGGTGACCTCTGACATACACTCTTCACTCATTCATTCCTTCGCTCACTCATACAACCAGCATATGGAGCACCACGGGGCATCGCGCTCCGTCCTCCCTCCACGGTGCCCAGCTAAATGCCATCTCCTTCCCCAGAGGCGAGCAAGCCTGTTCTCCCGATGCTGTTTCATTGAATGAACTTATTTACTCAACTTTGGGACCTGTTTTTCAGAGTTTTCCTTTTGGCCTAAGCATTGCTATGGTCATTTTGCCCCTGCTGTTTACCCTCAGATCTGTTAGTCCACCTTGGAAGAGGGTCAGTTTTGTGCAATTCAAATGTTGAGGACTTCTTGTATCTTCCTTTCGTCTGCGGATGAGGGGGCTGCCTTAAACTTAAATGTGAATTGCCATCTGGTGACTGTGAAACCGTGGGCAGCTGACGTATCCTGTCTGTGCCTCAGTTTCCTCAGCTGTAAAATGGGGTTAGTCTATGTCGGTCTGCCTAGCTACCAATCAATCATCCACTCATCCATCATTCATCAATCTGTCATCTCTCTCTCTCTCTCTCTGCCTACCTGCCTATATCATCTATCTGATCTTGGGATTA
Source organism: Felis catus (assembly GCF_018350175.1). NCBI lineage: Eukaryota > Metazoa > Chordata > Mammalia > Carnivora > Felidae > Felis > Felis catus. The sequence goes on along the minus strand of NC_058383.1, from coordinate 28,184,872 downwards.
TTGTGCACAGTGAGGACAAGTGGGATTGCCCAGTGTAAGACCCAGGAGGGCTCGGGGTGGCTACCTGGCATGGAGAGGAGCTGTGCTCAGCCTCTACATTCCCCAGGGACCAAGGACCCTCACAGTACCCCAGGAGCCCCCCAACAACTGTCACCTAAGCTCGCACTGTGTCCACTGCCCAGTGGTCTGCTGTTGACAAGGTCACTTTCCATAAAAAGGGTGAGTACCAGGTGGCAAGGTTCCAGGGCTGCAGACAGCCCCACAATGAGTCCAGCTATGGCCTGTCTAGAAGGGGCTGGGGATGAGGGGACAGCAGGCCTCCTGGTGAACCCCCACGCGTGTGTTCTGGCCTGTAACAAGTGATCCCACGCGTGTAGACTCAAGCCCTTCGTGTAGCAAGCCTGAAAAAGCATGACGAACGACAGGGCTGGGCACATCATTAACAGCTATGGCGAGGATCTTTCTCTGGCACCAGCCCTGCCCCTCTCTGGCAATGAGACAACCTAACAAACTTTAGGGCATTCATCATATTTGAGGGCAAACTGGTCCTGCTATGAACTGGCCACATGAGGACTTAACCACTTTGGCCCATTGAAGACCAAACAGCTTTCGGCTGGTCTGGCCCCCAGAGCGGGCACTCAGCATCTGTGAGGTCCAGAATGGTTCTGGCCGCCCTGACCTGCCTGCGCTGCGGGTGCTGACCCAGCAATGCTTTTACAGCCTCAGCCTGCGCCCTCCCCACGCTCAGCACCGCGGCGGACTCACCTCTCGGGTCCACCCTCGGGCCTCCCACTTCCAGCAGGGTCTCTGGGGTCCTTGGCATCAGTTGTGAGTTCTGTTTCTGCAAGGTCAAAGGAGTCTTGTCGTGTGATGGGGGGCCAGTAATCGGGGTCCAAACGCGGGCATTGACACCCACCGGCTGTATGGCCTTAACTTGTCTGAGCATCTGTTTCCCATGATCTGGCTCCTGCAACCTCTCTCAATCCTCCCTGGGTTCTTCTGGGACCATTAGTCATTGAATCACTCATTCGTGCGCTCATTCACTTAGCAAATATAATTGCGCACCTGCTATGAACTTGGGGCTGGAAAACGGTAGCAAACACTGCACAAGGCAAACCTCTCCGGTCTCCCCCGACAGCCTTGCATGAGCAGTTTCTTGTTTCTGGAATGTTCTTTTCTAGGCAACTCGCACCCAACCTCAGGGGTCACCTTCCTCAGGAAGGAGCCTGCCTCTGACCATCCTCCAGGTTGGGCAGGCCCCATCTTCGAGCTCCAGGATGATAATACTGGGAGTTGACGCTTAGGACTTTTACCAGGGTGAGCCCCTGTTCTGTGCAACAGATGTTTTCAGAAAAGGCAGAGCCTTTTCTGGGGGCACCTGGCTGTGGGTCCTTGCTTTTCCATGGTGGTGGGGGTTGGGGGTGAGCCGGGGGCGGGGGAGCAGCCTACAGTCTACTGATGAAAAAGCACATGCTCTGGAGTCAAGTTGCTTGGGTTCAAATCCCAGCACTGCCACCTATAAGCCATGTAAACTTGGGCTAGTTCCTTCACTTCTGGGCCTCAGTTTTCTCACCTGTTAAATGGACATAATTACAGCACTGACCTCACAGAGGCACCGCGATGATTAAATGAGCTAATGTATGTGAGGTGCCACGGGGGTCCTTATCACCCACCATGGGTGAGCTTGGATCAGTGACGTCACTCCCAATGCGTTATCGGTTTTCCAGAAGCCATGGTATTTTCTGGTTATTAGAAGCCCTAGCTGGCGTGTTGTGGGCCTTCTGGCCTCTAGCCACCAAATGACCATTTGCTCAGCCTCTGCAGCAGTTAGGACTTGAACACTCCAGATTTGAACACACCCAAGTTCTAATGTCGTGACCTCAGAAAAAGTACTTGCCTTTGCCCCAGTTTGTTCATTAGTAAAATGGCGACCAAAAGGGCACATGCCTCATAAGACAGACCCAATGAACTTAGCACTCTCCTTGGCTCACAGAAGGTGTCGCTCGCTCTAACTGGGGGGTTGGGTGGCCTCTCAGAGAGCTGTCTGCTTCCAGGTCTGGGCTCCCAGGAAGGGTGTGGCCAGAGCCTTCCAGGCATGCCCGTGGGATCCTTGGAGCCTTCTCCTCAAGGGGGGGCAGGATCCCGGCAACAGAGAACCAGCAAAGCCCACCCGTACCTCCATCTCCTCTATCTCCTGGCCTTCTGGCTGCATCCAGAAGGCCCACCAGGGCCCCCTTCCTGCGTAGAAGCTCCTGGTAGGAACCCATCTCTGCAATGGCTCCGTCTTCCAGCACCACGATCCAATCAGCCTGGGGCAGGACGTGGAGTGCGTGGGTCACGAGAATCCGTGTCTGGGAAAAGAAGGGGTAGAGGTTACACTGCTGTGTTTGACCAGTCATCCAGAGCTGGGGGCTCAGGGGCAGGCAGCGTCCTGGGGCCGTGTGTGGGAGGAGCTCCCCTTCTTGCCCTCCCACCTTCTCTATGTTCCGGTGGAGAAATAGAGGGGCTCCTTCAACCTGTGTCTTGAAACAAGAAGACACAGGGTTTCCCTGAACCTGGCCGGTGACCTGAGGTACGGCTGGAGTAGTTTAACCGCGGACCCATGAGCAAGAAATGACTGCTGTCGCAAGCCACAGGGATCGGGGGGGTGTTTGTTAGGCAGCATTGTCAGAGCAAAAGCTGACCACTATAAAGAGGAAAACTGGACTTGAGGAGAGGGCTGGGTTAGGACTTCCCCTGCCTTTGCCCTGTGAACTTTGACACGTTTTCCCAAACGTACTGTTCCCTGGAGCAGCCCGTCGGGCCCAATGACCTGGTTGAAGACCTGCTGGCCGACGTGGGCATCCAGGGCCGCCAGGGGGTCATCCAGCAGATACACAGCGGCCTTCCTGTACACGGCCCGGGCCAGGCTCAGTCGCTGCTTCTGACCCCCGGAGAGATTCATGCCCTGTGGCCACAGGAGAGGAACAGGGGCCTGGGTGGACGTCATGCTCATCAGAGTGAGGGCCAGCTCCCAGGTTCAAACACTTGCTCTCGAACCAGCGTCCCCACCAGCCTCCACCCAGCCTCGCCTGTCCCCTTCCAGCCAAGCTGCCTGGGGGAAGCGACCTTCTCTCCTCCGGCTCACTTCTCCTTGAGTCTGGCTTCTCTTCTCGCTTCTCCACCGTATGATACTGCCTCCCTCAGGACACCAGTCATTTCTCTGGTTGCCCAACCTTATTTTCTTTTTCTTTCTTTCTTTCTCTTTCTTTCTTTCTTTTTCTTTTTCTTTTTCTTTTTCTTTTTCTTTCTTTCTTTCTTTCTTTCTTTCTTTCTTTCTTTCTTTCTTTCTTTCTTTCTCTTTCTTTCTTTCTTTCTTTTCTTTCTATTTCTCTTTCTTTCCTTCCTTCCTCTCTCTCCTTTTCTTTTCTTTTTCTCTTCCTTCCTTCCGCTCCACTCCACTCATATGTTCCACATGGCTACTACACCCAGTGTCCTAGGCTCTGGGGATACCATAATGAACAAAACCCAGTCCCTGCTCTCATGGATCTTGCACTCTAATGAGGGTAGGGTGGGAGACATGTAATTAATAAACAAATCAAATCTATCACCTATCAGAAGATGTTATGTGCTATGAAGAATTAAGCAGAATTAGCGTGTATGTTGTACCAGCATGAACAGGGTTGCTGTGCTGGGGGTGGCAGTCAGGTAAAGCCTCTCCACTAAGGGGACGTTTGGGTTGAGACCCGATGGGAGTGAGGGATGAACCACGTGGATCCCCGGCAGAGAGAAGAGCACCTCAGGGTGGGAGCATGCTTTGGGTGTGTAATGAACATATGGAGATCCATGTGGCTGGAGTGAAACAGGAAAGGGGGAGCATGATAGGATGGGGCTGGAGAGATGAGTGGGGCCAAACCTTGAGAAGACTTGTTGCAGACTATCAGGACTTTGGCTTTGACTCTGAGAGAGATGGGAAGACCTTGGAAGATTCCCAAGCAGAGAAAGGATGAGGTCTGACTTAGGCATGAACAGAATCCCTTTGGCTACCACACTGGGCTTAAGCTATCAGGCGTGACGACAGAAGAAAGCAGGGCAGCCACGTAGGGGGGGAGTTGATGGTGGATGATGCCAGGACACTCTGGGTCCTCTCTGAAGGTGGACTCAACAGGATTTGCTGATGGATTAGATGTATGGGTGTATGAAAGAGAGGAGAACCAAGAATGATACCAAGGTTTGGGATCCGAGCTCTGGAGGGATGCAGCTCCCATCACCGGGGATGGGGGTGGGCAAGTTTTGGGAGCGCACATGTCTGGTTTAGGATGTGACAGCTGGTCACAGAGGGAGGGCAGCAAGTACTCCTTCTTTCTGGAACACACCCTCCCTTGGCCTCCAGGACACCCATCCTCCTCCCTGGATACTCCTTGTCAGCCGCTCTTTATGGCTCAGGCCACACAGGGACTCCTCCAGACCCTGTCCTGGGCCCTTTCCTCTTCTCTCTGGAAACCCACTCATTTCCTTAATGGCAGCTCCTAGTTTTTCACTCTCAACTGCCTAATCCAGAGGCTAGCAAACTTTTTCCGTAAGGGGCCAGACAGTAACTATGTTAACCCTGGTCTCTGCTCCTGTTATGCAAAAGCAGCCATGGACCGCCATTAAATGAACGGGCGTCACTGTATTCCCATAAGACCTCATTTACAAAAACACGTGACGGACTGGACTTGACCTGTGGGTCATCGTTTGCTGACCCCTGCCCAATCTGTAGCTCCAGATGCATATATCCTGTCTTTTGGACATCTCTGCCCCAGACCCTATGGTGAAGCCCAGAAAGGAAAAGCTATTTGACCAATGTCACCCAGAAAAGCAGGGCAGGACAGGAGCCCAGGTCTCCTCACTCCTAGTCGCTGAGAGCCCTCGCCTCCAAACCCTGCCACAGGTCTCTGCCTCGGTCTCTATTTTCAATCATTCACTCGTTAACAACTATTTATTGAGCATTTATTACAGGTTTGGCCCTGAACTAAACTCGCTTCGTCTGTCCCACTTTGCTGCTTCCTTGTGTCCTCTTTGTCCCTGCCACCACACGGCCCACATGCCAGGGAGACAAATGGCCCAGAGCTCCGATGCCTTCCTGCCACAAGAAGGCCCCGAGACCCTCACCTGCTCCCCAATTTTGGTGTGGACCCCTGCAGGGAAGCTGCACACGTCTGGCCACAGGGCACAGGCCTCCAGGACCCTCTCCAGCCACATCGGGTCCAGCTCCTGCCTGAAGCACACATTCTCGACCACGGATGTGTTCTGGACCCAGGCCTCCTGGGGCACGTAAGCCACGGAACCCTAAAAGACAACTCACTTCGGCCATCAAAAGGCAAATAGGGATTGAGGTAGGAGCGATTTGGGGGAAGTGGGAGCGGGGAGGAGCAGAGAGGAGTGAGCAGGAGAGGGGAGGAGGGGAAAGGAGTGGGGGGGACCGGGAGGGAGGCGGGGAGAGGGACATTGTGACAGGCAGGGGGCAGCCTCACCTTGATGGTCACCGATCCCTCCACCTTTGACAGCTCCCCAAGGAGGGCAGAGAGCAGAGAGGACTTCCCTGCCCCCACTGCACCAACAACCGCCAGCAGATGACCCTGGGGCACAGTGAGGTTTATCCTGGCAACACAGGAGGGGAGATGTGTCCCTGGGCAGGGCCCAGCCTGAGTCTGCCTGGAATTGGTGAACCCCGACAGAGCCAGCCTTTCCTGTTGGCGACTCATGCAGAGGTCACTGTGGGTAAGTGTGGAGCTGTCCTTCTCTCTCACAGTCCTTGTCCGGCTATTTAAGCGGCCACCTTGCCCCACACACGTGCACATGCACACACACACGTGCCGTCACACAAGCACACACGTGCATTACACTGCACACTCACGCACACTCCTGCAGTCATACAAACGCACACCCTTAGCATACCACACGTACCACAAACATGTGCAGCCACAGACGCGTGCGTGCACACTCACGTGTATGCACAAGTGCACACACATTCACGCACACGTTCTAGTGCACATCTGCACACACGCTCATGCCTGCATGTGCACACGTGCGTGCACACACCTGCTTGCACATATGCACACACACACACACACACACACACACACACACACAGTTTATTGTGGCAGGAGGGTCTAACCAGCCTTGCCTCTTGTCCAGGGTATTACAGTAGGCTCTTCACCACTCTCCCTGCTTCTGCCCTTGCCCTCCACCCCTGCTCATGTGCTGTAGCCCATCTTCCACCCCGTGGCCAGAAGGACCCGTTAAAACCCGTTAAAAGTGGGATCATGATGCCTCCTCGCTGAAGCCTCCAGCGGTTCCCATGTCACTCAGCATAAAAGGTAAAGCATCCCGACAATTCACGAAGTATGTCCGACCTCCCACTGCTCTGTCCCTTAGCCACTCGGCCTCAGCCACGCTGACCTCCTGCTTCTTCTCAAAGAGAGTAGGACAGTGGTTCTCAAGTAGGAGGCACTGTGCCCCTCCCCAAGTGTCATTTGTCACACCTGGTGGGTGGTTGCTGCTAGAAGCTAGTGGGCAGATACTGGGGGTCTTGCTAACCATCCTCCAATGCATAGCACAGCCCCTACGACAAAGAATTCTGCAGTCCTCAATGTCAATAGTGCTGACGTGGAGAAACCTTGGTCTAGGCACACTCCTGCCTCAGGACCTTTGTACTTGCTGTCCCTACCACTAGAAAGCTCTTCTTCCAGACACCCGCAAGGCTCATTCCTTCTCTTCATTATGACCTCACTACACATGCCCCTCCCTCGACATCACACCCTTACCCTTTCTCATTTGTGTGCCCCCATCACGTCGGCCCCAAGAAAGCAGGGCCCTTGCGCGTTTCCTTCACTCTGTCCCCAGAGCCTACAGCAGGGGCTGGCACATAGCAAGCGTTTAATAAATACTACGAGGGGAGTGAATGGCAATCGACATGAATACCCCCCAGGATATTTTCTTTCCCTTCTTACAGAGTTTTGGGGCTGGCTGGGGTTTTCTGCCACAAAGACCCCACCGAAAGTGGGGGCTGCAGGTGGCAATGACCTGGGAGCTAACAGAGGAGAGAGAGAAGCAGATGTGGCTGACGGGGTCTTGGGGGCCTGTCCGCTAGGCCTCCCTTGGTGTCATCTTGGCCAGTGTGGGGAGCGGGGACCAGGGAGGTGTTCCCTCCCCGACCGGGGAGGCTGATTCACCGTTCCTCCATCCCCAGGAGTCTTGCTTCCCCCAAACTCGCTGCCAGGGCTGGTCCCAACCTCCCTGACAACAGCGGCGTGGGTGAGCCCGCCCTCCAGCCCCTCTCCCCCCCCCCCCACCCCGCGGGAAGCCTGCATCGTCTCTCACACGGGACACCGCGGCGGCTCTCGCATCGTCCTCCCGACCCCGGGAAGGCAGTTTGCGGAGAAGCCATGCTGTACCTGCGCAGGCAGAGGGTGCCTTCTCGGGACCAGGCGAAGGTGCCGTTGTGCACGCTGATGCACGTGTCCCCAGCAGCTGGAGGGCAAACCCAGACAACCTGTGCTTGGAGAACCTCATCACACAAGGGTGCCCGTAACCTCTCCGACTTTATTTCCCAGCTCGACGAACACGTCACCGTGTTTGTCTCCCCAGACTTCCCGCACGAGGGCGAGGACCTGGGCTGTTAGAGGGTTGGCTGCTGTAACCCAGACTGACGCGCCATCAGTGGGCACGGGTAGCCACTGAATGACCGGCAGAAAGTGTCACCGTGCCCGTTTCCACATTGCACGGCTGGTGACCTGATCTGCACGTGCCATCCTGTCACCAGCAGCCCCAGCTGGGACCCTGGCTTTTGGTCGATGGACCGCGGGAACCGGTCCTCTTATCCCTCCCATCCCCCTCCTGCTGAACTCCGCACTCACAGCGTCTGGAGGGACTTGAGTCCACAGCCCCAGGGTCAACTTCTTCCAGGCAGAGGAAGGCGGCCAGACGGTCCAAGGACACCCGGGCCTGGGGAAACCAAAGCCTCAGGTCACTGGTGCCCAAAGAGCAAAAAACGAACTCAGGCTTCAGGTGCCTGGTGCCTCGGGATATGGAAAACCTTCCGGTCTCCCAAGCCTGATGCATTTGCAAAGCTTTAACACAAGGCTTTCCAGGCCACGGGAAACTGTGCACACGGAGGTGGTGACGACGATGACGGTGGTGACCTCCCGTCTCCTCACCCCTAATTAGCATAGTAGGGACACTTGGGCTGCCATTCTGCAGATCAGACCCCGGAAGGAGATGGTGGCTTTTCTAAGGGGGTCATCAGACCATTATTGGAAATGGTTCCAGACTCTGTCCACCTAGGGGAACCCTCTCTGCTCTCAGCCCTAAAACCATCTCTGGGAACGAAGGAGGCGGCATTTGAATAGGGACACCTCAGGGCGCCTGGGTGGCTCAGTCAGTTAAGCGTTCAGCTTCAGCTCAGGTTGTGATCTGGTGGCTCGTGAGTTCAAGCCTCGCATCAGGCTCTCTGCTAACAGTGCAGAGCCTGCTTGGGATTCTCTGTCTTCCTTTCTCCCTCTGCCCGTCCCCAGTATGCACTTTTTCTCTGTCTCAAGAATAAGTTAAAACACCAAAAAAAAAAAAAAAATTTAAATAGAGATGTCTCAGCGAGGCAACTTGCTTTCATTTCTACCACACCAAGGTGGCACAGTGTGAGCAGAGACAGGGAAGAGAATGGAAATAAAAACACTTTACATGATAAGAGAACAGTGATTGCTGCCCATTCCTTGTATCCTCTGCCCCTCCCGGCCTCTCCCTCCCTCCCCTGTCGGTCCTGTGGGCAGTGTGGGGATGCACAGAGGCAGGGCACTGCCTGCTACACCCCTGCGGGTCTCTGCCCAGATGGCCTGCCCGCCCCACCGCCTCACCCGGACCACGGAGTCGATGGAGAAGGGCAGGAAACCCTGAGCCTTGTTGAGGATATTGAGAACCACGAGAGTCACAAAAGCTTTCTCAGCATCCATGGCATTCTCCTCAGCCACCAGCGAATGAACAGCAAACACCGCCAGTGCGACCTGGGGACACACGGGCAGTGACAGTGAGCTGAGGGCACAACCCGGGAACCTGAGCAGGCGTCTCCAGGGGCCTGTTTGGCCAAGCCTTGCCACGTTGGAATGTTCCCGCCCGTCTGGTTCTCACCCTAAATTCTGCTACCTGCCCCAGTTCTCACTCCTGGTTCACAAAGCTGTGTTTCTCTGAAAAAATACAACCGTATTAGTGAAAGGAGGTGTGTGTGCGATCCCTGTTCTAGGACCAGAAACTCTTGGTTCCAGGCCTCTGGGGACACTGCAGCATGCGGTCTGGGTAGGGTTTGGGGGGGTTCTAGGCATGGGTGGGACTTGTGAGTCTAGAAATTCTTGGAGATGACCCTGAAGTTGCACGTATCAGCAGCGCTCGAGAACCTTGGGGGTTGGGGGCATTTGTGGCTCTAGATGTCAGGAGGGGGTAGTTCAGTTCTAGGTGCCACTTGGTGATGATATGATGGTCCCTTAGTGTGCTGACCACTCTACATGATGCCTACCGTGATGGTCGCTCGGTGTGATGGTGACTCAGTGACCCTATCCGGGGAGCTCTCATGGCTGTAAGCAATGCTACTTGTGTTTCTCAGCGATGACTGTGTTGTAACTCCAGATCGTCCCCGGGGAGGGGGGTTGTCTAATCCTTCTGGAAATAAGTGATTAAGGCCCACCTGCCACCAGCCTTGACTATTTTATGAAGAGTTTGGATTATTTATTTATGCAGCAGTGAGTTACCGTAGGTTTGTTTGCAACCCCGCATGGACTGAAGTCACGGCTGGCCGTGCTTTAGGAAGGCTAGTCTGGCAGCAGTTTGTGAAATAAACTGGAGGACAGGACGGTGCCCAGTGTGTGTGGATGTGGGGAAGGGGGGCCCCTGCAGCCATCTGACAGCCGGCATCAGTGTGGACCGGGGGTGCTACCTGAGCAGAACCTGCCCCTGTTGCCTCCCCCCATGCCAGAAGCAGCAACAGTTCAGACGCTGGAACCTTCTACGGGAGAATGACAGACCTTGTTAGCCACTACCAGCTTCAGAATCAGCTAACTCAGCACAAAGCAAGGATCCCTGACTGGGAAGGATCCAGGAAAGGTATGTTTGAACGGACAGCGTGGTCTGCAAAGAAAGGCTCCAGGATCTGGGGGGGCGCGGAGGGGGGAGTTCTGCCTACCTCACCCCCTCCCCAGGATTCCCTCCCTCCGTCCATGCTCTGCAGAGAGATCAGAGTGACCTCACCAGAAATGTGGACACTTGGAAGGACACCAGAGACACAGAGAAGAGGAGGCTGGAGGTCCTCAAGGCACCCAGCTCCTGGCCCCGGATGTGCAGGACTCTTTCTAGAAAGGCTCCCTCCCAGCCATGGGATTTGACCATCTTCATGTTCCTGATGACGCAGCTGGTGAGCCGTGCCCGAGAATCTTTCTGCCTCATGTGCTCCTCCTGGTACCAGAGGGAAGAAGAGGGGAAGAGGTCAGGGAAACATCTAGAATTCTCCTCCCCCCAAACCATCACACCCCACCTTCAGCAAATGCCCTTGATTCCACAGCAGGTCCCAGGCTGTCTGCCTCTCAGAATCGCTGTCCCCATAGTCCTGGCCCAAGTCACTGTCATCTTGTCCCTGGACCCCCACAGGTGCCTTCTCCCTCCTGTCCCCCAGCTTCTGCCCTCATTGTGGGCCAGAAATGATGGGAAGCTCCCACAGACCAGGGAGGAGGTGGGAGAGGCGGAGCCCTGAACCAGCCTGGGTGTGGTGCCACAGGGAAGGCTTCCTGGAGGTGGGAGTGACCGTGAGCTATGATGAGCAGGTGCTGGGTGTGCAAATGGGTAGGTGAGGTGGACGAAGGAAGGCGGAGGGGACAGCATGACCCAGAGGCAGGCAGCGTGGTCAGAGAGGGTGGGGGGGGGGTGCTACGGGAGGGAGGTGGGCTGCACCACGTTGGGACTTGGGGGTCAGGCAGAGGAGTCGGGGGCCCCTGTGTCCCACTAAGGAGGGGCATTGTCACAGGGGCAGGTGTGGACAGTGCCTTAGAGGAGGCCAAACAGAAGTCTGGAGAAACAGTCTATGTGAGACCTTTCTTCCTCCCTCCCTCCCTCCTCCTGATTGCCAAGCACTGTTCTAGAAGCTGAGACTGCATCAGTGCATATTCCCTGCTGCCGGGAAGCTTTCAGTCCGAAGAGAGAGAGGAGCCAGGTGCATCCGGCAAACGGGCAGGCCAAGTTGCCGAACAGGTGCATATGGAGGGGAGGGGCGTGTTGCTGCTGTAACCAGGGGTCTGTGAGGGGTTGGGGTGGGGGGGGGCAGGGATGTCTGGGGGTGAAGGTGTTCCAGGCAGAGAGCACCATAGGAGCAAAGGCCCTGAGTGGGGCTTGAGGGTCGGGGAGGGCAGAGGGGGAGTGGGGTTGGAGCTTGAGGGTCAGGGGAGGGCAGAGGGGGAGTGGGGTGAGCCAGGGCAGAGGGGCAGAAGGTGAGGCAGATCACGGCTGGCCACCAAGGGTCTCGGCTCTCGGGGACATGCGAGCCACTGTGGTTCTGAGCAGAGAGGGATGACGAGGGCAGGAGGAGCAGGAGTGCCCAGTGAGGGTGAGACTGGGCCATCATTCTGGATGCATCTGCTGAGGGACGGTGTGTGAGAACAAGAGAGGCGTCCGAGTTGACCCATGGTTGGCTTGTGGCCCAGACGCCGGAGGCGTGTGACAGCCATCCACAGGGCTGGGGGCACCAGGAGGAAGGCAGGGCTCTGAGTGACCAGAAAGGCTCATGCCACCAGGCCCTCCGTCCCCTCCTCATCTCCCCGTACCTGCACCAGCAACAGTCCCGTGACCTGCAGGCTCCCCACCCAGCTTGCCGCCCAGTGTGTCCCTTCTCCCAAATGTCAGACCTGATGCTGTTTCCTCTTCTTGGTGATGAAGAAATTCAGAGGGAGGAGGCTCAGGAAGACGGCGATGGCAGTGAGGGCAGAGGGTCCTAGAAGCTGGAGACAGAGAGGGTGGGAGGTCACAAGACGCCTCCAGGAGCCCGGCTGAAGACACCGAGGGATTTGGTCAGACCTGGGTCCTCAGGCAGGGCATCCCAGGGAAGCTGGCGAGGGCAGCCAGCTGACACTTGCTGAGGACACTCATGCAAACTACCTAACCTCCCTAAGCAGCAGTGTCCTCATCCGTGAAAGGGACATCCAGCATTGCCCGTCACCTAGAATAAGTGCCCGTGTCATACAGTCGTTATCCTAGGTCTTCATTTCACCCCTGACAAGGTTGCCGGATTTAGCCAAAAAACATATAGGATGCCTCGGCAAGTACGAATTTCAGATGAAACAGCAAATGGCTTTTTGGTATAAGTATGTCCCATGCTATATTTGGGATATACTTACCCTAAGAAATTATTCGGTTTCTCTGTAAGTCATCCTGTATTTTGTCTGACAGCCCTACCCCCACCAGCTTTGTGACTTTGGGACAGTTATGTTCCCTCTTGGCTTTGGTTCCCCCCCTCCCCATTTTTTTTTGTGGGGGGGGGGAGTGCAAGCGGGGGAAAAGCAGAGAGGGGAGACAGAGGATCCAAAGTGGGCTCTGTGCTGACAGGCTGACAGCAGAAAGCCCGATGTGGGGCTCGAACTCAAGAACTGCAAGATCATGACCTGAGCCGAAGGCAGAGGCTTAACCAACTGAGCCACAGAGGCACCCCTGCTTTGGTGCAAATGTGGAGCTGGGGGTGGGGGAGATGATTTCTAAGTGGTTGTGACTGTTTGAGATTCCTCCCGCATCATTTGGGCCCAGTCTCTAGACAAGCCCCACCCCTCTTCAGTCTGTGGCCCTCAGTTTCCCCTCTCAGCTTTTAAGAACACGATTTTGTAATCTCCTTGACCACAGAACAAGCCAGTGTTTCATTTATGCAGCAATCGCGCCACCCAGTGGCCAAGTGGAGAAGTGCCCGGAAGGCAAACCAGCCCACCGCCAGGATTGGGAAAATACTCAAAGAAAGGTGAAAGGAAGGTTAAGCTTTCTCTGGCAAAAATAGTATCATTTGGAGAAAAATGCTACAGATGCTAACTGTGGCAACTTCAATGTCTGTCCCCCCTCCCCCCGCCGGGCCAGGATTTCAGGGTGACCTTCTGATGTTAGGGACCGTCCACCAAAAGACCAGGAGGGTGATGGGTGGGTCTTCTGCAGATTTGCTGGGGTCAGGGGTCTGCCCCTTTAATGGCTCTGCATTTTCCCAGGAGTCCTTCGTCCCCCTCCCTCTTCCTACATGTGCCCACTGCATGCTGGGCCCTGGCTACAAGGCGGCCAGTCAGAAAGGGTGCTGGCCCCGTGTCCCATAGGGTAGGGGCAGTAGGCGTAGATCTACAGTCACCGTGACGACACCCACTGGATGGTACTTGGGACCACTCTATGCTCGCTCACTGTCGCTATGCCGCTGATACACCTGCCGGGGGCCTGTGAACTGTGGCACACCTGCCAGAGGTAGACGAAGCAGATGATGATCCAGATAATCGGCAGCCACAGCCCGTTAAGGTAGACGACGCTCTCGGTCAGCCGCTGCACGTCCACGGACACCAGGTTGACCACGTCACCCACCATGCTGGCTTTTCTGGAGGCGCTGGACAGGACCAGGACCTGGGCGGGGCGGGAGGATGGAGACCTGAGCCCGAGGGAAGGACGGGACGAGTGGGGTGGAGGAGGGCAGGGAGGCCCAAAGCACGGACGGAGCAAGAGCACAGCCGCCTGGCCGGTCTGGGGTCTAAGCTGGTCTGCCCTTGCTGGCAGAGGCCAGTCTCGTCCCCATCTAGGCTCAGTTCACTCATCTGTAAAGTGGGCTAGTGAATCTCCTGAGCCAACCTCCCAGGGCCGTCATGAGAATTTGGAGAGATGACCAAAGAAAAAAATCCTCTGACATCCCTAAAACACTGTTGTGGTAAGTCAGTAGCACAATATATAAAACCCTTGGGTTCATGATGATACTGGGGATCGTTTCCTGAATTCCAACCATGCCCCAGGCACTGTGCTAAATGAACAGGGTCACCGTTTTCTGTGATGGGGCCCAACCCACAACCAGATGGACTAGGTGCTGCCATATCTCATTCAGTCTACAATGCTATGGACGAAACGCTCTGGTTTTGTGTCACTAAGGGCAAAAAAAGTAAATGCGATTAAATTAAGACACATGCTATACATCTTGATTTCAGAAGGGTTAAAAAAAAAAGTGAGACTGGGATCAACGAAGTGCAGAATTGCTAACCCCACTTTACAGCCAAGGAAACTGAGGCACAGAGAAGTTGACCAACTTACCCGAAGTTGAAGGGCCTTCTAAAAGGCTAGGCCAAGCTTGGAATCTAGGATGACCAAGGCGAGACAGGAGCTAGACAGGGTGTTAGATCAATTCCCTGAAGGCATCTACATGGTGCCCCTCACACACCAGACCTGGTTCTCTGGCAGCCCCAGATGTGGGCCCTGGGGTCACAGGGGACCCCTTCCAGCCTGTTGAATGCTAAGCTCTGTTTGCCATCGTCTCTGCTGAGTGTGTGAGGGAAGAAGTAAGGGGGTAAATGAGTGAGCCAGGAAGGACTGAGTAGAAAATCTCCAGAAGAATCTTCCAGTGTTTACCGAGTACCTCGTCTGGGCCTCACAGTGACCTGAGTACCGAGAAGATAGAGGCAGGGGGCTTGCTCTCCCACAGCAGAGTTTGAACTGGGGAGGAAAATTAAATCACAACTTACATAGTTCCTTCTTTAATGGCAGTTATGAGGCGTGTTATGAAGCAATGTTTTAAGATAATATTATTCAGTAACATCAATAATAATAATTACTATTATTGCCTATTAGCAAGGTGGACTGTGGGGCCTTAATTGTGGTGTTCACAGGGAGGAAGGGTCGGTGAGGGTAAGCAGGGTTGGCTAGCTTGAATAATTTTGGTGGGCTCTGGGCACAGGAGCTGTCCCTCGTCCAGCACCTGGCCCTGGGGTGACTGGGGCAGGCGTGTGGGGGCCCAGAGTGTCGAGAGCCCCATCAGGGGGCGATCGGGAGTGTGGGCTCTGGACTGGGTAGCTGGCATGAAAGGGATGCTCTTGGCGAGTCATTTCCTACGTCTAGAAATTGGCTAGCCCTGTCTACGTACCAGGTCCGGAAAATAAGCAGACACGGTTAACGGGGAGGCAGAGCAGCGCGGGGAGCCGGGGGCTGACCTCTGAGGAGACGGGCAGGGCTCCCCTAAGGGTGGGCATGGGAGAGCAACGGCCTCAAGCCTCAGCTCGGCACGTGGATTCACAAGACCAGACGGGCCACACTGACCCGGAGCTTGCGTGGGGAGAGACACGGGTCTAAGACACAGCAGCCACGCGGTCAGGGGAGCCGTCCACACAGCCGTCCAGGGGCTGTTCCCTTTGCCCCGGTTCTCCCCCAGGGGACAGCGCGGGCGTGACAGAGGACTCACGGGGACTGGGTGGCCCAGGCTCAGGGGCTCCAGACCCCACGGGAGCCAGAGAGTCCGATAGTCTTACAGCAGATAGTCTTGTGAGCTCCACTCCCAGGGCTCCCAAGGGGACAAGAGCAGGAAAAGAAGCTCCAAGCTGTGGCTTCCCATCAGGTACTCATGCTCCACCGACAGCCCAGATGAATTTACCAATGGGTCGTCATTTTTACCATAAGCAGCGTTGCCTGGGGATGTAGCTGATAGTCTACCTCCATCTGGTTTCCACACAGCCCCAAGATTAGCCCTTTATCCTCATGGGGGATGAGTGGAAAGTACATGAAAAGAAATGGAAAGGGTGTCCAGGTAGTGGCAACAGCAAGCGCAAAGGTCCTGAGGTCGGAGGTTGCCTGGTATGTTTGTGGCCGGAGTGGGTTGAGCAAGAGAGCAGGTGTGTGTTGTTATAGAGTTGGAGAGGTGCCAGGGTCAGATCACTCAAGGTCTTATGGAAATAACCAAGAAGGTGAGAGTGTAGTAAAGTAATGAATGAGGGCATTTTCAGGCACAGATGATATGATGTGACCCTTTTGGGCTAGAACGTTTCATATAAATTCGGAAGAGATGGGGAATCGGGAAAGACCCGCACCTCTCGCCCAGGGCTCACCTTCCTGTACACCAGGCCAGTAATGGCTGTTCGCAGCCTCATCTGCAGCACCTTGAGTCTGTACATGTACTGCTGCTCCCATACTGATTGCAGGAAGGCAGAGAGGAACATCAGCACCGCGAGGAGATACCCCTTCCAGGCCGGGGTCGTGGGATTACCAATAAACTCCAGAAAAAGGCTTTCGAGAGAGGGAGAGTACGAGCGGTAAGAGAAGGCATCCATGGTTGTTCCTTTTGCCTGAGCCTGGCAAGGTATAGAGGATCAGACAGAGTGGCAGATAATTTTTGCAAAAATGCAAGTTATTTCTCCCACTGTCCACACTCATTTTCTTTTTTTTTTTAAGTTTATTTAATTTGAGAGAGAAAGAGAGAGTACGAGCACATGAGCAAGGAAGGGGCAGAGAGAGAGACAGAGAGAGAGAGAGAATCCCAAGCAGGCTGCCCTCTTTCAGCACAGAGCTCGAGGCAGGGCTCGATCCCAGGAACTGTGTCAGAGGCTTGATTGACTGAGCTACCCAGGAGCCCCCCTGCACACTCATTTTCTTTTTAAAAACATTTTTTTTAATGTTTATTTATTTTTGAGAGAGAGACAGAGAGCAAGCAGGGGAGAGGCAGAGAAAGAGGGAGACACAGAATCCGAAGCAGGCTCCAGGCTCTCAGCTGTTAGCACAGAGCCCGACGCGGGGCTCGAACTCACAAACCGCAAGGTCATGACCTAAGCCGAAGTCAGACTTAGCTTAACTGACTAGCCACCCAGGCACCCCCTGCACATTCATTTTGAATGTGATTGCTGCTCCTTTGACCTGGAGGGGAGTATTTTGTCTCCACGTGTTATGGGCTGAATTGTGCCCCCACCAAATACCTGTGTTAAATCCTAATTCCCAGTACCTTAGAATGCGTCTGTATTTGGAGATCGGGCCTTTCAAGGGGAAGTTTAGTTAAAATAAGGCCATGAGGGTGGAACCGTAATCCCATTTGATTGGTGTCCTTCTAAGAGCAAACTTGCACACACAAGGAGATACTATGGGCACACACACACACAGAAGAAAGACCATGTGAGGACACAGCACGTCCAAGAGAGAGGACTCATAAAATCCGTCTTGATCTTGCACCTCTCATCGCCAGCACTGTGCGAAGACGGATTTCTGTTGTCTCAGCCACCCAGCCTGTAATACTGTCATGGTAGCCACAGCACACAAATCGACCATCCCCTGAATCTGGGCTGGCCGTACCACCAGCTTTGGCCCAGAAAACAGTGCAGGTAAAACTGTGCCAGCCCCCAGCCCGAGGCCTCAAGAGAAAGTGGCCCTTTTGCTCTGGGTCTTTAAGCCCTGCCAGGTGGCCATGTGAACAAGCCGGAGCTAGCACTGTGGGCCATGAAAGATCGCATGGAGCAGAGACACGCTGTCCCAGCTGAGACTGTCTCCGACCAGCCAGCCCCCGGCCAGCTTCACACACGGCTGAGCACAGACACACGGGGGAACCCAGCTGACGGAAGAAGAACTGCCCAGCCGAGCCCAGCCCCAACTGCTGACCCACATTATCACGCGCTAAGGAAGTGGTGGTAAGCCCCTCGCTTTTGGGTTGTTTTGTTATACGGCAAAAGCTAACTGATACAGTCAGGGTTGAGTTCATTCGTCTTCTCTCCCTGAGGCTAGTCAATTTCTCCGTACTTTTTTCCCTTCCTCAGTATCCTTTTCACCCACTCTCCAGTGCCCTGGGCACCGGAGGACTAGGCAGAGGAAGAAAGAGAGCTGGTGCCCCCTGACTCTGGAAAGACACCATTAAGGAAAGGACCACCAGCCTTAGCAAGGCACCCAAGGTCTGGACCCACCTGAGGAGCTTGGGGACAGCAAACCTGAAGACATCACAGATGACAAGGCTCAGGGTCCCCAGGAGGAAGGTGGAACGGAACATCTGCCAGATGGCCCTCAGCAGCGAGCCGCTCTGGCTCCCTTCTTGCTGCAGGAAGACCTCCGTCTCTGGGACCTCCGTGCCATACCTTTTAGCTGCTCCTGCCTTGGTGTGCCTTACGGGAGAGGAGAAAATGGCTCTGGGTCATTGCAAGAGACTGAATATTTGTTTCCGTCCTGCACCAAAACTCACGTGTTGAAATCTAACCCCCAGGGTGATGGTATTTGGAGGTGGGGCTTTGGGGAGGTGATGTCATGAGGGTAAAGCCCTCATGAATGGGAGCAGACAGCTCCTTCCTCCTTCCAGCATGTGAGAACAGCCTTAGACGCAGCCATCTATGAACCAGGAGGCAGGAGGCAGGCCGCCACGACACCGCATCTGTGGGGTTTTGATCTCGGAGTGCCCAGCCTTGCCTCCAGCGCGGTGAGAAATGAATGTCTGTGGTTTAGAAGCCACTCAGCCTATGGTATTTTGTTACAGTGCCTGAATGGACTAAGATAGTCCTTTCACATATTCTCAGAGGTGGCAGATGAGTTTCCAGTAGGACCAGGCATTACAGGACCGTTTTCCCAACAAGGGGGATGACGGGGTAAGCATCCCGCCTTGCTCTCTCAACTGTTCTTCTGTGTCCCCCAGAGGACCCCTTTATGAGACAACGGGGCAGGAAGGGGCAGGGCAGGAGGGCTGCCCTACGGCGTTACAGATGCCGATGGCACTGCACACGCATTGAGCACCTACTATGTGCCAGGCACTCCTCAGTCCTCTGAAGAAGCTGGCCAGCTAGGTGTTAACCCCATTTCACAGATGGGGAAAAGAAGGTTTAGAATGACCTTGCCCAAGGGCACACAGCTGATAAGTGTGTGGGATTTGATCCCAGCTCTGTGCCTTCAGAGCCTAGGCATTCTGTGAGCCATTAATGCAACTCCTCCTCCTCCCTTGCGTAACTGGCTAGCCCTTAGGTGGTTTAGAGCTGGTCTAGAACCAGTTTAGAATCACAGCTGATGTCCATGGGCCCAGCATTCCTGGTCTGGATGAAACCACAGATGGAAGCTGGGGGGAAGGTGGGGAGTGGAAGGGAGAGCCAGCCAGGCAGGTCCTCAGCTGCTGAGAGTCTGGGTGCCGTGTGGCCTTGGGCAGACAATCGCCTTCTCTGTGCCTCTGTGTCCTCATGCTTGCAAGGAAGGGGCTGGTCCCACTCTTTGAGCTTCTTCCAGCTCCGACAACCTCTGGGGTTATCAGTAATTTCAGTGCCTGTTTACAGAGCCGGGACCTGGGGCTGGGCTCTGGGATCAGCCCTGTACATGCACCAGCTTGTTGGTTTTTCTTGACTTCCCTGCCTGGTGGACTTCCCTACCATGGACTCCCCGTTTTCCCTAGGGGAAGACTGAGGCTCTGAAAGGTGGTGATAGCTGCTTGAGGTCACACAGTGAGGACAGAGCAGGGGTTTGAGACCGGGTTGCAATTCGTGATTTGCATAGTTCCTCTTTGTGAGCCCCACTGACAAAAATCTTTAGAAAGAAGGGGGAAAAAAAACCCCAACCTTGGCGAACACTGGTGGCCAGACCTTTGCTAACAAGCCAAGGCCTTGCCCCCTTGCCCCTTGACCACAGTCCGGCTTGTTTGATTTGGCATCTCTGGAGGGTCTGTCGCTCAGCTGGGCACGGCTTGCTGCTCACAAACATTTTGGTATTTGGGCCTCCAATGCCAAGAAGATGTCACCTTCTTGTTACCTGGCCACCCCTCCTCATCACAGCCCAGTGTTTAATTCGTTGCCCTCAAGGCCCTGCTCACTCTCTCCAATATTCACCTTTATGGAATTATCTTGTTAGCACTCCAGGTGGGTAGACTTCGCTTGTATTCCACCCCCCCCCCCATATTCAGCTCCTAAATGTAGTAGGCACTCAATAAATACTTGTCAAATGAATGGAAAAAATAACAGATGTGTGACGTGTATAAAGGGCCTAACAGGAGTGTCAACCACTCAGTCAGTTGAGTGTCCGACTTCGGCTCAGGTCATGATCTCACGGTTTATGAGTTCGAGCCCCACATGGGGCTCTGTGCTGACAGCTCGGAGCCTGGAGCCTGCTTCGGATTCTGTGTCTCCTTCTCTCTCTGCCCATCCCCCGCTTGTGCTCTGTCTCTCTCTGTCTCTCAAAAATAAATAAATAAATGTGCATACAGTTGTAAAGATTTGTGGAAGGAAGGAAGGAAGGAAGGAAGGAAGGAAGGAAGGAAGGAAGGAAGGAAGGAAGGAAGGAAATCTGGTTTGATGGACAGAACCTGCCTTGGAGGCAGGAGCCTGAGATTCAAATGCCTGCTCGGTCCCCTTTTCCCTGAGCCTCAGTGTTTCCATCTGCAAAATGGGGTGGCCAGGAGATGATGATGAAGGCCTCTTTCCAGCTGGATGTTTTGGTCAGTCCTGCTCTGGTTGCTCACCCCAGAATTCGGAATCCCTGGGATCCACCTGAAGGCTCTGTAACCAGGTTCCTCCTTTCCAGTGGGTTTCACAGTCCAGGTTTTAGGTCTCTGGACCGGAGGCCATTTAGTGCAGGGTGTACACGTGACCACAGGAAGAGGCAGGGGGTGACTGTCCAGGTCCAATTTGGGAAAACAAAAGGGAGTGGAACAGACTGTGGCCAACCAATGCCCTGCCCACTGGGGCCTGCCCAGATCCACTCCCCTGTTGCCATGCAGGGGACGTGACCCGGCACTGCCCATGTCCTTTAAAAGACACCAGAATTCCAGATTTTTATATGGAATCTCCAATGTTTTAAATACTGGCAACTTTAAAAAAAAAGAAAAAAACCCCGAACAACACATGGACCAAACATACCTTGGGAACCTGACCCGGTCTGCGAGTGGCTGGTTCCTGACCTCTCAGGATGACGTCCTCTCCCCTCCCCCCAAAATTGCAAAATACTTCAGAAATAAAACCAAGGTTCTTTCTGTGTGTAATCAGTCAACTCAGAAAAAAACTCAGGGAGGCCTTTGTATGGCCATGTCTTCTGTCAATTGCTATGGATTCTTAATCTGTCCTGGAGAATGTTTCTATCCTGGCTGCAATATTCTCATGCCCCTGAGGGGAGGTCACAGCTGGGAGAGAGTGGGCAAGACCTCTAGGACTCTTTTTTTTTTTTTTTTTTTAACGTTTATATCTTTTCGAGAGAGACAGTGTGAGTGCGGGAGGGGCAGAGAGAGAGGGAGACACAGAATCCGAAGCAGACCCCAGGCTCTGAGCTGTCAGTGCAGAGTCCCATGTGGGGCTCGAACTCACAAGTCATGAGATGGGACGCTTAACCGACTGAGCCACTCAGACGCCCCCCTCTAAGGTCCTTTTGAATGAATTCGGCCACTTAGAAATCATGTAAGACTAGAGGGGCAATTCAACAAAATACTCCTGCAATGAGTTGCTATTTTGACTTGCTCATATCATTTACCCCTTTGGGAAAAACATACCCCACTGTGGCTCTGAAGGGGCTACCGATCATGGGGCCTGCCTCCTGGCTATGGCATTGGTCCTGACTCGAGTCAGCCAATGCCTTCCCTAGCATTTTCTGTACAGATGCTAGGAGAGACACTCCTGCTGGGGTTGCTGCACTGGCAGGATATGAGGCGAGCCAATACATCAGCTGAGCTGAGAGATGGAGAGAAAGAATTTGGATATTATGCAAGCCCCTGGATCCAGCCACACCTGAGGCTAGACCTACCTTCTAAGCTATGTGAGCCAATAGACTGTCTCTCACTTCTTCTAATTTGGAGGATTCAACAACCCCCACAAAATCCTAAAGTACACAGGGGAACCCTCTAACTCTTCCCACAGGGCGAAGGCACTTTTGTCAGTGCCCTGAAACACGAAGTTCACATGATTTGGCCAAAGTCATCAACTACTTCATGGCAAGACTGCTTTAACCCACGTTTAATGAATCCTATGTTGACAGCTCTTTTCTGTAGACCAGAGGTTCCCAACTGGGTTCCTCAGAGTCAGAGGGGACCACAGAAGTTTCCGGAGATGCCACAGAGGGCAAGGGTGGGGCAGAGCTGGCAGGACTAGAAAGGGCTGGAAATCCTCCAGATAACTGACCCTATTGGAGTTTTTACCATTGTTGAGGTATTTGCTCAGTTCTTTTCTACAAATTTTTTCATCCCCCAGAAGCTAATGGCATCCTCGTTGAACAGATGAGAAAACCGAGACCCAGGGAACGAATCCCTCGGGTTAGATACTAAGTAGTTGCCTGCACGTTGTGGACCACCACAGAACCTTTCACTCCCCATCTGTTTCCTGTCTGCTGTCCCAACATCCAAGCTTCCCTCTGGAGGCACCCACTGTGTCCTCTTGGAAGCTGCGAAGCACTCTGGGAGGAAACGTCCCTTGGGCCTGGTCAGTTCATGCTTACTGGGATCAGCTGGCAGGCAGGGGACTATGGCAGTGGAGCCCAGAGTAGGGTCTGGGGTCGTACTCAGGGCCAAGTGATGAGCTTTGCTGGCCAAGCGTTGGGCCGGGCTCTCGTTTCTCACACACTCACCGCTGGGCCGCACTGCGGTTTCTCGTCCATGCCCTCTCGAGCTGGGAAACAATTTCTTTTGAGGAGTTTTCTCGCCCAAGTGACCAGAGGTCTTTTGGCCCAAGCGGCCTCCTGTAGCCTCTCCAGACCAGCCTGTAAAAAGAGAGTCACCAGGACAAGCTCTTCCCGCCATGCTCTCCTCCCCTCCCCCACAGGGTCCTGCCCTGGGAGCTATGTGACCCTGAGTAAGTCACTTTTCCTCTGCTGGCCCCTCAGGAAAATGAAAGTGTTTAGCCTGAGCACCCCCAACATTTGTGGGGCACTTCCCAGTTTACAAAGATCATCTCATTAAATCTTACACAAGAACACACGGTGATAACTATTGACCTATTTTACAGATGAGGAGAAGAAATCGAGGTTCAGAGACACTCAGTGACTTAATCAATGGACAGCCTGTGTGGCGAGGGAAATAAACCTCCCCAGAGTCAGAAGTCCAGAGTTGGAAACCTGAGCTCCACCCTCAGCTTTAAGTGCCTTGTTCACCTCTGCAGCCACCTGGCCTCAGGACCTTTGCACATGTACATTGCTCTGCTTAGAACCCTTTTCCTGCCACTCTTCACCTGGCCGCTTCCTGGGCTTAGACGTGATTTCTTTAGATACCCACTTGATGGCCCTTCAGTCCACGTAGATTTTCCCATTATAGACTTTTTTCCTGAGCTTTTCTTTACAATGCTTGCTGCCATTATGACTTACTTTTGTGACATGGTTATATGTTGAGTGTCTTTCTCCTCCACTGGATGGTAAATTCCATGGGGGCAAAAAGTACTTGCCTTTATTCTCCTCCTCTATATCCTCACCTCCTGACACAGGACCAAAGATGTGTCAAATAAAACCAGTTTTCAGCTCTGTCACCTTGGGCACCTCCCTTCCCACCAGTGGATCTCAATTTTCTCACCTTAAAATGAGAGTTTACCAACACTTGGACTGGATGGTAGGTGGCACATTATTGGAGGCGGTCACGGAGAGGACGTGACCTCCGGGTGTCCCGCAAGCTGGACGTGGGCAATCAGAGGCTCCTCGCCCGTCCTCTGTCCTTGGAAAGTAGGATCTGCCCACTCTGCCTGCACTAAAAGTCGTTTCAAGGATGCAGCCTTGAGAAGGCAATGTGTTGTTGAGACTCTCTGGATGGTAGATGTGCCTGAACCCCGCTGAGGCCCCCGCATTAACTTGTAAGGTTCTGGCGGGCAGGTCCGGAGATCTATTCGCTTTGTGGCCGCCCAGGACAAGCCTCCTAAGTTTCCTTGCTTATTAAAACCACCACCTGCCAATTGGAACGGTCTGCTCTGTCTTCAGTCTGTCCTTGCCAAGCTGGGGGCCAGCACGCATACACAAGAGATCAATTACTCTAGACTTCAAGGCGGGAGCGGTTTATTACTTCTCAGGTGTCTGTAATTTTTCTGATAATACCAAGGAGATGGTCTTGTTTGCTGCTGGTCCTAAGCTCGCCTCGGAGACTTTCCAAGTTCCTTTTTTTAATTTTTTATTTATTTATTTTTTTAACATTTATTTATTTTTGAGACAGAGAGAGACAGAGCATGAATGGGGGAGGGGCAGAGAGAGAGACACAGAATTGGAAGCAGGCTCCAGGCTCTGAGCCATCAGCCCAGAGCCCGACGTGGGGCTCGAACTCACGGACCGTGAGATCGTGACCTGAGCTGAAGTCGGACGCTCAACCGACTGAGCCACCCAGGCGCCCCTCCTTTTGTCTTTTTAATGCAGAGCAAATTCAGCCAATCTAGTTCTGACCTAGAAATTATTAACATGACCTGGTTTTCACTGAAATTTTGGGGGGAGGAGATCTATGTGGCAAGTGATTTAATAGGTTTTTTTCCAACTTGGCAGTGATAGAAAGTTTCCTTTAAAAAAAGTTTATTAGAGTAGAAAAAGTGAGTTGATTTAAAGAAAAAAAAAACAAAAACCAGGCGCCTGGGTGGCTCTGTCGGTTGGGCATCCAACTTCGACTTGGGTCATGATCTCACGGGTTGTGGGTTCAAGCCCCAAATCGGGCTCTGCACTGTCGGCATCGAGCCCACTTCTGATCCTGTGTCGTTCTCTCTCTCAGTCCCTCCCTCGCTAATTCTCTCTCTCCCTCTCTTTCTGTCTTAAAACAAATAAACTTTTTAAAAAAGTTTTTAAAAAAAGAAAGAAAAATGAGTTTAAAAATAGAAAAAAAACCACTAAGTAAAGGAAGGAAAATAAAATCCCAATAAGGCAAAAAGCTTGAAGAATGATCCACAAATGCCTACATTTGGGAAAAAGAGGGCTAGGTCCTCTCTAGAGCCGTTTGGCCAAACTGTATGCACTTCCCACCAATTCCTCACCCCGAGGGCATTCTAGTCTTTATGTATTCACCAACCACTTTGTATAGTACTCATTACGGGCCAGACCCTGTGCTCAGTGCTTTGAAGCCTTATTTCATTTAATTCCCACACCCCTATTAGGTAGATGCTCTTATTATCCTCATTTTTCAGGGGCAGGGACTGAGACGCAGGGAGGTTAAGCAGCTTGCCCAGGGTCACACAGCCAGGAAGTGGCGAGGCCAGGATTTGAATCCAGGGGCTGCCAAGATCTGACTGCAATGTGGTCTGGAGGGGACAGGGCATCCTCACTGCCTGGTGTGCTGGCCCTGGAGAAACACATGTCTTCTCCACCTCTGGGAGCCTCTGGGGAGTAAAGATGTGGTCTCTTCTGTCCTTACTCCCGGTGCTTAGCAAATAGCAGGTGCATATTAGATGCTGGTGGAACGAATGCAGCCAAGGAATAGATTTGGTTTTGTTGAGCACCTACTGTGCATAAGCACTAAGCAATGCACATTTAATGAAGGTAGAGCTGTTCCCCTTTTACAGAGGGGAAAACTGAGGTCCTGAATGTTTGTGATATGGGCCAGCTAAGAGGGAAAGCCGGACTCAAACCCAGATCTCACTCCAGTGAGTGAATGGGAATGGGGTGTGGAGATTGGACACACTGACATCGGACAGAGAAGCACTGAGGCTGGGAGGAAGAAAGCCTGGCTGACCTTGGTAGGCTTGACCGGAAACGTCTTGGGGGGAAGAGGTGTAGTGACGAATAAGAAAGCAAATGCACCTTGGCCCCTTCCCTGCTACTCTACTTACCCAGAAACCCACCAGAACATGGCCTTGGAGGGGAAGGAAGCTCCAGCCTCTGGGCATGGATTCTGTAAAGACAAGAGATGGTGTTGGTGAAGGACGCAAGTCTCACATTCCATGGCCAGTATAAGGCAAGGGAACCAAGGTCAGGAAGACCGGATGAACGGACCGTGAGCTCGGTATTACTGGAAGTGTGCCTTGAGATGCCCTGACTGCTTGGTACAGGTGAATACCCGTGGGCTAGGTGCTTCCTAGCAGGTAAGGCCCAAAGCGATTTGTGCCACAAATCTGACAGCAACCAATAGGTAAGAACTAACAGCTTCCCAGGGGAACAACTATTACTAATACTGAGACTAAGAAGCTCCTAGAATCACGGAGCATGTGTGACACAGACAATAACATCCTCGACAACATCCCTCAGTGAATTTGGTGAGAAGTGCGGAGGGATCTGTCCTGAGACGTTGCCAGCTGCTCCAGAAAAACCGCACGCATCTTCGCCTTTTACCACTAGAGCACGAGACTGCTTATTTCACCACATCTTTGCCATCACAGCTTATTATCAATTTTTAATGTTTTCTTTCATTCTCACAGAAGAAAAAAGTTCTAGAGTCTTCATTTGATTACTCATGTCACTGAGCATTTTTTTTCCTTAGGTGACCTTAGCTCAACTGTCTCTTCCTCAGAGAATTCTTTCCTGATTTCACAGGCTAGTTCAGTGCTACCTGTTGTAAACTCTCACGGACCCCGAATTTCTCCTGCAGGGCACTTGCCCCAAACGTAACTTTCTACGTGCTTGTGCAATTATGCGATTAATGTCTGGTTGCTCTACTTGGCTGTTAGCTGCATGAGGACAGGGACTACGTCTGCTTGTTTGCCATAGATCCTCCGCACCTAGCTGGGGTACAGCGCAGGGACTGGACCACAGCTCCTGGCCCAGATCTGACACAGTGCCTGTTTCCGCAAGTAAAGTTTTACTGGAATACAGCCATGCTCCTTTGACATACTATCTGTGCAGCAGCAGCAGAGTTGAATCGATGCTGCAGAGACCATATGGCCCACAAAGCCTAAAATACTTTCTGTCTTGCTCTGATCAGAAAAAGTTGGCCAGCCTAGGGCACAGATATACAATACACATTTTGCTGAATGAAAGAATGGGTAAAAAATTATGAAAGGCTCGTGTCCTAGTTTAGCTCCCTTCTGTCCCACGGGGAAACTGAGACCAGAAATGAAACAGGGACAAGGGAGGTGCTGGGTTGGAGACACGGCAACTTACAGACTGTTGGGGGTCTTTAGGGAAGAAGGGGGGTTGATCGACGAGGCAGGACAGCACAAACTGTGCCAGCACCAGAGACAAGCACAGGTAGGTCGACAGGTGGTAGTAGGGGTCACTCTGGAAGCCCTGTGGGCGAGAAAGCACAAGTCCCATCAAGTCTGGCATGGTGAAGTCTGCAGCCAGAGGCCTGTGGGGAGCAGAGGCTGGGCAGGGTGTCTCTAAGGGGAGGAATGCTCACGGCTGAGCAGGTTTCTGAAGCTATGAGCAGTGCCCAGGCAGGGAGCCAGAGCCACAGGGTTTGAAAGCCAGTGCCCCCGGCATGCCTGGTGACCCGATTTAGGAACACCCGACCCCCATACTCTGCATGAAATGGGGGGGCATGTGTCTCCCCTTAGGCAGGTGACAGTTGACCACAGCCCCTGGAATGTGAGCAGGGGGATACTTTTCCTTTCTCCTTGTGCCACGGAGGAAAGCCCTTCTCTACTCCAGCCCCCACCCCAATATCCCATTCTGCTTCCTCATGGCCAGTGTTTTCTGGTTTAAGAGGGAAACTGGTTTGGGGCACCTGGGTGGCTCAGTCGATTAAGCATTGGACTCTCAGTTTCAGCTCAGGTCATGATCTCACCGTTGTGAGATCCAGCCTCCCATGGGGCTTGCGTCGGGCTCAGGCTCACGGTGCAGAGCATGCTTGGGATTTTCTCTCTCTCCTCTCTCTGCCCCTCCCCCGGTTGCGTACATGTGTGCACACGCTCTCTCTCTCAAAATAAATAAATAAACTTAAATAAAAAAGAAGGGAACTGGATTTAGTGAGCATGTATTCCACCCTGTGCCTATGCGGGAGTCTTTTTGGGCACTGTCTCATCAAGTCCCTCCCCACTCTGACCCCAGCTGGAGTTTAGCTGCTCTATTTTACTCATGCAGAAACCAAGTTCACAGAAGCAATAGCACCTTGCTCAAGGGCACCCAGATGATCCGATCCAAATCAAGAACTTTTGCTGCCACACCGTGATGGCTTTCGTATCTGCTGCCCCTCTGTCAGACTCCCTTAATTTCTTTTCCCATGCTCAGGTATGTGGTTTATGCAGAAGTGACTCCATTTCAGGCGGTGGGCAGGGGACTGAGGTCTGACCAGTGAGTACGTTCCAGTCCCCTGGCTACTGTGATGGGGTCAGGAATGGACATACGACCCACACTGGGTCAGTGAGAGCTGGAACCATCAGGAGATCTTTCACTGGGGTTGCTGCAGGGGTGGAGCCTAGGTCTAGTGCGATTGTTGGTTCTTCTTGCCACCCCACTGTTGAACAAATAACAGGCCAGAACCAAGAGACAGAAGGAGATGGAGATCTATCTGACGGCGTCATCTGAACACTTGGACCAACCGTGCCCAGGAGAGCCCCCATGTAGGAGCTAATGAATTCCTCCAGACTTTTTTTCCCCCCTTAAGCTAGTGTGAGTTGAGTCTTTGTGGCTTAAAACAAGAGCCCTCGTTTCAAATGGCAGTTCCTCTACGGGATTTCTACTCTTTTGTTCTTACTTTTGTTTTCTGAGGTATTAGACAATTTGATATCCCAGCTACATCGTGGCTCACCTTCTCTATAATGCCATTTTTTTTAAATTTTTTAACCTTTATTTATTTTTGAGACATAGAGAGACAGAGCATGAACGAGGGAGGGTCAGAAACAGGGAGACACAGAATCTGAAACAGGCTCCAGGCCCTGAGCTGTCAGCACAGAGCCCGACGCAGGGCTCGAACTCACGGACCGCGAGATCATGACCTGAGCCGAAGTCGGCCGCTTAACCGACTGAGCCACCCAGGCGCCCCTATAATGCCATTTTTACCACTATTTCTATCGGGACATTTGTTCTAAATTCGGGGGAGATGGACTTGGGCTCTGCGCTCCTCGGCCGTGTGACCTTGAGGAGGCCGCTCATTTCTCTTAGCCTTGGTTTCCCCATCTTTAAAACGGGACTGTGAGAATCTGCCACAGCACATTCTTGTAAGAATCCAATGAAGACATGACATAAAGTGGCTTTTGCAGGGCCTGGCATGTGGCCGGGGTCACAATATTAATGCGTGGTCACAATATTATTATTTCTGTGCTGCATCTGGCCGCTGGGGGAACCTAGCTTTGCACACATCAGTGGATGGCCTGTGCAATTTTCCCGTCGGTTACGAAGATTACTTTGTGAAAATTTGTCCTTAAGGACAGAATGGTATGTCTCTGCCTTTTCCTTTCGGGAGCAGGACTGGAGCAACCATCTGGCTGGAGAAACGATCTACAGCCCGTTGCAGGGGGTCTCCAGATCTGGGGTGAGCATCCCAACTACGCAAGCACTTTTCAACCGGGGCAAATTTGTCCCCAAGGGCAGACACTCTGGGTTTTACCATCAAGGGAAGGTGCGCACTTGGCATCTAGCAGGTGGAGGCCGGGGATGCTGTTTAACATCCGACAAGGCGAGAACGGCTCCCCCCGCCCCAAAGAGAATGATGTCAAGAGTGCTGCAGTTGAGGGACCGAGGTCTGGGCTATTTCTCTCTTTGCAGGTAAACAGATCCGATGTGTCCCTTAACACGGAACTGCTATTGGCCAGGATGGGAAACCGAAATATAGGGAGGGGGGTGGGGGGAAGGGAAGCCTGGGTAGCTCAGTGGGTTGAGCATCTGACTCTTGATTTTGGCTCAGGTCCTGATCTCATGGTCTTGAGAGTGAGCTGAAAGCACAGTGCTCACTCTCTCTACATAAAATGAAAAAGAAATATGGATGGATATGCAACAATGCGTATTATGTCCAGAGGGGAGCATGGGTGAGGGTAGGTGAGAACGAGGGGAGATGTGCACGCTCATACAGAAAGATTGTGTGCGCAGGTATGTTTTGGGAGGTCATTCCACTCACTCGTGTCTCGCACTAGGAGCTTTTTCAAGAACACAAACTTGAGACAGTAACATGTTGTGGAGACTGTCTGGACATAAGCCTCTATATACTTCGAAGATTCTGGTGGCAGGTGCGGACATCTACTCGTCCTGTGGTGCCTGGGACAAGCCTTGTAAGTCCCCTTGCTTATTAACTCTGCCAGCTACCATCTGGAGTATCAGGGATTAGACCTAATACTAATTAGACCTAATTTTTTTTTAATTTTTATTATTTATTGAGAGAGATTGTTTATTATTTTTGAGAGACAGACAGACAGAATACGAGTGAAGGAGGGGCAGAGAGAGAGGGAGACATAGAATCCAAAGCAGGCTCCCGGCTCCGAGCTGTCAGCACAGAGCCTGACGCGGGGCTCGAACCCACGAATTGCAAGATCATGACCTGACCTGAAGTCAGACACTTAACCGACCGAGCCACCCACGCGCCCCTATGGGGCCACTTTCAAATTTCATCGGGGAAGCTCCTGACGGCGTGAACCAACACTGCACCTGTGGCCAGTGGTGCAAGGGAGGACGTGTGCACGGGTGTGCGGTGTGGGAATGGGCGATGCATGTGCCTGAATCGTGTGGGAGCTTGAAGGCACAGACAGACACACTGGGTGGCGGCAGGTGTGGGTGTGTTTCAGACGGTAGTTGTGTGATGCATGAAAGGTGGGGCACAAAGGGGTGCGTCTGCTGTGCAAGTGAAGTGTGTGAGCTAAGTGTGTAAGACCCTGGGAATGAGTGTCCATAAAAACATATGGGATGACGCATACACCTGTGTGAGTGAGTGTGCCTGTGTGTCGCTGGAGTTTAAGCAACCGTGGTGTGTGTCCCTGTGTAGACAGTAAGTCATGTGCGGAAAGGGGAGGAGGAAGGAGGGAGGCAGGGCAACCCACGGCCTGAAACTGCCACATCGGTTCCCCAGGCTTCCACTTACCCCTTGCGAGGCCAGCTGGGCAGCACTGGTCGCTGGCAAGAGAAAGCAGAGAAGCCAGTATCCAAACAGCAGCCCCGATGCCCGGACCCCTTTCTTCCTCTCCGTGTGGACCAGGAACATGGCGAAGCTCTGGACAGGAGAGTCAGGACAGGCCCCTTAAGGTGGGCAGGGGCAGGGAGGGCGGAAGGGAGCTGTGCTCTGCCCCACACCCTCCACCAGGGCAAGAGAAGCCTCTCAGCCAGGAGCTAGCCCAGCAAGCCTGGGTTGTCCTTACCGTCGTGGTGAGCCACACAGTAGGATGAATGAGGAATTCTGGGGCCTGGGGTGTTCCCCGCTGGATTCTCCAGAGAGCCACAGACACGCTGGACGTGCACAGGATGATGAGGGCAAGCCCAAGCACCTGGGAAACAGGCTTGGCTAGATAAGGCCGGCGGGCAAAAAGAAGGGTGGGGGGCAAACCAGACAGGGACCCCACGCCCACTGGGCGGTGGCTCTGGATGAGGCACCGCTAAGGTCCCAACATCATAATTTAACAGTGCCAATGTGAGAGATGCGGAATAAGAAGCAGGAAGGGGAGCCTTACCTACAGATTCACCTTGACCTGGAAGTGTCCTATAAATAATATGCCCCAGGGACCCAGGCCAACCCAGTATTTTCCAGAATGCGAGGGTGGGGCAGGGTGCACCAAGAGTACGCAGGCGAGGTGCTTTAGGTATGAAGAAGTGCTATGGGGGCGCCTGGGTGGCTCAGTAGGTTAAGTGTCCAACTTCAGCTCAGGTCATGTTCTCACGGTTCGTGAGTTCAAGCCCTGCGTTGGGCTCTGTGCTGACAGCTCAGAGCCTGGAGCCTGCTTCAAATTCTGTGTCTGTCTCTCTCTGCCCCTCCCCCGCTCATGCTCTGTCTGTCTCTCTCTCTCAAATAAATAAACATCAAAAAAATTTTTAAAAAAAGGGGCTCCTGGGTGGCTCAGATGGTTAACTGTCTGACTTCAGCTCAGGTCACGATCTCATTGTTCATGAGTTCGAGCCCTACATCGGGCTCTGTGCTGACAGCTCGGAGCCTGGAGGCTGCTTTGGATTCTGTGTGTGTGTGTGTGTGTGTGTGTGTGTGTGTGTGTGTATCTCCCTCTCTCTGCCCCT
Source organism: Felis catus (assembly GCF_018350175.1). NCBI lineage: Eukaryota > Metazoa > Chordata > Mammalia > Carnivora > Felidae > Felis > Felis catus. Next base: position 28,152,949 of record NC_058383.1, on the reverse strand, counting down.
CCCCCCACTCACACTCTGTGTCTCTCGAAAATAAACATTTATAAATAAATAAATAAATAAATAAATAAATAAATAAATAAATAAGAAGCAGCCTAAAACAACATTCACGCAGGGTATGAAAAAGTTACACTCTCTTCAAGTCCCTTTGACCTCTACTATTTTTAAAAAGTTTTTAATGTGTATTTATTTTTGACAGAGAGAGCACGAGTGAGTGATGGGCAAAGAGAGAGGGAGACACAGAATCTGAACCAGGCTCCAGGCTCTGAGCTGTCAGCACACAGCCCGACGCGGGACTTGAACTCACCAACAGTGAGATCATGACCTGAGCCGAAATTGGATGCTTAACCGACTGAGCCACCCAGATACGCGTGACCCCTGCTATAAAATCAAGGAGAAGCTCTGTCAGGACTGGTATGTGTCCAGACCTTTCTCTAAGATGCGGGGATCTCTCTTCTGAATGAGAGAAAGCAGGAAAGCAGAAGGTGGACACAGGTGGGAGAGAAGACGAGGCCTCTGGGCACATAGCAGGAACTATTACAAGCACCTCACAGTCCAAAGCGGGGCTCCAAGTACTACTGGTGGCCTGGGTTTGACACGCTGCCTATTTTTGTATCCCCTGTGAGCTAAGGATGGTTTTTGACATTTTTCTTTTCTTTTTTTTTTTTTTTTTAATTTTTTTTTTCAACGTTTATGTATTTTTGGGACAGAGAGAGACAGAGCATGAACGGGGGAGGGGCAGAGAGAGGGAGACACAGAATCGGAAACAGGCTCCAGGCTCCGAGCCATCAGCCCAGAGCCTCACGCGGGGCTCGAACTCACGGACCGCGAGATCGTGACCTGGCTGAAGTCGGACGCTTAACCGACTGCGCCACCCAGGCGCCCCAGACATTTTTCAATCATTGAACAAAACTCAAAAAAGTATAATATGTCATGATGTGTGAAAGTTACATGAAGTTTAAATTTCAGTGACTTTCGAGAAAATGCTATGGAGACACAGTCATGCTTATTTATTTACTGTTGTTTGTGGCTGCTTTTCTGCTGCAATGGCAGAGTAGGTGACATGGAATCCACATGGACCTTCAAAGCCTCAAATATATACTGTCTGGCCCTTTAAGGAAGAGTTCGACAATAGGACAAAAATTAACGAGGTGCTATGGGAAGGACGTTCTTTTTTTTTTTTTTTTAATTTAATCCAAGTTAGTTAGTATATAGTGCAACAATGATTTCAGGAGCAGATTCCTTAATGCCTGGGAAGGACATTCTTGTAGAAGTTTGGAGAACGGGATGGATGAGCAGAAAGGCTCACACTTGGAATGCCCGTGTTTTTGTAACACACTAAAATAAATACAGAACAATTTTAAGAACCGGTGTTTAGAACTGCCAGTGGGAAAACATAAAAATCAACACGTAACTGTTCAAAAAATTTTTAAAAGTTCACCCAAGTGTGACCCTAAAATCACCTCGTGTACCCCAGGAGTATACCTCACACACTGTGGGTAATTCCAAGGTATGGTAGTCACAAACTGGCCAGGAACATCTGCACATCCGATGTGTGTGTTTGCAGATGCGTGGTTTTCATTGTCACCATATCTGTTTGGGGGAATCTGGTTCCACAGAGTTTACCTCTGTAGCCTCTCTGGAGTATTGCTCTGTTTGACTAAGAGGTCCCCGTCTTGTCCCCACCCTGGGTGCTCCTTCAAAGGAGGAGTGTCCACTTTGGGGTCTCTGCCAAGGCTCCAGCCAGCTTCCCACACCTCCCAACCATTGTCTGGTTACAGCCTCCCAGAGGCAGCGGTTACCATTTTGGCCTTGAAGAGTGGGGACATCCGGAGGTAGTTGTTGCCGTGGCGATGGATGTAGAGGAGGTAGATGGGGCCAAGGACCCAGAGGTACATCGGGGGTACCCAGATCCCTGCCGTTTTCAGGAAGCACACGTTCAGTAGGTGGGCAGCAATGGGTTCAGGCTCTGTCCAGTTCCAGACCTGAGGGAACACCGGGGCGACCCTTGTGATCATACAGTGCAGGAGTCCCAGATTCACCTGACTAGGGGGCAAGGCAACCATCTGGACTCCTAACATTGACATGAAAATGGGCCCAGCACTCTCTGGAGTACCTTATAAGTCTCAACTCCTTTAATGCTAATAATATCAACCCTAAGAAGTACAGGCAATTATGCTACCGATTTTGCATATGAGGAAGCTGAGGCCCAGAAAGGTTACATAACCTGGGTGACTATCACCCAGTGTGGTGGTGCTGGGATTTGAACCAAGGTGGCTGGGTCCTGGAGTCTGGGATATCTGGGTTCCAGGATGAATACTGGGTGCAGACTGTCGTTTAAGCCTTATATTTTAAGAGGTAGGTGTTACTGTTCCCATTTCACAGACCAGGGAACTGAGGCACTGAGAGAGGAACAGCCTTCTTCAGGCCCACACATACAGAAAGTGGCAGAGCTAATTCCCATGAAGCCTGTTTGACCCCAAACCTTGTTCTACAGAGGGTCTTGATCTGTGATTCTTTTTTTTTTTTTAAGTTTATTTATTGAGAGAGAGAGAGAGAGAGAGAGAGAGAGAGAGAGAGAGAGAGAGAACAAGCACAGGAGTAGGGGAGGGGCAGAGACAGAGGGAGAGAGAGAATCCCAAGCAGGCTCCATGCTGTCAGAGCTGAGCCCCGGGGCTTGAACCCATGAACCATGAAATCATGACCTGATCCCAAGTCAAGAACCAGATGCTTAATGGACTGAGCCCCCCCAGGTGCCCCTGGGTCTGTGATTCTTCTCTCAGCCTCTTGGCTGGCCTTCTCTAACGCTACAAAAAGTCTGAATGGGAAGTTCAAAGAACATGGCTCTTCAGTTCTCTTCCTACTATATTAACAGCCCTCCCTCTCCCACACTAGTTATCTTTCTTCACTGCTCCCCACTTTGCCAATGGCCAGCTCTGTGAACTTCAACTTCCCTGTGCCTCAGTTTCCTTTGTTGCAAAGGAGAGGGGTGGTGTTCAGAGAATCTACCTCTAAGGATTGAATTAAATGGGTTGATACCAATAAAGCACATAGGAGGATGTGGGGCACAAAGTAAGCCCTCAATTAATATCAGCTATTATTATTGCCTTACCGGCCCGGCCCCTGAAATCCTGGGAGTTTGCGACCCTTGCTCCCATCCCATGAGCCTCTTTCCCAGAGTCCTTCGCTTAGAGCCTGGATGAAAGAGGAAGCCGGCCAGAGAGGTGGGGGTCCTGAAGCTTTATGCAAATAGAGGTCAAAGCCTGCAGGCAGCTGGGAGGTCGGGAGGCCCCGTTAGTGGTGCTGGGGTCTCCAGGGGCAGGCTCGGTTAAAGGGCCCGCACTTGCCTGCTGTTGGCCTGGGAATTTGGTGGTCTCTCCCCTCCGCGGTATCACCCCCTGGAGAAAGCTGCCGGAGAGACCTACCAAGCCCGGAAAAGGAGAGTGGGGCGGGAGGCGGGGTGGGGGTGGGGGGACTTACTCCCTGTCCCACACAGGGCTCTGCAGCCGCGGCCATCGCGCGCCTCCCGTGCCTGTCCTTCTGTCCGCCCCGCGGTCTGTCCGTCTGTCCCGAGACAGCCTCCTTTGCCGCGCTCCGGGTCCTGGAAGGGGCGGAGACTGACAGGCTAGGCTGGGATTCCAGCTCCGGGATCGCCAGGCCCGGGGCAAGGTCCCGCCGCGCGGCAAGGGTGGGGCGGGAAGGGATGAGACGAGGCGATTGGAGGGGGCACTCTGGGTGGCCCGAGCCGGCATTGGGGGAGGGGATCTCGGAGCCCCGGAAAGTGCAGTGGCATCCCGCTAAAACCCTCCAGTCCCGCAACAGGTGGGATGGACACTGTCTGCCTGTAGGGTGGTGGGAAGATATTAAGATTACTAATAAAGAGTTTAGCACAGTGCCAAGAACACAGTAAATGCTCAATGAGTTAGCGATTATTAGTATTAGTAATGTTATGTTATCCATAGGTTACTAAGCAGTGGTTCACTGTGCCATTTCAGAAATATAATATGGAAAGTTAGTTGCTAAACGCTAAATGAAAACAAGATTATAATACAAAATAGGCTATAATATTTATGCAAAAAAAAAAGTATATGCTTAGGTTGGGGAAAGGGGGAGAAGGAAGTCAAATCTTGGCCTTCCTCTCCTGGGTGTTAAAGCAAGGTGTGTTCCCAGACAGTAGCTCTTTTTGGGAAACCCTTTATGCAACATGTATGCATAGATTTTAAAAACGAACGTGCAGTCCAGCAGTGATCATGGAAATCCTCTTTTTTCTTTTCTTTTTCCTTTCCTTTTTCTGTTTTCTTTCTTTCTGCCACGAGCATGTATTCTTTTCAAGATAGAAATGAAAAGACAGCTTTTTCAGACAGGCAAACACAGGTACTCAGTTTGGAGGAAGCAGTCAGACTCTGTGCATTCTCCACATTGCCCTGTCACTTCTCTGCAGCTCTTGAATGCCACTTCTCGCATGGCCTTCCCTGTGTGGGCTCTCCCCTTTCCCAACCCTGGCCTGGGGCCCAAGTCAGTATGCCTTCAGCTGTCCTCCAGCCTGGGTCTTCTGGAAGAGCAGGGACACAGAGAACAAACTCAGTTTTGAAGCTGAGTGTGGCAGGTCTGCTGTTCACATTTATAAATTATGTCTGTTTATTTGAGGTGATCTTGGTGGAGGCTGATGGAAATTAGGGGGAGGCCTCTCTTACTGTGACCCCATGTGACCCCACCTCTGATAGGCATTGCCACAGCCCTAGTGTTTATTTTATTGTATATGTGAAGATGAATTTGTGGGGAATGGTGGGAATTTTGGGGGAATGGTCAGAAAGTAAGGAAGAACACAGAGGAAATCAGTTGGGTGAGCCAAGAACAGAACCCAGTCCTCTGAACAGTACAGGGCTGAATGCAGAGCCCTAAACTAGTCCCTTTCCCCCTCTCAGCCTCAGTTTCCCATTCTGTAAGGTGAGAAGGTTCCATGGGTCAGCATTTCTAATTGGTGGCTTTCAGCCCCATGCAGACTTGCTAAGACAAACCAGGGACTCATGCTAGGGAGAGGAAAGGGCATCTGTTTCAGTTGTAGTTATAAATACCCAATAAATGAAATAAATATTAAGCTAGATTCTCTCTATAACCAAATAGTTGAGAATTCCACTGTATTTCCAGTGAGAGTGCAGAGTGAGAAACTGAAATCAGATGTGCTCATGACTGAGATCCTTGGGGGATGTATCATTCCATTATAGGACCCATGAAGGTTTTAACCATTGCATGGTCTAAACTCCCTATGATTCATAGTTGTATATTGCTTAAGTCTTGGTCACAATGATAAATTCTAATGGGAAATTTTCTCTCTTACCTGGTTGTTTAGAAATAAAATATAAAAACTATCAAAATAAAGGGCTTGATTCTCTTTTAGGGCAAAATGGAAGAATTCCAATATCAGGTCAGAAAAGCAATTTTTGTCTCTTTTGATGTGGTAACTTGCAGTTAAATTCAGTTTTTGTCATAGTATATGTATAATCTTGGGGCAAAGCACAACGTACTGAGATTTGAACTTGTTTTCTGACAAACCATGCTTCAAATCACAGACAATTCAAAGTAAATTAACTGTTTGCATCTCTTGCTTATGGAAGAAAAACCCTCAAGTTTGTTTCTACACAAATGTTATTAGAACTGGGATTAAAAGTAAATTTCAAATACCCTTTTTTAAAAAACATAATGCTTACCTTAAATGGCCTATGTATTGCTTTTTTTAAAAAGTACTGATTATTTATAATGGAAAAATGCACTGACTCAAATTCCTAAACGGGGTTTTGAGATTATATATCACCTGTGAAATACATGTGCCAAAAACATTCGGGGGAGTAGTTGGATACTTAAATCAATAGTCTCTTGTCGTTTCCGGTTTCAGCGATATTGAATTCCAAAGCATAATTCAACTTTGGAGTTTGTGACTGTAATCAGGCACCTTGCAACTGCACCTGACAGACGGTGCGCGGAGTCCTCCAGGCCACCGTAGGGCACTAATGGTCTGGTTTTGTTGTTGAGCATGCGCTGTAGTTAGCCTGTCTGGCGAGGGGGCGTGGCGCCGGAGCACGCACGCGCAGCAGCGCCGGGGCGGGGCCTGGGCTGTCAGCGGCGGGCCGAGGAGGAAGCAGCGGGCAGCGCGCGGAGCTAGGGGCGGGACCTGGAGGCCTGCGAAGGGTCGGGCGGCAGAGGCCCGGCCATGCGGGCGTGCGGGGGCTTGGGGCCGCCGGGGCCAGTGGTGGTGGCCGCCGCTGTGGTGCTGCTGCTGAGTGGCGTGGGTCCGGCACGCGCCTCCGAGGACATCGTGGTGGGCTGCGGGGGCTTCGTCAAGTCGGACGTGGAGATCAACTACTCGCTCATCGAGGTGAGCGCCCGCCCCGCGGCCGGGACCGGAGCTCGCTGTGTGACCCTGAGCCAGTCACTCAACCTGTCTGGGCTGCGGTGGCCTCGCCTCAAACGCCAGGCGGTTGCCACCTGCCCCACGTTCTAGGAGTCCTTGCCTCCTTGAAGACTCCGCCCCCCGCGGGCTCTCCACCATCCCATGCCCTCCCCGTCGCGCTGGGGTGGGGGTTCCTATCGTGGGGTCAGCTACGGAGTGGGGTTGGGGACCTAGAGGTATGTACCCCACGTCTCAGAGCCCCCAAAAGTTCTAATCCACTCCTCGAAACCCCCCAGGGATGCTTTTAGAGAGCACTGATTCCCATCCCAAAGATCCTGTCCGGGTAGATCTCTGTTGGCATCTCTGGGGCTGGGAATACGTATTTTTAATCTTTCCCGATATCCCCCCACCCCGGGACTCCTTTTCCTTTAAAAATGGAGAGTTGGCAGCTGCCCTGAATGTCTTTCTGGGTAACTAGTGAAATTAATGCTGGAGATTTGAGCTGAAGTCTTTTATTAAGTTGTAAAGCCCCAGGCAGTTACATGATTATCAATACAGTGGCATTATGGCCCAGAAAGCTTTTGTGAAAAGTAAGGTCACTTGTCAGGATAGATGGGAGGGGACCTGAGGGAGGGCTGGCCTCTGTCTTCGAAGGGTACTGTGATGGGGCAGAAGGGGATTGGAGAGAGAGAGAAAAAAGGAAGAGGCTATTAGCTGGCAAAGAGAAGGGACTTTGGGGGGATTAAGACCCCAAAGGCTGACTGAAAGCACATTTGAGCCAGTCCATTGCTGGCAGCTGAAGGGCTGTGGTGAAGGAATGAACCAGTATATTCTACAAATCTGGTTGCTGAGATGGGTTTTGGGGAGGGGTAGAAAATAGATTCCACACGCCACTGGGTCGCCCTGGCCTTGTTCCAAATCCCAGCTTTTGTTCTTGTAGGAGGGTGTTGAGACAGAAGCAGAATCCAGCACCATGTATTAACTAAAGAAAATAATTATCACCTGCAAGACCCCTCTGTCTCTCGCTTCTCTGCCAGTTTTGATCCTAAGTCAGGTGTTAAATGAGTCAACCCACTGGCAATGGCAGGGTTCTAGGGCTCTCCTGGGTGCCGGTGCCACCTCTTGGGTTGCCTCCCAGTGTGTGGGCACAGACCAGTTCAGAAGCTGCCTTGCAAGGCTTTGTGCTACTTAGTTTCCTGGGGCTCCGAGAGAAAAGTAAAGGCAGAGAGAAGTTAGTACTACCACATAGTAATATAGTAAAATAATAAGAACACTTTTTTTTTTTTGAGCCATGCTGTCTGCCAGGTGCTTGATATGCATTGATGTGAGTCTGTATAATCACCACGAAGGGGAGTGGCTCTTTTCGTATTTATGAAGAAACTGGACCTCAGGAGGTTAAATGACTATCACACAGCATGTGGAAAACCCAGATGCTGCTTGAGTGTCTTAAAAGGTTAAGAGATTGTATTTGGAAATGCCCAGGATACAAGAACTTTAGAGATCCCTTGAAAAGACACACATTAAGTGCCTTTTGATTTATTTTTGCCTAAGAATGAAAATAAAAGAGGAAATTAAAAATTCCTAGATGACTGTTAACTTGCAAATACTGGGAATCATTTGAGATGAATGTAGGTCCCTGTCCCCCCACCCAAGACCTTCTGGTTTAGAAACAGAAGTGGGGCTTGGGGATTGCATTTTAATAAGCACCTTATTAATAGCACATTGGAAAATTTGTTTTACATCCATAGAGACAGCCGCTAAAAATACACTGAAAAATATTGAAAAATATGACTTTGCAGGGTAGTCTTTAGAGGGTTTCTAACCTAAAAAATATCTAATTACACTATTTCGTGGATACTTTGTCTTATTTGTCTCTGACCTTAGTGCCTGGTGTTCATCACAGCACATAGTAGGTCCTCAGCAAATGCATATTGGCCACATGCATTGTGGTGTAATGTAGCTAATCCTCAAAGGCTATATTATGACTTTTCTTCTTTCCTTGCCTTCTAGATAAAGTTGTATACCAAGCACGGGACTTTGAAATACCAGACAGACTGTGCCCCTAATAATGGTTACTTTATGATCCCCTTGTACGATAAGGTAAGAGAGACTACTGTAGTCGTTTATGATCGGAAGTGGTGTGGCCTCCAGGACCGCCCTAACCAGAGCAGGCTTTATTTGGCACATGAGCAAATGCTTGTCTCTTTTGTAAATTATAAGTGGAATCTACAGTCCTGGCCAAGTTTTGAGGGAGACAATTTATAAAGTGGTTTGATTGAGTACAAACCGAACAGTGGTTCTCAGTGTCTTCTGCAGGGACATCTGGCGATGTCTAGAGACATTTTTGGTTGTGACACCTGTCTGGTGTTGGGGGAGGGCGTCTTTATCTAGTGAGCAGAGGCCAGAAATGAAGCTGACCCTGCTGCACAGGACGGACCAAACGTCAGCAGTGCCGACATCCAGAAACCCTGATTTAATGGAACTCTTTATTTGCAAGCAGCTTAAAATATTGTTTAAAAAAAACTGTGCAAGTGATACTCGAATTTGTGAGCTTTGTGGGAAACAACAAAATAAGGTCTTTAGAAGTATTTGAAGTAAATTTATCCATTTGCCCCCCGATTTCTCATCCCTCTGTAGTGATGACCACTGGTAATAGTTTTGATGTGTATCCCAAGAGACAGCTTTCTCTGTATTATAATTATAAAGGGGCGCCTGGGTGGCTCAGTCAGTTACGTGTCTGACTTCGGCTCAGGTCATGATCTTAGACTTCGTGGGTTCGAGCATCACATCAAGCTCTGTGCTGACATCTCAGAGCCTGGAGCCTGTTTCCAGTTCTGTGTCTCCCTCTCTCTCCGCCCCTTCCCACCGTGCTCGCTCACTCGCTCTCTCTCTCTCTCTCTCTCTCTCTCTCTCTCACTCTCACTCTCACTCTCAAAAGTAAATAAACATTGGGGCGCCTGGGTGGCGCAGTCGGTTAAGCGTCCGACTTCAGCCAGGTCACGATCTCGCGGTCCGTGAGTTCGAGCCCCGCGTCAGGCTCTGGGCTGATGGCTCAGAGCTTGGAGCCTGTTTCCGATTCTGTGTCTCCCTCTCTCTCTGCCCCTCCCCCGTTCATGCTCTGTCTCTCTCTGTCCCAAAAATAAATAAACGTTGAAAAAAAAAATTTTTTTTTTAAAAAGTAAATAAACATTAAGAAAAATAAAATTTTATAATTCTAAAGATGCCCACATATGTGCGTGTGTGCATAGACGCGTATCCACACCTACTTACACCCCATCCTCGTTACCCTTCCCATTTCAACGTTTTATTTAGAAACGTAGGTTCACAGGAAGTTGCAAAAAATAGTCAGTGTGTACACATAGCTTTGGCTTTGTTTTTTTATATCGGATGGAACTAAACAACACGAATTACTCTGCAGTTTGATTTTTTTCCCCTATGGTAACATCTTGGTACACTTTCAACATCAGCGTGTACAGGTCTACTGATTTATTTTTAATGGCCGCATAGCACATCAGAATCAAATCAAAACTGTCAATTTATGTAACCATGTCTCTATTGATAGGCGTAGAGGCTTTTCCCAATTTAAAATATTATAACACAACACTATTCTTGAAATTACATCTTTCGGGGCGCCTGGGTGGCGCAGTCGGTTAAGCGTCCGACTTCAGCCAGGTCACGATCTCGCGGTCTGTGAGTTCGAGCCCCGCGTCGGGCTCTGGGCTGATGGCTCAGAGCCTGGAGCCTGTTTCCGATTCTGTGTCTCCCTCTCTCTCTGCCCCTCCCCCGTTCATGCTCTGTCTCTCTCTGTCCCCCCCCCAAAAAAAAAAAAAAAAAAAGTTGAAAAAAAAATTAAAAAAAAAAAGAAATTACATCTTTCACCACAGTATGTAAGGCTGACTTCTATAGGTTGGTCTTAAAATCATTTTTTGTTTGTTTGTTTGTTTGTTTTGTTTTTAACTATTCGTATCATTCTCAAGAAAGCAAGGTGTGTGAGTAACATCTAGTTTTAAGAAATGACTTTTGTTCCTAAAGATACACAATGACCCTGGCAACCTTGGACGTAGGCGAGGTTAATGGGAGACTCCATTAGTCGCATGTTTGGCATCAGAAGACAGCGAGTGGCTGAACATAACACCTTTAGAACTCTCCCATAGGCGTTAACATGGTGTCTTGTGATTGGTTGGATGGGGACTTCTGGGCAGCCAGCTTCAGCCCACCACATCCAAAGGGAACCAGACAGCCCACAGCGACTTAGAAGGACACAATATATATTTGGAATTTCTTTTTCTTTTTTTTTTTAAGTTTATTTATTTATTTTGAGAGAGAGAGAGAGCACGAGTGGGGTAGGGGCAGAGGGAGGGAGAGAGAATTCCGAGCAGGCTCCATGCTGTAAGCACAGAGCCTGATGTGGGGCTCAAACCCATGGACCGTGAGATCATGACCTGAGCTGAGATCAAGAGTTGGACGCTTAACCGCCTGAGCCACCCAGGCGCCCCTATACGTGGAATTTCATTGCAGGTGTGAAAATGCTAGATTAAATGGTAGCCCTGAAGTAAATTAAACTAATTGAAAGGTCATTGGTTTTCATTCCTCTACCTTTTCTTCCCCCCCTCCCCCCCCCCCCCCCCCCCCCCCCCCGCCCTTTAGGGAGATTTCATTCTGAAGATCGAGCCTCCCCTAGGGTGGAGTTTTGGTAAGTTAAATGAATAGCCAGACATACTCTGTAAAGGATTAGATTGTGTGCTGAATATTAATTTAAATTGTTGGAGTGCGTACACTGTTAAAATATTAAGGATACATTTCTAGTGTGGAACAGGGCTTTTTCCTGTTTGCTACTATATATACATATATACACTTTTTTATATACTTTTGAGAGACAGAGTACGAGCGGGGGAGGGGCAGAGAAAGAGGGAGACACAGAATCTGAAGCAGGCTCCAGGCTACGAGCTGTCAGCACAGAGCCCGAAGCAAGGCTCGAACCCATGAACCACGAGATCATGACCTAAACCAAAGTCAGAAGTTTAACCGACTGAGCCATCCAGGCGCCCCCCACCTGCTTGTTACGTTAGAGTAAATTGGATTTATCTTGGTTGGACCTACCTTAAGGTTTTCTGTCATTTCTCTTAAAATAGGTGTCCTTTCTTGAATCTGCCTCAGGAAGCTCTGCTTTTGTAGTTTCATTCATTAAGTGGCAGCAGAATGACTTCTAGAGGTCAGGAGTGGGGACTTCTTTTCCTGTCCTAGGATGGCTTCTTCCTTAGCCCCCTGGGGCATTTTTAGTGACTTGATTGAAGTATTCAACGTCGTGAGATTTCACATGAAAATCCAGATCTACTTCTCTTAAGAGATCACAAGAGGGGTACCTTGGTGGCTCAGTCGGTTGAACGTCTGACTTCACCTCAGGTCATGATCTCAGTTTGTGAGTTCAGGCTCCGTATCAGGCTCTCTGCTGTCAGGCTGTCAGCGCAGAGCCCGCTTCAGATCCTCTGTCCCTTTCTCTCTGCCCCTTCCCCGCTTGTGGTCTCTCAAAAATAAATAAAAACATTAAAAAAAAAAAAAAAAAGATCACAAGATCTGGCATCCTTGGGTTTTACTGGCTCTGTGACGACCTTGGATCAGTTACTTCCCCCTGGGTTGGTGTCTTCTCGCTAGGGGGTCAGGAAAGGGCTCGCTAGGGGGTCAGGGAAGGGGTTGTAGCTGCCTCATGGCCTGTCTTGGAGATTTAATGGGCTAGTGTGTGTACGTGCTGAGAAAGGCTGGCACATAATTAGTAGGGAATAAATACTTAAAAGCATTCTGCACACATACAGACAAAAGCTCAAAACTTTCCTGATGTGTCTGCCTTGTATCAGAGCTGGAGATGTGGAACGGAATGGGGTTGAGATAAGAAGAGAGGGCTCTGCTTTGTCCTGGCTTCCAAGAGTGGATGGGATGTGTGTTTATCCCTGTTCTGTCGCTTGGGAAGGGGGGGGCTGGGGTGCTGGTTGGTTCAGGCCATCTTGCTCCTGAGTTAGAGGAGGAAGAATTTAGTCCCTGCCATCACAAAGGGTACAGTGCAGCTCACATGGCCGAGAGCTAGTGTGGCTCTGTGAGGAAAGTTCTTTTCCAGTTCATAGCTGGGGGGGACCTGACCTGTGCCTTCCAGAAAGCCGGAGGTGGAGGAAACCCAGCATAGGACTAAAGCAGAGGTTGCAGATTCAGCACCCTGTGGGAGTGTTTTGTTTGAGTCCCCTCCCCTCCTGCCAACTGGTTTCTTCCTCTTGACATTGGTAAAGACGTTCATCTGTATTACCTGTAGCTTTTGTTCGCTCATTTGATTACCGTGTGAATAGAAGGTGATTCACCCCCTTCTGTGGACAGACATATGGGCTGCTGACTTTGGCCACTAAGTATAGTGTTCCTGCGAACGTCCTTGTTCATATCTTTTGGTACACGTTTTAGCATGTTTGCATTTCTGTTGGGTATACCCCAGAAGGGAACTTGCTGGGTGACAGTGCGTTTACATGTGCAGCTGTAGTAGATCTTGTCAAATATCCAAGCAGTTTGGCAAATTCTGCTCTACCAGCAGTGAGCAGGGTTCCAGGTGCCTCGTCGTCTCCCCAGCACTTGGTATGGTCACTCTTTTTCATTTTGGCCATGCTGGTGGTAATGTGGTGGTGTCTCATGTTTGCTCCATGGTCAATGAGATAAATGCTTTTTATATGTGTTTATTGGCCATGTTGACAGCCTCTTTTGTGAGGTGTCTGTTTTAAGTCTTTTGTGCATTTTTTATTGGCATCTTCTGTGTGTGTGTGTGTGTAATTCTTTACCCAAAATTCTCCTGATTTTCCCATTTTTTTCTCTACTTACCATTCTATATTCTTCCTAACCTTTTATTTTTTTTTAAGTTTATTTATTTATTTTGAAAGAGAGAACATGTGTGTGGGGGAGGGGCAGAGAGAGAGGGAGACAGAATCCCAAGCAGGCCCCACGCCATCAGCACAGAGCCTGACGCAGGGCTTGAACTCACAGACCGCAAGATCATGACCTGAGCTGAAGTGGGACACTTACCGACTGAGCCACCCGGGTGCCCCTCTTCCTAACCTTTTAAAAGCTTGAACCCTTGTTATGATGACCTCTTCAGTTTTTTTAGACAAAATCAATTAGTTGTTAATATTGAAAATTCTGGAGATAGCACATAAAAATCCAGGTTTCCGTTTTTTTTGTGAGAAAGTTGGCATTTGGTGCAAAGTGGGTAGTGGCTTCCCCTTTTCCATTCACCCTAGGCCCATGCGGCCTGTCTCCCTGCTTGGTTCCCGTGGGCATTGGAGCTTCCCGTCCCGTTTTGCGGTGGCTGCACTCACGCACTTGGTCAGGGGACAGTTTGGAGGCAGGCTTTTGCAGGTTGAATTGGGGCTTTGTCACTCACAAGCTCTGTGACTTTGGGGAGGGGGGTCCTTTAACCTTTCCTTGTGTCAGTTTAATAATCAGTTGGAGGCGTTTTTAACCCCCTGCTCACGTAGTTGTGAGGAACACGCGCACTTAGCTCCGTGTCTGGTCCGTGGTAAGCATCCAGGAACTGAAACGATTTGGTGCGTCCTGAATTGTCACTGAGGCTCTGACATACAGCTCAGCCGAAAGACTGTCATCAAAGCATATCATCCTGCACACGCTGTTTCACCTTGGGGTGGGAACCTGGGTGTCCGGGGAAGAGGTCGGGGGGAGACCTTCCTCATACCTCCTGGTACCTTTGGAGTTTTAACCCTGCGCGCGTAGTAAGTGCTCAAAAAGAAATGAAAGTTAATTGGTAAGGGGTGTTTTGCCCGGGCACATTCACCGTACCTCAGCACTAAACTTGCTCTTGTGTCTCGTATCCTGTTTGTTCCCTCCCCTCCCACCTTCACTTCTCAGAGCCAACAAACGTGGAGCTCTACGTGGACGGCGTCAGCGACATCTGCACAAAGGGCGGGGACATCAACTTTGTGTTCACGGGGTTCTCTGTGAATGGAAAGGTTTGGCTCTGGAAGATTGCTCTTTTTAATGGTTGCTCCGTATTATATACTGTGTCTTCTCTTAACCTTCTTTAAATGGGCGGGTAAGCCCACACGGGACCCATAGGTAGGCTTCGGGAGGGTGGAATTTCATGTACAAGGTAGCGGGTGTTTTTCAGGGTCAGATCTAGGTTCCCTCTCATTCTTCCACAAGGGCGCTTGCGAGGGAATGCCAGGCCACTCCCCTGTAAAGGCTGCTGGCGAATAACTGCTAGGGCTGGCCTCTCATAGGGGTGAGGACAGGAAGAACGGAGGCCCCAGGCCGGGTGGCATCTTGTCCTCACTGAGGGAAACCCAAGCCGGCCTCTTCCAGACAGGATTTGCGTTTGCTTTGGCCCCTCCCCCAGGGGCTGTCTCAGTAAACTGGATTCCCTGAGAGTTTTCTGGGCCCCCCTGGTCATGTGAATTTGGAGTGCTAACCTGTGCGAATGGCAGCTTCGAGCTCGGATTCTCAGGGGAGTTTTTTTTTCTCCCTCCATCCGGCACCAAGGTTGACACGTGCAGATTTCTTTGCTGTCCTTTTCTGCCTGGCGGGTTCATTTCTCCTTTACCTTTACACCGAGAGTGAGGCGCTCACCCTTGGATGAGGCCAGGGGGTCCTGGTTTCATGTGTGAATTTCTTGCTGGGGAGAAGGATCATGGATATTGTTTTCTTTCTCTGTAGAGATTGTAGAATAATGGTGTCTGTTTGGCTGATGGTGTCTTAGATTCAGTGAAACAAAGTATTATTTCCCTGTTACTACTCCCTCTCTCAGCCCCTCAGCTCTCCTTGGGAAGGGTCTCCGTGATCTGTCTAATCTTTGTAAAGGAGTCTTGACCCCAGAAAGGATATAAGCTCCATGAGGGGGGACATGAACGGGCTGGGCAGTTCTGCTGAGTGGAGAGAGCTTTGCACCTGGCTTCAGTCCTGACCTCCTTCTCCTCGCCAGGTTCTCAGCAAAGGGCAGCCCCTGGGCCCCGCAGGAGTTCAGGTGTCTCTGAGAAACACGGGGACCGAAGCGAAGATCCAGTCCACCGTGACCCAGCCTGGTGGAAAGTGAGTTGTGCCCGTGTCATCCTGCCTCACGGAGAGGGGGTGCTGTTACTGGGGCTGGAGGAGCTTCAGGTATAAGGAGTCCTGGGTTTAAATCCTGGTTTGGACTCTTCAGGCAAGGTCAAACCCTTTGTCTGTGAAAGAAGTCATCTGACTTCTCTCCTCCAGCACTGAGGAGATGAGTTAAGGTCTCTACAGTCCCTCCGGTAGTGCCTGGCACGTAGTAGGCCTTCATTTAACAGCTGGGGCTGGCTCTGGAGCCTGAAAACCTGGGTTTGGGTCCTTGTTCTCCCACTTACTGGGTTTGGTCCCAGACAAGTTACTTAATGCCTTTGGCCCTTAGTTTTCTCATTTACAAGTGACGGTGGTGGTGGAGCCCACCTCCCAAGGTTATTAGGAAGATTAAATTAATATTTTTATTTCAAACTGCCTGGTGTGGAATACATGCTTAATCGTGTTAGCTCCATATAGATTTGCTCTATTATGATTTTTAAAAAATCATTTCATCACTATTACATGAAAATTATTTTGTAGTTCGAAGCGACAACTATTTAAATTAACCTTGTTGAGTCAGATTTAAAGCCATTTATTTAATGGATCTATGTCGTCAAGTTGTAAGTGTTAACAGATGTGCCAAGATTAATTCAGAATAGTTCCAACTGATAATTTTGAAAGCATTCAAATCATTACTCCTTCAGTATACAAAACCAACTTAACTGCAAATTAGAAGTTGATAATGAGTCTGTCGGTAAGCTATCCAGTTTCTAAATGAGGGTTGTCGAAATTATTTTTCAGTCTGGGGATAACGTTTACTTCTACCTGATTGAAGCCTGCTGGGGGACGAGGGGCTTCCATTTTCTCTAGACTAGTAGTAGTTTGCTTTTGACCTCTCTGGGAAGAGTGACCTGAACTTGTTGAATCTCATTCCTCTGCCCTTATCTAAAACAGTGATCTTACCCTGCAGAAGTAGAGGTTAAATCTCACTAATTGCAAAATCCAGTAGTCATTTCCATGTTACTGTAGCAAAGTAGCAAAATGACACCACAGGAGAAGAAATTAGGTGGATTTTTGATCGTCCATTTCACTAGAGTTAGCCCTCTCGTCGTCTGGGCTTTGCGCTTTGAAAGGGTTAAATATGTCAGAATCCTGCTGGTGGCCTTCCCAGCCTCATCTCCTGTCACTCTGGGGCTGGTTTGTCTACAGCTACCTAACTGGTCTTTGTCAGCATCTGATTTCATCACAGTAGTTTGTGCAAGAGCCCGGAACGCCTTTTACTGTTTGTTTCTGCTAACACGTCTAAACTCTCCGGCACAGGATTCGAAGCTTGCTGTCATTTGCCCTACCAGTGTCATCAGCATCATCTTGTGTTAGCGATGGCCTCAGCCTGTCGGATCTGTTCTCTCTTCTTTACACGGGACTCCTCCCTTCCCACTTCTGTTCCTTTGGCACCCCTTCCCTTCTCTATGCCTATTCATGCCTAACGCCTCTGTCAAAATGCACTTGCAAGTTCTGTGGCTGATCCCTGGCTAAGCCACAGTGACTGGTTCTCAGGTCAGAAATCCTTGGGGTTCAGGAGAAACCTAAAACCTCCTTCCTGTCAGCCCACAGAACACCTGTTTTTATATACAGGAAGTACTCAATAAGTGCTCCCTGATGTGATTTGTACAGTGAAGGATTGAATTTTGTTTATGCTCATTTAACCAGCTAATGGCCAGTTTGTGATAATTCGAACATTATTTTCTAGTGCTTCCAATACTAGTCATAAGTTAGTATACTTGGGTTGTTTTGAAAGAAAGTTCATTGGCTCTTTGTATGTCTTAGGTTTGCATTTTTTAAAGTTCTTCCTGGAGATTATGAAATTCTTGCAACTCATCCAACCTGGGCATTGAAGGAGGTGAGTATTTCATTTATGTTGATAGCTGTGCCAGCAGTGTTCTGGTTTGGGGACAAACGTACAGATTTCAGTTCAAAGTATGAAATGGGTTTATGGTTTTTCTGGAAGTAGATGAAAAATGACAGTGCTACTGATTGGTTTGGTGGTATTTATAAGATAAAACTCAGTGTAGCAGATGTTGCTTATGTTGCTTTTGGTTTTAGGTGACAATATTGCCTTCCTTCTGTGAAATAGGTCTGTTATTAACTGTAGCTATTTTAAGCTGAATCAACACCAGAAGGACCCGATTAGATTTATTTGTTGTTCTTTTTCCTGCCTGAAACAGCAATCTATAAATACACTTAACATTTTAGAAACCTGTTGTACGTGTGCCCAAGGAGAATATAAAAGAATGTTTATTGCAGTTTTGCTTGTAATAGCAAAATATCATAAGCAACCTTGATGTCCTTTAGGTGGAGAGTGGTTTCATCACACAGTAGAATTCTGTTGGACGGCAAAAATGAATGAACCAGAGCTACGTAGATCAATAGGAGTACATTTAGAAACATGAAGTTTGGGGCTCCTGGGTGGCTCGGTTTGTTAAGCATCCGACTTCGGCTCAGGTCATGATCTCGCGGTCTGTGAGTTCGAGCCCCGCGTTGGGCTCTGTGCTAACAGCTGAGAGCCTGGAGCCTGCTTTGGATTCTGTGTCTCCCTCTCTCTCTGCCCCTCCCCTGCTCGCTCTCTCTTTCTCTCTCTCTCAAAAATAAACGTTAAAAAAAAAAACCATAAAGTAAAAAAAAAACATAAAGTTGAGGGAAAACAGCAAGTAGCTGAAGGTGAGGAAACAGTATTGTTTAGATAGTCGTGACAAACATTCAGGGTACTTCCTATGTAGACAAAGCACGAAGCTGTGCTTGGGAATGGCAGACACCAAGTCCGTGGTGACATTGACATCCATAGAGGGAGGCAGGTGGGGGATTTGGAGGTACGCAAGGGTCCTGAATTTTGTTTCTGCTTTTATTTCTTCGGCTGGTTAGAGTGTATATATAGGTGTTCTTTAGGGTAGTCTTCATATCTTTTTGTTTGATGGAAATCGTTCGTAGTAAAAGATCAAAAAAAGGAAGAAACAGACAAGGTGAGCTTTTGTAATCTGTGGAAAAACTAATTGAAGAAAGATCTAAAGGACATTTCATCATGTTAACTTTTATACTAGTTTTGAGACTGTCTCATTTTTTTAAATTCTTTTTTCTTTAACATTTATTTATTTTTGAGAGACAGACAGAGCCTGAGTGGAGGAGGGGCAGAGAGAGACAGGGAGACACAGAATCTGAAGCAAGATCCAGGCTCTGAGCTGTCAGCACAGAGCCTGACTCGGGGCTCGAAGCCATGAACCGTCAGATCATGACCTGAGCCAAAGTTGGACGCTTAGCCAACTGAGCCACCCATGTGTCCCGAGACTGTGTGTCATTCTTGCGAAAGAACCATCAGAATCATTATTTCTGTTTTTATTGAAAAGGTTTTATGCATGTATAACAGATAGTAGGGTTTCACACCTAGACTTCTCTGTATACTGTTCACGCCTGCCAGTTTTCAGGGTTTTAAAAAGGTTTTGTTTAAAACTCATGGCTTAAAACAAAACAAAACAAAACAAAACAACTCATGGCTTATACATTCTGATTAGGATAAATTTTAAGGCTTACATTGTTAATTGTATGCATAAAGGAATTCGAGTTTATTAATGTAAAATTGTGTTTCAAAGTAGGGCATGCTGCTAAACATCAGGATAATGAGTGCCCTTGGGGGGTAGTGCCTTGGAAATGAGCGTGAGGAGGCTTCTGGGTGCCGGTTCCATTCTGTTGGTGGGTGCTGGTCACAGGGTGTGTTCAGTTTGTGAAAAATCACTGTGCTGTACACCTTCAACGCGTGTGTTTTCTCCGTGTAAACTGTGCTTTGGCAGACGGCTTTAAAAATGCATGCATCTGCACCATTAAATACGGGAAAAAAAGTAAAGCGTGCTCA
Source organism: Felis catus (assembly GCF_018350175.1). Classification (NCBI taxonomy): domain Eukaryota; kingdom Metazoa; phylum Chordata; class Mammalia; order Carnivora; family Felidae; genus Felis; species Felis catus. The sequence continues at coordinate 28,133,606 of NC_058383.1, read as the reverse complement.
TTTAAAAAAATTGGAGCAGATAGAAGAGCATGGTAGCAGGAGTGATAACAGAGGTGGACATTTTGGAAGGTGGAAAAATGTGAAAAAGTAAAGTGTTACCATGCCAAGGAAATCATTCTTTTGAGCGCAGTAGAGAGAGAGCAAGTAGGGAAGGGGCAGAGAGAGAGGGAGACAGAGAATCCCAACCAGGCTCTGTGCTGTCAGCACGGAGCCTGATGCGGGGCTCAGACTCACGAACTGTGAGATCACAACCTGGGCCAAAACCAGGAGTCCTGAGGCTTAACTGGCTGGGCCACCCAGGTGCCCCCTGTTACTGTTTTAGCTGAAGCAAGTCTTCCTGTTGTTGAACATCCTTGAGGGGTTGTTGCTTGGGAAGGTAAACTCCCCTCTTCCATAGGCGAGCACCACCGTGCGGGTGACCAATTCCAACGCCCACGCCGCCAGCCCCCTCATCGTAGCCGGCTACAATGTGTCTGGGTCAGTCCGCAGCGACGGGGAGCCCATGAAAGGGGTGAAGTTCCTTCTCTTCTCATCTGTAGTATCCAAAGAGGTAAGTAAAGAAAAGTGGAGAACAGACAAACTTGTGGGCAGGGCTGCGGGCTTACAGACCAAGAACACACTGCTGAAAATGTAGCTCAAGGTGGGTGTATTGTTTCAACGTTTAAGAACACTGTGTTTCTTGGTTGACTCCCGAGAAGCTGAGTGGCTTTGATAGGAGTGGACTATGTCAGAAAGTGCACAGGCCCTGAAATCAGTCCGACCCAGGTGCAGACCAGTCCCCACCCTGCCTCTTGCTGGCTGTGTGGGCCGGCCACTTCGTCTTCCTGCGCTTCATTTTCTTGTTGAGAGTGGTGACCCGTCATAGATGAAGACAGTCACGTCATTTTTTTCCAAGGAGACTGTGCCGACTTTTAACTTCTCACCTTGAGTGTAAAAAAGTCCGTGTTCCTTTTATCTCCAGTACTATGCCCTGGATTTCAGAAATACGTATCTCGTGACATAAAACTTAGAAAAATTTTCTTATAGCATGTCCATTTGCTGATGCTCAGAGCACATAAGTGGAAAAGGAAGTCATTTTCACCCACCCTCCCCCCACCCTTGGCACAGGATGTCCTGGGCTGCAACATCTCACCAGTGCCCGGCTTCCAGCCCCAAGACGAGAGTCTGGTGTATTTGTGCTTTGTGGTCTCCAAAGAAGATGGCTCCTTCTCCTTCTATTCCTTGCCAAGTGGGGACTACACTGTGGTGAGTGGAAGAGATTTGCATCTGTGAATCTATGGGACTCTTACAACGCAGCAAGAATCAATGCCATTTGGGTGTTAAAAGGAATAAATGATTGACCTGCAGTTTCATGACCATTTTATGTAGTGTAATTATTTAAGACGAGATTCTGACCCTTTAGTAATAAATAGCTGGAAAAAGTTTGGGCCTTCCTCTTTTAAGATCGGCAACAGGATTAATATTTTGTCTCTCAGCTCGCCTCAAACCCCTTGTCATTTGTGGCCTGTTGGGTCAGTTATTAATATTGATGGTTGAATCTTGTTGTTGGCCCTTGGTAATGAACAGACCCTTCCTTCTAGATCCCCTTCTATAGAGGAGAGAGGATCACTTTTGATGTTGCTCCTTCTAGACGTGACTTTACAGTGGAACACGACAGCCTGAAAATTGAGGTAAGACCTGCCTGCCGTCTGGAGGGACAGGTGTCCAAGTTGCCCACCCTGGGCACAGGCGTTGCAAACTGTTTAAGAATAAACAGCCAGTATTGTATCTGTAAGGGCTAGGCTGCTGGGAAAAACAGAATCTTGTGCTCTGTTCCAGTTCAGCCTGGGATCCACTCTCAGTAATTTCCTCATCTGAGAAAATTGGAGCCTGAGTTATAGCTACTTTGTGCCATGAGATGTATTTAGTGCGTGCCAGTGCCAGACGGTTCAGGTACTGTCACAGGGGTGGGGGTACAGTGGGGACCTAACTAGACACAAAATTCTGTTCTTTCAGACGTCAGTGGCTCCAATAGGTAAATTCACTAGTGTATCAGAAGGTGGTAAGTGTTGTGTAGAAGAATGAAGCAAGGAAGGAGGTGACACACTGAGACGGGTTGGGGTCTTCCAGGGTGCCCTTGGAAGTCCTCACCGTGAGGGTGGTGTTTGAGCAACAACCTGAGGGGAAAGAGGCAGGGTGGGAAGTGTTTGAGACGGAGGGAGTGGCAGGTGCAAAGGTCCTGAGGCCGAAGTGTGCCTAGAGGGTTTGAGGAACCCCAAGGAGGCCGGGGTGGCTGGGACGGAGGGCATGGGGAAGGGAGAGACGACGGGGCAGATAGCACAGGACCTGGCGGGCCACTGAGGTTCTGAGCAGAGGGGAGTTGTGATTCCTCAGGCTGTCATGTTGAGGAGAGGTTGCAAGGGGCAAGGTGGAAGTGAGGGAGGGGTTAGTTAGGAGGCTGTGGCCATGAACCAGGTGGGAGCTGAGAGTGTGGGCTGCAGGGAGGGGGTGAGTGAGAGGTGACAAACTCCCTAGATCCTAAAATAGGTGGTAAATGTGTTTTCCATCACATTTTATCTTTAATTACAGAAGTAGATAATGGTTACTGTAGAAAATTTTCTAGATAGAGCAGATCCCCAAAGAAAATAGTAGTCTCCAAAAACGGACCTCCCAGTGTTACAGTTATTGAAAAAATTAGATTTTAATCACTTTCTTTTAATGTTACATTTGAAAGTACTATGTTAAAGTAGCTTAAATTGGTAGGAGCTAGCTTTTAGGTCACATGCTCAGTGGGGTTCTGACTGCTTTTTAAGATTCCGTAAAGCACTTGACTGTTTTGTGCACGCCGGAGTAGGCAGGGGGTGAGGAGATGTCCTTGCTTTTGCTTCAGGGGGCTGGCAGAGAAGGATGGGGCAGGTGAGCGGGGAAGGACATTCCCAGATCTCAACCAAATGCAAGTTTTTGAACACATGAATAAAATTTCAGGGTGTGGCCTATGAGCTGCATGAGGTCAGGAGCCATCAGAGCGTCATTCTTTATTCCTACTGTGATTTAGTGCCTGGCACATAGTAGGTGTCTCATACAAGTAGCTGTTGGGTGAATATAGGGATCAGTATGTGGATAAACCACATCTTGTTGGAAGGATCAAGAGGGGCTTCCTGAATTTTAAAAAAGCCATTTTATTTGAAATTCTCTCAAACGCTCTTGTATGTATGCATGCATGCGTGCCTTCATTCAGGAGCGATTTATTGAGTGCCTACTGTATACCAGCTGACTAAGAAAAGGTCCCTATGTTCATGGAGCTTGCATTCAATAAGAGGTGGACAAACAATAAGAAATCAAACAAGGTCACTTCAGATAGTGGTAAAAATCTGACGAAGCTAATAAAACAGTTTAGCGTGATAGATGGTGACCGGCCCTGGCAGGAGGCAGGGCCCCTGAGATGGGATGGACAGTCAGGTAAGGCCTCTTGGACAGAGGTGCTAATGGTTTGAGCCCAAACCTGAGTGGTGAGAAGGAGAGGCCTCCGCCCCGATCTCCACGTGTGGGAAAGAGTGATCCAGGCCGAGAGAGCAGCTGATGTAACAGGCCCACGTGAGGCGTGCCTGCCGTGCCCAAATGTGGTCAGCTTGAGGCCCCAGAGATCAGGGGGGCTGGAACAGAGCGACTCCAGGGAGAGCAAAGCCATGGCACTCACGAGCAGGGGCACAGACACGTGTAAACCAAGCATGGGGTATGGCAAATGAGGAAGGTGGCCCAGGTGGAGGCAACAAGGCCATGAATCCGGGTTGTGGTGTGAAGAGACTGGCGGGGGTGGGATGCAGAGAACAGATAGGTGTCGGAGTGTGGGGAGGGGTCTCAGGTACGCTGGGGCTTGAGGTTGGGAGACTGGAGGATGGTGCGGTTCAGCGGAACAGGGGGCATTTGGAGGGGAGGAGGCAGTTGGGAGCAAGGGTGGGGGGCTCTCTCAAGTTTGACTCCGTGAGCTTTAACTGGAGGAGTAAACTTCTAGATCTCTGTCATCCAGTTATTTGACAGACATCAACGTGTTGGGAATGTAAGAAAGCAGGTGGACCCCGGGGAAAGCGCAGCGGTGTGGGAGCAGCGTGAGTTGGGGGGCCGGGAGGGGCCTGGCTGGCACACGGGGCTCCCACATGGGCGGCTGGGCTGAGCGGTGGCATCGCTGACTGGTGGCGTGAGTGAACCAGGGAGGCTCTTGCGCTCAGGCACCTGCAGACCTTGTTCTTCATCTTCCAGCCCGTGTTCCACGTCATGGGATTCTCAGTCACCGGGAGGGTCTTGAATGGACCCGAAGGAGAAGGTGTTCCGGAGGCAGTGGTCACTCTGAATAACCAGATCAAAGGTCAGCAGATGCGTTGGCCCCCGGGACTGTTTGCCAGGGCTGGTTTTTGGTCACAGAGAGAAACGGAAAGGAAACCATCTTAAAGACTGTGAAAACATGCCAGCTTTTTGTCTCAAGCATTCTCGTGGAGACGGAGCGGACATACGGTTGTTTTTGGCTCATCTTCTTTTGCATGTTCTTGTTTTATAGTCAAAACAAAAGCCGATGGCTCATTCCGCCTGGAGAACATCACGACTGGGACATACACCATCCACGCTCAGAAAGAGCACCTCTACTTTGAAACTGTCACCATCAAAATTGCGCCTAACACACCTCAGCTGGCTGACATCATTGCAACAGGGTAAGGTCATTGTGTTTGTTTTTGGAAGTACCAGCATTGACGTTCGCAGCCACGGGAGAACAGAATTACCTTTAATCTGACTGTGTGTTTCTGCCAAGGATCCACATCGGGTTTTAGATACCTGCGAGAAATCCAGGCTGGCATTCTTAGATTAGTGCTGGGCCGCCTGGGGGGCTCAGCCAGTTGAGCGTCTGACTCTTGATGTTGGCTCAGGTCATGATCCTGGGGTCATGGGATCGAGCCCTGCATGGGGTTTCGTGCTGAGCCTGGAGCCTGCTTGGGATTCTCTGTCTCTGTCCCGCTCCCCCACTCTCTGCTGTCTCTAAAATAAAATGAAAAAAAAAAAATCCAAAAAGGTTAGTGCTAAGTTTTATAAACTAAAGGTACTTCTATGTAGATACTTAAGGAAAATTGTTTTGCTTCGAAGTTAAAATGGGTCTAAGTTAGAAGATCTCTCATGTCTGACTCCACATCTCCAAGACCTTCCATGGCTTAACTCTTGAGGACTTTGGAAGATAGTACAGTTGCTTGGGAAAAGTTTGTCATAAGATGCTTCCGGTCGCTGTCAGAGTTCTTCCTCCTTTGCTGTACCTACCGTGAGCACGTGAGGGGACATCCGGTGGTTGAATTTGTGCAGTTCTATCCTGTAGTGATGCACCGTAGTACAGAGAACCCTGGAGTCAGACATCGGGTCCTTGTCTCCCCTGCGTGGAATGTCTAGCCTGGGCTGCCACCATCTGTGTCTGAGACAGCAGCAGTGCTCACTGAACCGTGGCTTGAACGGAGCGGGGCAGGGTCTCCCAGGGGAGAGGCAACGCGAGCAAAGTCTTGGTGTGTCTGGGCAGGACGAGGAGAGTGACGAGGCCGGAGGGGCAGATCTCAGAGGACGTCTTCACACTCCCACTGGAAGAACAGGGTTTTCTCTACCAGGGGTCTGGTGGCCAGTGATCGATTTTGAGCATGGAGGGTGACACGGGTTAGGTTTTCATGTTCACTGAGGCACTCCAGCGGCCATGGTGGAGGGTGGCTGTGAAGGGGACAAGACTGGGGCACAGGTGGCGTGAAAACAGACTTGCTGAGGCCTCACCTTACAGGGAAATCAGGGACAGGTTGGAAAAGTATTTAGGGGTTCACGGTTTGAGAAGCAGGATGGCTGTGGGCAGGGCAGAGGAACCCCTCAGGTGACAAGGGTTCAGTCGTGGCCTCTGGATCTGTAGGACCACTAGGTGGAGCTCTTCACTAGGTGCCCGGATAGATGGTAATTCGGGGAGACGGGGCCAGGCGGCCGCCAGCAACTTAGATATGTAAGAGCAGGTAACAGTAGACCAAAAATGGAACGCTGGCGTTTGAGGGGCGGCCTCGGGAAGATCCAGGCAACGGGGTTTAAGTATGCGGTGGTACCTGACGGTCAGGGAGGCCCCAGAGCTGAGCCCTGAAAGCACAGTGCATTGGCTTGGTCACTGAGGAGGCCACGGTGACATTTTCTGTAGACAGGTGGGGGTCAAAGAGGTTCTGTGGCAACTGGGAGACAAGGAAGTACATCGCCAGTGGAACCCGGTACCTCTGCCCCTATTGCGCTAGAGCTCAGAAAATCATTTTGGATTCACGCCCTTCCTCCTTTTCTTTCATAAACATTTTTGGGCAACTACTCGGGGTGAGACCCTGTGATAAAGGCTGGGTGTGTAACAGTGAACCAAACTAGCAAGACGGAGATGGGGCTTTCGTCTTCCTGGGGAGACAGGCTTGAGCTGAGTAACTTGTGGTAGTAAGTTCCAGTAGGTGTGCAGGGAAGGGGGCCGGGGCCCAGAGAGGACCCTCACTGGGTCACTGAGACCCAGGGGGACTAACAGTTAGCTAAGTGAGGCTTCCCAGACAGCAGGAATGGTGTGTTCCAAGGCCCAGAGGGGTGGGAGGGGAGCCTTCTGGAAGGTGGCCAGCGTGGCTGGAGGCAGCTGGCGATGTTAGAGAGCCTGTAGTAGGCTGTGGAGGTGGGCTCTTCTCCCCACCCGTGATGGGAAGCTGTTGAAGCGTTTTCGGCAAGGAAGCAGTATGGATCAGGGCATTTAGAATAGATGTTTTTTCTCCTGCTCTGGCCGCTCTGTGGAAGAGGGATGGCAGGGAACCCAGAGTATCCGTGGAGGGACTCGACAGGAAACGGTGACAGTTGTCTGGAGGGGATAGGGTGGTGGCAGGTCCAGGGTACCGGCAGGGGAGGACAGGAAGTAGATGCCTTTGACAGATAATGTGGGGAGGGGGTCGGCAGACTGGTGCTGTCAGGGTCCCAGATTTCTTTTTTGAGCAACTGTGTAGATGGAGGAGGTGCCATTCACGGAGATGGGGGATGATACTTGTATTTATTTTTTTCTTTAAAGTGGAGTATTTGGGTCGAAAGAGAGAAAAACGACATTTGTCGAGCATCTTTCGAAAAACTCATTTTCCTTTTGGGCCAAAATAACACATTTGCCCTTTAATTCATTCATGTATCTTATTTAAAAAACAATTCCCAATTTATTTGAGAAGGAAACGCCTTGGCTTCTGTCCAAGTGACTATGAGAATATAATTATCTTGTAATGCATCAAAATCATCAGTTTCTGAATAAACGTATTCACCTCTGATGAATTTGTTGACACAAATCAATTTTTGAGGGCTTCAGTGTAACACAACACTGTCCTATTTAGTTTTTTTTTTTTTTTAGTTTATTTTTTTTAAACTAAAGCCAATGTGCATTTGAGGTTTGGGGTAACTGGATAGTTATCTTTGAGACTATGAGCTAAAACAGGTGGGATGGGTAAAATATTTAAAACTTTGAGAGACAAAGAGGTTCAATTTAGAACAAAAAAGGTGACGTTACCCATGACACATATATAAATTAAGACATCGTGAAGGTCCTTAAGAACAACTCACCAATTCGGGCACCTGGGTGGCCCAGTAGGTAGGCGTCCACCTCTTTGGTTTCAGCTCAGGTCACGATCTCACAGTTCATGGGATCGAGCCCCCTTGTTGGGCTCCTTGCTGGCAGTGTGGAGCCTGCTCGGGATTCTATCTGTCCTCTCTCTGCCCCTCCCCCTGCTCGTGCTCTTGCTTGCATGCACGCTCTCTCTGTCACAATAAATAAACACTAATAAAAGGAAGAAAATAGCTCACCCATATCCCCTTCCTGTCCTTTTACTCTCAAAGTGCCCAGTTGGGGAGAGTGAGAACCAAAATGTGTGCCTTTAACTCTAGATCAGAGGCCTGCACACTTCCTGTGTAAAGGGCCAGAGAATAAATATGGTGGGCTTCACGGGCCGTACGGCCTCTGTGACGAAACCCACCATGGCCAATTCATGAATGACTGGTGTGGCTGTGTTCCAGTTAATCTTTATTTAGCACACTGAAATTGGAGGTTCATATGATTTTTGTGGGTCAAACTATTCTTTTGATTTTTCCGCCTCTCTTTTAACCCTTCAGAAGTATGGAAGTAAAAGTGTGAACACCCTTCTTAGCCCACCGTCCATCCAGAAACAGGCAGCTGACTGGATTTGGCACGTGGGCCCCTGCTCTAGATTGTGAGCTCATGTGGCAGGCTGGTCACTTCACTCTGCAGACACGACTGGCTTGTCACCGTTCTTAGACCGCACACACAGCTTCCCGCTGTGCTGTTTTCTGCCATTTTTTATTTGCAGCGGGTGGGCATTCCGACGTCGTGTGTACTCCGTAATTATCCAGCATCGAATCCAACTTACTCTCTTTCTGTCAAAAGTAGCAACTGACTTTTACTTAAAGTGATCCATTAAGATTAGAAAATACAACCTTTAGTCAGCCGAAGATACAACTGGAGCCTCCAGCCCTGTGCTTTATTACACTTTAACACATCAACTGACTGAGAAACGAAGACCGTCACTGTGCAGGATGATGGTCTTGGTTGGTCTTCGGCAGCAAAGGGCCGCGCCTTTCACGCGCTTCTCTGGGGACACTTCGCAGCACTTAACACGCTGCTCACTTAGAGCCTCCAGTGTGAGTCATTACCTGAATAGGGCCTTTCAGTTAGAAGTCGCTTTGGTGGCTCCTGGAGTTCTATTTTGGCTTTGTAATTTTTTTTAACTTAATTACCTTTTCTGTTCACATCTCCCCAGTTCCTTTTATCCTGAACTGTATGGAATGACAGGCGAGGAAGGCGTCTTTGATGACGCCGCCCCGTTTCGTGGCCCGGGCAATGCCACAGCGTCAGGCTCCTCACAGCTCTTGCGTGTAAGCCCAGCCCATGTCCTCAGTCCGAGGCTGTTCCGCCATCGATGATCCGCTTTACCGGAAACGTTTTTATCATCCGCGGATTTTCTGAAAATGGCCTCCTCGGTGGGGGATTGTCCCATCCTGGGCTCCCACTGTGCCTTTTCCCGTACACAGAGAGGGGTTCAGTCTTCCCGCCAAGGGTTGTTTTTTGAGACCGCAGTCATTTAGGCTGCTTTTCTGTCTCTTTCTCAAGGTTAAACTAGTCCTGGGGACCGGGGCAGGAAGAGGGATGCGCAGTTGGGGCTGGTAAGTGCCTCTCCTGTCACAACTGAATTCTCATGCCGGAATGGGTGGTCCCCTTGTTACAGGTTCAGTGTCTGTGGCCAGATTTCAATCACTCGCCTCCCTGACACTGTCAAGCAGATGAGCAAATACAAAGCTGTCCTGTCGTCTCAAGACAAGGACAAGTCTTTGGTCACCGTGGAGACGGATGCTCGTGGATCATTTTGTTTTAAAGCAAAGCCAGGGACCTACAAAGTCCAGGTATGATGAGTTTTGTTTTGTTTGAGATATTTGATGTTTTACTTAAGGTATTTAAGGTATTCAGTGATTTTTAGAAGGATTATCATTAGCCGGAATGGAGTTACAGAAGGAGTGTTTCTGTCCCCAGTTTCTTATTTGAAGTCTTTACGTTCCTGCATGTCACAGTAGAGCCCGATGGGCACCCGGTATGAAAATGATACTCAGGCGTCGTTTTTTCCAGTCCCGATGTTTGTCAGGAGTTACTTTCAGGCTGCCGATCACACCTGCACCTTCCTAGGCTTCTGGCTGCTATAGACTAGCCATAAGTCCCAAAGGAGATCAACATTAACCCTTTACTGATGGCAGGTCCACAGTGCATGGCTTCTGGCCCCCGAAGCCAACATGGAGCTTGTGTTTTTCCACCTCACCCTGAACACCATCTGATTTCTCCATCGAGGCAGGCACAGAAGCTGGGGACACCCTGGCCTGTGGCCTCACCGAGGGGGGTGAAGGCCTCAGCACAGGACGGTAGGCAAGAGGTGGACAGAGCCAGAGGTCAGCACACCGTGCCTTTCAGTGCCACCGCCCTGCTCATGGGGAAGGCTGATTCCCCGGGCAGCTCGGGCTCTTGTCTGTCCAGTCAGCTGCTGCTCTTCTGCCCTGAAGAAGGGCAGGTGAGGTGAGGGAGAGGGCTGGGAAGGGTCCCTCTGAGACTGTGCTCTCCCCCAGAGCAGATAGACTCCCCTCCCTGAGGAGATGGGGTGGGAGGAGAGTGGTTTCCCCTGCTTCCGCTGAACAGTGTGGTATGAGTACTTAGCCCCTTTGCCAGTCAGCCATCTCTTGTGAAGTTGGCCACATTGACAGGCCTTTGGAAGCCCTTTCGAAGCCTAAGGGACTTGCCAAGGAAGGGCAACTTGGGGAGGTAGACTTCACTAGGGATGAACTCTTCCCCAGTCCTTCTTCTTAGCTCAGGCGTCCAGAAGAAAAGGCCTCACTCTGCCAGGAGCTCATCCACATAGCATTGACAAGTTCATAGCTTATGTCATGAGTGACCTCCAGCCAGAAGGTTCTGGGCTTTAGTGCAATTTCCCACCCCACCGCCCCCCCCCTCCACCCCGGTACTGGTGACAGCTGTGTGCCTCTTTGGAGCCCACCAGATACACCTTTGTGCTTACCATGGCACGGCTGAAGGCTAGTTCTTTTGTATCTGATTAGAAATGTGTGTTCTTGGGGCGCCTGGGTGGCTCAGTCGGTTAAGCATCCGACTTCAGCTCAGGTCATGATCTTACAGTTTGTGAGTTCGAGCCCTATGTCGGGCTCTGTGCTGACAGCTCGTAGCCTGGAGCCTGCTTCAGATTCTGTGTCTCCTTCTCTCTCTGCCCCTCCCCAACTTGTGCTCTGTCTCTCTCTGTCTCTCAGAAAATAAATAAATGTAAAAAAAAAAAAAAAACAACATTAAAAAAAGAAAAGAAATGTGTGTTCTTTCCGTGGCCTGTTTGAGGAATTGTTGTGATTATAAAACTCGGCCTAGAAGTGGACCTTTGTCCTTCAAAGTACTTAGCCTTGGGCCCAGGTGAATGTTCTGGTGCCCTGCAGGCCGGGGGAGCCGCAGCCTTGATGCAGACACTGACGTTGTCCTGTGTGTTCCCACAGGTGATGGTCCCTGAGGTGGAGACCAGAGCGGGGCTGACCTTGAAACCCCAGACGTTTCCTCTTACTGTGACCAATAGGCCCGTGATGGACGTGGCCTTTGTACAGTTCTTGGCATCGGTTTCTGGGAAAGTCTCTTGTTTGGGTAAGATGTCATTTGAAAGCAAGAACAGAGAGCTTCAAAGGAGTAGGCAGTTAGAAGTGGGATTTTGGCGAACTGTTCCTTGTTGGAGAGTGTAAGAGGTGGATCCATATTGTGTTCGATTCTTTCTAAGTGCCACACGGCGTCACCAGAAACATTTCTCTTGGAGCATTTCTGCTTTGGCTCCTAAAAGAACACGGGGTTTCTTGCCCAGCTCTGTCACTTACCAGCTGTGAGACAGTAAGCACTTACATGACCAGCCTGTTTTTCTTCTGTAGCATGGAAACATTAACAGCTCTCAGAGGGTTTTAAATGTGGTCATGTCAGGCTGTGTGGCACAGATGTTAAGAATGTGGACTCTGAAACCAGGCTTGTGGGCTTGAACCCTCTCTGTGTGACCTGCAGCAAGTTACTTAGCCTCTCTGTGCTTTGAGTCTCTCCTCCGTTATACGGAGATAATAACCATACCTGCCTCGGAGGGTTGTTGTGAGGCTCAAATGAGCTAGCGCATGGAGAGCCTGTGCGAGTTTCTGGAACACAGTAAGAGTCATGCCAATCTTTGCTGTCACAGGTGATGTTATGATGATAAAGGGCCCAGTTCTGTACCATGCAGTAAAGTTCCTTGATCTTTGTTCCTTTCGAGAGAGGAAGAGAGAGAGAGAGAGAGAGAGAGACAGAATGTGAGCAGAGGAGGGGCAGAGAGAGGGAGACACACACACAGAATCTGAAGCAGGCTCCAGGCTCTGAGCTGTCAGTACAGAGCCCGACGTGGGGCTCGAACCCACGAACCACAAGATCACGACCTGAGCTGAAGTCGGACACTTAACCGCCTGAGCCACCCAGGCACCCCAGATCTTTCTTGCTGGTTTTCTGTCTTCTTCTGGTGTTCCATAAATATCGCTTCCCCTCTTTCACCTCGCGTCTGCTTTAGTAGGTGCCCTGTGACACTCTTCCCTCTCCTGGTCTTCTATGCCTTGCATGGGGGTACTCAGCAAGTGATGGGTCGCTTTCAACCTCGGTGGCTTCTTTATGTGGTACTAATGACCTGCAAGGGGGAGGGGGAAATGTCCTGGAATCAAGTAGAACCGTCCTGGCTTTGAAGGAGCCCTGCCGGCCTTGCCCTTCAGGAGGTAAATGGTGGCCAGCGGCACACAGAGGTGGAGGGTTCAAACCTGTGCTGGCGTTGGTGAGGGTAGCCAAGTGAAGCCTTCCTGTCTTTTCTCTGCAGACACCTGTGGTGACCTGCTGGTGACACTGCAGTCCCTGAGCCGCCAGGGCGAGAAGCGGAGCCTCCAGCTGTCCGGCAAGGTCAACTCAATGACTTTTACCTTTGACAATGTGCTTCCGGGAAAATATAAAAGTAAGAACCATAGGCACCAGCTTGTGGCCTTCACGTACTTCCTGTCTTTCTAAAATTTCTAAAACCCAGCTCTCAAATTGCATCCCAGCTATATACCTTGTTTAACTTTTCTTTGCCCCTTGACCTTGAACATGCATTGTTTAGCAATGGATGATTGTGTAAGAATTGATGTTCCTTCCATGCATAACTACCACCTTGTCAGGACAACCCACACACTTCTTCCGTTTTGGAAGGGGGCCCCCATTCATGCCGTTTTCAGTCTAAATGCCAGAACAGAGTGCATGAAATATTTCCAGTGATGTACTCTACTACTTAGCAGCTGTGTGACCATGGCAGGTTACTTGATCTCCCTGAGACTCTGTTTCCTCTGCTAAAATAGGAGTAATACAGCCTTTCTGTAGAGTGCCAAACAAAATGAAATATAGTTTGTTCAGTGCCTGGCCAACAGTGGTTCCCTTTTCCCTGCAGTTTGAAAACTTCCATTGCCTATATTTCTGCTTCTTCAAAGCTCAACTTGGAGCTGGTGGCAATGAATAACTTATAAAGTAATCTTTTTTTCTGGGAAATTGTTTTCTATTATATCAAGTTTTGGCAGACTATGGCAATGGGGGCCACTTGCCTATTTTTATAAAGTTTTATTCAAACACAGCCGCACCCATTTGCTTATGTATCATCTATAGCTGCTCATGTGCTATGAAGGCAGAGTTGAATATTTGACTGCCTGACCTGCAAAGTGGAAAATACTTTCTGGCCCTTGATAGAAAAAGTTTGTTGATCCCTAAATATTTTTACTTGTAAGTGTGGTCTTGAATTACTGTCAGTTTCTTTCTTGTTGACGTTAATGACCGTTGGTTTCATTTTCTCTTTAGTACTCAGTTCTGAGCACGACTAGCTGTGTGTGTGTGTGTGTGTGTGTGTGTGTGTGCGTGTGTGTGTGTGTGTGTGTGTGTCTGCACATACACATTTAAAAAAATTAAGTCATTACAGTTTTTGTTGAGGGAGGTGATCTGCTCTATGCCCACGTGTGTCTGTGTTGTGGCTTTTCCAGTGAGCATCATGCATGAAGATTGGTGCTGGAAGAACAAGAGTCTGGAGGTGGAGGTTCTGGAAGACGATGTGTCCACGATTGAGTTTAGGCAGACGGGCTATATGCTGAGATGTTCCCTTTCTCACGCAATCACTCTGGTATGAATGGCTTGTGGGGATTCTCTTATTTGGAGGGTCCTTTGGAAAGCAGGAAGGACCAGCATGCCAAGAATATTATAACCCTAGTTAAGTCAGATTTACTTTTCTGCCCCTCGATTCTCCCCTTTATTCGGGAAAGCCTAGTCAGGAAGCTTTGTTTAAAGTCCCTTAGCAGAAGGATGCCTTGATTTGGGAGATTTTCTTGTCCTAGACCCACATTAAATTCTAACTTTGATTAGTGATTTGGGAAAGCCATTGATGTCATGTAAAGTGTATTGATTTTGTAGCCCTCAGATCATAATGTCCACTTCTCAGTGTTGTAATGAAGTTTAAGTAAACCTCTTATGTATTTGGTTTCCTTGGTGTGCACTACTATTGTTATTATGATTATTTTAATATTTATTTATTTTTGAGAGAGAGAGAGAAAGGGGGGAGGGATAGAGAGAGAGGGAAACCCAGAATCCAAAGCAGGCTCCAGGCGCTGAGCTGTCAGCACAGAGCCCGAGGTGGGGCTCGAACTCACGGACCGCGAGGTCATGACCTGAGCCAAAGTCGGACGCTTAACCAACTGAGCCACCCAGGCGCCCCAGTACTGCCAGTGTTAATAATAAGTACAGCTGAGTTTCTCTAGTATGTTCCAGTGCAAAGGACAGAGCTGCTAACATCTTACTGCCTTGTTGAGGTAGCTCCCTGATAGGCAGTGTACCACCTGGGTTTCAGGAAGGAGAACATGTGTGTAGGACTGTCTGGGTCCATTCATGAATTTTATAGACCTTTCTGGCTTCAGACAGTGGCAGATGTCATTGTCAGGTTCCAGTGGAGAAACTGAGGCAAACGACAGTGAAGCGATTGCTTACTTTAGACGCGTGGAGGGATTGCCGCTGGTGTCTCCAGGTCCTGTGGACTATTCTAACTGCTACAAATGCTCAAGAAGCAGTGCTGTCCAGGAGATGGGTCAGCTGATGCCCAGTTGAGAGCAGGTGGTACACATTTAGGAAATTGTTCCTTCCCTTAAACTCTCCAGCAGCTTTCCCTTTCCCTTAGGATGAGAGCCACATTCCTTAACGATGGCCCTTCCCTAGCCCAGACCTCCTCCTTATCTCTCCGCCTTGCTCCCTGGGCATTGGCACACCAGCCTTCGCCGCTTCTGCACCAGGCTGGTTTCCTCCTCTGGGTCTTTGCACACGTGTTTTCCTCCGCCTGCAACTGCGTCTTCCCTGGAAATGCGCATGGTTGGTTTCCTCTCATCATTCAGGCTGTAGCCATAATGTTACCTGCTGAAGGAGAGGGCCTGCCCTGAGCCCAGCAAGCTGAAAAGCTCCTGCTGTGATCATGCTTTAGCCTGCTTTCCTGGTCATTTTCCCCACCTCTCCATTACTGTTAGCCACAGTCTAATTTCTTTATTGACCACAATGGATTTTCTGTCTTCCCGTATTAGAACGTAAGCCCCTTGAGAGCAGGAGCCGTGTCCGCCACCAGGACCCGGCCCTGGGTCTGTCACATAGCAGGTGCTCAATAAATATTAGTTGATTGAGTGAAAAAGAGCATGTTTTTGTGGGAAGTTTTTGAAGGTTTTTAATTTTCCTGTAGTGCCCAACTGCTCAAATGATTAATGGGTAAAACAGATGACTGGTTCAGAAACAGAAATATTATTAATCATCTTGGTGTCTCCGTCTCCCCTAGTAAGTCATTGTATTGGCTTTGGTCCCTTAGGAATTTTATCAGGATGGAAATGGACCTGAGAACGTGGGGATTTATAACCTCTCCAAAGGAGTCAACCGATTCTGCCTGTCCAAGCCTGGTGAGTCTGGAAGGATTGATGGGCTCTGAGTTAGAGAAATGGAAAGGCACCTGAGGATCATTGTGAAGGCCTTTTTTTTCCTACCGTGGTTCTTTGTGTATCAGGCTATTGATTTCGGTTGTGGTTAGTGTACCCCTGTGTTTCCGTCTCTTTCCTCTGGAGGGAGTGCTGTTTTTACCGAGAGAATTAGAGCTGGGAGCTAGAGAGTGTTCCTGGTCTCCTTGGGTTTGAGTTAGGTAGAGACCACTAGGTCATTGCCCCTTGAAAAATACTACACCATTGGTCAGTGATCTCTCCTTAAAAGTGATCTTTTTAAGATAAAATTTGGACCATCTCACACCTTGCTTAAAATCCATCGGTGCCTTCTCTCCCTTTTTACCAACTGTACTGAGGTACAATTTGCAGACCCTAAACCTCACCCGTTTACAATGTACGAGGATTTTTAGTAAACGTACCGACTTACGCGACCATACACATAATCTAGCGTAGAACATTTTCATCTTGGAAGAAGCATCCTTCATGCATGTTTACAGTTAATCTCTGCCCCCAGCTCCAGGCAGCCACTCATCTGTGTTGTCTCTGTGGATTGGCCTTTTTTTGGACATTACTTACAAGCGAGGTCCTGCCATACCGGTATTTGGGCTGGCTCCTTTCACTTAGCCTGGTTTCGAGTCCTCGTGTCTTGAAGTTCATGTCGGAGCAGGTATTAGTGGATTGTAGCTTTCCCTTACTGGATCCCATTGTGTGGATAGTTCACACTTTGTGTGTGCGTTCACCAGTGTGTGGCTGTCATGAACCATGTTGCTGTGAACATTTGTGTGCAAGTCTTTATGTGGACATCTGTTTTCCTCTCTTCTGGGTTAGAGGCCCAGGGGTGGAATTGCTGGACTATATGGTCAGTTGATGTTTCCTTGTCTAAGAAGCTGCCGGACTGTTTCCTGCCGGACTGTTTCCCGTGTGCCAGTTGGTACTCTAGCCAGCAGTGCACGGCGGTTCCTGTTTGCCCACATGTTCACACCATTCGTTACTTTCCTTTTTGATTTTAGCCATCCTGGTGGGTATAAAGTGGCGTCTCATTGTGGCTTTATTTTGCCTCTTCCTAGTGGGTAATTCAGTGACTTCTTTGGGTTCCCGAGGTGAAATACAAAGTCTTCTCCGCTGTCTACTCGTACTTAGCACAACACCTGGCTTATAGTAGGTGCTGGTGCTCTGTCAATATTTGTAGGATGAAAGAATAAAGCGAATGGAGAAACCTAAGCATTTTTTCCTGCTAGTTATTGCACAGGGGGGTCCTCAGTGTGATGAAAACAGCAGAGGCAGTTTGAACTAATTTCAGGTTTTTGTAGGAAGAATGTCCAAAAGGTTGGTTAATGATCATTTGGGGGAATAAATTGTTAGACTTTCCTCCTTCCTGAAACTGACAGTATTCCTCTGCCAAACTACTTACACCCCTAACCTGAGTGTTTCCCTATACAGGCTCGTGGCATTAAAGTGTTCTCTGCGATTGTTTCGTAAATTTTTGAGCTTTGCTCTGTGCCCTGTTTTAGGAATATTTCTAGGAGGGCGGTCAGGCTGTGGTTATCGTTTGGATCTTTAATAGAATCTGTTAAGTGGAAAATTCTCATTCTCATCTGCAGTGGAAACGTACTTCCTGTTCCTTCTGCACGGCCCTGTTGGCTCGGTTTGTGCAGATTAAACTACTGTGAGTTGTTCAATTATGGAAAATGAAATCCTGAGCTTGTGAGGGGCCATTAAATGGACCGGGTCGCTGGAAAGAAGCTGTCACAGGCAGCAGAAAAGGCATTTCTGATCCCATCATTGCCCATCTGCTGTGTGTTGTGTATTCAAGTGAGAGGCACTGCCTTTGGATTTCAGATGTTGGAAGCGCTCAGTGTCACAGACACTCTCCTCTGAAAATGACTTTTGCTTTCCCGGCTGCAGGCGTATACAAGGTGACCCCCCGCTCCTGCCACCGGTTTGAGCAAGCGTTCTACACCTATGACACGTAAGCTGGGTCTTCCCTGCCCCATGGTGTGTGTGAGCCTTCTCTGGGGTCAAGTGAGTGTGTGTCTTTTCTTGAGTTCTTTCTGGAAGACAAAAGGATTTTTTTTGGGTTTTTTTGGTATTTCTAATGGAAGAGGTAAAGTTAGGTATTAAAAAGAATTTCTACGTAAGGATTTCAAGACATTTGGATGAATTATTGAGGAGATGGAGATGAGCTGTCTTTCCCAAGAATTCTTTAAGCCCAGGATGGAAGGGTATGGTTTTCAAGTGCCTTAATTATCATCTTGGTTCAGTCTTCCAGCTCTCACCGATGGGAGTTGCTTGGACTCCAGTCTACCATTTTTAACTTTGCACAAATGCTTGAGAGTTTCACCAAGAATCGGAAGCGTAAAGTTTTGGATTGGAAAATTAGTTTATTCTTTAAACACTGATAGGTATTTCGGGAGGTCCCTCATCCCAAACTAGGAGCGATTTCGGTAGTATATTTCAGGGTCAGAACGGTTGTGCCCCTGGAGGGCGTTGCTTGTGACCCTTTGAGAAGAACTAGGTGATGTTGCTAGTGTTTTCTTTCCACTTTGGTTTATAGGTCTTCACCCAGTATCTTGACGTTGACAGCCATCCGCCACCATGTCCTTGGAACTATCACCACTGACAAAATGATGGATGTCACCGTGACAATCAAGTAAGACTTGTGCTCTGCGGTGGTCTGAGCGCGGGAGGGGGTGGATGAGGGCTGGGGACTTCTCTAACAGACACTCTGAAAATTATTTTTGATTTCTTATCTCTAGGTATGTATACGAATGGCCTTTCTGCTCCCACGACACACCCATAAATTCATGGCAGCCTTCATCCTTTCCTTTTATGACTCAAGAATTAACTGTGGATGAGGGAGAGTCTTCTGACAGCTCGTTTCAGTGCCTTAAATTTCTCTGTGACCTCTCCACGCTTCCCGTCTTTGCTAAAGGAAAAAAAAAATCTCTGGCTTGTTCATCGTATTTCACGTGTTTTAGCAAATTTGGAAAAATTGCCTATTTTCCTAGAGACCTTTCCTTGAAGGCTTGGAAAGTAGAGAGCACCTGAGAAGTGAAGGGTCATGAGGGAGAAAGTACGTGAAAGGCAGACCCTCCCTGAGAGTCAGGTTCATGGGAACGTCCTCTTTGAGAGGAATTTTTGCTGTGTGGTGAGGTGTTAGATGCCCGACACTGTAAGTTCCTCGAGAAATGAAAAGAGTTTTTGGCAACATGATCATCTTTGTGCCAGAAAATGGAAATCTGAGTAATTTTCCCCCTCCTTACCTTAAGCGACCTCAACTTTTTGTCCGTCTGTCAGTCCTCCGCCTTTTCAGCTCATCCACCCCTGCGCAAATGTTGAGAGTTCTTCAGTGCTCAGGCACAGCCACGGTCTCACGGGGGACACAGACAGTGGTCCAGGCGTCACGCGCAGGGCTGTGAGGTTGCACCTATGATGAGGGCTTTGAATTGGACCCCGTGGATGCTTGGGATGTGTGTGGGGGGGAGGTAGGCCCCGTAGGGCCAGCCCGAGTTAAGGGTCTCAGCATTGTCGCACAGACACTGTGATGTGTTTAAGTAGAGGGATGGTGTTTATGCTTCACAAAGATCCCCCTGGCTGCTGAGTGGACACACAGAAGAAGCCGCATGAGGCAGGGGGCGGAGGCCCTCTCAGGGGTGTAGGTGGGAGTCAGTGGAGGTTCGGCCAGATGCACGGTAGTGGGGCTGGAGAGCAGTGGATGCCTGGGGGGGCTGTCGAGGAGATGGAGTTGACAGCACGTGGCATCGCCGACCAGTGGGGTCAGGCGGGACGAGTGTCGGGGACGGCCCTCGGCTCCTGGCTGAGGGGAGTGGATTGAAGGGGTGTCCCATTCCCCAGGGCGGCCAGGGGTCTAGGCAAAGGACTTGGGCATGTTCCTGGTGGGCCCAGGGCGCTGCCTGGTGCTGGAAGAGTGCCTTTTACCCTCCTCCTGCTTGGAAAGTAGCAATTATTGGTCGGACCAGTAGCGACCGTGTATTACCTTATTTTCAGCCTTTATTGAATATATCTTTGAAACCTCGGAGGGGGGTTTTGTTTTGGTTGCTTGTGCTGGGGATTGTAGAAGATGCATGTTTCAGCTGGACAGGACCACCTGGATCCCTCATGGGGATCTTGTGCTCCCCGGCTCCCAAACCGGACTCCTGGTTGTCGCCCTCCACAGACCTACCCTTTGTCATCTTTCTTGATGGTTCTCAACTCTTCTGTCCCCTGCATCCGTACCCAGCCAGTCCACGTGCAGATCCTTGGCTTTGCAGTTGAAATATGCCCATCATCTTGTCCCTTCTCAGCACGCTGCCTCGGTACTCTGGTCCCATCCACTGTCTCTTGCCTGGATCCTTGCCACGGCCATCCTGCCTGGCTTTCCTGTATGGGCTCTTGCTTCCTGACTGTGTTCTCTGTGAAGAAGCCAGAGGCTTTTAAAGTAGGGACGTTGTCATTCCTCCGCTTACAACTCCAGTGGCTCTCCATCCCACCCAGAATGAAATCCAGGGTCTGACACCTGCTCCCCCTGGACCCTCTGACACATCTGACTCTTCCCTGGGTCCGCTGCCCAGGCTACCTCAGTCTCCTTGCTGTCCCCTGGGCATGGCAGGGGAGCTGCCCCCGAGGCTCCAAGGGCTTTTTACTTCGCATTTCCTTGCCCAACACACTCCCCACCCCGGGAGTCTGGTAAAGAACAGCGCCCCCACGCTGCCAGCACAGTCTCCTTCCACAGTGCTTTATTTTACTCCCTTGTATTCAGTCTGACATCATTTTCTCTTTATTGTCTGTCTCTCCCCCCTGGAATGTGGATTCCACATGGTTAGGGAATGTCATCTGTCCTGGTTACTGGTTCCCTGGACCTACTAGATACTGCTACTGTCACAAAGAAGTTCAGTTTTTATTTTTTGGAAAGCGATTCGTTGATGCAGAACAGGAGCAGAGTGTGCCGCTGGGGTGGCATCAGAAGGCGGTCAGGCTTTTACTGACGGGTGACTCCTTCTAGAAATGTCCGGTTCCCACCGACCGTGGGGGGGGGTAAGTGACCACATGCTCTAGGCTGCTCCTTCCTTTCTTCCAGATCTTCCATAGACAGTGAACCCGCCTTGGTCCTGGGCCCCCTGAAGTCCGTGCAGGAGCTGCGGAGGGAGCAACAGCTGGCCGAGATCGAGAGCCGCCGGCAGGAGAGGGAGAAGAACGGCAAGGACGACGCTGGGGAAGGAAGGACCAAACCCCCCGCGCAGGAGATGGTCGACGAGTTGCAAGGCCCCTTCTCCTATGACTTCTCTTACTGGGCACGGTGAGCTCTCTCTCTACGGCGTCCTCTCTTCCCATACCCTTCCTAACCGAGGGCAAAACCAACCAAATGGAAGTATTTTCATTGTTTTAGGTCTGGAGAGAAAATCACCGTCACACCCTCCTCTAAAGAGCTACTCTTCTATCCCCCGTCCATGGAAGCCACTGTCAGCGGAGGTAAGTGTCAACTCGGTGAGCCAGTGACACATCTCTGCAGTTCACCGTTTCTTTTACCTGCATTTAAAAATTTATTTTGTGTGGTTGTTACAGTGAAACCATCTTTGTAGGGCTCCTTATAATCCCCGTTGGCACTGGCACATAGCTGTTACCGTTTGGTGAGTGGCTGAGTGAATGGATCGTCTCAGTCCGTGAAAGTAACTGGTTATTTATTTATTTATTTATTTATTTAGTGTTTATTTTTGATAGAGAGAGAGACAGAGTGCAAACAGGGGAGGGGCAGAGAGAGAGGGAGACACAGAATCTGAAGCCGAATCCAGGCTCTGTGCTGACAGCACAGAGCCCGATGCGGGGCTCGAACTCACGAACCGTGAGATCATGACCTGAGCCAAAGTCGGACACTCAACCGACTGAGCACCCAGGTGTCCCGAAAGTTACTGTGGTTATTAGAAGTTGGGTGATCTTTCTGAGGAAGGATTACTTTTTTCCCTGATGTTTTTAGTTTGTTACTGAAAGGTAGGTGAAAAGCAAAACCATCCGGTGCTGAAATGAGAGCTTTAGGCATCATATGTGTGAACTGTTGATGGTGTGTGTATCTGTTGGTAGGAGCGAGAGAGGGTCTTTTTGGGACTGGACAATTTAAAGTGACTGCTGGTGGGGTATTTGTCTTTTGGCTTCCAACAGTTTTCTCTAGCGTCATGGGTTCAGTGGATCCTGGGCATTTATGCAGTTTGTGTTTGGCAGGAGAGCATATTGAATAGTGCGGCTTCCCAGCGGGCGTTTTGTTTGGGGTGGTCTTCCCCACCGGGTCCAGCTGCACACAGCCTCTCCTCCACCAGAAAGTCCTTGTGACAGTGGACAGAGGGGTAGTGAGAACCCAGCCTTGTTAGATTTGTGTGCTCACGCTCCTGGCCATTGAGCAAACTCTTTCAGGAATGGAGGGAGGTGTGGGCCACCCAATTACTGAGGCTTCTGATATATATAGTGAACAGCCTCCTTTGGAACTAGCTTCATATATCTCAGTTTCAAGCCCTTCTTTAACGGGAAGCCCCCTTCCAAAATGGCCCCATCCCACTGCAGCTAAGTCCCGTTCTTCTATTTGTTCCCTCTTTAGAAAGTTGCCCAGGGAAGCTGATTGAGATCCACGGGAAAGCAGGCTTATTTCTGGAAGGCCAGATACACCCGGAGTTGGAGGGAGTCGAGATCGTCATCAGTGAAAAGGGGGCGAGCTCACCCCTGATCACAGTCTTCACTGATGACAAAGGTGCCTATAGGTAAGCCCGTGACAAAGCACATGCTTGGGAGCAGGTGTCCGTGGGGCCGGCGAGGCCTCCTGCAGGCGTGAAGTGCAGCCATCTCCAGCGGGCTCTTGCTTTCTTTTGTTTAGCGTCGGGCCCCTGCACAGTGACCTGGAGTACACGGTATCCTCGCAGAAGGAAGGCTACGTTTTGACCGCGGTCGAGGGAACCATAGGAGACTTTAAGGCTTATGCTTTGGCCGGCGTAAGCTTTGAGGTAACCCTTACGTTTTCGAAAAGTGGTTTTATTGAGTTATAATTGGCGTATGATAAACTGCACTTAAAGCATATAATTTGCTAGTTTCAACATACACAGGTGCACCCGGGAGTATAGTGACAGTCAGGCACGCTGCTCAGTGTGCTCGTACCCCTTGGTACCCCCTCTCTCCCCATCTCCCTGCTCATCTGGTCTGCTTTCTGTCACTGCGGATTAGTTTGCATTTTCTAGCGTTTGACACAAATGGAACCATATAGGATGTACTCCTTTGGGGAGGCCTTCTTTCACTCAGCATAATTTGGAGACCTGTTGACTTTAGCTTGTTTGCCTACCTTTTGGGAAGTGCTTAAAACTCTCATCCTTAACTGTGTCCTGTGGAAAAGGACAGAATGTTCCTGTAGCAGTATTTGATGTCCCTCTCTTCTTAACCATCCTTCCTGGGAAGAAGTGTGTGGTGCCCGGAGTGAGTATGGAGGTCCTTGAGTGTGAATATTTTCAACATAGAGGAAGTCTCAAGGAAAAGAAGGACAGATTACATCACATACAGATTTCAAATTCTGTAGCACAGGATGCATTTTTTTTTGATAATTTTTTTTTAATGTTTGTTTATTTTTGAGAGAGAGACAGAGTGTTAGTGGAGGAGGGGAGGAGAGAGAGGGAGACACAGAATCTGAAGCAGGCTCCAGGCTCTGAGCCTAAGGCGGGGCTCGAACTCAGGAATGGTGAGATCATGACCTGAGTTGAAGTCAGATGCTTAACCAACTGAGCCACCCAGGCGCCCCGACGCAGGATTCATTTCTAAAGCAAATTAAAAGACATTCAAACCAGGAAGGAATCTTTATATCATGAGAAATACCCAAGATGATAAGGAACTCTTAAAATTGATAAGAAAAAGACAATTTGATAGAAATAAGAACCACAAAGTATATGAAAAGGCAGTTTACAGAAGCAATACCGGTGGCTGATAAACTAGAAGAAATGCCCAACTTCAGAAGTGACTGAAGGAATTACCATGGAAACACTGGGATGTAGCTTAGATTTGCAGTGATTCAGACAGTATCCATTTTTTTGCGTGTATTTTCCCATGCATAGATAATTCATGGAACTGTAACTGGTTATGGCCGCTTTGGTGTGCAATGTGGGGGTGTCTATCTGAATTCAAAGTGCACAACATCCAACAGTTCTACTCCCAGGAACAGAGGCAAACAAGTGCACAAGGAACACATGTTCCAGGAAGTCTCGATCGTCTCCTTTCCTATCACAGAAGTAGGTGGCTGGTCTTCATGCAGAGCTCGGCCGCCCCCTGCTTTAGGATGATGTGCATTAAGACACAGTGCGGTA
Organism: Felis catus; assembly: GCF_018350175.1. Taxonomy (NCBI): domain Eukaryota; kingdom Metazoa; phylum Chordata; class Mammalia; order Carnivora; family Felidae; genus Felis; species Felis catus. The sequence continues at coordinate 28,109,691 of NC_058383.1, read as the reverse complement.
GATATGTGGCCCGGCAGGGGAGGGAGGCCGGGATCTGTACTTGAGAGAAGCAGCAGGTGCAGAGCTTGGGCCACCTGCCCACCCTCCCTGCTGTAAACTTGCCAGTCGGTCAGCGCCAGCTGTAATGTTTGCACGTTTATGTGGGCGTAGAAGCCGTTCTGGAAGGCGACGTACCAAACTATTAACATTAGTTACCCCTGGGGACGAAGAGTAGACCTTCTGTCTACCGATGGATAACAATAAGAGAAAAACAACCCAGAAGAATTGCCTCTTGACTTTTGAAATGTTACCTCCAGTGGCTAACGGAGTTGCCCTTGCTCTGCTGTTCTTTCTTGCCCCCAGATAAAGGCGGAAGATGACCAGCCCCTCCCCGGGGTCCTCTTGTCCCTCAGTGGTGGTGTTTTTCGATCCAACCTCTTGACTCAGGACAATGGCATTCTGACGTTCTCAAACCTGGTAAAGTATCCCGTAATGTGCCACCTGCCCATGTTCCCACACGGGAGCAGGGACATGGCTTGCGTGACTTAGGTATCGCTTGACAACCTGAGAACAGAAGAGCAGCGTCGAGTGCTGCACGTTTCTTAGGGGACCAAATATAACTAGGGTATTGCTCTTACTAGAACTTAATGCTGCCAATTCTTGTTCCCTTCCGCACACACTTGTTTTCTGGCCACCGGCTTGTCACTAAGACAGCGTAATTAATTACCGTGGCCTCAGCGGCTCCTCTCCTAGGCATCCCTTTGTTTGACCACAACATCGCGTTGTTTACAATGCCGAGTCTTATTTGGTGGCTCGCTTGTGTTTGTTCTGCAAACCGTGTTCCCCATGATGGGAGGATGGCAGCGTTTCATTCCGGATGTAACCTGAGGCCCTGAGTGGTGGGGACTCAGCAAGTACACGTTAGCTGGCCATTCTGTGAGGCCTGGGTGCAAAGGGACTGCTCCAGGGACGTCGCACACAGGCAGCGAGGCGTATCTGAAAGGTCATGTGCTGTGCACTGATGCACACCCAGCCACGAATCTTCCCTCCGCTGCTTATGTACTGTGTCATCTCAGGGGAGTTACTTGACCTCTCTGAGCCTCAGTTTCTTCATTCATAAAATTCAAATTGATTTCTGCCTCGCTGAATTAAAGGCACGTGATGCTGGCTGCTATTAGAGTTGTAATTGCTTCATGTAACCATTTCCTCGAGAGGCAGAGTCACCATTTTTGTCTGCATAGGAAGCCCTGGGGCTCTGGTGGCCGAATTCTGGTCCCTGCTGGCTTTAGTCGCCCCGTGTGAAGCCATATGTAGATGGGGCAGCAGAGGCTCAGTCCGTGGGTGTCTCTCCACAGAGCCCTGGCCAGTATTACTTCAAACCCATGATGAAGGAGTTCCGGTTTGAGCCGTCCTCACAAATGATCGAGGTGCAGGAGGGGCAGAACTTAAAGATCTCCGTCACCGGGTACCGAACGGCCTACAGGTACGCAGCCTGCCTGTCCCTGTCCCCCAGGCCCGGGATCTGGAGCCCCACTCAGGCCTCCGTGACCCAGAGCCTCCACCCAGCCTGCATTTGGGTTTCACTTGGGAGGCAGAGGTGATAAGAGACCAGGCCCAGAGAGTTTTGACGGCTGCCTGTTTTCTTCAGATCCCTCCAAATCAGCGATTCTGTCACGAAGTTCCTATTCTGAAGTTGGCCTGAGAGTGCCCATTTAGTTGCTTAAAAATTTTATTTGTACAAGAGCTTGACACTCAAATTAAATTTTTAAAACAAGGAAATGAACTCACTGGAGTAAGGCTGCAGAATGTTGGCGAGAGTGTAAAACGTTCGGTTCCCCTTCCTTGTTTCAGCACATCAGGTTTTGCGGTGTGTCAGAGCGCTTCCAGAGATGGTTTACACAGATACTCGTACACGCGTACGACACGCCATACATTAGCTCTGTTAGCCGTATGTAGCCGGAAAGGTATTCATACACACACCGTACGTATTTGTAAACAGTCGCAAGAGCGCTTGAGATGAAGATTGGCTGATCAGAAGTTTAGGAAAATGGGCCATTTTCAAACGAGTGTGGAGAATGAGAAACTGTTTTCGTTGCATTTCATGGGATGCTTCGTTATTTGAAACAAAACTTAATGAAAGCAAGGTAAAGCGGAATAAAACAAGGCTTGGCCTCCATTAATTGTAATTTCCTGGAGCGTCCGTTAAAACGTACCAGGAGAGAAACTGATGGCAGCGTGCAGGCAGGCTCGGGCCTTCGGGCAGGAAGGCCGGATTGGAAGTGACAAGGCCAGAACCGAATCCCCTTGGCTCATCGAGGTGCACTTCCCCACCGGACTGCTTTGCACTGTGAATTGTCAGTAAAGGCAGGACGCTTTACCTCAAATCCTTTGTGTGCTTCAGAAAACCCCGGGCATATCATGCTCTGTCTCTCACCATTCTAGTTGCTATGGTACGGTTTCTTCTTTAAACGGAGAACCAGAACAGGGTGTGGCCGTGGAAGCCGTGGGACAGAACGACTGCAGTATTTACGGAGAAGACACCGTGACAGATGAGGAGGGCAAGTTCAGACTTCGTGGATTGCTGGTGAGACTGGACATCTTTTATTAGTGGGTGTCTGCACACTGTGTTGTTGACAGCTGCCTTGTGGTGCCTGCCCCCAAGACGGCTAGGAACAGGCTGGGCAGGGGGGTTGGGGCTGCGGGGTTAGGGCTCTGGAAGCGTCCTTCCGTATCTTAACTGGCACAGCTTACCTTTCACGGAGCTGACACATTGGGTTGGGGTTTTGTGGCAAATTAAAGTTGGGAAACAGTGGGTTGGGAGCAGCTGTTGCCTGCATCGAGTGGTTACGGCTTAAGCAGGGGCTCTCACGCCAAATGCCTGTGGGGCCAGAAGAGACCTGTGAATGGCTGAAGGGTGCTGGGTGCACACGCGGGGCTGGTGAACTCGAGAGGGGGCAGCTGCCACTGAACCCCAGCTCTCTGTAGCCATGTGGGAAGACAGACTCGGGGCTGCCAGATCCTTTGCATTGTTAAAAGGGAAGTCACAAGTTTAGATTTCCGTGTGAAAGCTCCTGATTTCTAGGTGTTAACAACTAATTAAAAAAAAAAAAACCACAAACCCACAACTTCTTTGTGTGTCCATACAACTCATTTGTCCTTCTCACTCCTCAATTGCAGCATTCAGTTTAGGGTTTATGGTGCTTTGTCTTCAGTTTTTATGTGTGCATTCATTCATTTGCTCATTTAGCAGACCTTACCTGTGTACCGTGTGGTCACTGGCAGGGTTGGACAGCACCTGCTGGACTGGGCCACTTGGATCTGTGGTGGGGCCCCTGGGCTCTCAGATGCACGGACTGGGTATTCATAGTTCACGTAGAGACAGGCGCACATAGCTCCACAGAAGGGTAATGTTTGTCCAAATCACATGAGCTCGCATGTGAAGCAGCTTGCCAGTTGATTTAGAGACGTTGGGGCAGGACACCTAGGTGGCTCAGTCGGTTAAGCATCTGACTTCGGCTCAGGTCGTGATCTCCCGGTTTGTGAGTTTGAGCCCCACATTGAGCTCTGTGCTGATGGCTCAGAGCCTAGAGCCTGCTTCCGATTCTGTGTCTCCCTCTCTCTCTCCTCCCCACTCATGCTCTGTCTCAAAAATAAATAAATGTTAAAAATAAACCATTTGATATGTTGGGGCAAAGCTATTCTTTCCCCAAAACAAAAATACTCCCGTCCATTGTCCAGGACTCCCCAGTGTCAGATGTTGGGGTACCTGGGAGGCAGGTTGCAAGGTTTCCTGGTGAGCTGGAGGCGTTCAAGCCGAAGGAGGAGGACGGACTCGGGGGTGTCTTCCCTGGTTGTGCTGAGGACTGGAATACGTATGTTCCGATGGTCCAGCTGGATGCACACCGACTGGGGGGGCTCCCCACACCGCACTCTGCCCACTGCTCCTTCTCTCCCGCGTGTCCTCACCAGCGGCATCAAGGTGACAGTTACCTTGCCATCCTTAGGAGTCCACACAGGCCTTCCTGAGATGCTCCTTCCTAGCTGTCCTCCGCTGTGTGGGAAGGCCCTGCCCCCGAGGAACATGCTGCCACTGGGACCTGCTCTCTGCTGTCCTCCAGGCCTGCTTCCCACAGAGAATACACAGGCCAGCAGGGGTGTTCCATAGCTGTATGCTGCTGCAGCCAGGGCCCAGGGAGAGGGGACATGTCGTGGGAGCCAGGTCCTTGGTCTTATGCGTTCGGTGCAAGCCCCGCCTTTGTAGTTTTGTCCTTTTTTAAAGGCTGTGCAGACGCCCTTCTGCTCCCATCTGCCTGGGTTTGAGGCCTGCCTCTGTCATTTCTTAGCTGTTTACGTTCAGGCAAGGTTTTTTCCTTTCTGTATCTGTCTTGTCATCTTTGTGAGGATGAGTGTGACATAGGACAGGTGTAAGTGTAAGTAAGTTGATACGTGTAGCACACGCAGTGGTCCTGGCACGGAGACTCAGCTAGTAGTTAATGAGCAACAGCAAGCAAGACTTTCCTCGAGGCGGTCCTCACCGTCACTGCCGGCTGGGGTTTCGGTGTGCAGCTTTGTGAGGCAGCAGTGTGAGATGGGGTCTGCGTGGGGGCCTGTGCAGGTCGGGCCTAGGGGAGCCTCCCTTCCCCGGGGCGGACTCCGTGTTCTCGGCTTACCTCCCTCTCATGGTTGCAGGAACGCGAATTCTCCCTCCCCTTCTGGGTTCCCCAGTGTCCTGCTGGCCCAGACGTGCTCTCAACTCGCCATCTTCACACGTTTTATTTAATTAAATCGAACATAGTTTCTTTCTCCAGCACAATAGATTTCTGTTGTAATTGATGCTCTGAGACACCCTCCCCCTCCTAATAGGTGTGAATTTATTAGCGCTCTCAGTGGGTTTTAGAGTCGCCCTGGTGGTAGCCCTCGCCTTCCACATGCCAGGCCGCAGGTGCTGGAGGGACAGCCTTCGACGTTGCTCAGCGAGGGTTTGGGATTGAGTGTGCCCGTCTCCCAGAGGACACCGGGCTAGAGAGCCCTTGCTGAAGATTTCCTAGGGATTTTGACCCTAGTCAGGGTCCGGTCTTTCATTTCACCTTTCCCGGCACGTTGTCAGGACATCTGGGGCGAGACACCCCTGCCAGAGGCTGAAGGTGAATCCCCGAGTTGGTCGGCCTGGGTCCTGAGGGAGGAGGGAGCCGGGTGGGACGGAGCCGCTGCCCCGATGAGCTCCCGGTGGCCCAGGTGCGTGAGCAAGTGGGCAGGACTGTGCCTTTGTCTTCCCAAGTGATTACTCACGTCCCTTGCCCTCTGGGGCACACGTGGCCATTTGGAACTGAACCCCATGCTGCCAGTCCTCACTGAGCTGTAAAGTCAATGAATGTGTTGACGATTATGGCCATCACAGAGGTGTTCTCACTTTTTAAAAAAACAATAGCTTTTCGTCTTTGTAAAGGTGCCATGTGGTCATTATAAAGTAGTTCAGGCAGCATATCCAAACAGGCAATCTTGAAAGGGCAAAAAAACACACCCTACAGCTATCAAAGCACACATTATTTTAGGAGACCAGAACCATATTATCCACGCTGGTTTAAAAATAAACAGTTGTATCTTAGGGTTGTCCCCCATTAGCTGCACATAGACACCTCTGACCTCGGCCTGATGCTTTAGATCCTAGCATGTCATTAGGTCACTTGTGCTATTGATCAGAAATCGGTTGCTCTAAAAGTTTTCTTAGAGTAATGATTTATTTGGTAAATATGTACACCTATAAATTTGAGCAATAGAATAAAAAGTTTTAGGAAGAACAAATTTTTTTTAAGTTTATTACTTATTTTGAGAGACAGAGAGAGAGCGAGCTCATGTGAGCAGGAGAGGGGCACAGAGAGAGGGAGAGAGAATCCCAAGCAGGCTCTGCATATCAGCACAGAGCCTGTCACGGGGCTCGAAGCCACGAATCATGAGATCACGACCTCAGCTGAAGTCAAGAGTCAGATGCTTAACTGACTGAGGCACTCAGGTGCCCCAGAACAAGTTTTTTTTTTTAAAGAAAAATTTCAAATCTCAGTTTCCAGAAATTGTGTGCATTGTAAGCATTTGGGAGTTGTCGTTGCAGATACCACACCCTGCGTGTATGTGGGGGGTGGACAGCCCTATAAGCACAGTTTTGTCAAAATAAGCATATTTTGCTTACGATTTTGGAATAGGAAGCCAAATCTAATTTTCCTTGGGGACTGAAGGAATTGCAGACCTTGAGATAAATGTTCCTTCATCAGGGTGCTTTTAAAAGGGACTCTTAAGCAGGTTAACAGGCCGCAGACCGGGACCGGCGACGGGGTGGAAATGGCATCGCGGTCGCGTTGAGGGCCTGTGGTCAGAGCAGGCGCAGGTCAGGTTCCAGGCGACGAGCCCCTTTCGAGAGGCATGACCCCTGCGTTTGCTTGCAGCCGGGATGTGTGTACCACGTGCAGCTCAAGGCAGAAGGCAACGAGCACATCGAGCGGGCCCTCCCCCACCACCGGGAGATCGCGGTAAGGCACCGCGCTCCGCGGCAGAAACCCTGCAGTGCTTCTCTGGCTGCCTGCCTTTCATCTCTTGCCGGGGGGAGCTCTGGGCCCTAATTAAGGGTCCTCTTTGAATAGTGTCATCTTCACAAGCAGCATCTCCTGCGGGCTTTTAATGAGCAGCATGGCTGTCGTGAATCCAGAGAAATTTGAGCTGTTGTCTCTTCAGTCTCCCTGCAAGCTCTGATCATTATCCTCCAAGTTGAGGAGCTCAGTGTCTAAGTGGCATTTCAGATCAAGGGAGGATAATAAAGACAACACGGGCTTAATTGGTGGTGGGGCCGTCGGACCTCCTTATATCCAGATGACCTTGCTTTTTCCATGTGGTGGGTGGAGTCTCTTGATATTCCTGATCACGACTTCGCTAATTGATCCCTAAAGAGGCAGCCCTCCCTGCAGCTCGTGGGAAGCAGCCTGAGAATCATTTGAAGTGAAGCTTTTTCCCTGTGGAATAACTCTCGCTTGCTAGACTGGAGGGCTTGGGTGTGATGGGGGGCTGCCTCTTGGTGGCTTGATTAGGGGGTGTTAGGCACGAAGATTATGGGGGTCAGGAGAGTGGCGGGCCATGTAGGACCATTTGGCTGGGAAGTGGATTTTCTTTATGCATGTCTTTATGGCATCAGGCTGTGATGGCTGCATCTTTAAATTGCGTGTTTCTCTGCCATGGTGGCTAACTAAGGCCAGGATCACGGGTGGTCATGGGGACCATGGCCCGGCAGATACGAAAAAGTCACAAACAGGAGGGCACCCACCCACCCACCGGACAGCCGTTGCTCAGCCCCTGATGATTGCTACCAGGCAAGAACATCTTTCTCTATTTCCAAGAGAGGCCAGAAAACCTGGCTCTTTTTGTGTATGAAATTTCTCTCTTAAAACGTTGGAGAAGATAATTGAAATTTAGGGGAAAAAAATGCTGTGCTCGTCAAACAAGTTGTGTCTGTGGGCCAGCCGTAGCCTACCTCCTCACTGTCGGTTTGTGCCCTTGGACTTGGTGAACTTGGCCCCCTTACTGAAGAAGTGAAATTTGCTCTGAAATAGCTCCTGGGACGTCACCCAGCAAGTTCACCTCCCAGCTTCCTCACTGCCAACGCTCCCGGTCTCTTTCCAGGTCGGCAATAACGACATCGATGATGTAAACATCATAGTTTTCCGGCAGATTAATCAATTCGACCTGAGTGGAAACGTGATCACTTCCTCTGAGTATCTCCCTACATTATGGGTAAGGCCAGCTTCTTACTGTTATGGTCTTTTTGGCTCTGAGAAGCATAGGAGGGGTCGTACTCTCAGATAACTTTGTTTAGCTATTCATAGAAATATAGCTTTGGAAGCTTTGTGGTACACACCTAACGAATGCTTAGTATGACCTAGAGTTGAAAGTGGAGACATGATTTTAGGGCACAGTGCCTTGTAACTTGTAGAATTCTGTCCAGCGTGAAGGTGTGGGCAGGGGACTAGGAGTCGGACAGTCTGAGCTGTGTCCTGCTTGCCCTGCTGCCACGGGCAGTCACTTCATGCCCCTGGACCGCTGGTTTCTCCTCTGTGAAACCCTCTTAAGGTGTCTTCAGGTTCTAACAAAATCTCCATGTCTACAGTTAATGAAATGTTTATATAAGGCCCTACGATCCCTTGAAAAATGTCAGTGAATTGCCACAAGGGTGTATTTTTCAGAGGCGCTTATAATTTTACGTACAGTGATGTGTTTGACTTGGGAGAGAATATGCGCTTAGGTTTTAACTCCCCTCTCAACTCACCCTTCCTTCCAGGGTGGCAAGCATGTTGCTCGTGGGGGCCAGGCAGGGCAACGCCAGGGTGAAGAGGGCTGGGCAGGGTGCACCCACCGCTCCTCGGCTCTGTGGGATGGTTGTCGTGTCGGAGCTCTGGCCCAGGGTTGGCATCACTTCCCAGTGTTCCAGAGAAGATGGAACTTAGAGTTATTTGAAATCACTTGGTTTGTAAAAACAGGCAATGAATTGAGTTTTGCTTAGAACACTGTGTAGGGCAAAAGGACACATATGTGGTCTTGGATGTGACCCGTAGGCCTCCAGTCTGTGGCTTACTTTAGGAAAACTCCTCGTGACTTGTGTGTTCTATAGAAAAGTGTCGCCGTGGGCCCTGGAGAGGGGCGGCCATGGCGTTCTTCTGTGGCGGGTGCAGGCTCGAGCCCCACAGCCTTCTGCGTCAGGCGGGACCGTACCTCCTCACGTCCCGTTGCTTGTGGTAGAGAAAATAAGAACAGGCCAGAGAGAAAGGAAGGCTAGAAACAAACGACTGAACTGCTTCCGGAAGCAGCCCGGAAAACCAAATGCAAAATGGGAATGTGTCGTGCACTTAAGGAATACTTGTGGGGTTGAGGGTATAGCCGATGGAGAGGCAGTGCTATGTGGGCCAGACCCTCAGTGACATGGGCTGAATCCCAGGCACCACCACGAATAAGTTGTGCGCCTTTAGGTGATGCAGGCTCTGGGCCTCCCTAGAGGTAATAATGATGCCTGTTCAGAGCCAGGATTGGTGACAATGTGTGTAAAGTGCCTGTCACTTGCCCAGCATATTATAGCTATATCAGAGGCTATTCCTTTTTACGTGGCCCTCATACTAACTGTTACCATTTTGTACATTAACGTAAAGTCGCTGGAATCAATTTTAAAATCTTCCATTTCTATGCAGGTCAGGGAACTGGAGGCTCAGGTGATTGCGGAACACATTATGTATTCCTGTTGGGGGTGTCTGGTTTCTCTTTCAAATATCCGTGTTTCCAAAGATCCTTTTCCCCTGCAACAGATGAGCTATCCCGAGGATGAAACGCAGTGTTGGAAATGAAATGTTGATTGTGTTTTAATTTCGAAAGCACATCCTGCTTTGTTTCTCCTCTCCAGGTAAAGCTTTACAAAAGTGAAAATCTCGACAGCCCAATGCACACGGTCTCCCTGGGCCAGTCTCTCTTCTTCCACTTCCCACCCCTGCTCCGGGACGGCCAGGTAACTGATGCCCGTGGCTCCCAAACAGTCCTTGCGTCTCCCTCCAAATCTCCCTTTGCGGAGACAGTGGATGTGCTCTCTGAATCAGAGGGGGGTGGGCTCTGTAGCATTTACTTCTGCTTAATTTGCTGTTTTCCTGTTTACAAAAATAATACACATTCACGGCAGGAGTTGTTTTGGGGGGAAAACAAAATCAGATACAGTCCCATCATCTAGAAATAATCCTGGTCAGTGTGCTGACAGGTATCCTTTGGTCTTTTTTCAATGTGTGTGTGTGTGTGTGTGTGTGTGTGTGTGTGTGTGTGTGTGTGTGTGTAAATACACACACGTGTATTTAGTTTAATACATACACATGTGTATTTAGTTTAATAAGGCTAGGACTGTTTGGTACATTGTTTTATAATCCGTGCTTTTCAGTGAAGAATACATCAGAAATCTTTTCCCCATCATTACATTTTTTATAACATGGTTTCTCATGGTTGCACAGCCGTCCATAATGTGGGAAATAATGATAGTTTATTTAACTCAGGCCTTAATGGTGGACGTCGTTTACTGATTCTAGACTGTTTATTATCAGTTGTCTTCAGACAGAGCAGGCTGTTGTGGTTGAGGTGCTGGGAGGAAACTTGGCAAAGAATTCGGTTCTTTCCTGGTGGGCTTGGCGTGCACCTGTCAGTAGTGAGCCTACATACGACGTTTCCTCTCCTGGCTTCTTACCACCTGCCGCGGGGATGATAAACTGTGGCCTTTTTTGTCATGAAACAGCTGTAAGATAATGAAATAAGTTGCGATGGAAGCTTGGAGTTGCTCCCCGTTTCTTGAGATGCCCTTTGAAATAGCCACTGTATGCGGTTTTTTTAATTTGTTTTTAAAGATTGAGCTTTTTTTAAAGTTTCATTTATTTATTTTGAGAGACAGAGTGGGGGAGGTGCAGAGAGGGAGGGAGAGAGACAATCCCAATCAGGCTCCGCACTGTCAGCACAGAGCCGACACAGGGCTTGAACTCACAAACCCTGAGATCATGACCTGAGCGGAAGCCAAGAGTTGGACACTCAGCTGGCTGAGCCACCAGGCGCCCCAGCAGTCACTGTAAGCATCACGTCAGTGTGGAAGCGTAATGGGCTTTGGGGTCCGATTCCCCCTGGGCTCGCGGCCTGCTGTGAGATGGGAGCAGTAAACCCGACCTTGTCCGTGGTTGAGAGCACAGCCGGTATTTGCCCAAGGCAGTGCTCATGGTGCCTACCACGTTGGGGCTCCGCACCCAACGGTGGAGTGGGCTCTGACCGTCGCCCGCACCGTTCCCGAGATGCTGTGTTCTTAGAACTTGCCAGCTGGTGAGCCGCTTAATTATCATGCCTTAAAAGTCTACCTCATTTTGGATTGAAAGCAGTCTTTCCCAGTTCGATCATGTCTGTCCCTCATCCAGATTGGCTCGTTATAACTTTCTGTGTTTCATAAAGTCAGATTCTCAAAGGAGCACAATTATGTCGTGGTTGAATATGCTTATAAAATATTGCCTCCAGCTCTGAAAGCTTTATCAGAAGACACAGTCCCCGAGATGCCGGGACACACGGCTGTCAACGAGGGAAGAGCCCACTGAGGTTCCTCCTCTGAAGTTAGCAACCTTGGTTTGGATGTGTAAACTTGGGGATTTCTTTCAAAACATAAAGTCCTTTGTAAAAAGTAACTTCTTATTTGTACGCAGAATTACGTTGTGCTGCTGGACTCCACACTCCCCAGATCCCAGTATGACTACGTCTTGCCTCAGGTGTCTTTCACTGCAGTGGGCTACCATAAGCACATCACCTTGGTCTTCAATCCCACGGTAAGGAAAGGGCGGTGGGTGGTTGAAAACAACCTCCAGGGGTGGTGAGGGAGGACGGCCGCTTGAGGGACCCTCACCTTGATGCCCGATTGCATTCTGGATTTTGCACTCTGAATTTCCCTAGATGCTTTTCTCCTTTTTCGAGTGCTGATGCCTTCGGTTCCCTTTGAGGAGGAAGTTGTCAACGAGGGCAGGGGATTTGTTTAGGTCAGTGGCTCGGGTGTGATTTTTAGGAACAAGGCTCATCACTGTGTCGCGATTGGGGGTGTTGTGGTCCTCCATCTGGAGCCACGTGACACCTGCCCTACCCAAACTTCTAGAACCGGCTGCCAGTTTACAGGAAGTTGAGAGGACACAAGAACATGTAAAGGATGCTGCAAGGATGTAGTCAACAAAATGTAGGTTATGGGAAAGTGCAGGACAATAAGCTGGAAACTGATTGATTTGACAGATTGCAAGTGAGGAAGAAAAAGAAACCCCACAGGTGGGTGGGATACTTGTAGGTTAAAAGCAACTTGCTCATTTTGTGAGCCATTTGCAATGTGTAGAGCCCAATGGGTCCTGTGTCGAACAGACTGAAAAACAAAACAGAACAACACACACACGTATTTTTAACATTCGTGAGACCAGTGCTTCCCAAAGCTGGCATGCGGTAGAATCACCTGGGGATTAAATGCCCACAGCAGCAACAAAAATGGGCTCCAGGGCCCAGCCTCAGACCTACTGAGTGTGAACTTGGTTTAGGTAGTAAGAGTGGAGCCCAGGGATCTACAGTAAAACAAAAACCTGGCCCCGTAGCTACTGCGTTGACCGTTGTGGTAGGCCTCATCAGCGTGAAGAGTTTTTCTTGATAAAGATAACTGTGTGCACAGCAATAGATTTAGTGACTTCTTGTTCCTTTTTAATGGCTATGTAATACTCTTCTGTGTGGCTCTACCGTGGTGTGTTCAGTTAGCCCCTGCTTGATGAATGTTTGGGTTATTCCTAGTTTTCTGCCATTACAAACGACCCTTTAGTGATTGGCCTTGTGCATGCATGTTTTTGGGTGTTTGTCAGTCTGTCTTTGAAATAGACTTCAAGAAGTAGAGTTGCTGGATCACAGGGTCGATGCTCCTGGAATTTTGCTGGATGGTGCCACTTCCTGTCCATAGGGCTGTACTATTTGCATTCCCACCAGCTACGTATGCGAGCACCCCTGTTCCCCCGCAGAGTGTGTTGTCAAATTAAAGATTTTTTGCAGTATAATGGATGACGGGTGGTATCTCCATGTCTCTGTCCTCTGCATTTCTCATCCTTCCACGGGGTTCAGAACCCAGGTATGTCCCTTTCTGGGAACTGTTGACTTCTGGACCTATCTGTCTGGATTGTTGGTGTTTTTTATGTTTCAGAAGCCCTTTGTGTAAGAGGGATGTTAAACCTTTGTAATATACGTTGTCCATATTTTTTCCTAATTTATCATTTCTTTTTTCATTTTGATTATGCAAACATTTATTTTATATGTTAAAATGTGTCATTCTTTTTCTCCTTGCTCCTGAATTTTGAGTCCTAGTCTGGAAAAGCTCCCCCCTCCCAGTTTTAAAGGAATTTATTTTTCCTTCAGTACCTGTATGGTTACATTTTATACATGGCCATCTCTAGCCATTTAGGGTTTTTCCTGGTGTAGGGTAGAAAGAATAGTTCCACATTTATCTTTCCTACATGCAAGCAAGTGACCATTTTGTGCTTTTCAAACAGCATCCTAGAGGCGAGGTAGGTAGGGATTCTTTTCCGTCATCTAGAGATGAGACCCAAGAGGATTCTGAGTGGTCTAAGTCCCCAGCTTGTGCGCAGCAGACGTGGGACTTGAACACAGCTCTTCTGCTGGTTTCTGAGCATCTCTGATGAGGGGCTCGTGCTCAGTGACTTGGCAAATACAAATTTTATGTGAAGTGGAGAGTTTTTCTGATGACTCCATGAGGAAGCACTTACCTCATTTCCCATGTTTGGGACCAATTGGAAGGGCCACTGACATGAGCACGTAGGGAACCTTCTGTCTCTGTAGAGGCACGTTGCCATCCCAGTGAGAGGCAGAGGGCCTCTGTGAAGGGCACTGGTGGCAGCCATCTGGGACATCCCCCCCGCCCCAGAGACTCATCTGGATCCAGGGAGATGCTTTGGCAGCTGGTGGCGGGAACATGATGCTGGGTGGCAGCCGGGCAGCCACCGTGCCTCACGGCTGTGGCCAAGAATGTGCCTGTCGCTTCTGAGAACACACCCCTGCCAGAGGTTACCTGGGAGACCAGGGCCCCAGTGACCAGGGAAGGGAGTGCCTGCTCCTGAAGGGTTCTCACTGCTAGTCCTCACATCACACCTTTCCGGGAAGGTGCCATCCCTCGCATTTTACAGACACTCAGAGTAAGTAACTTACCTCCAGTTGATCAGCAGAGCTGGGACTCAGAGGAGGTGGCGGGTCTCACATCACGTGGCTTCTAGTGCATTACAGCCTTCTGGACGGGCGGCTCAATGTTGTACGTTCGCGAGGGCCTTGGTATGTGCTCCACTCCATTCTTTTGTTCAACATGCAAACCGAGAGCCACATCATTGATTTTTTTACTGAGTGTTTCGTGCACTGCTGGCACTTGAGGTAGCTGATTTCGCTGAATTTCACATTCCCCTGCAGCAGGTGCTTTTGGTATCAGCACCACTTAATAGCGAATGGCCCGAGGCTTCACGTGATTGCCCAAGGTCATGTGGCCAGACCTGAGCCTTGAGCTCAAAGCTCATTGCCTTCATCACTCTGCAGTTTCGCCATTAAATATTTACTTCCACGGAGAGCAAATTGGGGTCTAAGACATATCGGATAATCCAGGAGTGGGCCATTGGAGGTAGAAATGTGTTCCCACCCTGATTCTTTCTTTCTTTTTTTTTATATGAAATTTATTGTCAAGTTGGTTTCCATAGAACACCCAGTATTCATCCCGATGATTCTTTCATTTTTGAACGACCGTCCCATTCTGCCTCAACCATCTCGGGGCAAAATGACCCCGCAGTCGTTGTCCAGCCTGGATGCTCCTCAGATGTTTCGGTCTCAGGACCCTATTACCCTGTTAAAAGTTGTCGAGAATCCAGAAGAGACTTAGTTTACATGGATGTAATGTATTTTTATTTATCATATTCTGTTATCTCTCAGAGTGATGACATCATCACATGTAACTTCCAGAACAGTCCACTGTTCACTTGTGAAAGAATGAAGGCAAAAAGGCATATAATATCTTAGTGTTGTTATGAAAATAGTTTTGACCTTGGAAATCTGAAAGGAAGTTCCCTAGACATTACTTTGAGAACCAGTGCTCTGGCTCCTTAACTTGTTCTGTCATTATCTGAAAGTTTCCATTATTTGTTTCTTTTGCGCGGATAGAGTGAGCTAAGGTACAGGTTCATTGGCTAGTATAGAGACCCAAAATTTCAGGGGCTTTTAGTCAGATGGAAGTTTCGGTCTTATGTCAGCATCCAGGATGGAGCAGTACAGGAATGGTACGGCAGCCCCAAGGTATCAGGGGCCCAGCCTCCCCTCTCTTGGGGCTCTGCCGTCCCTTAGCACATCACCTTTTTGACAGATGGCACTCCTGGCCGGCAGCAGGGGAGGGCACAGCACCGCTTTTTTAGCGAACAGCCTGGATGTGTTACCGAACACTTCCATCCATGTGGTCTTGGCCAGAATTTAATTCCATGGCTATCTTAGCTGCAGGGGAGGCTGGGAAGTGTGTATATTCTGATCGGCCCGGATGAAAGTTGGAAGAAAGGGCAAATGGCCACTAGGAGACAAGTGGCAGCCTGCCTCCTCCCATCACTAGAGATACTCTCTGCGACCAGTGCATCTGTCACTGTGCGCCTGAGCCTAGCACGGTGGGTTCTCCGCACCCCCTTGTAGGGAAGAGCCCCTGTGTGTAGCCGGGACTCAGTGCCCAGGGGGCCCTTTACGTCTCAGCCACAGGGATGGCCTGCGCCCCACAGCTCGGTTTCCTCAGTCTCGTGGAAGCTCAGAGGGTGAGACCTACCTTGTGATTGGCATCTGTCTGGCCCAGAGTGTCAAAGAGCAAGCAGGGGAGTTTGGGGAGCAGGGGATTCACCTGAAAGTATACCCAAGTCGCTGCACTTCCTGGCCGTGGAGAGCAAGAGTTGGGTCATGTGGATGCCCGGGGTCCTGGCTGGGCGGGCCAAGGCTGTGGGATGGTGAGCGGCCGGGAAGCAGAGAGCCTGTAAAGCAGTAATGGTGGTCTTGGTGTCCGCAGAGGAAACTGCCTGAGCAAGACATCGCGCAGGGGTCCTACATCGCCCTGCCTCTGACCCTGCTTGTCCTGTTGGCCGGCTACAACCACGATAAGGTAGGAAATGCAGAGGCCCTGCGAGAAAGTGCAGGGTTCCATCCAGTGTTACACACCTTCCCGCACACGGCGAGGTGTCCAGTGTTCCAGAATATAGGACACTGCAGGGTTGGAAGCGAGTGCGAAGGCCCCAAATCCAGTCCCCAGTCCTCTTTTCTTTCCTTTGCTTTTTTTTTAAACTTTTTAATTTATTATTATTTTTTAATGTTTATGTTTTTACTTAAACTCTAGTTAGTTAACATGTAGTGTAATATTAGTTTCAGGTGTGGAATTTAACGATTCAGAGCTTACATACAACACCCAGTGCTCATCACAAGTGCCCTCCTTAATTCCCGTCATCCATTTAACCCATTACCCCATCACCTCTAACAGTCTCTTATGGTTTCTCCTCCCTCTCTCTCTTTTTTCTTTCCCATATGTTCATATGTTTTGTTTCTTAAGTTCCACATATGTGTGAAATCATACGATACTTGTCTTTGTCTGACTGACTTCTATTGCTTAGCACAATATACTCTAGTTTCATCTATGTTGTTGCGAATGACAAGATCACATTCTTCGTGATGGCCGGGTAATATTCCACAGTGTGTGTGTGTGTGTGTGTGTATCACATTTTCTTTATCCATGCATCAGTTGATGGACATTTGGGCTCTTTCCATAATTTGCCTATTGTTGATAGTGCTGCTATAAATATTGGGGTATGTGTTTGAATCAGTATTGAATCAATATTTTTGTGTCCTTTGGATAAATACCTAGTAGTGCAGTTGCTGGGTCGTACAGTAGTTCTATTTTTAATGTTTTAAGGAACCTCCATACTGTTTTCCAGAGTGGCTGCACCCGCTTGTGTTCCCACCAACAATGCAAAAGGATTCCTCTTTCTCCGCATCCTCGCCAACATCTATTGTTTCCTGAATTGTTAATGTTAGCCATTCTGACAGGTGTGAGGTGGTATCTCAACATGGTTTTGATTTGTATTTTCCTGATGATGAGGGATGTTGAGCATCTTTTCGTGTGTCTGTAGCCATCTGGATGTCTTCCTTGTGAAAAAATGTCTATTCGTGTCTTCTGTCCATTTCTTAACTGGATCATTTATTTTTTGGGTATTGAGTTTGATAAGTTCTTTCTAGATTTTGGACATTAACCGTTTATCAGATAATGTCATTTGCAAATATATTTTCCATTCCAAAGGTTGCTCTTTAGTTTTATTGTTTCCTTTACTGTTCAGAAGGTTTTTATCTTGATGAAACCCTAGTAGTTCATTTTTGCTTTTTGTTCCCCTTGACTCAGGAGACATGTCTAGTTGGTACAGCTGATGTCAAAGAGGTTACTCCTGTGTTCATCTCTAGGATTTTGATGATTTCCTGTCTCAAAATCACATCTTTCATCCATTTTGAACTTATTTTTGTATATGGTGTAAGAAAGTGGTCCAGGTTCAGGTGCCTGGGCGGCTCAGTCGGTTGAGCATCTGGCTTCGGCTCAGGTCATGATCTCACAGTTCGTGAGTTCAGGCCTTGCGTTCAAGTCTGTGCTGACAGCTCAGAGCCTGGAGCCTGCTTCGGATTCTGTGTCTCCCTCTCTCTGCCTCTCCCTACTTGCACTCTGTGTCACTCTCTCTCTCAAAAATAAACAGACATTAAAAAAAAACTTTAGAAAATGGTCCAGTTTTCCCAATACCACTTGCTGAAGAGACTGTCTTTTTCCCATTGGATATTCTTTCCTGCTTCGTCGGAGATTAGTTGGCCACACAGTTGTAGGTCCGTGTCTGGGTTTTCTGTTCTGTTCCATCGATCTCTGTGGCTGTGTTTGTGCCAGTGCCATACTGTCATGATCACTACAGCTTTATAATAATAACTTGAAGTCTGGGATTGTGATGCCTCCAGCTTTGCTTTTCTTTTTCAAGATTGCTTTGGCTAATCAGGGTCTCTTGTGGTCCCACACAAATTTTAGGATTGTTTCTTCTAGCTCTGTGAAAAATCCTGGTGGTATTTTGATGGGGATTGCATTAAATGTGTAGATTGCTTTGGGTAGTATGGACATTTTAACAATGTTTGTTCTTCCAGTCCAGGAGCATGGAGTGTTTTCCCATTTCTTTGTGTCTTCTTCAATTTCTTTCATAAGCTTTCTATAGTGTTCAGCGTACAGATCTTTTACCTCTTTGATTAGGTTTATTCCTAGGTATCTTACGGTTTAGGGTGCAATTTCAAATGGGATCAATTCCTTGATTTCTCTTTCTGCCACTTCATTATTGGTGTAGAGAAACGTGACAGATTTCTCTATGTTGATTTTGTGTCCTGCGACTTTGCTGAATTCGTGTTATCAGTGCTAGCAGTTTTTTGGTGGCATCTTTTGGGCTTTCCACGTAAAGGATTGTGTAGTCTGCGAATAGTGAAAGTTTGACTTCTTGCCGATTTGGATGCCTTTTATTTCTTTTTTTGTCTGATGGCTGAAGCTAGGACTTCCAGTACTGTGTGAAATAGCAATGGTGAGAGCGAACATCACTGTCGTGTTTCTGGCCTTACAGCGAAAAGCTCTCAGGTTTTCCCCATTGAGGAGGATATTAGTTGTGGGTCGTTCATATCTGGCCTTGATGATATAGGGGTATGTTCCCTGTGTTCCTACTTTGTTGAGGGCTTTTATCAAGAATAGATACTGTACTTTGTCAAATCTCAGGCCTCCTTTGAAGGCCATAAACCTCTTGTAACATCTCCCCTAATCCTTTGTCCCCGTGTGTCTGCCAACCCTCTCCAGTGCCAAGGCCTCTCTCTGCCTCGTCTTGAACCAAGAGTCACCCGTTAGCCCACAGTGAGTGGTGAGCTGCCCGAAGAAGGAGGTGTGTTGACACATGAGGCTCCCTTGTCCCTCTGGGCAAGAGTATTCTCCTGGCATCCCTCTCTCTCACTTTCTCTCTCTCTCTCGTTCTAGCTCATTCCCTTGCTGTTGCAGTTGACAAGTCGACTACAGGGTGTGCGAGCTCTTGGCCAGACAGCCTCTGACAATAGCGGCCCAGAAGATGCAAAGAGACAAGCCAAGAAACAGAAGACAAGGCGGACGTGAGGAGGAGGAGGGGCAGGTGAATCTCACGCGGGACAGGCCGCGGCCTAGGGGCTGCCACCACCCGCCGTTGGCATCAAGCATGCATTCGACCAAGTTCAGCACGTGCTGTCGGCCCCATGCTCCCGCCGGTGCAGCTGCCCGGGCCTGCCCTCCCTCGCCCAGCCCTTGGTGCAATGCAATGAATGGACCCTCCTGTCACTCTGCTGAGCACACTTTATTTTCTGAGTTGAAGATAATTTATTATTAGTATTTTTGTCGAAGAAGTATTTAAGCTGTGCTGGTGGTGTGAGAATGTGATTCTTCATCTTCAGCGCTCGTTTGTGAGAATTGCAGTAAACGTGGGTTTTTGGTCCGCCAGCGAGGAACCTGCCAGAATGCGCCTTGTCCCTTGACTTCCCCCGCACCTGAGATCCCTGCTGGAAACCGCACAGCCTGTGTCTACTACTAGGAGGTTGGGTAGGAGGTAATGATCAATAAAATTGCCCATTCGTTCGTGTTGTAGCTCATCTCAGATGTGTCTCTTCGGTGACTTGAGCATAAAGCTGGGGTCATAAACCGAGATGCCTCGAGGGGCACGTCGGCCCTGAGTGAGGAGCCGGGGCAAGAGAGTCCTCAGCCAGGGTGAGGTTTGGCCTCAGCGCTAGGACAACAGGGGACGGAGGAGGGGCGGCAAGATCAAGAGTGCCCACCCCCTCTGAAGGAGCCAGAGTTTCTCGGCTCCTGCTCTCCTATGCTCTGCAGGAGCGCACCTTCATGGATGTAGAGAAGCCAGATGGACAAGTTACGGGTGAGACCGAAGTTTTAAAAGTGAGTGACAGATCCCATTTATTAAGAAACCACACAGGGGCACCTGGGCGGCTCAGTCGGTCGAGGGTCCCACTGGTAGTTTCTGCTCAGGTCACGATCTCATGGTTCTCGGATTGAGCCCCATGTCGAGCTCTGCGCTGACAGCGTGGAGCCTGCTTGGGATTCCCTCTCTCTGTCTCTCTCTGTCTCTGTCTCTGCCCTGGCGTTGCTCATGCAGGCGCTGGCTCGCTCTCAAATAAATAAAACTTAAAAAAAAAAAAAATTAGTGTTTAAAGAAAATAAAGAAGCCACACCAACCAATCAGAATGCCTATGTGGGATGGGTGAGGCTTGAAGGCTGCTCATTTGCATCCGGGGGCTGCAGCAATCCCCAGCATTTTACAGCATTCGTTCAGTTCTTCTCGGAAGTGGTCGATGTGATGAAGTTCCACTGACGGAGGGACACATCCATCCGGCCAGCATTTACTGAGAACCGCACTTGACAGGCACTGGGGATATGAAGATGGGCGTTGGGGGGGCAACACTGAGGTCGGGCCACATCTGCTTCGTTCCTCGCATCCCCAGCGCCTGCCATGTTGCGAGTATTCTGTGAGGAGTGAGCCAGTGCGCGTGCTGACGCGTGGATAGGTGAGTGCCCAGTGCCTGCCTTCATGGAATGCTCCCATCGCTGAGTGCAAGACCAGCCGGTGAGTGGTCAAGGGCAGTGTGGCGAGCCCAGGGCCTCCCGGTTTAGGAAGCGCAAGTGGCCGTGGGGGCACAGATCACCCCCTGAGGGTTTGAGGGGGGCTTCCCGGAGGTGATGTTAAGTGTGATTGAAGATCTAGAATGGAGAGAGGAGAAAGAGGGCAGAAGGTCTTGTTGGGTGTGATTTGCCAATGCAGGAGGTCAGCCCGAGGGTCCCCCCCTGGTCCTGGTGGCCCCCCCAAGAGTCGCTGTGTTGCTACCAGGTGGCTCTTGACTGCCGTTTCATGGGCTGGCTTTTTTTTTTTTTTTTTTAAACCATGAAAGGAAGTAAACTCTTGGAGATCTGGGACAGATGAGATACATAACCCAACTCTTGGAGTGTACGCTAACTCTTATTCCAAGTGGACACCCAGAAACGTCCCTTTTAAATGTTAATGGGGCTTTTTATTGACATGGTGTAAAGGTTAAGAGCTTGTGAAAGATCCTCCTAGATGTCAATACATTCCTTCCAGTTCTAGCCGCTGCCGTTAAGTGGCGGTCTTCCCCTGCCTCTGGCCACGGGTCACCTGGGTTGCCCAGGGCACTTCTGAAGGGCTCTGCCCCTGTGGGCGGGTGGGGGGTGAGGCGGGGGGAGAAGCGCGTGCATTTCTCAGTCCATTTGAAAGTTGGGCTTATTCCGTTGTCTCTAATTTTCTCATTTTCTGGCAACCTCAGGACAGAATGCCTCTGATTCCCCCTGGGAGGTGGACGGGTTAATGATGTTTGAGCATTTTGAATGGGGCCAAAGTTACATGAGAAGTTTTCTTTGTTTTTTTCTTAACGCTGAGAAAAATTTTAAATGTCTAAAATAGTGGGCTCTAACCTCCATTGTTTGCACATTTTTGCTTATTTAAGTGGCCATGAAATTTTCACTGAGGACACCCCAAAGACCTGTGATTCTAAGGTACTGGCTTCACCTTTCACTTGAGTCTTCTGGCTTGTCTTGTTTTCAATTTTATCAACCGACCAGCAAGGATTGGCGGACGAGGGGGGATGGGAAGGGCTGCAGGTGCACCCAGAGAAGGAGGGATTGGTGGCCACAAGAGAAGGGCAGAGGGAAGAGACAGCCCGGAGCTTAACTCGTCACGGTCTCCCCGGAGGAGAATGATTGCCATCCTTCAGTGAGAGCACCAGCGGGAAAGACCAGCCCTCCTTTGGTGGTCACCGTGTGCCAGGCACCGTGCTGTGCCCTTGCATTCACGATGCCCTGGATCCGTATGGCCTCGTGAAGCACACGTTTCAGTCCCATTTGACAGAGGGTAACACCGAGACTTAAGGATCTCACAGCTGCTAACAGGCAGAGCTGGGATTTGAACCCAAGTCCAAGAGTTCTTGCCCCCACTACACAAAAGGAGACCGTGCAATTATATGCCAGGTTGACCAGGGGGCTAGATCAGGGGATTAGAGAATGAATGCTGCGGGCAGGAGATGCGGATGTAGCTGTGATAAAGTTAGTAAAGATCCAGCCACATGCAACACTGTGCAGTGGAGGGTTGGGTCATGAAGGGACGTGGAGGACAGAGGACATTTTCATTGTTTCCTGAGTGTTGTTTCTGGGACCAGAGAACTCTGTGCCTAGACACTTAAATCCAATTCCTTTTTTTTTTTTTTTTAATTAAACACACTTTTTAAATGTTTATTTTGAGAGAAGGAGAGAGAATGAACGGAGGGGAAGCAGAGAGAGAGAGGGAGAGAGAGGGTCCCAAGCAGGCTCCACGCTGTCCGTGAACAGCCCAATGCGGGGCTTGAACTCACAAACTGAGATCGTGACCTGAGCTGAAATCAAGAGTTAGATGCTTAACCAACTGAACTACCCAGGCACCCAATTCCAATTCCTTAATAGGCAGGATTTCCTTTTCCTTAAAATTTGGAACATCCTGAAGGGGAGAGTTGGTCAGGATTAGGGGGGACAAAGTGGTTACATTCTTTTCAGCCTGAGTGTTCATTAGGAGTTAAGAACATCTTTTTCACCTGCATTTCCAGCCTCTGGCCTGTGGTTGGTGCTTGGGATAGGTACCAGCCTCAAGAGGGGCCCTAGTGATCCACGTTGTCCTATGTGGTCCCCTGTCACCTTGAATTGGGGCTGGCGTGGCGTGGCCAATGGAGTAGGGGAGGAGTGAGGGGTGATGTGTGACTTCTCAGGCTAGGCCAGGAAAGGTATTGTGCCTCCTTCTTTGGCTCAGGGTGCAGCTAGCTTGCCTGCCCTGCTTGAGGGTGCTCCTGCAGCCCTGTGGCGAGGAGCTGAGCCCTGTGGCCAGTAGCCCATCCAGTCTCACAGCCACGTGCGTGAGGCACCTTGGACGTGACCCTCCAGCCCTAGATAAGGCTTTGGATGATGCAGCCCCAGCCGACATCTGACTGCTGCCCCTTCAGAGGCCCCAGATTGAATACTGCCCAGCCAAGCTCTTCCCAAATCCTGCCCCACAGAGTCTGTGAAGACCATACATAATCATGTATTTGGCCTCTAAGTTTTGGGGTAATGTGTTATGCAGTGCTTGTGTACTGGTCCACGCTTTTTTGGTGTCATGTAATAGAAACCCAGCTCCAATTAGCTTAAGCAAAATGGTCCATTTCACTCTGATCATGTAATTTAGAGATCCAGGCTTTATGTACGGCTGGATCCAGGGTCTGTCTTAGTCTCCTGCCTCTGCTTCCTGTTACGTGTTGACCTTGTTGTTTCCTCCACCAAGACGCTGTGGGCAGCTCTCCATGACTGGCTCTGAGAGACCACTTTATACAAACCGACAGATGTTTAAAGCAGGCCCAAGTGTGCTTGCTCAGTCACTGCTCTCCCCAAGTGGAGTGTGGGAAACTGGTCTTTGACTTTTGTCAGTCTGTTGTGCTCCTATGGAAGACAGTCACCTGGCAGTGTTAGGCCTTAACATCCCGATTTGTAGGCCTGACAGAAAGAGAACTTCATCTTGAGGCAACACGTGTCAGTCCTGGGAAAGGGGCAAAGTGCAGAATGGCTGGGGCCCCACCAGACCCGAGCCACACCTACATCACGCCATTGGTAGCTGCCATGATGAGGGATTCTCCGTTTCCTAAAGAAGCAGGTGGTGGCGAGCTGTCAGTTCCACTTTCCTTAAAACTTGATGACAAGGCCTGGTTGAAGTCACCTGCCATTTTGGGCTTTATCTTTTCATTAGCAATGTGACCAAGACCTTATGGACCTTATGACATGTCTAGAGAAGGAAGAAACTAATCCGTCTGTGAGCCTACTATTTGCTAGGGCCAGGAGTCGCCTTTCCAGCCCTGGAACTTGGTGGAACAGGAAAAGGTAGGATGTGCCCTTTTCCTCCCCACCCTTCTCAGTGGGAGAAGGTGTTTATGCTTCATGATACAATGGTGGGATCATGGTTGTATCATGAATATATGTTTTTAATGTTTATTTTTCAGAGAGAGAGACAACACGAGCTGGGGAGGGGCAGAGAGAGAGAGTGAGACACAGAATCTGAAGAGGCTCCAGGCTCTGAACTGTCAGCACAGAGCCCGATGCAGGGCTCAAACTCATTAACTGTGAGGTCATGACCTGAGCCGAAGTCAGATGCTCAACAGACTGAGCCACCCAGGTGCCCCTAAAAATGCTTCTTTGTACACCTGCAAGAATGCCTTACCTCAGTGATGACTGATACTCAGTTACAGCAGCAAAGAACTGTTCACATAAGAAGATGAGGTCTAAGATTTGTATTGGTTGAGGGACAGGGGTCAGCAAACCATGGCCCTTGGGCCAAATCTGGTCTGTCATCTGTGTTTGGAAATAAAGTGTAATGGGAACACAGCCATCCCTGTTCATTTACAGATTACCCATGGCTTTTTTTTTTTTCCCCCCACAGTGGCAGAGGTAAATAGCTGTGGCAAAGACTTTATGGCCTACAAAGCCTACAAACTTTACATATGGCTCTTTCTAGGAAAGGTTTGCTGACCTCTAGTCTGGTGGGTGCTTTGTAAAGTCTGATCTTCAGGGGGAGTCATCAATTGGTTCAGCATGTATGAACTGAGCATCTAGCCTGTGCCTGGCACCGCTCTGTGTCCGGGGGATATAGTGGTGAGAAAGAGCAACCAGGCCTCAACTCTCCTGGCGGGTAGTGCTGACAGAGGGGAGGGACAACGTACAAGTAAATGAAAATTTCTTGGATAACGGTAAGTGTTATTAAAAAGAGGAGAATAGGTGGTATGGTGGAAGGTGACTGTCAGGGAGGGCCACTCTGTCGAGGTGACATTTAAGCTGAGTCCTGAAGAAGAGAAGGGGCCAGTTATGCCAAGATCTGCACGAAGAGCTGCCCAGGTGGAAGGGTCAGAAACTGCCAAGGCTCTGAGGAGGAAATGAGCTTCATGAGTTCGAGGAACAGCAACGAGGCCATGCCCTGGGAGAGTTTAACCTTCAGAGACTGGCAGGAGGAAGGACCTGACCAAGAAACCAAGAGGCGTGGCCAGTGAGGTGGGAGAAATCCACCCACTCACTGATGAATTAATGAATGCTCATTAGTAATAATATTGGTCATGACCAATGCAAATGACTCATGTGGAGACCGTGTCACCAATTCATACTTGTCTTCTGCTTAGGATGAACCATATGAGACTACCATTTTCATGGGCCAGAATGGTTGAAGAGCCAACTCACCATACACGTATACTGAAGTTAAACAAGTAGATGGATGGTACATGGTGGGAGCTAGGTTTCTCACTGTTGGAGTAGAAGGTGACTGATCCACTACAAAGAGAGCTAGAATGATCCATGTGGGAGTGCCTCAAAGTTGGAGACACAGTGTGAACTCAAATTTACCTTAATATATATAGGTGGTCACATATAGAAATAATTATACACGTGTGCATATACACAGGTTAGTTGCTTGCCTTTTCAGCTGAGGGGGGCTAGAAGGAACAACACCCCAGTAGTAACCAACACCTAGTGCCCGGATCTTCATTCTCTAAGAAATACCACTTTCTGATAAAAGGAATGGGGACTCCTTGGGAAATGTCTAATTTCTAATTCTAGGACAGGGTAGGAAATAAATAGGATGAACCAGGGGCCTCTTGTAGGGTCAGAAAGTAAGTGCTTTCTGACTTTTCGTGCTTTCCTTTAGCACAAAAGGAAGTGCTAAACAAATTGATGGGGGTATCTCCCAGGGACACAACAGGCAACTGAAAGAGCTACCAGGGGTCAAAGCTGCATGGGATTATAATCCAAAGTGTAAAATAAGTACCCATGATTCCATATATATAAATAAATGATTGAATAAGTCAACAAATGGTGGGGAAGAGACAAATCTCCCATATAGCAGAATTCCAACCCCCGCCCTCCAGGAAATGGAATATAATCCCCACGCTTCAAGCGTTGACTTCTTGTAATGACTTCCTTCCAAAGAAAACTGAAGAAGGGGGAATGCTTTTCTTTGTGGTGAAGAAACCTGACACAACCTCAGCCCAAGTGATCACGGTCGGCATCAACAGCAACAAATCATCTTGAGAGTGCATACCCTTGATATGAAGTGATGGCAGTGACATTTTCACCTCTGTGGCCTTTCTCAAAACACAAAAGTCCTATCTAATGAGAAAAATGTCAGACAAATCCCAGCCGAGGGACATTCTCACAAAACACGTGACTGGTATTCCCCCAAAGTGTTAAGGTCATCAGTGTGGTAGCCTGGCGTAGAAAAAAAGGACATTAAGTACAAACTAAGGAAGTCTGAATAAATCTGAACTTTAGTTAATAATAGTATTGCATCGGGGCGCCTGGGTGGCTCAGTCGGTTAAGCGTCCGACTTCAGCTCAGGTCATGACCTCGCGGTCTGTGAGTTCAAGCCCCGCCTCGGGCTCTGTGCTGACATCTCAGAGCCTGGAGCCTGCTTCAGATTCTGTGTCTCCCTCTCTCTCTGCTCCTCCCCTGCTCATGCTCTGTCTCTCTCTGTCTCAAAAATAAATAAAAACATTAAAAAAAAAAAGTATTGCACCAATATGTGGGACACATGGGGGCTTTCTGTATTATCCTTGCCATTTTCCTGGAACTATGGTAAAATGGAAAGTTTGAACATTTATTTAAAAGAAGGAAAGTGGAACTTTCAACCATCTTCTCGGAAGCCTCAGCGCCATCAGAGCCAAGTGGAAGAAGAAGCCAATGTACAGGCTGAAACGAAGAAGAAGAAAGAGGAGGCAGAGGTCCAAGTAAAGCGCTAGCTTGTGCACATGTGGAAGCCACAGGAATAGAAATAAGGAAAGCAAGAGTCCAGGAACGCTGGAACACATTGTCGGACTGCATGTTTACTTTCTAGAACTTGATTCAGTGGATCAAGAACATCCATCGCCATCTGTTTGCAACGACCACCTTGGAGAGACCCACCTTGCTCCTACCAAGACAGTCCTTTTTGGTCCTTTGCCCTGGACTTGTGACTTTTGGGACTAGTTTTGTTTTCATTTTGTGGCTGAAGGTGACACGTACGATAAATAATCATTTTTGCTGTCTTGGATGAGGGGGAAAAAATGTTGAATACTCACAATGTCATATGCTCAACCTAGTACATGTCTTACCTTGGTTAGCGTGTGAGCATGAGTGTGTATTGTGCCATCTAATCTCTGTTGCCTCTCACACAGCCAATGGCCCCAAGAGACCAAAAAAAAAAAAAAAAAAACACAAAAAACAAACCCAAGTTAGGGATATATTCGTGGCCAGGAAATGGTCTAGCATCCAGACTGCCTGCATTGGTCTACCTGAAAAAGCCAAGAAGATAGGCAGGGGTCAGCAAACTATAGTGTGAGGGCCAAATCGATCTGACTGCCTGTTTTTGTCAATAAAGTTTTATTAGAACACAGCCATACCCATTTATTTATGTATTGCCTATGGCTACCTTTTTTTTTTTTTTTTTAAAGTAGGCTCCATGCCCGGCATGGAGCCAACATAGGGCTTGAACTCAAGACCCTAAGATCAAGACCTGAGCTGAGATCAAGAGTAGGATGCTTAACCAACTGAGCCACCCAGCTGCCCCATCTATGGCTACTTTTGGGTGACAGCTGTAGAATTGAGTAGCTACAACAGAGATCGGATGGCCCACAAAAGATTTACTATCTATCTGGTCCTGCATAGGGCACACAGATTCTGCCATCATCCCTAGCAGGAAAGGCGAGGAATCCCCATCTCGGGACAATTCAATCTTTTCACAACAGAGCACACAGCTGGGGAAAGCCTGAGGTTCTTTGGGACTGAAATGGATCATTAATATTGAATGTTTACAACCTACTTGCTCCAGATGATTCAATTTAATTTCTACTGTCTATCGTAACAGAGTTCCCACGTGCATGGGTCGGGGCTGTATGTCTTCGTTGGCTTTCTGAGGCTTCGGAGCATATTGATTCTGCGAAATGTACATTTCTCTGAAAAGAACGTCTCCTGACATGACAGGAGATCACACATTGCTTGTTTCCTGTCCCTTTCATTCCGCTCTGAACAAAATAAAATCATGATCCCAATGTCACTGAGGGACCCTCATGTCTCTTGGAGTCTGGGCTCCCTTTGCCTGCTTTCTTCTTTAATCTCTTTCAAGCCAGTGAGGCAGGGTAGAGCAGTTCACTGGCTTTGGAGCCAGAGAGATGTGAGTGCGAGTTCTGCTTCTCTTATTTCCTGGGCTGTTTGCCTTCGGGTAAGCTGCCTCATGTTCCTGAGTCTTAGGCTGTTCCATAGTAAAATGGGGATAGTGGCTGCAACGGGGCACTTCTAAGGATTCAGTGATGCTCACAGAGCTGCTGCTACAGGGCTTGCTGTCTGGTATCATCCCTTCGCACAGGCAGGTTGATATTTAGCTGGTATCCCCTGGTGTAGCTGTGCCTGTAGTTTACAGCCAGCCATTGGGGTGGATTGGTTAGTGCCAATGCCCTGACAGATGTTTGTTATTTGAGAAATCATCCCTCTTCCTTTCAGGGCTTCAGACAATTTCATGGGTCTGCCCTGGTACAGACACCAGTTGGAGCTCTACCCAGCTCCCCTTTACCTGGCCACCTTCCCCTAGCTGCTGAGAGAGCCGGCTGCTAAGAGCTCACAGCTGTCTCCTTTTCCAGAGAATTGCCTGCTCCAGATGGGAGCCACCTCACCCTGGAGGGGATGCCATGCCTCAGTGACTAACTGATATAGGAATAGGGATTGCTGACCCCTGCCTCACAGTGGCCCAGTCCGTGCTCCAGAGCTCCCCGTGGGATCATACCAAGCTTAGCCTGTAGAGAGCATACTCTCTCTTGACTCTTTCCCCTTCTGTTTCCTGTGGCTTTCACTTCCCTTCTCTTGAAAGCCCTTCCTTAAAAACCCACATCTGCCCAAATCTGTTTTGCTGCTCTGCTTCTAGGAAATCTGACCCAAAGCCATCAGTGTCTTGTTACAGACCTAGATCTTTTTGCCAGAACAGTGGTCCCTCCTTGGGGTCCTAGTGAGATCATCTGCATGGAGCTGGTTTGGTGGGCTTTGCAGGCAGGCAGGGACCCTGTTGGGGAGGTGACTCAAGGGTTTTGTCAAATATCTTTGTCCCCCGACACGTGCAAAAAAATCTAGGATCAGACTGCAGGGTTTCCTCCACACCTCACCGTGGCTCTATTGTCTGTTGTGCTATTGGAAGGCACTGAGTTTGGAAGGAATGTATCTGTGAGTGTGATGTGTGAATGCAGCTATTTGTATGTGCACACATTTATGTGTGGGGTCCTGTGCGTGTGTGTATGTGTGCACGTAAGTGTGTGCACGCATGTGCCTATGCACGAGCTGAGCCCGTGAGCCCCACTTCCGGCCCAGTGCAACTGCCTGGGCTGGCCCTGCCTGTCTGCTGCTCTGGGACCCTCAGGTGATAGCCAGCTGGCAAACAAGGAGAGCGCTGGGATGTCTTGTTCATCAGGACTCTTTGACCATCCCCACCATATTGGGCCTCTTGGCCTCTTGGGCATGACTTGGCCTCTGCTGGCTTTGAGGGCCTGCCAGAGATACCATCTGGTCTTGAAAATGTTTTTGGCCCAGGCATAGCCCACTGACCCCTGCCTGCTGGTCTATCACTTCTCCATCCAGGAAAACAGCACAGCCTGACCTGAGTGAGCACTGGCATGGGGCCACGTCTTAGGACAGGATGCTTTGGGGTCAACCTGGATTCTGGACCTGGTGCTGCCACTAAGGTGCAGAGCATATTGGGTCAGCCACTGCCCT
The DNA here is from genome assembly GCF_018350175.1 of Felis catus. Taxonomy (NCBI): domain Eukaryota; kingdom Metazoa; phylum Chordata; class Mammalia; order Carnivora; family Felidae; genus Felis; species Felis catus. Next base: position 28,080,245 of record NC_058383.1, on the reverse strand, counting down.
CTGGCCCCATCCTAAGTCTGATTAGAGGAGAGCTAGCCTCTCTTTGGGTTTACCCAGTCTGGACCACCTCCACCTGGGAGATGGGTTGGGGGAAAGACATTAATGTTTGGAGCAGTGTGTATTAGTCAGCACTCATGTTTGCAAGAGTTAGAAACCCAGCTCCACCTACCTTAGGCAAATGTCTCCAGAACCCAAGGACAAGCAAGATGCAGCTGTGCTTCTGGATGGAACACTTGGAACCAACAGCTTGAGTTCCTTCTTAGGCACAGAACTAAGGAGTTTATAGTCTTTTTCTCATTTGATTCTCACACTGGTGAGGGAAGTGAGGCTCAGAGCAGTTAGGTGACCTCCCAAGGTCACACAGATAAGTGGTGTTGCGGACCCCAAAGCCTGAGCTCTTAGTCACCAGGCACTGTTTCAGGGTATTTGTTAGCGTTGGCTAAACCGCTGTAACAAAGAGGCCCAAACAGAATGGTGCGCACACAAGTTTATTTCTGACTCCTGTTAAATAGTTTGGGATGGTCCCAGGTGAACAGGGGGGCTTGGTCTGTGTTATGCACAGTTGTTTGGGGCACAGAGTCTGTGACACCTCCAACATGTGGCTTCTCAGGTCACCTTGGAGACACAGCGTGGTGGAGTACACACGGTGGAATTTTATGGAAGTGGCCCATTGCTTCCAACTGGAACTCAGTTGGGTGGCTGGCTCCACGTAGGTGCGGGGGCTGCTGGGAAATCTGACTAGCTGTGTGGTAGGGGGAAAGGGAAGGACCAAAGGTGATGGGCAGCCTGAAGTCTCTGCCACACATGATAAGTATTACCATCATTTCTTGCTCTTTTAGTCCTTGTTCATAAGTAGTTTTTCTACTCAGAGCCATAACATATATTCTAGTTTTATTTCTTTCATTTATCATAATCCTTTTTCTGTGTGGCTCCACTGAGTTTCCTAATGATCATGGTTATGGGCTGTGTGCACCAATTGTTGGTCAGTTAACTTGTTCCAGTGTTTTTCAGATAATAAAACAGTAAACAGCTTTATGCAAAAAAAACCCTTCAGTACCGTTGAATTATTTCCTTAAATTCGCAGGAGTAGGGATACCAAGTTGAATGAGTGAGGATTTTTATGGCTTTGGACACTGATGACCTTATTGCTTTCCTAAGGGCTGGCCGCCGTCTACAGTGATGCTCACAGTGTTGCCGGCATTGGGTGCAATCGTTTTTTTTCTCATTTAGTTGTTGTGGAATGGTTCCTTAGTTTATTATGATAGCCTTTTCCAGGTCTTAACCCTTGAGTAGGAAGTTAGTGTGTGTGTGTGTGTGTGTGTGTGTGTATGTGTATCGGGCTTAAGTCATACCTGCTGGAAATGTAGCTTTTTCTTTTGTCTTTGGGAGTGACAAGACGATTTACCCACTTAACAAAAGCTTAGGGAGTACCTGTTACATGTCAGGCAGTGGTCCAGGCCCTGGGCGTATGATGAATCAAGAAAAGACAAAGACCCTGCCCTCACAGAACTTTATATTTTATGGGAAGACAGACACTGGTCGAGTAACACATGGACGGATGAGACTATTTTAGTTGGTGAGAAGTGCAAGAGGAAAACAGGACTGAGTGATGGGCTGGTGGGCGGGGGCTGTTCTAGTTTGCAGGTGATATTCAGAGAAAACCTGAGTCCTATGTGATAAGAAGGAGCCAGCCATATAAAAAGCAGAGGGAAGAACATTCCAGACCGAGGGGGGCAGCTCCTGCAGAGGCCCCAGGGTAGGAATAAGAAGGGAGGGGTCAAGAAATAGCAGTCAGGGGGCGCCTGGGTGGCGCAGTCGGTTAAGCGTCCGACTTCAGCCAGGTCACGATCTCGCGGTCCCTGAGTTCGAGCCCCGCGTCGGGCTCTGGGCTGATGGCTCAGAGCCTGGAGCCTGGTTCCGATTCTGTGTCTCCCTCTCTCTCTGCCCCTCCCCCGATCATGCTCTGTCTCTCTCTGTCCCACAAATAAATAAAAAACGTTGAAAAAAAAATTAAAAAAAAAAAAAAAGAAATAGCAGTCAGGACAGTCTGGTGGGAATGGGCAAAGAGAGACTGGTAAGAGACAAGACCAGCGACATCCACAGAGATCACATATGACTTTGCAGATGGGATAGAGAATTGAGATGTTTTCTAATGGCACCCGAAAACCACCAAAGGGCTCTAAGCAGGGGGAGGAAAATGATCTGTTGCCGTTTTGGAAGGATGACTATGGGGAGAAAGAACTGCAGGGCAGAGACTGGAAAACTTTTCCCGCAAAAGACCAGATCACAAATACTTTAGGCCTCATGCCCCACATAGGGTCTCTATGGCAACTACTCAGCTCTGCCATTGTGGTGGGAAAACAGCCCTATAGATGGGACATACATGAACGGATGTGGTTTTGTTCCAAAATAAACATTTATTTACAAAAGCAGGTGGCCGGCAAGATTTGACTCAAGCGCCATCATTTCCTGACCTCTGCTGGAGGGGATTAAGAGCCCAGGCAGGGAGACCACCCAGAGGTCACTGGATTAAACCAGAGGAGACATGATGGTGGCTTGGGCCAGAGTAGTGGAGGCCGAAATTCGGAGAAGCAGATGGATGTGGGATGTGCTATGGAGGTCGAGTGGACTTCAACTGGTCTGCCTGGGGAGCCCTTCAGTCTTTCACAGATGCCTCTGGGGAAGAGTCAGGAAAGTATGGAAAGTTCTAGGACTGTCATCTTGGATGGGGGCGGGGATAACCAGGTGCTTGAAATGTGGTCTGGAGACCAAGTAACTTGTCTGAGTCATGCAGTTAAGGGGGGGTCCATGGCCAGGATTTGACTTCAGTCACAGCCATGAGGCTACACCTCCCAGCTCAGGCGAGGATTCTGTGTCACCCTGTCCAACCTGCAGCTGACACTTGGGGTTCTGTCCAGGCCGTTGGCTGGCAGGTGTACAGTCCCCACAGGACTTGGGGACCATACAGCCCCAAGCTGCACCACTTCCTGGCGGAATAACCTTGGGCGGGTCACCCTTACCTCAGAGCCTCAATTTCCCCAACTTTCCCAATTTTCAGCCCTCAATTTTCAGCAGAGTCCCACCTCTGGCAGTGTTGGGAGGAGGGGAGCATCCAGTCCTAGGACTCGCTCACAAGATGGCAGACGGCTCTTGGTACCAAAATTCTTTAAAGATGTCCCTCCTTCAGAGCCCCCAGCTCCATCTTGCTATCTTATATTTTTAAAGGGTCTTTCTGTGACTTTTGAATATCTCTGTTCTGGCTGATCCATTAGGTGTCAGTTTTTACCGTTAACTCAGTTCAGCTTTCTTCCCCAGTGTTGGGTGGGGGCAGAGGGGTCCTCCTTCATGAGGGTTCCAGCCGTCCCAGAGTCGAGCCTGGTCTTCTGTTCAACACCACGTGCCAGGCCCCCAGCACGCTGCCAGGCACACAGGGGCTGAATGTAAGATCCTCCATTTGCTGTGACCCCCCCCCCCCCACCAAGGGAAGCCCTCATCAGCTCAGTGACTACTGTATCTTGTCCCTCCCCAGGACCTAGTCCAGTGCCTGGCACGCAGTAGGGGCTCAGTAAATGTAAGCAGGACTGTTGGAACTATATGTACAGTAACACTTAGGAGAAGCTTACCTGCTTGGGATCTTTCCTTTCTCTTTTCTGTGTCCCAAGGCATTCAGGGCTCACAGAGGTGGCCTGCCAGCTGTGGCTCCGGGACCCTGCTCTAGCCTCTGCCATTAAGGTGCAGGGGAATGCATCAGTACCATCTGGGAGCTTGACTGAAATGCAGACTCCCAGGCCCTGCCCCAGACCTACTGGGTGGGAGTCTCTGAGGGAGAAGGGGGCCTAAGAAGCTTCCTGGTGATTCTCATGCCCAGGAATGTTTGAACATGGCCCTCATTTCTCAGCCTGGGGGAAGTCATGGAGCCCTGTCAGAGATAGAACTGTGCACGTGATGCTTCATTGGTCTGACCCAGGCCAGCATTTGTCATGTAATAGTCTCCCTTTTGGTGAGTGGCTTTGACAAAAGGAGCCATTGCTTAAGTTGGTCGGGGACCAGGCACTTCATCTGCTGTATGTGTCCGACCCAGAGGCTGGCTCATTCCTCAAGTGCCTTCCTCCAGCGCTGAGTCCATCCATTGCCTTGGACACAGTGAAATGACTTCTCCTTAACAGGCAGTCGGCTGCTTGAATCCCATCTGGGGCTGGTGATGTGGGACTCCTCAAAGGCTGATCCTTGGCCGGAAGAGTGGTGAGCTCCCCATCACAGGAGTCGTGCATGTAGAGGCTGGAAGATCAATGAGCAGGGATGCTCCAGGAAGAGCCCACCATTCAATGTGGGGTCAGACTGGGTGATTTTGAGGGTCCCTCTCAGTATTGCTATATAGCCCCGCCCCTCTCTTTTTAGCGCCCCCTTCTCCTTTCTCTTCCCCAGTGCCTCCTTGTCACCACAATTTATGCCCAGCCTCAGGCTGAGAAGGAACAGGGATGAACAATAGCCATCATGGTAAAATGTAAAGACCAGGGACTTGGGGTCATACCCTACTGTGCTGAACTACTGCGGGTGTCTTCTCAATAGTTGTGCGGCTCGGGCATGCGTAGTGAACAGTACCCTGTTGCCCTACCCATGTCCCTCTGGCTTAGCCGTACACTGGAGTCGGCTAGGACTAGCTCCCAAGAGTCAACTGGTAAATTTTCAGGAATTTTGTGAACATTTTCAGGAACATTGCAGGCCAATTGACATTATGTTGGTAGCTTGAAATTGGCCTTCATGGGAGTATTTATACCATAGGAATCAGCAAACATTACAAATCTAGACTCCTCCTCCTCCTCCCCAATCTATAGAACCAGTTGAACGTTGACCTCCATGCCACTGCTCTAGCTTGCTACATCAGTGAGAGGTGGTCAACTTCCAACTGCTGGTATATCTGCCTCTCCTTATGTGAGGGCTTTCTCCAAAACTTTAGAGCATTACTGTGTCCTTACAGAAGACAGGCTGGCGGGGCGCCTGGGTGGCGCAGTCGGTTAAGCGTCCGACTTCAGCCAGGTCACGATCTCGCGGTCCGTGAGTTTGAGCCCCGCGTCAGGCTCTGGGCTGATGGCTCAGAGCCTGGAGCCTGTTTCCAATTCTGTGTCTCCCTCTCTCTCTGCCCCTCCCCCGTTCATGCTCTGTCTCTCTCTGTCCCAAAAATAAATAAAAACGCTGGAAAAAAAAAATTAAAAAAAAAAAAAAGAAGACAGGCTGGCAGTTATGTTTTGGGAATTCATGTTCCTGAGAGCATCCCTCAACCAATGACTGACAGGTGTGTAAATCCCTGGCTCCCTTTCCTCTTGGCTCAGAGGGCTCAGAGACGCGTTTCTCACTGACAAACGGTGTTTCCTGACGGGATTAAGCTGCAGGGCCCACACTGGAAGTGTCTTGAGAACAGGGTGCCTCTCTTCCCTAGGTCATGTCCCCACTTCTCTGCCGTATTTCTTTCACCTCCCAAATCAACTACTTGTACTTGAATCCTTGCCTCATGTCTGCTTCTGGGGGAGCCCAAACCACCACTGCATATGACTTAACCTCTCTGGACTTCAGTTTCCTAATTTAGAAGTGGGGTGTTAACAATGGACTCAGGGAAGGGAAGGAAACATAAGATAGAAACAGAGAGGCAAACCATAAGAGACTCTTAAATACAGAGGACAAACTGAGGGTTGCTGGAGGGAAGGTGAATGGAGGGATGGGGTAAATGGGTGATGGGCACTGAGGAGGGCACTTGTTGGGATGAGCGCTGGGTGTTATACGTAAGAGATGAATCACTGGGTTCTACTCCTGAAGCCAAGACTACACTGTATGTTAACTTGAATTTAAATTAAAAGGAAGGAAAGAAAAAAAACCTGACTCACAGGCAGGTGTGAAGGTTACCTCAGCACAGGGGAAGGGTGAAGCTGACCCTGGACAGAAACTGGTCTCCTTTGAAGTGCCTAGAACAGTGCCTGGAATACGCACAGGAAAGAGGATTGGCAATGCCTGCTACCTAGTAAGCATTCAGCAAGGGGTCCATCAGTGTCCCCTATCTGATTTGATTTTGGTTGCATCTCCTTAAGTCACAAGTGACCAACCCTACCAAAAACACGCTGAGGGATGCCTGGGTGGCTCAGTCGGTTAAGCGTCCGACTTCGGCTCAGGCCATGAACTCAAGGTTCGTGAGTTGGAGCCCCGTGTCAGGCATTGTGCTGACAGCTCAGAGCCTGGTGCCTGCTTCAGACTCTGTGTCTCCCCCTCTCTCTCTGCCCCTCCCCTGCTTGTGGTCTTTCCCTCTCTCAAAAACAAATAAGCATTAAAAAAAAAAAAGCACACTGAAACATAGCTAGATGTAAGTAGCATATGGACTGGAAAGAGTTGCTGCATGGACTAGAGACTAGGGACCCAGCAACACCAAGATGCTTTATATGTCTGCACATCTGTCACCTCTGTTGGTGTTTTTTTTTTTTTTTAAGTTTATTTATTTATTTTGAGCAAGAGAGTGGGGAGGGGCAGAGAGAGAAGGAGAGAGAGAATCCCAAGCAGGCTCCAAGCTGTCAGTGCAGAGTCTGACATGGGGTTCAATTCCATTAACTGTGAGATCATGATCTGAGCCGCAATCAAGAGTAGGACACTTAACTGACAGAGCCACCCAGGTGCCCACCTCTGTTGGTGTTAACATCTCTTGATAACTGGGCCTTATCTTATCCTACCACAGAAGAGCTCCTCTCATGAATGGGAATGGATGATAAAACAAAAAAACTTTGTGGCACTAAGCTGCTGATATTTGGGAATTTGTTGAACAACACAGCACAGTCATTAGTCTGACTAATCTAGAACCTTCCCTACACTATAATTCTCTTAACTGCCTTACAAGGTAGGCGTTTGTATCCCCACTTAGAACATGGGAAAATAAATAGTTTCGGAGAGGTTGAAGAGCTGATAAGAGCCTGTTTCCTTGCCCCGCAGTCCCAGGGGGCTTAAGATGTAAATCAAGGGGCACCTGGGTGACTCAGTGGGTTAATCCTCCGACTTTGGCTCAGGTCATGATCTCACAGCTTGTGGTTTTGAGCCCTGTGTCGGGTTCTGTGCTGACAGCTCAGAGCCTGGAGCCTGCATCGGATTCTGTGTCTCCCTCTCCCTGCTGCTCCCCTGCTCCTTGCAAAAATAAATAGACATTAAAAAATTTATTTTAAAAATGTGTATCGGAATTGAGGGGGTGGTGCTTGAAGAAGGCAGCGTAACTGACAATTAGGATGATGTGGAAGTGAACGTGAATTTAGCCCCACCTCCTGCCAAAACTGCGTAATGTAACAGATCACACAATGAGTCCGGTGTTTGTTCAGGGTTTTCAGATGAGCTGTTCTGGAGCATTTGCTAAACACTCCGGATGTGTCTTCAAAGACCCCCTTCATATTTCATGCAGGCAGACAGAGCAGGATGATCATGCATGCTAATGCCTCTTCCTGGGAGTCGGGAGGACTTTTTAGTTCCTCATTAAAGCTGCGTGTGTACGTCTGAAGGAATGATGGCCAGCATCTGGACCAGATGTCAGGAGGGTCACAGCTGGGAGGGCCTCAGTTCTCGGCCAACTGGTTTCTTCCCAGTGAGGCTTCCTTGCAAGCTTCCCTTGCTCTCAGGATGAAATAAATGCTGGTGTCTCCAGCACACCTCCTTTCTCACGAAAACGGCTTTTACCCCCCTTCTCATCCCTGCCATTTGGACCCCCTAGTGGGTTCCTGCCTCCATCTGCCATTGATTGATCTGACACCAAAGCCCTGAAACTATAGTACTCCGGCTCCCTGGCCACAGGTGATTGGCCCAGAGGCTGGCACATGATCCAAGCTGTGCCAATCAGAGCCCGTCATGGGATTTTGTACTTGGAAATGGAGAGAGTGTCAGTCCTTCCTTCTCTGTAGTGGAGAGACACTGTGAGTCACGAGGCTGGGGCTTGTAGGGAGCCGCATCTCCTGCCAACAGGAGAGAAACTCATCCTCTGTGAGAAGGAAAAAATTGACAGAAGCAGAGCTGAAGAGTACCTAATGTGGAAATTCAAGTGCTCGGTTTCAGAAACTCATATAGACCCCTGCTGTCCTGGTTACTTTCCCTTGGATTATAGGCTAATGGTGCAGGGGGCTGCTTCTGGAGGCAGACCTTCCAGGTGCAAATTCTGGCTCGCCAACTAGGTGTGTGGCAGTGGTGTTTGTCATCCGTAAAATAGGATAAAAGGACAATAGCAACCTCATAGGGTGGTTGTGAGAAAGCAAGGAGATTCAAGCAAAGTGCTTGGAATGGCACCTGGGAGGTATTAAATGCTTCCTAAATCTCTTCCCCTTCTCTCTCCCCTTTCTCCTAATAATTATGGTAACAATAACAATAAGGGTATTATATCTTCTGCTACTACTCATTAGATATACTGTTATTTCCCCCCAGCTTTATCAAGATATAGTTGACACATAACATTATATAAGTTTAACATATACAATGTGTAGATCTGATACACATATATTGCAGAAAGCGATTATATCATCAGCTAACACCTCCATCATGTCACATAATTACCAGTTCTTTTTTGTGGTGAGAACACGTAAGATCTACTCTCTTAGCAACTTTAAAGTGTAGAATACAGTATTACTAACCATAAGCCCCATGGTCTATATTAGATCCCCAGAACATTTTGTCTTAAACCTGGAAGTTTATACCCTGTGCCTAGCAGCTCCCCATTCCCCCCAGCCCCACAGCACCTGATAACCAGGATAATATTATTATACATACCTAATAGTATGTTACTGTATCTAATAATAATTATAATCTAATAATATATTAGTAAATGCTATTATTATATCTAATAATAACTATATCTAATAGTAATAACTAGACTAGTAATAGTAATAATTAAAGATTCTTCAGTATTCTACCAATAAATTGGGCTTCTATCACTTGCAACAAAAAGCACTTAGAGACTCTTCAAAGAGCCCTTCAAAAGAAGTTGGTGGGGCTGATACTGGAGCCGATATGATATTATTATCTCTAATAACAGAAATGAGAATAGTATTTTATTTTATCTAATAATCTACCACTAATAATACTATTATATCAATTAATAACAATGTTATATCTAATAATAACAGTAACCATTAAAGTAGTAATAGTAACAATTAAAGATTCTTCAGTAACCTACCAATGAGTCACGCTTCTAGCGCTTGCAACCAAAAAAAACGCCGAGGGACTCTGGCGAGGCGACAGAATCCTTCAGGAGAAGTTGGCGGGATGAGAATGGAACCAACTTGATCATTCATTGGCTGCAGGGTCTGACAGTCAAATACGCTCCACCAATGACCGGAGGACTGACTCTTCCCTTTTGGACAGGAAATGAGCCCGGGGCCGTAGGTGGCCTCGGAAACAGGAAGAGGCGGGGCTTCTGCGTCAGCTGTGGGCGGGAGATAAGGTGGCTTTCCGGGGCGGGGTTAGAGAAGGTGGACCTGAAGCTCAGGCTTAAGCTCTGTGGGCCCAGGGAAATTCGAAACTGGCCCCTGAGGGCAAGGAGAGGCCAAGGAAGAGGAAGTTCGCTCCACAGGGGTAGGGGGCAGTTTTAAAAAGCAAGGGAATTTAGGAGGGTTGGCCTGGGCGGCCACCAGACGACTACACCTGGCCCCTGCCCGCCGGAATCTTCGGCCTCAAGGGGGTCGAGTCACGCCTGCGCTCCACGTGGTGTCAGCAACATTACGGTGTCTAGGCTGCATCCTCGAAAGGGCCCGTAGTGCAGGTAGAGTGGGCCGAGGGCACACCCAGGACGGGTGGGGGGTCGGGGGTGAGCCGCCTGCCCTTGCCCGGCCAGCTGTCGTCCGCCGGCTGTCTTCGCCCTCTCAGTGACTTCGAACAGCAAGCTGGGACCAGAGGGTAAGCTCTCTGCGGGGCTGAGAAGAGGTGTGTGGCGGACCCTGAAGATTGCACTCCGTATCCCTCTATTCCCGTTTGCTTTTCTACTCTGGCTGGAGGCATCTACCCAGTGTTTAACGCCTGGGGTCGCCGGAAGCCGCCGCGTAGCATCTCCCGGGAGGAGAACAGAAGAAAAAGATGAGAAGCTGATCCCACAGTATTGTTTGAGCTCTTGAATCCTGCTGTACCCGAACCCGAGTTTTACCCCCGGACTCTTAAAAGATAAGTGAAACAACGAATTCACTGTTCGCTGATATTCGTTGCAGTGGGAAGAGACGTGGCGAATACCACCTCCACAACGAGCAGGCAAGAGCCAGATGCCAGCTATATTTAAACATTTGAGATAGTTCGAAGCTTAAAAGGAATAGAAAATCCCAGGACTGAAGACTCTGAGCACACCTCGTGGACAATCACTCTGAACCAAGGGAGAGTGTGGACTGCCACGCGGCAGTCGGCAACATGAATCCGGAGGCAGCCCTGGGCCAGGTGGGGAAGGAGGGGCCTGTACTCGACTGACAGCCAGGAATGGCAGCGGCGTAAACCAAGGCCCCAGGACTGGTACCAGTGTTTTTCCTTGGAGGGGGAAGTGCAGCGCCTGATTGATGAGAAGGGCTCAGCTTCAGTCCGAGGGACCCTGATTGTTCAGCAGTGTTTCGATTTATGCGGTGAGGTTCTTGTTGAAAAGATGCTGGGAAAGACAAGTTAGGAAAACTAGGTTCCATTTTCCATTTGGTTTCTGTACTAGCAACAGTTTCATTTGTTGGGGGCCTACAATGTGCCGGACACTCTGCTTGTTTGTTTCCTATGAGGTATTTACACCTTCCAGCCAGGGCTGCCCTATACAGCTGTCCGTGTTGGGTACTGCACAACTCCAGGGGAAACTATTTGCAGCATAGTCTATGACTAGCACATCTGGGAATTGTGTGGTGCAGCACCTTTGCTGCAGTGTGGGCTAGTTCTGTTTCCAACAAACTGTAAGTGAGGTGGTGTTATATCCCTCACATTTTTTTAAATCTTTCTTTCTCTCTTTCTTTCTTTCTTTCTTTCTTTCTTTCTTTCTTTCTTTCTTTCTTTCTTTCTTTCCTTCTTTCTTTCTTTCTTCCTTTTTATTTTAACTTGCTTTATTTTTTATTTTTTAAAAATTTACATCCAAATTAGTTAGCATGTAGTGCAACGATGATTTCAGGAGTAGATTCCTTAGTGCCCCTTACCCATTTAGCCCATCCCCCCACAACCCCTCCAGTAACCCTTTGTTTGTTCTCCATATTTAAGAGGCTCTTATGTTTTTGTCCTCCTGTTTTTATATTATTTTTGCTTCCCTTCCCTTATGTTCATCTGTTTTGTATCTTAAAGTCCTCAAATGAGTTAGTCATATGATATTTGTCTTTTGCTAATTTTGCTTAGCATAATACCCTCCAGTTCCATCCACGTAGTGCACATGGAAAGATTTCATTCTTTTTGATTGCCGAGTAATACTCCATTGTATATCTATACCACATCTTCTCTATCCATTCATCCATCGATGGACATTTGGGCTCTTTCCGTACTTAGTCTATGGTTGGTAGTGTTGCTATAAACATGGGGCTGCATGTGTCCCTTTGAAACAGCACACCTGTATACCTTGGATAAATGCCTAGTAGTGCAATTGCTGGGTCGTAGGGTAGTTGTTTTTAGTTTTTTGAGGAACCTCCATACTGTTTTCCAGAGTGGCTGCACCAGCTTGCATTCCCATAATCTTTATTTTTGAGAGAGAGAGCATGAGCAGGGGATGGGTAGAGAGAGAGGCAGACACAGTATCAGAAGCAGGCTCCAGGTTCTGAGTTGTCAGCACAGAGTCCGACGCGGGGCTCAAACCCACAAGCTGTGAGATCATGACCTGAGCCGAAGTTGGACGCCCAACTGACTGAGCCACCCGGGCGCCCCTCCCTTACATTGTTAAATAGATGAGGGAATAGACACAGTAGGCGACTTGCCCAACATAACCTAGCTAGTGGTTGGAAGAATTCTAACTCAAACCCAGGTCAAGTTAAGTGACTTTCCATTTTATCATTTAGCTCTGTCAGTTAAAATACCCACCAGGGTAAGTTCAGTTGCATCTATATCTTGGCCTTGGACTGTGGACCAGTGGTTTCATCTTATTTGTCTTGACTCCTCAACTCTTAGCCCAGCACCCATATCCAGTGGGCATTTCGCATGTACTTGTTGAACTGGCAATAAATGGAGTGACAGTGCTCCATGAAGAAAAACCTTATCCAGGAGGCTGGACAGACGGAAAAAGATTTGGAGAGGAATGGGTGTTTTCTGGTTCCTGGTAGAGATAAATCCAGCAATATGTTTTGAGGCTGTTGATGAAAAGGGCTGATTTCTGCAGACATCGCCAAACCTTGAGAACTTCCTGGGAGCCAGCCAGTGTCTTGATGGAGCACACAGCTGGGCCTGTCTGGAGACTTGGTGGAGACTTGTTTATCACACTGGTGTATCCTTCGGTGCCCCAAAGCACAATAGGAGACCAACAATGTGTGTGGAATAGGATTCAGAAAGAATCGTATCTTTGTTGCAAAATGCTTCCTTGAGAGGCTTAGCTGCGGGAAGATAGGGTGGGGATTGCAATTTAACTTGAAGATAGAAGAATCCCGTTTGTAAGGTACTGGAGGGATTTGCTATTTCTTTCTGGAATTGGCCTTCAGGTGGAGCCATGTTTGACCTATACACTATTTTAAGTAAATTTGAATTAAAGGCAAACACTTACATGGTAGAAGGGTTTACATTAAAATCCTGATTTTGAGCTCTTCTTAAAAATCAGACCATGGGCAGTAATCAGCTGGAGACAGAAGCAGCTGTCCCCTTTAGACAGAGCATGGGTTCCTCCGTTCCCCGCTACTTATTGTGTTATTATTATTATTATTGTGTTAGGCCCAGATGTCTTCCCTCATTTCTGCTAGTGACTAGTCCTTACAGACATTTAGTTTGGGAATCTTAATTTAGAGCCGAGGCTGGAAGTTCAGCCATTCTTGGTTATTACTATAGCTTGGTTTTTTATTACCTAAAGAGGGAGTCACAAAGATTGAATAGTTTCTCTTTCCTTTTTGAAGACGAGGAAAGTAAGTCCAAGTAGAGATTAAATCACTTATGTGGGGTCACAGGGCAGGACAGTGCTGGTCCTAGGGAGTCAAAGGCCTTTTTCCTTGTAGACCATGAGAACAGCTTCCACTCCCCTTTTTGACTTGGCCGCAAGGGAACTCAGAGCCACATTTTCAGATCTAGTAACTGACCTTCTGATCTGTATATCTTTTCTACTTTCCATCCTGTTCTATTCCTGTCCTTACCTCTTATTCTCAATTATTTTCCTCCAAGTCCTGATTTTAAATTTATATTTAATAATTTTGTCATACATATTCAAGAGTAGACTCTTAGGGCAGTCTACTGTGAGTTCTATGTGGGTAGTGAATGAATAAATAAACTGTAATGAATTTTAAAATTCCAAGAAGGGTCTGAGTCACAGCAGACTTCATGCTGGATGAATGTCTTAGACTCAGACTGTGGCTCCCTTGTAACCAATTGAAAGTTCTTTTCTTTCTTTCTTTGCTTTTTCTTTGCTAGCTTTTTACCGGCAACACATTTTGCTTTCCTGGCATTGAAGTGGCCCAGGCTGATAGCTTTGGCCTTGAGTGGCTCTGAGGGTTTGGTCTGGTGTCAGGATGTCAGGAGGGGTCTGGCAGACCCCATCCTCAGGCTGTGAGGGTGGAGGTAGAGTGGGGGGCAGCTTTACTACCTGCCTGGTCTGGGTCTTGGTTGGAGAAAGGTTTCTAAGCTCTACCGACTTCACCTCTGTCTCCTGCAGTTCAAGCGATGCGGCCATCCCTGCAGAGATCTGGAGAGAAAATTCCCAGCCAGGAGTTTCTGGCTTGTTTGATTTTGAGCTTGTTCCCTCACATCCCCTTCTCCATCTCATCCCCCCTGGTCCTTGGACATTTTTTTAAAGAAACAGTTGCAAGGCGAAGTCAAATCCAAAAATTCAGAGCAGACAGGCCACTTTAATTTACTTGGGCCATTTCAAGGTAGGGAAGCGAGCTCATGTTTTTTGAGCTCTTCTTCTGCACCAGCCATCGTACTGCATTCTTAGCATGGGTGCCTGGTTCTCTTTGACTTCAGAATAAGTTAGAAATGGATTAGCAGACCCTGCATGCTGTGATCCTGGCCGACTTCTGTAACCGCATCTCCCTTCTTTGCTTCCTCCAGCCGAGCTGGCCTCACCTCACCCCCTCAGTACCTGTCCAGTGCTTCCCAGCCTTTCTGTGTTTGCACGTGCTGCAGCTGTCTGTACTGGGAAGCCTTATCCCTTCCGGTCTTTGCTTGGCTGCCTCCTTCACACCCCAGATCTCAGCTGAAGTATCCTTTGAGACTTTCTCTGATGCTCACGTAGATGATTATCTCACAGAAACCTCCTTCTTCCTTCACAGCACTCTTCAACACTTTAAGACTATTTGTCTGTGATTTTTTTTACCAATATGGTCCTTTTATTATACCATAAGTCTGTTTCTTGCATCATATTGTAAGTTTCGTGAAGGTGGAATCATGTGTGTCTTGTGTCCTGCTCTATGCCCATGTGCCTAACACATAGCAGGTGTTCATTAAAAAATGTGCCGAATGAAGGGACCGTTTGGGTGTCATCATTGTTGTAATTATTATTAACAGCTACTACTTATCGGGCACTGACTGTCCCAGGCCCTGTGCTGATGTTTTATACTTAGCATCTCATTTATTTATTTATTTATTTTAATTAATTTATTTTTTTTTCAACGTTTATTTATTTTTGGGACAGAGAGAGACAGAGCATGAACGGGGGAGCGGCAGAGAGAGAGGGAGACACAGAATCGGAAACAGGCTCCAGGCTCTGAGCCATCAGCCCAGAGCCCGACGCGGGGCTCGAACTCACGGACCGCGAGATCAGACCGCAAGATAGTGACCTGGCTGAAGTCGGATGCTTAACCGACTGCGCCACCCAGGCGCCCCTCTTAGCATCTCATTTAATTCCCACAGTGATCCCCGGGGAGGGGGTGTGTGGATCACGTTATCCCCATTCTTCAGGAGAGGAAACTGAGGTTCAGATCCTTTTCTCAAGGCCACCCAGCTCGTTAGTATAGAGCTGGGATTTGAACTCAGGTTTTCCAGTGCCAGAGCTGTGATCCCTTCACTCTGCTGCTGTGTTCCTTTCCAGAGGAGGAGTCCGCCACTGTGCGGACTTATGTGTGACATTCTCTGAGACATAGGAGTGCTGTGGGGATGAAGGGGGTGGGCTAGCCGGGGCGGGGGGAAGACCCTTTAGGCATCAGGTAGGCAGAAAGGCCGAGGGGGAGATGGGAGAAGGGATTTTGTACATGTAGCAGCTGTGCTCGCGAGACAAGCAGCTGAGGGCTGGGCTGCGGTTGGCTTCACATCAGCTCTCTTAGCTCAGGCTACTGTGACAAAATACCGTAGACTGGGGGCTTAAATAGGAGGCATTTATTGCTTATAGCTCTGGAGGCTGGAAGTCCAAGATCAGGGTAGCAGTGTGGTCAGGTGCTAGTGAAAGTTCTTGTCCTGGCTTGCGAATGGCAGCCTTCTTCCTGTGGAGAGACCAAGAGAAAGGGAGAGAGATGTCTTCCTCTTATAAGGACACGGTCCTTTATTTTTTATTTATTTTTATTTTTTTTAAATGTTTATTTTTGAGAGACAGAGACAGAGTGTGAGCAGGAGAGGGGAGAGCGAGGGAGATACAGAACCTGAAGCAGGATCCAGGCCCTGACCTGTCAGCACAGAGCCCAGCGCAGGGCTGGAACTCACGAATTGCGAGATTGTGACCTGAGCCGGAGTCGGACCGTAACTGACTGAGCCACTCAGGTGCCCCAGGACACGGTCCTTTTTGATTAGGGTCCACCTTTATGACTTCATTAACCTTAATTACTTCCTAAATTACCTTTCCAGATAGTCACATTGGGGATTAGGGCTTCAGAATATGAATTTTGTGAGAACATAATTCAGTCCATAGCGAGACCATAGAGGGCTTTTGGGAGCCCAGGCTTTGGGAGCAAACATAGCTTCAAACCCTGCCTGGACATTTCCTAGCCGTTGGATTCTATTTTTCCGAATCTCTGTTTCCCTCACTATGATTCAGGGATATCACAGTCTGCCCTGCCTGCTTTATAGAACACTAAGGAGCAAATGATATAACATATGTGAAAATGCGGTTCTTTTTATCTGCATTCCTTATTGTCATTATCACTGTTCTTGAGCAGGCAAACCGTGATTTCTGTCTCTCTCTTTTCTTCCCACCCTTGAGTTGTTTGAAAGTTATTTTTAAAAGTCTTTGAAATGTCCTTTTCTGTATTTGCCAAAAGCAGAATGGAAATTGATAGCATTGTCACTGCCGGAGTCCCCCTCCCTCCGGCTGCCCGGCTTGGGGAACAACTCTGGGAAGAGGTGGAGGTTTCTGTTGAGGCAGCTGGCTTGTTACTGTGCAAGTGTTTTCTGTGAGTGTTGATCAGCTCTCTTCTAATGCAATTTCTCCTTTTCTTGTTCCTCCTCTTTTCTCTTCCTGCCAGTGTTGGGGCCTCTGTGTGGCCTCTGGATTCAGAAATCCAGGCAGCAGGAGTTTGGACCCCCATTGGGCCATGTCCACCTGAAAAACCCTCCAAAAGCTTCCTTTCAACTTAAAATAACATCCACATTCTTTAGGGGGACCATGGGCCCTGTCACTTTCCCCTCCTTTATTCATCCCTACTCACATGGCCTTTCTCAACTCGTATGTCCACATTCTTTCCACCCCAGGGCCTTTGCACGGGCTTTCCTCTCTGTCCGGAACTCGCTCACCTTTTGTCATGGTTGTCTCCTTCACTGACGTGTCTGTCTAAGTGTGATCTTCTTAGAGGTCCCTTCCCTGACCCCCAGTTGAAGATAAATCCCCTTTGCTATTCTGTCATGCGCATAAGCTCAGTTAGGGTCGCTGGAGAAAAATAGGGTGCCCAGGCAAGTTTGAATTTTGGATTAACCCCCAAAATTTTCTGGAATCGCATGGGATTTTTATTGATTGGAAATTTGAATTTCAAATTTAACTGGATCACCTGTATTTTATTTGCCCAGTCTGGCAGCCCTGCCCTCAAAGACACGTGTTGAATGAATGAATGTGAAGCTCTTAGCACAGAGCCTGGCACCCAGTAGGCTCGAAGTACAGAAGTGCACGTTCGCGGTCACCTTCCTCCTCCTCATCTAATTGCCTCTCGGAACTCCAGTCTCCCTGCTCCCTTTGGCTCTTTGGAGACAGGCAAGAAAGTGTTTCCTACCAGAGGGCCGTCACCTGGCTCCTTAGAAGAGCATAAAATATTCTCTGCCGCAGTTTTGGAACCCGATTGCGGTGCTGTTTGGCAGGGAAACGCAGTGAGTTATCACAGAGCGTTCCCTCCAGCGCTGGGTCATGCAAATATTTATTGCGAGCGTTAAATAATAAATGGAACAGCCTGCCCAATGGTAAATCTGTCATGTTTGGTTTCAGCCAGAAGTTGTGACGGCTCTGGAATTGCTGCCCGTTCCACTGCCTCCGCCTGCCCTCCACAGGCGCAAGGCAAACATCCGAGCTCTCCGATTAGACAGCTGGATGCCAGAGGGGGCAGCGGAAGATTCTCAGCCAGGTGTGCAAGCTGGCAGGTAAGGCTGGGCTGCGGCCCAGGAACCAGAGCTGACGAGACGCGGGGCAGGCGCGGGTCCTTGCGGACACGCTGCTGCCACCGTCCCCGCGGGGCACCGTCTCGTGGTCCACATCTTGAGTGATCTTGCAGTATCTCCCCTGATGCTCGTGTCAGCTCCACTCTGGCTGACCGGCCAGAGCTGGCCAGTTTTTGAGAGGACTTGTCTTTCCACCCTCTTTTCTAGGCCGAGCGGTGGGTGAGGAGAGGAATGAGACCTTGTGTCAGATGATCAGATTCAGGAGTGTGTCCTGAGCCCCTGTGTGCACTGTGGGACCCTGTACATATCCTGCCCTTTAAACCTGGTGTCACAGCGTCGATATCAAACATGTGGGTTCTTGAGCCAGAAACATCTGAGTTGGAATCCTCTCTCTGCACTTAGACATTGTACAGCCTCGGGCGAGCCGTGTAATGTTCTGGAGCCTCTGTTTCTCGAGCTGTAAGGTGGGGGAAAGGATGGTGCTTACCACATGGGGTTGTTCTGAGGCTTCAGTAAGATCACGCACTTGAGGGGCGCCTGGGTGGCGCAGTCGGTTAAGCGTCCGACTTCAGCCAGGTCACGATCTCGCGGTCCGTGAGTTCGAGCCCCACGTCGGGCTCTGGGCTGATGGCTCAGAGCCTGGAGCCTGTTTCCGATTCTGTGTCTCCCTCTCTCTCTGCCCCTCCCCCGTTCATGCTCTGTCTCTCTCTGTCCCCAAAATAAATAAACGTTGAAAAAAAAATTTAAAAAAAAAGATCACGCACTTGAAAGGCTTAGTCCTGTGCCTGGGACCTCGCGAGTTGTTGCGGATGCTGGGTCTAGTGGTGAATGAGGATCTGGAGAGAGAGGGACCCTGCCCAGATTCACAGACAGGGCTGCCTTGGTCATGCAACATGCATAAGTCCCATCTTGGGAGTATGGGGTGAATGGTCACTGAGTGGTGGAATTTGGGCTCCAACCTGGCACTTTATGGCTCCAAAAATAATGCTCTTTTTCCTACCCCAGATCTGCCCTCTTGTGGGATGGTGGGTACTGTGGCCCATGTGCTGACCCCAGCCCTCATGGCTTGAGATTGGTGGTGTGCTCCCGATTGGTGGTCGGGGGTGTATTTGGAACCCTGGGTGGGGCTGCACAGAAGAGGGATACCACTTAGGACATGTGTGGCTTGCAGCTCCTAAGAACCCAACTTGAAGAGGCTTAGACAATAATGGCGGTTACTGTGTCACAGGTGGAGACGCTGTGGCTGGTGCACTTGTGGCCTAGCTGTGTACTGCTGGATCCAGTCTCTTTCCCCCTTTCTGCTCCTTCTGCTACTTGCAGCAGGCGGCTCTTGTCCTCCTGGTCTCGAGATGGTGCCGAAAGAGAAGCGGGCCCAGCTCTTCCACTTGGGACCCACTTCTGGGATCACTGTCCCAGAAGCTCTCAGCTCACTTCTCCGTGAGTCTCATTGGTCAGAACTGTGATGCCCTTTTTCTAGGCAGTCACTGGCACGGAAAATGGAATTTGCCACGATTGACTTAGACCAGCAGTTTTCGAAGTGTGAAAGTGTGGTCCCCAGACCAACATCATCAGCCTCACCTGGGAGCTTGTTAGGAATTCAAATTCTTTGGCCTCAGCCCAGCAACTCTGACATGAGGCCCACAATCTATGCTTGAATAAACCCTTCAGATGATTCTGATGGACACTAAGTGTGAAAACCTCTGGCTTGAGCCAGGGATCTTTTCCTGTGGAGAGCTGGCTAGTACATATTTCAGCCTAGTAACCACCCGGTCACTGTGGTAGCTGCTCACCCCTGCTGTCGTTATGTGAAAGCAACCATGTATGATGCCTGCCTGAACAAGCCTACTTATGGACACTGGGATTTGAATTTCATGTAACTCTTACGTTGTAGGAAATATCGTTAGGGTTTTGATCTTTTCCAGCCACTCAAACATGTAAAAGTCATTTTCAGCTGCCGGGCCACACAGAAGCAGATGGCTGTCCAGGTTTAGCCCACAGGCCGTGGTTTACCAGCCCTGGTGAAGACTGATGGAGATTCATCTTCTGAAAGTGGCGAGGGCCCTGCTTCTCGTGAAATGCAGAGAGCCCCAGCTCCTGAAGGGAGTTGGAATTTGGCTTATAAGAAAGAAGGCGGCACATAGCTCTTGTATGTTCACCGGCACTGTTTGCCGGAGGAGCTCCCAAATACGTCTTGCTTTTAAAGTCTTGACTTCGTTTTATTTCTTATGGAGAGTCTTTGTCTGTTTACTGAAGTCAGTCTTCACTGCCCTGAAAAGCCTGGATATAATTCATTCTTGTACCTCAAACTCCATCTCCTGGTCCCTGGTGGCATCAGAGTCTGGGAATGTAACAGTACATGTGTGCAGGACACTGTTTCACGCTTCTTTTTTTTTTTTTTTTTTTAATTTTTTTTTTTTAACGTTTATTTATTTTTGAGACAGAGAAAGACAGAGCATGAAGGGGGGAGGGTCAGAGAGAGGGAGACGCAGAATCTGAAGCAGGCTCCAGGCTCTGAGCTGTCAGCACAGAGCCCGACGCGGGGCTCGAACTCACGGGCCGCGAGATCATGACCTGAGCTGAAGTCGGCTGCTCAACCGACTGAGCCACCCGGGCGCCCCTATGCTTCGTACACATTCTTCATGGTCCTGTAAGATGGAAGTCTTACCGCCCTGTTGTAGGTGGGGAAATGGAGCAAACAGCTGTGCAAAAGTGTGAGGCCCAGCACCTAGAGCCACATTGCACTTCCCCACTTCTTCTACTTCACACCGATTCTTGGGGCTACTCCCTGGAAGGTTCCACAGTCCCGCCGTCTGGCTGCCAGCCTCCCTCTTTCCTTAGGAGAAGATAGTAATCCTGATAATGGCATCAGTAATGATAAATAGCCAACGTGTGATTAAGAGCTTACTGCCTTCCAGATGCCGTCCTAAGCACTGCATATACATTACTTCTTTGAACGTATGGCCCCATTGTAGGTGAAGAAACTGAGGCACGGAGAGGTGAAGGAAGCCATGGTCACCACTAGGAAGTGGTTGCCTGACCCTGGGCCCCAGAGCCCAAGCCTGGTTAATTACTAGAAAGAGGCCCATCATTAAAACAGAATCGAAATGATTATACAGAACACCTTAACTCTGCCATTCCTCATTCACCCCCTGCTTCAAGTCTTTTGAACTTGAACATAGCGGTTTAGTTTTGCTTTTGTTGCCTTCTGATTGGCTAGTTGAAATATAATACCTTTTGTTGAAGAAACATACCTTTAAATTTTAGAACCAGCTACCTATAGCCCTCTATAAATACGGTGACGAGCAGGAAAAGCAGACACTTGGTTGTTTTCCTCTCTGGTATCGAGAATAGAGAATTTAAGCTTTTACGATTTGGCGTGTGCTGTGGGCTGAATTCATATGTTGGAGCGCTAACCCCCAGTGTGAGGGTATTTGGAGGTGGGCCTTTGGAAAGTAATGAGGTTTAGGTAAGGTCTTGATGCTAGGGCCCTCGTAAGGGGATTAGTGCTCTGATAATAGGATGGGAGACCAGAACCCACTCTTTCTCCGCCACATGAGGACATAGTGATGAGGTGGCTGTCTGCAAGCCGGGATGAGAGCTCACCCCAGAACGTGGCCGTGCAGGCGCCCTCATCCAGACTCTGGCCTCCAGAACTGTGGGAAGATCAAGCTCTGGTGTTGACGCCAGTCTGTGCTATTTTATTACAGCAGAGCCCAAGATGAGTAAGATCACTGGAGTCTGGTCCTGGCCTGCTGGGAGTATGCAACCTCTCAGAATAAAGGGTGAAAGGCGACAGCCTCGAAGCTGCTCAGTTCTGTGCCTTCCACCCCTTGTCATCGCCAGCCTCTCCAGGATGTGGGCGCACCTGGTGCGGAGCTGAGAAGGGCTGGGATCCGTGAGAGGAGCCTTGGGAAGTCAGAGCAAACGGGGACAGTAGCTGTCTCTCTAGCGGTTACTGCGCTTGAGGGGTGACGCTACAGGGACCAGGAGACTCGGGTTCGAGCACATGAGTGTTTTCTCCTTTAACAAGATGTCTGCAAGTGGGGGCTTCGGGATTGTTCCTACGGCTCTGGTTTGCATCCCCGAGACTCTCCTGGCCTCCCTCTCCAGGCCCCGGGATGGCGCTCACTTCGTGTCCTCATCTGATGAGGTCAACAGGCAGGCCTGGGAGGGGGTGGGGTGCGTGGAGGTTCAGATTGCCTCTCCCCGTATGAGTTATTTGCTGCATCAACAAATTACTCCAAAATTCAGCGTCTTTAAAGGACATTCATTATCTGTGGCCAGAAGTCAGAAGCAGTTCAGCTGGGTGGTTCTTGTTCAGGGTTTCTTGAGAGGTTTCGCTCAAAACGTTGGCCGGGGCTGTCATCTTCTGGAGGCTTGACCGGGGCAAGAGGATCTGCTCCAAGATGCCTCACGCAGATGGCTGGCACATTGGTGCTGGCTGTCGGCTGTGGGCCTCTCCACAGGGCTGCCTGGGGGTCCTCGCAATGTGGCAGCCACTTCCCCAGGGTGAGTGATTGGGAGAGCACAAGGGGGAAGCCGCAGGGCCTTTCACGTTCTAATCTTGGAAGCCATATGTTGTTACTTCTGTGTCCTATTTGTTACAAATGAGTCACTAAATTGAGCTCACACTCAAGAGAAGGGTTCCATCTTTTGAAGGGAGGAGTATTGAGGAATTTGTGTACGTATATTAAAACCGTTGCACTCCTTATCAACCTGTTATCAGAGAGGAAGATCTTTCCCAGGGGGCCCCCTCCCTCAGATGCCCCCTACGTCTCAGTGGCTCGTTCTGGGTTCCATGTGCCCCTCCCCCCCCCCCAAGGGACTGATCCATCTTTTCTGAGAGAAGGATCTCTGAACGGAACTGTTAATTAGAAGAATTGGGGTGGGGAAGGTGGCTTTTGGCTGCCTGTTGACAGCGTGTGCTGCAGTATTTTATACACTTCATCTCTAACAACCTTGCAGAACTATGATTAATGCCCATAATTTGCAAATAAAGAAACTGTGGTTCAGAGAAGTAATCCCCCTAAGGTCACACAGCACATAAGATGGGAGAACTCCAGTCCATCTAGCTCCAAAGCTTACATTCTTCTTTCTGTAGCCTTCCCGTCAAAACAGTATTTCTTAGCTGCAGGGAGGCAACGGGGATTGTGGCCCACAGACAGCTTTTGGTGACGTTTAGAGGCATTTCTGGTTGTCACAACTGGAAGTGCCATTGGGTAGAAGGCAGGGATGCTTCTCACCATGCTGTCGACCTCAGTGTGAATAGGGCCAAGTATGAGAACCCCCGGATTAGGACCAGTTCTTTGGGGACAAGGACCATGCTTTCTTTGTCCCTTCTGAGTCCTCTCTGCTCAGCCTGATCCTGGCACGTTGTAAGTGTTCAGTAAATACTGAGTAGATGAACAAATGTGCCGTCCTGAATGCCAGATTCAAAGAGTCATAGACTTGGAAAACTGGGGGGTTTTGGGGTGTGGAGAGGATCACTGCTGCTCCCAGTGGACTCACCCAAGCCCCCAGCTTCCACTGGTTGTAAGAGGCCTAGCAGAAGCATGGTCCTCCTGCATTTGAACTTGGTCTGATGTATTCCCCCATATGTGAAGGGGGCTAACTGTTGGATGGTGGTCAAGGTTCGTCACCAGTTCATCTCTGAGATCGTGGAAGTAGAGGTCACAAACACAGACACACTTCTCTGAATCTACCCATTTCTAAATGGACTAGCCCCTGGGGAGGAAACACAGTAATTTCTTTCTCATTGCCCTTCATTCCTGGCTCTGCTCTTTGTAGGCAGTTGCTGGTGCTTCAGGGCAAAGATAATGAAAGTTCTTTCATGTATCAGACTCCTTTCCCCAGGAGACAGAGCCCCGGCATCAGCCAGAGCAGAAGGCCTGGGCTCTGGGAGCCTGGCTTGGAGGCCAGGAGGTCCATGCACGTGCTTTCTTGGAAACGGGCTGGGGACTTGCAGTGATCACTAATTATCTCACAATTGACATTTCAGTGCCCGCCGGCTTCTTCGTCGGATGTTTCTGTATCATGTCAGGTTATGAGAAAAAGCAGTAGTCTGTAATGGCTAGGCAAGCCCATTTTCTTTTTTTCTAAAGGTCAGTTTTTACAGCAAGGAAAGAGCCTGAATTTACTCTAAGTGTATACCATTAGGCAGAAAATTCATAGTATCTTCACACTTAGGAGTTATTATCTCCATTTTGCAGTTGAGAAAACCGAGGCTCAGAGAGGTTAAGTGGCTTGCCAGAGATTTCCTGGACTTTAAGTGGTAGAGTGGGCGTTCGGAGCCAGGACTGTCTGTCCACCCCTCTCCACACCCTTGCAGTCTCCAAGTCCACAGTTTACTCCCTCTGCCATGCCCTTGTGGCGACCTGGACCCCGTCTTCAAAGCCTTGGAAGTGCTGTCGATGGAACGTTTGTGTCCCTCCCCAAAAGGCATTTGTTTTGATGGTTTTAGGAGGTGAGGTCTTTGGGAGGAGAGTGGGTCACGAGGGTGCAGTCCTCATGGGTGGGGTTAGTGCCCTTCTAAAAGAGGCCTTGGGGAACTCCCTCAGCACTTCTTGCCATTGAGGTTCTATTTTACAGATAAGGAAGCTTAGATCCGGGAGGTCAGCTTGGAAGAAGTCACAGAGAGTGACCGAGTTGGGGTTTAGCCCCAGACATCTGCCTCCAAAGCCCACGTTCTCAGCCGCCCTCCAGACACACTGTGACAGGCTGTCTCTCTCCTTCCACTGTCAGTGGGGATGGCAGGCAAGGGGCTGCAGGCAGGGTGGGGCAAGTCTGATAAACAGGATCAGACTTACTAACTGGGTGCTTCTCAGATGAGTGTCGTGCTGTGCGGGCATGGACAGAATGCAGCTGGGGGGAGCAGCACGTTTACTCTGGGGGTACCTGCCCTCAGGGTCACTGCCATGGGCCTTCCAGGCTCAGTGCTCACTTAGTCACGCACCTGCTTAACTTTGAACACCGACTCTAGTGGTGTGTGGTCGTCTAAACCTTAATTTGTAGGGGTGCCTGGGTGGCTCAGTCGGTTAAGCTTCCCACTTCAGCTCAGGTCACGATCTCATGGCTCTTGAGTTCGAGCCCTGCATCCGGCTCTGGGCTGACAGCTCAGAGCCTGGACCCTGCTTCAGATTCTGTGTCGCTGTCTGTCTCTGCCCCTCCCCTGCTTGTGCTCTGTCGCTCTCTCTCTCTCCCCATCTCTCTCAAAAATAAATAAACATTAAAAATTTTTTTAAAACCTTAATTTATAACTGCTTAGCAACTGTCCAACTTTACAGATCTGGTCATCGTGAGTAGCCAGAAAGGCTTCCTTGACCGTACATCAGTTTTCAAACCCTAAATGTCAACTGATGTTGGAAAAAGGAAGACTAAACAGTGAAGGCATCAGGAGAGATCCTCAGTGGAATTATGTGTCTGTCGCGGACAACCCACCTGTCTTGGGGGTCTTTTACTGCCGTATTCCCCTGTAGCATCGGGGAAAGCCTTTTGTACCAGCCCGTGAAAATCCGCATTTCTTTACCCTTCTCACTCACATTCGACAAGGTTTACCTGAGTAGCTCTGCCTCTTCAAGAATCACTTCCTCATGCTTTGGCTTCTTTTTGTCCTGCACAGGCACAAGATCTTCAAGGATAGGTTGGTGTTTTTCTCCTTTCTGCAGCTCTCACTCGCTGCTCACTTGCTGTTGGTTGGCTGGCCAACCTGTAGAGCCCACTGTAGAGGGTTGTTGTTGTTGTTGCAGTTGCTTTGTTGAATAACTAGTTATTACCAGCACTCAAGACAATTGGTTTAAACACCCAGGTCAAAGCCAAGAGTTCTGAACACGACACATTCTGTCTGAAGATCGGCAACAAGTTCTGCTTGAGAGGATATTGGACACCACCATCTCCTGAGTTGTCTTTGTCTTTCAGCCATTGACCTTACCATCTTCATATGAACTTTGACCTGGCAGATGCTGGCATGGTATTGGGTGGGGGAGAAGGTGGGGGCTGGTGGTGGAATTTAAGAGTGAAGGCCAGTCTGCAAGCTATAGCCTCTCTCCAGCACCTACTCTGAGAAGTATCAGGCAGATTGCAAGGAGTTAAGTCATGTGGTGTCAACTCTTGCTAAGGTATTAGTCATGTTACAACACATACATGTCGCAGATCAACATATTATATACCTTAAATTCATACAATGTTGTATGTCAGGTGTATCTCAGTACAGCAATTACATATGACCGGAATAGAAAGAGTTCAGTAAGACAACAATTGTGAAGGCAAATTTGGGGTTGCACTACCAAACTGCCCTTTCTCCCAGAAACATCATCTCCCTTGTCATGCAAATCTCCATCAACTAATGAAAATGGCCACAGCTCCATGGCTGCAAATCTGACTTTTCTGTCCAGGTGAACTACTCCTTTTTTTTTTTTTTTTAATGTTTTTAATGTTTATTTATTTGAAAAAGAGAGAGGGAGAGTGCAAGTGAGCACAGGCAGGATTGGGGGAGGGGCAGAGAGAGAGGGAGACCCAGAATATGAAGCAGGCTTCAGGCTCTGAGCTCTCAGCACAGAGCCAGATGTGGGGCTCAAACTCATGCACCGCGAGATCATGACCTGAGCTGAAGTCAGACGCTTAACAACTGAGCTACCCAGGTGCCCTTTAGGTGAACTATTCCTAAAAAGACCCTATGCAAATCTAGAAAGATTAGGAATAGGTCAAATAATTTATTTTCTTGAAACAAGGTCACTGAAGCATAAGACACATGAGTGATAATAAACGTGTATTTTTCACATTGGTCGCCTCACCCCTGCTTTCTCATTAATGCTTTTCCTCAGCCTCTTCCCTCAGACCCTGCAAGAGTCCTTCTCTGGCTTGTTAATGGGAGACGTGGATGGAAGAGAGAGCTGGCTTGTGTCTCCTCAAGACCTGATCACACCTCTTTCCTCTGTTGTGGAATATCTGAACATCCAGTGACTACCACATGGCCAGCTGGCAGGGAAGCTCAGTTTTCCTCTGGCTCTCCTGGGACTCTGATTTGTAGACTGGGCTGAGATCAGATAGCCCTTGGGATCCAGGTGGGCAGGGCCTGGCTCCCTGGGCTGCTGGCAGGTGCCATCTGGCTGTCCTGGGGTTGCCTAGGGAAGTAGTTCCCACCTTGATAGTGTCTGAGGGAAGAGAGGGCGGAGGGCCGGGCAGTTGTCAGGCTGGGAGTTGGTGGGGATGGGAGCAGGAGCAGAGTGTGCCAGGGAGGGCGTGGCCAGCTGCTCTCAGGGCTCCCGGCGCCTCTGCCGAGGGGCTGTGTCCAGACAGCCTCTGTCTGTCCCTTCCTCCTCTTCCGCCATAATCCCCATTGTGCATCTCCCTGGCCTGAGACTCCCACAGGTGATTCAGGGATGTGGTGTTGAACCAAGTCTAGATTGGCTGTGTGCATGGTAATGGGTGTCATTCAAGGATGAAAAGCAGCTTGTCTTAGTCTGAGTGAGCCACCGTAACAGAATACTGTAGACTGGGCACCTTCAACAAACGCTGATTTCTTACAGTTCTGTGGTCTGGAAGTCTAAGATTCAGGTGTCGGCCAATTTGATTCTTGGTGAGGACTCTTGGCTTGTGGATGGCCACCTTCTCCTTGTGTGTTCACGTGACTACGATAGAGAGAGCTCTCTCTTCTTATAAGGTTATTAATCCCATCATGGGGCCCTCCTTCATGACCTCATCTAATCCTGATCTCCAGCAGCCTCCGCTCCTAATATTATAACATTGGGAGTTAGGGCTTTAACATACGAATTTTATGGAGGGGGCACATTTAGTCCCTAACCCAGATCCTTAACTCAGCCCTGCCTCGTGTGCAAGGAGCTGTCAGTCTTGCTGGGAGCTTTTATGTGTTAATGCGTATGAGGGAAGCTTCCTAAAATAGGCACCCAGGGGTTGTGGGCCCTGCAGAGAACATTTGATCCAAGCTTGAGACCTCAGGCTGTCAGAAACCAGAGGCCAAGGTCCGGGAGGGAGGCAGGAATCCAGGGGGCCCGCCAGGGAGGCTGGCCTCCAATGGAGCCTGGAGGAATTGATAGGGCTTGGGTGTATGAAGACGTTGGATGTATGTATGTGGGCTGGAAGGGCCTGGGGTGGGGGTGGGGATGGAGATGTAGAAGCTGGTTTGGGTGAAGGCACAGTGAGTGAAATAGGGACCCACTGGGTGGGGATGGGAACTTGAATGCTTCCCTGTACCTGGCTTGTCTCCCAGACACATGTTCTCCATCCACGTGGGCTTTGGATGTGTTCCAGAGCAGAGGAATGAAAGCCAGGGGCTGGGGCTGGCATCCTGCTTGTCTTTTTCAGCTATGTCCCCTGGGGCGAGCCACCAGGTTATCAGAGCCTTTGGCTCCTCATTAGGAAAATGAAGGAAATGGCCTGTATGCCCCACTTGGCTCCTGTGAAGGTCTGGGGTGATGAGAGATGAGAAGGTGCCTTGTAACCAGTGAAGACATTCAGCTGCACCTTCTGAGCATCAGAACCAATTGTTGGGGGTCCACAGAAGAGTTGGGGGTCGTGGACAGAGTGGGCTTACAGGTTCGTGCCTGGAGCCCCCAGGCCTCTTCTTCCCTTTGCCTGCTCTGAGCAGGAGTGAGTAATGCTCACTTCACCCCAGGATTGGTCAAGTCATTCGCTGGTCCTTTTGCCTCTCTGGGACACCTGCTGATCCCGGCATACCTGGAGCTGTTTTGTGGGTGCTGTATTCTCTCTTTAGGGGCCCATGGGAGGCACCGATGGGTCCTTGCCCTCCCTCTGGCAGTCCTCCTGACATGGGACAGTGAGGAGTATACTGTTTGTCCATCAAGTCTTGTCTGTCCATCCCGTCTATCTGTTCATCTACCTACCATCTTCAGACATAGGTATTTCAGGAAGGGACTCCCTTTTTTTAAATGTTAATTTATTATTTATTTATTTATTTATTTATTTATTTATTTATTTAGTGCACATGAGTGGGGGAGGGGCACAGAGTGAGGGAGAGAGAGAATCCAATGCAGGGCTTGATCTCATAAATTGTGAGATCGTGACCTGAGCTGAAATCAAGAGACGCTTAACCGACTGAGCCACCCAGGTGCCCCAGCTAAGTGTCAAGGGACTCCCTTTTTGCATGCAAGGAGACTGAACCTGAAAGGGGAACTATTTCTCGGCATAAATGACTGAGCCCCATTCTCTGGGAAGGTCTGTGTTGTGCTAGGGATTTGGGGTCGAATCTGTTTTCTCTCTGTCTCCACGTGTATGAGACCTGGATCTGTTATGACTTCTCCCGAACCTCTCAAACTCCTGAGCTGTCACATCATGCCCCCTTCCACCAGTAGCCCACCCCTGGTCGCCTCTTGTGGTAAGGCTAACGATTGTGCTACCACGGCATTCCAAAAGGGATGACAGTTCCATCTTCCGTCAGCCCTGGGCTCTCCCTGCCCGTCAGCAGTGGGTGAGCCCGCGACACAGTACATTTTAGAATCTGAGTCCTGGGTTCCTTCTTGATATCAACTCTCCTAGGTTGTCTTCTTCAGAAACAGTCTCTGAGATGGAGATTTGCCTGCCGGAAGTTGGCAGGGGAGACAGTCCTATGAAGCAGTGAGGGAAGCAGGATTAAGCGGAGGGGGAGGCTAGCTTGTGATGAGGTAGCTGTGGAAGCCTCAGCTAATCCCGCTTGGAGCTCGGAAGCTGGGAAAGGCCTTCAGCCTTGTGCCCAGCTTGAGATGGGGCCTGCCCCCTGGGGTGAGGCAGCTCTCTCTGGCCAAGGGGGATTTCTGGGGCAGACTCAGTGGTGATCTGTCCGGGGCCAACTTCCTGGCAGCTGGGCAATGAGCTGTGCAGCCCTGTGGGGTGACCATCATGGTCACTCTCCTTCCCAGTCACTGTCTGTGATGTAGAACGAACAGACAGTGGTGGGTCTCTGGACCCATCTGTGCCCAGGACCCCACTTTTCTCCGGCAACGGCTTCACCCTCTGCAGGACCGTGGTGGGGGCTGTAAAACTCTTCCACGTTGACCCCCCGGCCAAGGTTGCCTTGCTCAGGGGGAGGGCATTTCAGTGAAGCTGGCCCACAGGTGGATTGCCCACCTAGGAGCATCTGCACTGAGCTGGTGCAGTCAGAAGTCTTCCCTTGTTTGGTGTTGTGGCGGCCAGGGAGTTGTGTGTGGAACATAATATTAATCAGCACTTCCTTGAGCACGGGAGGCCCATGATGCAAATCTTGGGAACTTCGGTGGTTGGGGAGGAGGCCAGTTTGCAGTGGGAGATATGAATCTGATGTGCAGAGGGAAACAGAGGTGAAAGGCAGGGTCATATGAGCCCTGGTGAGCTCTGGGGCCCTGGTTCCAGATCTTTCTGAAGCGTACTCTCTTACCTACCTTCCCCTTGTTTTGATTGTTTAACCTTTCTTTAACTATCACTTTATTTTTATTTATTTTATTTTATTATTTTTTTTATTTAAATTCAAGTTAGTTAACATACATACAGCATAGTCTTGCCTTCAGGAGTAGAATAGTATTTTTTTTAAGAAATTTTTTTTAATGTTTATTTATTTTTGAAAGAAAGAAAGCATGAGCTGGGGAGGGACCCAGAGGGGGACAGAGGATCCAAAGCAGGCTCCAGGTTCTGAGCTGACAGCAGAGAGCCAATGTGGGGCTCGAACTCACGAACTGTGAGATCGTGACCTGAGCCGAAGTTGAACGCTTAACTGACTGAGCCACCCAGGCACCCCAACTATCATTTTATTAAATCCCCGTTTTTGCTTAAGCCACTTTGAGTTGGATTCCTGTTAATGGCAACCAGGTGAATGCTAGTACATGTAAAACTGTAAAGAGTTGTTCTTTTTTTTAAAAAAAATTTTTTTTTCAATGTTTTTATTTATTTTTGGGACAGAGAGAGACAGAGCATGAACGGGGGAGGGGCAGAGAGACAGGGAGACACAGAATCGGAAACAGGCTCCAGGCTCCGAGCCATCAGCCCAGAGCCTGACGCGGGGCTCGAACTCACGGACCGCGAGATCGTGACCTGGCTGAAGTCGGACGCTTAACCGACTGCACCACCCAGGCGCCCCAAGAGTTGTTCTTTTAAATGTGGCTCGCTCTGATGTGGTGAACCCTTTTATCAAATTGATAAAGTTCCAACTTAACAGCCCCCTATGGGTGTGTGGCTCTAGAGGTCACAGGCTGGGGTCCCAAGGACTATTTCCATCACGCAAATGTATTTTGCTTGATTGGTATGATGTTTAAAAAGATCCAGTTGTAATCACATACTAATTGAGAGGTTTGTATAGCTTCTGGCCTTTTAGTTCCTCTTAGTATATTGGAAGATCTGGCAGCACTGGGCCTGTGTTTCCACATGGAAACAGATGGCGGGGACAAGATGAGAAGCAGCTGACCCACCTTTGAACGGGGCATGCTCTCTGGTTTGCCACAGACCCCCACTCTTCCCTATTGCTTTTATCCCTCCTTCTTTCTTAACGTACCTTCTTGTATTCTGCAGCCATTTTAGTTTGTCATGGTTAGTCCACGACATCTTAGTTTGTCATTAGTTTGTCCACTTTTTCATGGATGCTGCTGAGTTGTATGGCTTCGTCTGACCTTGTCAAAGGTTCCAGAGAGGGCCAGAACAGATCGTGCACACTGTGGAGGGAGCGAACGCAGTAGGGTGGGTGGGGGCTCTCGGATAGCCTGAAGCTTTCTGAGATCACAAAGCTACACAAATGTGAATTACCATCATCATTATTAATAACAACTGAAAGGACAGGAGGCAAGGAAGCCAGCCCTCACTGCACCACCTCCCCAAGCCCAGAAGGGTGTTTGCGCCATCACGGTGGCATTTACCATTGGCATTGGCAGTTATTATTAAACTGTGTCAACTTGCAAATGCAAAATGTTTACCAAACGAACTAACATGAGCTGGCAGAAATAATATCTAGGCACTGTCTACCTTTAACTGTTCTTTCTATAAATTGCTGTGGCATTTCTCCAGGGCTCAGAGTCAACGGAGAAGAAAAGAAATGACTCTTCTGGCTTGTTGAAGGTGTTACTTGTTATCCTGGCTCATATCCTGTTTGTCCCACTGTCTCCCTGGCCTCTGCTCATGTGGAGTCTTAGACTTGGGAGACGGGACATTGCTCGCCAACTCTCTCCCCTGGTCGCATTTATTAAAAAGTGGGCAAAGTGTCTCTCGCTTTGCATCTGTCTCCTTCCCGAGCCGAAGCCTGTTGACTACAATGCATCATTTTCAAGCTCAGAGCGCAGGCAGCGGTTTGATAAAGCATCTTGCCGTGATCTGCCAGTGGGCCACACCTCGAAAACATGGTTTCATGTAACCATGTGTGTCTGTGGCTGCCTTACTTTTCCTAACTCCCATGTCAATGTGGCTCGAATTAATGCACATCCAGGACCCGCTGTAGTCAGGCGCACCTCTGGGTCTCTGCCTGCTCTGTCTGACCTCCCTCCCTCCCGTATTTATGGGTGTGCCGCGGAGGTTCCCTCTTCCATGTTGTTCCTCTAAAATGTCACTTCCTGCTGTGACTTGCTGCAAACATCTCCTCTTACCAGACTTCCTTTGATGTTTAAGGAGCCTGCAGGACCTGAGTTTTTGTTTTGAATGGTTTTTTTAATTGAAGTGTAGTCGATACACAGTGTTATTAGTTTCAGGCGTAGTGATCTGAGCTCTCTGTATGTTCTGCTGGGCTCGCCACAAGGGTAGCTGCCTTCTGTCACCATGCCACAGTGTACCATGGACTGTATTCCCTCTGCTGCACCTTTTATCCCTGTGACTTATTCACCCCATAACTGGAAGCCTGGCTCTCCCACTCCCCTTCACCTGTTTTGCCTGTCCCAGGACCCAAGTATTGTAAGTCTGAAACTTTGAGTTCCTGAGACCCCAGATGGGACAATATGGCTTTGACACTTTGGGTAGGAGAATGGCTTTGGAGAGTCATGTGGGTTTGAGTCCTGGCTCTGCTCCTTAGTAGCTATGTCATGTGGGACAAGTTACTGACCTGTGACCCTCAGTTTCCTTATCTGCAAAATGGGGATAGTGATAGGTCCTGAATCTTACTGTGAGGATGAAATGTGATGCTGTGTATAAAGTGTACATCATCACAGTGCCTGGCACACCATGAATGGTCAATAGGGACAGTTAACATATTGTATGAGACAAAACACACATGGACCAACCTGAGGTAGATCCTGGAAATCCCTTAATTTATTAATTTATTTGTTTAAACTTTATTTATTTTTGAGTGAGAGAGAGAGAGAGACAGAGACAGAATAACCCATGAGCTGGGGAGGGGCAGAGAGAAAGGGAGACAGAGGGTCTGAAGCACTGCCAACACAGAGCTGGATGCGGGGCTCGAACTCATGAAACGGAAAATCATGACCTGAGCTGAAATCAAGAGTCAGACACTTAATCGACTGAGCCACCCAGGTGCCCCCAGTCCTGGAATTCCTTTAAACTGAAGTCATATCACCTCATGTTTTGACTTCTTAGCTCCTTTCTCCTAAAATGCAAGTGCAGAGAAGGATGTAGTTAATTGAAGATTTTGGCTAATCAAGGTTTGCTACCTTCTGTTGGCTTTGTGTTGATTTTGGGGTGAAGATCAAAATCCACAATGTGGTTTACAAGGTCCTGCATGGTCAGGACCTTGCTCATCTCTTTACCCTCATCTCCTACTTCTCACTCCTTGGGTTTGGCACCCTGCCACAGAACTCTTGCACATGCTGCTGCTTCTGTGGAACCACCTTAATCCACATTAGCTGCCCATTTAGCTCCTATTCATTCTTCAGAACCCAGACACTATCTCTGGAAGCCTTCCACAACTCCCTGTTGTGAAACCGTCTCCCTTCCCTACAGAGCAATTAGGTTTCTGATTATATATCCTTTATTGTGTTTGTTTGACTGTCTGATTCCTCAACTGGACTGTGAGCTCCATGAGGACAGGGACCACATCTATGTGTTACTCACTGCAGTATCACCAGTACCTGACCAAATTGTCAACAGTTCACCAAATTGTTCAATGCAGGGGTGAACAAGTGACTTATTGTTTTAAGAATGTGTGCAGTCAAGATACTTGCTTGGAATCACAAGGTCCTACTCTTGGAGAAAGAAGGACCTAGAGACAAATCACTGGAAGACAGAAAATAGCATGCTAGGCTCCTGGGAAGTGGATGTTAGGATTTGGGAAGGAACTGAGCATGCTGAGTCTCCCCTGATGGACGTCCTTCTCTCCACAGTTCCACTGGCTTCTAAGCTAAGTTTTGTTTGAGAATAGGGCTATTGCTGGTGAGGTGGTTTTTTACACCTTGCCCTCTTTCTTCTTGTAAATGGAGTGTTGATAAATGGGCGGTTTAACTCACCTTAGGGTCTTATATGGTCAAAGAGAATCTTTCATTTATTCACCCAAATACTTCTTTTTTTAAATTTATTTTTTATTTTTTCTTATTTTAGAGAGAGAGAGCCTGGGAGAGGGACAGAGGGGGAGGAAGAGATTTTTTTCCTTTTATTTTTTATTTTTTTCCTTCATTACCTAATATTTTATTTTATTTTTGAAAATGATTTATTTATTTTTTAATTTACATCCACGTTATGGGGCACCTGGGTGGCTCAGTTAGTTAAGTGTCCGACTTCAGCTCAGGTCATGACCTCACGGTTCATGAGTTCGAGCCCCTCATCAGGCTCTGTGCTGACAGCTCACAGCCTGGAGCCTGCTTCAGATTCTGTGTTTCCCTCTCTCTCTGCCCCTCCCCTGCTTGTGCTCTGTCTCTCTCTATTTCAAAAATAAACACTTAAAAAAATTTACATGCAAGTTAGTTAGCATATAGGGCAACAGTGATTTCAGGAGTAGATTCCTTAATGCCCCTTACCCATTTAGCCCAGGCCCCTTCCTACAACCCCTCCAGTAACCCTCTGTTTATCCTCCATATTTAAGAGTCTCTTATGTTTTGTCCCCCTCCCTGTTTTTATATTATTTTTGCTTCCCTTCCCTTATATTCATCTGTTCTGTATCTTAAAGTCCTCATATTAGTGAAGTCATATGATATTTGTCTTTCTCTGACTGACTAATTTCGCTTAGCATAATACCCTCCAGTTCCATCCATGTAGTTGCAAATGGCAAGACTTCATTCTTTTTGATTGCCAAGTAATACTCCATTGTATGTGTGTGTGTATATGTATGTGTGTGTGTGTATATATATATATATATATATACACACCACATCTTCTTTATCCATTCATCCATCGGTGGACATTTGGGCTCTTCCCATACTTTGGCTATTGTTGATAGTGCTGCTATAAACATTGGGTGCATGTGCCCCTTCGAAACAGCATCCTTGTATCCCTTGGATGAATGTTTAGTAGTGCCATTGCTGGGTTGTAGGGCAGTTCTATTTTTAGTTTTTTGAGGAACCTCCATACTGTTTTCCAGAGTGGCTGCACCAGCTTGTGTTCCCACCAACAGTGCAAAAGAGATCGTCTTTCTCTGCATCCTCACCAACATCTGTTGTTGTCTGAGTTGTTAATGTGAGCCATTCTGACAGGTGTGAGGTGATATCTCATTGTGGTTTTGATTTGCATTTCCCGGATGATGAGTGAAGTTGAGCATTTTTTCATGTGTTGGTTGGCCATCTGGATGTCTTCTTTGGAGAAGTGTCTATTCATGTTTTTGCCCATTTCTTCACTGGATTTGTTTTTTGGGTGTTGAGTTTGATAAATTCTTTACAGATTTTGGATACTAATTCTTTATCTGATATGTCATTTGCAAATATCTTCTCCCATTCTGTCAGTTGCCTTTGAGTTTTGCTGATTGTTTCCTTTGCTGTGCAGAAGGTTTTGATTTTGATGAGGTCCCAGTAGTTCATTTCTGCTTTTGTTTCCCTTGCCTCGGGAGACGTGTTGAGTAAGGAGTTGCTGAGGCCAAGTTCAGACAAGTTTTTGCCTGGTTTCTCCTCGAGGAGTTTGATGGCTTCCTGTCTTACATTGAGGTCTTTCTTCCATTTTGAGTTGATTTTTTGTGTCTGGTGTAAGAAAGTGGTCCAGGTTCATTTATATGCATGTCACTGTCCAGTTTTACCAGCTCCATTTGCTGAAGAGACTGTCTTTATTCCATTGAATAAATTCCATTTCTTCTTTTGTCAAAGGTTAGTTGGCCATACGTTTGTGGGTCCATTTCTGGGTTCTCTATTCTGTTCCGTTGATTTGAATGTCTGTTCTTGTGCCAGTACCATACTGTCTTGATGATTACAGCTTTGTAGTGTAGCTTGAAGTCCAGGATTGTGATGCCTCCTGCTTTGGTTTTCTGTTTCAAGATTGCTTTGACTTTTTGGGGTCTTTTCTGGTTCCATACAAATTTTAGGATTGTTTTTTCTAGCTCTGTGAAGAATGATGGTGTTCTTTTGGTAGGGATTGCATTGAATGTTTAGATTGCTTTGGGTAGTATCGACATTTTAACAATATTTGTTCTTCCTTTCCAGGAACATGGAATATTATTTCATTTTCTTTTTGTGTCCTCTTCAATTTCTTTCATAAGCTTTCTGTAGTTTTCAGTGTATAGATTTTTCACCTCTTTGGTTAGATTCATTCCTAGGTATTTTATGGTTTTTGGTGGGAGAGAGAGAGAATCTTAAGCAGGCTCCGCCTGCTTGAAGCCCAGCATGGGGCTGGATCCCATGACCCTAGGATCATGATCTGAGCTGAAATCAAGAGTCTGACACTCACCTGACTGAGCCAGCCGGGCGCCCCCACCCAAGTACTTCTTGAGTGGCTAACATGTTCCATGTGCCGAACTAGGTGATGGGGACGCTAAGGAGCATAAATGTGACTTCATTCAGTACTTAAACCATCCCATTTACACATGTAAAGTGCTTGGCACAGAGCAGGAGCTCGATGCAGGACAACCACAGAGATTAGTGTTCATTACGTTTCTGGAATTTCCTCTATGGTTGGTGATCATTACAATGTTGCCAAATTGCCAGAAGAGGCAGAGAGCTAAATTTTTGTGACAACTCATGTCCATACAAATGTTTGCTGCAAATGTATGTTGCCTCCCTTTAATGTGTGTATAACTAATTGAAAGCGAGCAATTTATCGTGTTCGGTGAAACTAACTCTGCTACCATTAACTCGAGCTGTGGTACATTATTGAGCAGACTTTCCTCGGGGCATTGGGGTAAATTATTGCTCCTTCAATCACATCATGGTCCTTGGAGGACCAGCTGTTGGGCCAGCTTTTATTACCTGTTGTTTTTTTAATCACAACACGGAAATGATAGGAAGACATTGGGAAGGGAGACTTTTCATATAAGATGAAATGAGCCAAGATTGGAAGATGACATTTTTATTTGCCTTACAAATGGAGTGGATACAGTGTGAATGGCATTGTGAATGTGATTAAGAGCTCTGAGATCAGCTAAGCTGAACCATTCACCCTTTTGCACAGGCAGCGAGGCTTCTAGATGTGTTGGGTTCTGTTGTAGTTAGAGGTTCTAATTTTTCTGTGGCCAGGAGTTTGTCGTCAGGGGGTATGCATTTCATGGCCAATCCAAGTTAGCCTTGATTTAATCCCATTAGGGTCAGGGCCCTTCTGGGATCTTTGAGTTTTTTAAGGGTCTACCAAAATGTTTGTGGCTGAAAAAAAAAAAAAAAAAAAAAAAAGGAAAAGAAAAATATTGACTCCAAATGCAGAAAGAAAACGGCAAAGTTGGAGTT
This sequence comes from Felis catus, assembly GCF_018350175.1. Lineage (NCBI taxonomy): Eukaryota > Metazoa > Chordata > Mammalia > Carnivora > Felidae > Felis > Felis catus. The sequence continues at coordinate 28,042,911 of NC_058383.1, read as the reverse complement.
AATGAATATTTTAAAAAATTTCCTACAAACTGTGCTACTTTGTCAATATTGCTAATTGTTAAATTTAGTGTTCATAGAGACTTCATTACATCTGAAAACGCTGGGAAATTATCATTTCCCACTTTCAAGAGCTTCTCAATATGGAGATTGCCAAGAAATCATATCCAATCAAAAAATAAATAAGTCACTTATTGCCAAATAATTTCAGAAGCAAAATTTAGAAAATTTCTCAAAAATATTTGATAGAAAAAAATCCGTGTAATGTAGGATGTAGGTAAATTTGTAATATGTTTGAAATACCATCTGGTGAGCCCCCCCCCCCCCAGCGTATCTAGGGCATACAAAATTCTTAAAAAGGCTTTGTCATTCACCATATTCCCTCCTTATCTAGTAGTTAAGTAGATTAGATAGAAGCTATTTCTAACCGAGGCTCTTTTGTGAAGTGTTTGAGCTTTATGGTAGATTCGAATATTGTTGAATAAATATTCATTCTATGCCTCTTGACCTCACTGGGTTAGGCCATGTAACTTTGCCCTGATGGTGAGTGTAGGTTACTTCTCCACCCTTTGACTGTTGGGTTGGTCATGTGACTTTCTCTGGCCAATGGGGTGCGAGCAAACGTAACTCAATTAAATGCCTGAAATGTGCTTATGTGATGAGGCTTGCCCTCTTGTGCTTCTGCCTTCTCCATGAGAACAGCATGCCTTTGTTAGTTACCAGCCTTGGAAAAATGACAGACTCATGGAGTAGAGTCACCCCAGCATAACTGCAGACCTGCAGCCTCAAGCAGAGTTGCTGTAGCTAACCCACAAAAGCTTGAATGAGAAATAAATGCTTGCTGAGAATTTGTGGTTGTTTGTTCTATAGCATTATTATGGCCGTAGCTGACTGATACATGTGTCTGCTTACAGTGGGGCTTACTTACGTTTCTGAAGCAATCACAGTATGTTTTCAACCATGTTGCTATTTATTTGTTATTTTCAACCACAATGTGGGGGTTATAACTCTGAAGCAAGTGCAGCTATTTGCACATGCTGTTTCCTCTGCCTGAAAAGTTTGTCTCCTTGCTCTTCATATAGATGGCTCTCTTTTTATCTTTAGCTCTGGCTTTAAGTATTATTTCCTTGGAATAACCTCCTCAGATGCATTATTTAAGTACCATCTGTGGTGGAGCCTGCTATCTGCATATCCAAACATCCATATTCCCTTTTTCCCTCCTTCTCTGAAATAAAGTCCTAATTCTAACCACCCCCCCTTGCCCCTTTTTGGGAAAATATCTCAAACTGGGAGAAAACTTACAGCTACAGTACAAATAATTCACCACCCTCCATCGTTTGTGAATAAGTGTCTGATGTGATGCCCATCATTTTCTAATACTTTACTGTGTATTTCTTAATAAAGGGCCTTATCCTACATAATTATAATAAAACCATCACAACCAGGAAATTCAAATTGATACATTGCTACCATCTAATCTACAGACCCCATTCACGTTCTGACTATTCCAGTAATGTCTTTTATAAGGTTCCAGTCCACAGTCCTCCATAGCATTTAGTTACTATGTCACATTTGGAAAGAGTTCTTGAGTCCCCTTGTTACTTTCTTGACCTTGGTACTTTTAAAGTAAAGGCCATTTATTTTGTACAAGATCTCTCATTTGGGGGTTATCTGGTGTTTTCTCATGATTAGATTCAGGTTACATACCCATCTTCAGCTTCAACACCCTCATTCCCAAGGCTTCTGTCCCTTGTCATGGATGCTTCCCTTGTTTGATTCCATTTAATGACTTTAAGACTGAATTAAAAAAAAATTTTTTTTAACCGCTTATTTTTGAGAGATAGAGACAGACAGAGCACAAGCAGGGGAGGGGCAGAGAGACACACACACACACAGAATCCAAAGCAGGCTCCAGGCTCTGAGCTGTCAGCACAGAGCCTGACGGGGGGCTCAAACTCATGGACCGTGAGATCATAACCTGAGCCGAAGTTGGATGCTCAACCAACTGAGCCACCCAGGGACCCCAAGACTGAATTTTTGAGGAAGAAAAGAACCTTAACCCCCAATTTTAATTAGGATGACATGGATTTGTCTAAAAACAAAACAAAATAAAACAAACAAAAAACTCCCGCAGTTTGCAGTTTGTCATGAAACTTGCTGTGGTCCTATGATTTAGTTGTGGCCAGTGAAATGCAAAGAGAAGTATAGACATTTTCTCAGAGGAAGGGGCATACCTTCCTTTCTTTCTTTCTTTCTTTCTTTCTTTCTTTCTTTCTTTCTTTCTTTCTTTCTTTCTTTCTTTCTTTCTTTCTTTCTTTCTTTCTTTCTATCCATTCCTCCTATTGCTGGCCTGGGATTTGGATGCAATGGCTGGATCTCCAGATGCAATATTTGACCAGGAAGATAAGTCCACATGAGAAAAGAGGGACCCCAAATTAAGCCCTTGGTTTAGGAAGGAAAGAGAACATGGCTGTTGGTTGAATGTGGAGTACAAAGGAGAAGGACTGAAAGATCATGTGGTGATCTTTGGCTTGGGTAACTGGGTGAATGGAAATGATACCCACTGAGAAAGGTGGTCCAGAAATAGGAGTAAAATTATTTGGGAGGTAGGAAAAAATTCATTTTTGGACAAGTTGAGGTTGAGGTACCCAACACATATCTGATGGAGTTCTCTAGGGTTGCAGGCTCTGGAAACAGATTTTGGTACCAGTGCAGTCGACAGAGAGGTCAAATCATGATTCTGCTCATTGGTAAGAAGGGAAGCTGAAGGGGAGACCTTGAGAATCCTGTTCCTCTCACTGCCAGTCATCCTTTACTTTTACTGAGCACTGACCATGTGTCACCTACCATGGAGACTGAGCTCTAGGGGTGACCGTGGCTGGAAGTCACTAGTACAAATTATTGGAGTCTTTATTCTAGAAGGGAGTGTGGGAGCACACCCCTTCTCTGGATCTTTAGCTTGTCTGTCCTTCCTGGGAGGTGTGGTGCAGATTTTGTTTTTTCAGTGAATCCCAACCCTGCTCTTTGTTTCTGGTGAACATCCCTCACCGTATCCTACCCACAGATCAGTTCTGTGGGGAAGGTACTATTATTGTAACCGTTGTACAAGTGGGGAAACTGAGGCTTAGAGAAATTAAGTTGCCTGAAGTTATTTGAACCCAAGTAGCCTGACTTAAGAGCTTCATCTCTTTAAAAAAACAAAAAAAATTTTTTTAAGTTTATTTATTTTTGACAGAGACGGAGTGTGAGCATGAGCAGGGGAGGGGCAGAGAGAGAGGGAGACACAGAATCCAAAGCAGGCTCCAGGCTCCGAGATGTCAGCACAGAGCCCGACGCGAGGCTCAAACTCACAAACTGTGAGATCATGACCTGGGCCGAAGTCGGATGCCTAACCGACTGAGCCACCCAGGCGCCCCAAGTGCTTCGTCTCTTAATCACCATGCTGTACTGCCTCCTGGGAGCTCATGCCCAGTGAATTTTTATTGCTGGTGGTGTTTCCAAGTTTATGGAGAACTTTGACATGTCAACCTCATATGGTTCTTAGGGGGGCGCAGTGGGATAAGTAGGGCAGACACTGCTAGACGTAGTTGTAGGTGAGGGTATGGATAGGATTATAGGACATGCCTGAATGACCCAGCCCATGAATGGCAGAGTTGTGAGTGAGAATTACGATCTTCTGATGCCTTCCGGAGCACTGTCCCCCAGCACCACCTTGCCTGTCCTTATTAGCATCCTCGGAAGAGATATGCCCTTTATTTAGGCACTTTCAGTTGCTCAGAAGCAAATAACACCATCAGCTGGCATTGTGATACTCATTTATTTATATTTATTTATTTATTTATTTATTTATTTATTTATTTATTTATTTTTCCAACGTTTATTTATTTTTGGGACAGAGAGAGACAGAGCATGAACGGGGGAGGGGCAGAGAGAGAGGGAGACACAGAATCGGAAACAGGCTCCAGGCTCTGAGCCATCAGCCCAGAGCCTGACGCGGGGCCTGAACTCACGGACCGCGAGATCGTGACCAGGCTGAAGTCGGACGCTTAACCGACTGCACCACCCAGGCGCCCCATTCTCATTTATTTTTAAAAACGTACTGAGATCTTGGTTTTATTTAGGTTTGGTGAGGCCAACAGTTCAGAAGACGGTTGCCACTGAGAAGGTGGTTTGTTACCTCCAGTTCCCATTAGACGGGGCACGCCCTGCTGTAGAGGGCTGTGTAGAGAAGCACCAGGGCCTGTCGGGAGGCAGGAGGAGCAAAGGGAAAGCATGGGTCCAAGCATTTACTGTGGTTTTCATGGACAAGGCAAGGTCGGTACATGCAGCAAACATAGGATTGGCTGTTTTGAATAACCTTCGAAGGATGTGGGCTGCAGGGATGGCCCCTAGTTGTCTGGTACCTGTCCTTGGTATGATGTAGGGCAGAGACATAGTGACCCAGACTGCAGGAACATGATAAAAGAAGGTGGATAGGGTGATGTGGATTGGTGATTAATCGGTTCACATTTCAGAGATGCTCAAAGGAAAATTGTTTTCTGTTTGTGGGAATTAGTGAACTCTGGGAGGGACAGTCCCCACCTGAGTCCAGAAGGCCCCCAAATGCCAAAGCATCATAAAACATGGAGTATAGAACCCATGATTAATCCGGTTTCATAGATAGAAAGTGGAGGTTCAGTGGATAAGGGAATCAGTCTGGGTGATCCAGTGTGTCTGTCCTCCCTGTGGCACTGGTGTTGCTGAACCACAAGTTAGTTGTGGCAGAGACTGTGTGTGCCGTGACCCACTTCACGGCTGGCTGGTGGGAGGTGAGGGGGTCCCATAATCAAATTACCCCCAGCAGAGAACAGTGTAAACCCAGACTTTTTCCCAAGCTGGGAATTGTCACAAAGAAAGTGGGGGGGAAAAAAAAAGGAATTATAAATGCGTTCCAGCATGGCTCTTAGGACACATCAAGCCAGTCTTTATAACTTCAAATTCACAAAGACATGGCAAAGAATTTCCAATGGTGTTAATTAGACTTGGCCGGCCCTTTGTACCTGGGTCCCTCTGACATCAAGAAAGCTGTTACCTGTCTTCTCCGGATTGGGCAAGAATTCAGGGTCATAACAGGCAACCTCAGCTGAGCCTTTGAAGACCAGAAAAACTTCAAGAAATTGATTTTTGTTAATTGGAGTTGCATGTCTGATGAAAACATGCTTGAGATTGCTTTATCACTTGGTGGGTCACTTGTGTTGACCCTCTTTGTTTTGCAAGTCGTTCTAGGAATAGAGTGCAACCAAGCACCTGAGCAAGCCTGCTGTTTCAAGATCTCTGGTGCCAAAAAGGATTTCTGGGGAGAAGGTGCATCACTTGGCATAGAGAATTTCCTAGTAGGAAGTGGGTCAGAGAGGCTATTGAGCATAGTCCTTAAAAGCTTGGGCTGTCTTGTCAGACTGCTTATCTTCAAATCATACTTCTGTTACTTATTTGCATGTGATCTTGGGCCACTGTTTTAATCTTCCTGTGTCTCAATGTTCTCATCTGTCAAATGGGATGATATAGTGATGAGTAACAGAATTTATATTTATGTAAATATGTATTTATATTCCTCAGCATAGGGCCAGGCATGGAGTAAAAGAAAGCTTAATACAAAATAAAGTCATGAAAATCAAGTGTTACTCATTCCTGTCCCAGCCCTATCTTTATGAAGTTTAGAGATTTGGATACATGGGAATATTCCCAACTAACGCCTGCTAGTGGAGAAAGAAAGCAGAACCCCAGAAGCGAAAGTACCCCAGAGGAGAGGGACTGTCCCAGCTGTTGACTCCATTTACACTAGACTAGGAATAGACTGAGATGGCCCCAAGTCAGGTCTGTAAGACAGGATCCTGAAGGCCCGGGGAGCATATGCTGCAGGGCTTGAGTGTTTGCATACAAGTTCAAAGAGGTGGCTTCTGGGAGCTCAAGTGTGGAGGGGGGCCACTGTGTCCTTTGTAGGGACTGGACTGTGTAGGCCATCAGCAGACACCTAGGCAGACAGCCCAGCCTGACGCTACTGAACTGGCCATCGGCAGCGACACCTTGTGGCAGCCTTGGGGATGAGGGGATGAAAACAAGGTGGCCAATCAGTGGATGAGACGCCCTGGCTTTGGAGTTTGCAAGTAACATTTTGATTAACTAAAGCTTCAGGATTTTTGGACCATGGGAAGGGAAATCTAGAGGGAGATACTAGATTTCTTGCTCCAGTAAGCATAGTAGGAAGGCATGAAATTAATTGGTGAAACTAGAGATGTGACTGTTTCCCGGGCTAATAAAATGGGTCCTGCCTGGTGGACACGTGGGAGCTCATTTCACCCTCATAACAAATGTTCAAGGGTGTGTTCTCCCAGGCCCTCATGAAGCTGCACAGACACCCTGTGCACCGACTCCTGTAGCTCTGGTCTCGTCCCCTGTTAGCTTTGACCTACTCGTTCTCACCCAGCCCCACTGATCTGCATTCTCATGTGTGGACAAGCCGAGTGCTTTCCCACCGTGAGGCTTTTGTATGTGCAGTTAGTTCCCTGTGCCTCGAGTGCTCTTTCCCAGACCTTCTTCACAGGACACACTCACATGTGTACCCTAAATGGTACCCTTTCAGGAAGTTTTCCTGTTCACGTTCCTTCCTCCAAGTTAATCTCGGTCCCATCACCCTCTCTGACCCTGAAGTGGTCTTTATTCCTTTGTGGTTTGCCTGGTTAGAGGCTGTTTCCTCCACTGGACTGTAAACTCCATCACAGTGACTTTGTGAGTGTTGCTCAAGGTCATATTCCCAGGGGCCTCAACAGTGCCTGGTGCATAGTAAGCACTCTATAAGCATTTGTGCAGAGAGTGAATGAGTCCTCATTTTACAGACGGAGCGCTGAGGGCAGAGACATGAAATGGATCTTCCACAGTTACACAAGGTGGCAGGTGCTCTCAGTGTTTCCCATGTAGCCTAACTCTTACCTCTGAGTGTCTGCTCATCCACACAAGTGCCTTTGATGACTTTGCTCAGCACATGACACATGGAGGTCTGGGCGAAGTCACACCTCCGCCAGGGAGCGTCCCTCTCTTGGGGGCTGACGTTTGTTGGTGGATAGCTCGTGCTCACAGTGTGTGAGGGCTGGTCGTGCACATCTTCCCCCAACTCCTTGTTCAAGGTCATCACGTTGGTAGTTTGAAGTCAGCCAGGGTGGGGGTGTTTACACCATGGAAATGAGCAAACAGTACATATCAGGGTCTCTTTCTCTTTTTCTTTCTTTCTTTCTTTCTTTCTTTCTTTCTTTCTTTCTTTCTTTCTTTCTTTCTTTCTTTCTTTCTTTTCCTTCCTTCCTTCCTTCCTTCCTTCCTTCCTTCCTTCCTTCCTTCCTTCTTCCTTTCCTTTCCTTTCCTTTCCTTTCCTTTCCTTTCCTTTCCTTTCCTTTCCTTTCCTTTCCTTTCCTTCCTTCTTTCCTTCCTTCCTTATTTCCTTATTTCTTTTCTTTTTTTTGGAGAGTCATTCCTTGAATGTAAACCAGCCCATGACTAGATGTGTTTCACCCTTTGCCTCTCTGTCTCCAAGGGTTTCCCTGCAGGATTCAACTCGCTAGATGATTCGCTTTCCGCTGTCTGCCTCCCCTCCCTTGTCTCGCTTCTGTACCCCGTCTCATTTTCTTCCTCAATAAACCACTTGCACTTGCATGCTTGTCTTAAGGGAGATCCGAACTAAGGTGCACAGTAAACAAGTGATGGGGCCACATTCAACACTAGACCCATGAGACTCCAAACCCAGGCATGTTTCACTGGCATCCCCTGACTCTCCGATCTTCCTCGCTCTTTGCTCCTCAGGGTGGCAGACATTCTCTGGATGTGGCGGCGGGGGGGGGGGGTGCTCTCAAGGAGTGAGACAAATGCGTTATATTGTTGAGATTACCTGGTGATTAAGAAGTTACCCTTCTTATGTTAAGGGCTGCCTTAATTACAACATGAGAAAATCTAATTTAGTTAGTGGATGAGGTGTGTGTGTGTGTGTATATATATATACATATATATATATGAACATATATATATGTATATATATATACACACACACACACACACACATACGTATACACACACACGTATATATATATACACACACACACACACACATATACACACACACACAATGTATACTTATGATTTTAAGACACAGTCATGGTTTCTATAGAACTTTTAGGCATCAAGACAGATTTTATTGCTCTCTTGTGGAATGAGCCACACCATGCTTCCATTTCATGCTTGTTATAATTTACTGTGTATAGTTTCCAACTCTGTCTAAAGACTGCTTTGAATATTCAGGGGCCTCACTAGGTGATTTAACAGATTTGACACACTGATGATGGTATTAGGTGCAAACTGACAGACCCTCAGCTAAAAAGATGCCGAAAGGCAGACTAGAAAGAGCTTAGGCTTTGGAGCTTTGAATTGATCAGGACACATTTGATCACAATGGAGAGAGACTCAGCTTGAACCGGCCCTAATGCCTCAGGAAATTGGCAAAGAAGAAGAATGTGTCAGGAAATCGGCAAGTTCATGGATGTAGCATTAGCTTTAGGTATGGCTGGATCAGGGGTTGCTTGCTTAATGAAGTGTCTTCCCTCACTAGATTATAAGCACCATAAGGACAGCAGCCTTCTCTCTTCTATTCATTGCCGTGTTCTCCATTATATAGGACAATGTCTGGCATATGGTAATAATAATAACAAATATTTACATTGTGCTTTGTAAGGAGGTAACAGTGTTGTAAGTGCCCAGCACATATTAGCTCATTTAATCCTCTCAACCCAATGAAATAGATAAGTATTATGTTCCTTATTTTTGTAGATGGGGAGACTGAGGCTCTGAGAAGTCATACAGCTAATTAGCAGGGGAGCAGGGATTTGGACAGAAGTCCTCTTGCTCCAGAGCTGTGCTTGTGACTCCAGTGCTGTATCCATTCAGTACATAGTGGTTGATTGAATGAATACATGTGTAATGATACAACTTGCCAGATAGAGAATATTCAGTAACTACTGGTGATGGTACTTATTTGGGCAGCCTTTGTCTTCTGGGTCCCATTAGCTCTGGGTCCTGGCGTCTACCATCTTCCGGATTCAATTCAGCATGGTTTGCCCTGACCAGGGGATGTTAGAGAGTCAGAATAGGTCATGCCCAAGGACATGAGGCTGGAAATATTTGTAGAATCCTTTTTCTTCTGAATGAGGAATTTGGGGGTTATGGGTAGATAAATCTCAGCCTGGGTTTTGAGAGGTCTTGACAGAATTATCTGCTGTAACAACAGAGTCTGACAAATGGGAAACACTTGGAAGGAAAACATCCCCAAATCACACTTTTTAATACGTCTTTCTGGACAACTGTAGGTAATTATACATCTCCCCTCCCCACCTTTGTGTTGGAGGCCAGATGCAAGACACCTGGTGCTACCTGGACGGGAGTAAAACATGGTGAGGTCGTTTCAGCCCCAGGGTAGTCTCGCTGCTGCTTACCAAGTATTCCCGGGCCTCTGTCTTTTGAGCAAACGGAGGGCCCTCCATTCCCCAGCAGCGTTGGACATGACCACGTGACTGGCTTTGGCCATTGACAAAGGCACGGGAGTGACGGTTGTCGTTTTCAGGTGGAAGCTTTAAGAGCCAGTATGGGAGGCACCGACTCTCTTTTCTCTGCCGCACATACTGGCAGCATTCCAGATAGTGGCCGCTGTGTGTGCTTGGGTCTGGGAGGGAGGTCAGCACCGAGCAGAGCCCCCGCCTGACCTGGGAAGAAAGTGCAGTAGTGAGAAATAAAATTTTGTTGTTTTAAGTTATTGCCCCTCAGGGGTTGTCTATTACTGAAGCATAGTCTTGCTCATCTTGGTAATAAGCTGTTAGGCATGCAGGAGGTGGTCATTGAATTCAAAGAGGGAAGGGTAGAGGAATGATCACAGACTTTCAAATCAGAGGGATCAAGGTCAACTTTCCAGTCGCTAGCTGTGCGACCTTGGATAGACTCGACGCTCTCTCAGCCTTGCTCTACCTTCTCGTCACTGAAATTGGAGTCATAAGAATGCTTCATGGGGGTGCCTGGGTGGCTCAGTTGGCTGAGAGTCCGACTCTTGATTTTGGCTCAGGTCGTGATCTCGGGGTTGTGGGATCAAGCCCCACATTGGGCTCCGTGCTGAGTGTGGAGCCTGCCTTAAGATTCTCTCTGTCTCTACTTCTCTGCCCCTCTCCCCCACTTGTACTGTCTCTCAAAAACAAACAAACAAACAAACAAACAAAATGCTTCATGGGATTATTTTGAGTATTAAAATAGGAAACCTGTAACAGTAGATGATGATGAATGTTAGCTGTTATTTTTGCTGTTATATAGCAAAGAGTAGATAACTTTGACTGTTTTTTAAAAAACCCGTCAGTGAAGGATAGAGTGGCTTAGTTAAGTAAACTCTGTAAGAAAACAGTGATGGTTTTAATTCTCCTCTATTCTCCATTTATGGCCAGGATTTGATGGTCACATGAAGGCTGAAGGCTTGAGGACCGAGACACCTGGATATAGACTCACCTCCCGTTCTTCCCATCAGTGTAATTAATTGTTTTAGGACATCCTTGCTACCGCATTCTGCCCAAATTCATCCAGCCTTGGAGCGTTTATGGCCCTGGTCATGACTTAGCTTCCCCTAAGGGTCTTTAAAGTTACATAATGGGATATACAAAGTCAAAGCTGTCTTGGTGTCAGAAAAATCAGAGGTGCTTGGAAATAACTAGAATGTCTCTGTAGATGTCATGCAGAACATACTACTTTGGCAGAAGTGGATCCAGGTTTTGTGGGGCCTGAAGCTGACACAATTTGGGGACCTCTCTTTAGGAAAAATAAACAGACTTGTGAGTGTAAAATTAGGCACAAAAGAGAATACTTGTTTGGAATGAGAAAATACAGCAAATCCCTGGAGCCTTTGGTATTTACATTTCCACTCTTCCGAGATCTCTGTAGGTAATTAATCAGAAATGTGAATCTGGAGGTGGTTTCGTCTTGCAGCCCGGCTTTCCCTTCCCACGGGCACAGCATGAGGGCGACCCCTGCCAGAGAATGGTCCAGAAGCCTAAGCTTCATTAGCGTCATGGCGAATTCGCCTCTGATCTCCAGAGAAGTAGACAACCGAGTTCTCCTCTGAATATTGCGAAGAAGGATGCATATGTGTCCATGTTTGTGAGACCTGAATGTATGCGTAAACCTGGCCTAATTTTCTTTTGGGGTGACCGTGAAGCTTTGGGTTGCTCCCTCTCAGCATAAAAGCATTTCCCCAAGTCATAAAATATTCTGTCCTTTCCTTTCCTTCCATCACCTTGCCTGACATCAGGGTTTGTCATCCTGTGCTTCACACACACACAGACACGTGCGTGCGTGCGCGCACACACACACACACACACACACACACACACCCGCATTCCTGCCATCAGAGAGTGGCGGGTCCCAACGGCCCACCCTTGGTAAATCCTCGACCGATATTTTAGTGCAGCTCTGTTCCTTACCTGACACCTTTCCGTGTCTGGGCTGGTTTCCTTTTTTTTTTTTTTTTTTTTTTTTTTTTTTTTTTTTTTTTGCTTTGCCCACACTCTAGTTAAAATATGATTTAGAACTTCTTTCCATATCAAAATACAGGTAGGGTTCCGGGTGACAAACACCTCGTCTATATTTGATTTGGAAGCTTCTCCTACAGTCACCTGTAGATTGTTAAAGTGACAGGGTGTTCATGCAACAAGTTTCCCCAGTGGGCATGGAGGGCCTGGTGGTGCCGAAACCAAAAACAAACCAGGGTCCCCGGGTGAACGTCGGTTATTCGTGCCCTGCTATCAGCATGGAAGCAGCATCCACTGACTCTGTCTTCTAAAAGTCTTTGTGTGTGCGTGTGTGCGTACCTACTGTGTGCCAGGAGCTGATAGAAGTGCTGATGGGTTACCACGTACCGGGGCTGCGGGGACGAATACCAAACACAGGCTGGGCGGCTTAAACAACAGAAATTTATTTTTCTCTAGAGGCTGGCTGTCTGAGATCAAGGGGTTGGCAGGTTTTGTTCTTTCTGAGGCCTCGCTCCCTAGCTTGTAGGTGACTGCCTTCTAGCTGTGTCCTCACATGGCCTTTCCTTTGTGCGTGTGAGCCCCTGGTGTCTCTCTGTGTCCTAACCTTGTCTACTTACGAGGACAGGCAGTCCGCTTGGACTAGAGTCCCACCCAAAGAGCCTCATGTTAACTTAATCACCTCTTTCAATGCTGTGTCTCCAAATTTGGTCACATTCTGAGGTTAGGGCTTCAGTATGAATTTTGGGGTGGCCACAATTCAGTCCATAGCCACCACCCTGCCTCTGACCATGTGAGAGCTGGCTGGATTTGAACAGGCCCACTCCTCCCCACACTTTTTGTCTTATGGAGGGTGACCTAATTAGTGCTCATCTGAACTTCTTCTCTTCCTTTATTCCCCATCTCTGTCTTCCCCAGCACTACGAGAAGAGGTCATATGTCAGTGTCATAACAGTGGGGAAGACTCTGGGCCTTTATTAGCTCAGTGACCCTGGGCAAGTCATTTCACTTAGGTCAGTTTCCCTTTTTCTAAATTGGGGGTTGATATAAGTACCTCCCACGCTTATGGGGAGGTGGGACTAATGGGCATAGCACATTAAATGCTCACTGAATTCTAGCTACTATTCATAGGATTATTTTGGTTGCAAAGGACAGAAACTCATCAGAAGTAATTTAGACAATAGGAGGGGACTTTACTGACTCCAATAACCAAATCTGGGAGGGGTAGGGGTGGAGTTAGAGGGACAACCAGAAGTGTGTAATAAACCATCTCCCTGTGCCTCCCATACCTGTTTTCATCGTGGTGGCTTTGTTTCTTCAGGTTGCTTTCCTATACTTAACTAGAACCATGGCTCCAGTAACCTTTCCTCTTGCAGAATGGAAGAGACTTCACATGGCTACAATGTGAAAAGTGCCAGGGAGGGTCGCCTGGGTGGCTCAGTCGGTTAAGCGTCCGACTTTGGCTCAGGTCATGATCTCGCCGTGCGTGAGTTCAAGCCCCGCATCAGGCTCTGTACTGACAGCTCAGAGCCTGGAGCCAGCTTCTGATTCTGTGTCTCCCTCTCTCTCTGACCCTCCCCCGTTCATGCTCTGTCTCTCTCTGTCTCAAAACATAAATAAACGTTAAAAAATTTTTTTAAAAAATGAAAAGTGCCAGGGAAAAACTCTGATTGGCTAGGCTTGGTTCACGTGGTCACCTGTGTGGCCAGATCAGAGGCCAACGTGCAGGTCCCAGGAAAGCTTAGAGCAGGAGCTGCTTGGTAGGTAGTAATAACGGATGCCTCCCATCTCATCAAAATGTTCTCCGCATTGTGGCTGGCGCTGGGTAGAAAGTAAACAAGTTCCCCCCTTTTCCCTTTTATTCTCCTTCACGCCCACTTTCTATTACACAGAAGAGTAATCCAGAAAAGAGAGTCCACTCAACTGAGGGACTTGAGTAGTGAGGCAAGCAGCCTTTTAAAGAGCAGTAAGGAAGATTGGGGGCTGACGCCAGTGTGGGCTCCAGAGGAGAGGCCATCTGAACTCAAATCAGGCACGTGTATCTCTTCCTGAAGATAAGACACATTTTAGGCCACGATTCACATTCAAGTTTGGAAAGCTAATTGGAAATCGGCATGAAGGGTTTTGGCAGTTGCTCATACCCTTTGACCTCTCATGTTTACTTCTGGAGTGTCAAGAACTTTGGAGGTCTGAGTTACTACCCAGCACACAAGTGAGCAAATTATCCTACCACAGTTTTCGTGGATGCAGGCAGAAGGCATGAGACTCCAGGGTCACAGTCAAAGGACTTTATTATTCCTGGCAGGGGGAGAAGCATGTGCCTGTCCCTGGGCTCCTAAGGTCCTCGGAGGTGACATGGAGGTAGATTCAGGTGGACAGCATACACACAGTAGGTTGGCATCCTAGCCGAGGAATCCCAGTCTTTTTGTAAAGTTGCTGCCCGATCTTTGCCTTGGAGGGAGGCATGTCCTTGATCATCCCGGTCAGCAAATCTGCTTTCCGCTCTATTACGTCTGTCTTCCTATGCTGTTAGCTGTACAAACATCCCTGTAAAGATAGTCGGGAGCAAAAACTGTTGCAAGATGTGCAGAAGCATGAGAGACGCAAAGACAGTTGTCTTCTAATAAGGAGACTCTTCCCTAAGGAAAGTATATCTGAAAGATGAGCAAAAATTTATTCGTAAATAACCAAAAAGTCCCACATTAACTGGGTGGTTAAGCAGGCTGTTGTTCGAAATATTCTGCTGTTTCTAAAAATGTTCTGAAGGCCTTGGAATGGCAAGTGGAAATGTTCACCTTAAAACATAAAGTGTTAAGTAAGTTCAGCCTACAAAATTGAATATATGTTTTTGTTAACTAGGACAATCTATTGTAGACAATAATTCAAAGGAAATTTGCTGAAATCTTGATAGTCTTTTTCTGGACACTGAGTCCAGGGGAAATTGTGTTTTTTTCCCCCCTTTTGCATTAAAAAAGTTTTCAGTTTTTTTTTATAATGAACATGTATTACTTTTATAACAGGAAAAAAAAAAACCCCAAGACAATATGACTTTTTTTCCCAAATAAAATGATTTTGAAAGCAGTGCCTAGCATTCACAATTTGGCAAAAACAGGGGAGGAAAGCATGAAATAAGTAGGGAAAAAGGTTTCAGTTAAATTAGATGTCCAATTAAGCAATTTGCTTGGCTGCAAAGTATCTTTTTGACAGACAATTAGTTCTGGGCAAGTCAAATGTTTCAACAGTGTGTTCTTATGGGGCAATTAAAGTAATTCATATTTGATGTGCAGAAGTGTTGTGGTAATTGGGAAACTTTCCTGAATGGCAGTTGAAGGCAGGCTTGTGGTGTTTTATTTTTCTTCCTTGAAGTTGTCCTGATTGAAGAAGATGTTAAGTCATTTCCTTGACAAGCTATGTAGCTGGAGCTGCTAAGGGGACTGGTGGATAGTGGAGTAGAATTTCCTATTGGCTAGAGGAGGTTGTGTTTGTGGAAGAATACAAGGTTCGACAGTAACAACGTTAGCAACATTCGTTACGGTATCATCAGCATTTATACAGTATCCACAAATAGTTATCGACAACAATCATTCAATGGAGATTTTGAGTGTTTATTCTGTGCAAGAACTAAGTGAACTAAGCACTTTCTATGTCTGTTGTTTTCTACAACTATGCCATGCAGTAGATTTGATTGGGGTCTCCCTATTACAGACGAGGAAACTGGGCCAGAGAGGTTAGGTGACTTGTCCAAGGGCACACAGCACATCAGGGATGTTGCTGAGATCTGAGTCCATCAGTCTGACTCTGAAGCCCTTGTTCATACATTCTTGGACTTATGTACTGGGATTTCTTGGAAAATAATAATGCTTTATACCTCTCTCTACTTTCCTGGATAAAGTAATCTGACTTTCACCCCAGGGCAAGGAAGGTGTACTGTACATGCTTCATTTGAGAGAGAAAAAAGCTGACACACAGAATGGATTAGGAAGTTCTGTAAGCCATGCAGTTAAAGAGTAGAAAAATTCTGTTTTGAAGTAGCAGGGCCTTGACATCAATGCTGTTGGTAAATTTTAATTGATAATGTCTTTTGTAGTCCATGAAATTGGATGAGAGGTGAGGTGCTGTATTAGCCAAACTTTTACACTTACCTCTTGCTCCCCTTGCAAGCAACTCCCAAGTCCACAAATATTACTGGACTTCAGATACGGCTGGGTCCAGGTGCTTAGCTGATGTACTCTGGAATCTCTCCGATCTGTAGCTGTCAGCTTTCAGCTCTGTTTTCATTCATGTCAACTCCATTGTCAGGTTCTTTCCGGTGTCATCAGTAGCTCCCAATTTATCTTAGTGAAGCTTAATACAAAACTTAGAAAAAGAACTTATATTACCAAGAGTCTTGACAGAAGCTTTGGGGCTGACCTCATTGAACATTAAGGCTCATGTGCCCATCTCTGAACCAGTTATTGTGGCCACGGAAGTAGAAGATGGTGATTGGTCGGTCCTGGTCATGTGCTTACACTTTGTGCCAGGGGATGGTGTTAATTCTACCCAAACTACATGGATGAAAAATGAAAGAAATATTTTTTTGCCCCAAAGAAAGCAGAGATGCTGTTACCAGTGAAGGAGGGGATGCTAATTGGGTAAAGTAACGGTTGTATTTGTAGCCAGCCTGGAATATTAGAAAGAAGCTTACATAGGGAGTCAGAAGATCTGGTTGTCTGTTCCTAGCTCTGGTGGAAACCGGCTGCGTGACTGTCCTCAGTCACTTACCCTCTCTGGGCCCCAGTTTCTCTAGCTGTATGGTAAAAAGGGTGGCCTGGCGGGGGGTCTGATGTTCAGTCTTATTTCAGGGGTTTCTGAGCGTCTGGTCTTTTGATTTGCAAGTAGCAAGCACTCAACAGACAGGATAATCTTCTTACTGACTTAGAGCTTTCTTTTTGAATGTCAGCTTTTGTTGTACGTCAGTGATGCTTATTCTCAGGGTGGGAAGAGTCATTTTATTAAAACAGGTGTGTACCCTGGTAGTTGAAATCAGATGCTTGCAAGGTTTTGTCAGCTTCTGGCCTTGGGGTTTGAGATTGGGGCATGCCTGCCTTGATTGGTATTTCTGGTCACGATGTCTCAGCTGCTCCTGGGAAGCAAGAGCAGAATCTACAATAGCAGACTTAATCAGCAGACGTCATTTGGCAGTTGGTTGATTGTGTTGGAGTTTTTGCTGCTGATCTCATTCTATCTTTTTTGTTTGTTTGTTTGTTTGTTTAGAGAGAGACAGAGACAGCACAAGTAGGGGAGGGGCAGACAGAGAGGGAGAGAGAGAGAGAGAGAGAGAGAGAGAGAGAGAGAGAGAGAGAGAGACTCTCAAGCAGGCTCTGTGCTGTCATCGCAGAGCCCAACATGGGACTCACTCTCATGAACTGTGAGATCACGACCTGAGCTGAAACCCAGAGTCTGACACTTAACCAACTGAGTCACTCAGGCACCCCACTGCTGATCTCATTCTAGAGAGTGGTTTGTTTAGTTGTGACTTGTTTTAGTCTTAGAGAGAAAGGAAAGAAGGCACAAGGTTTGGGGGGAAAGACTGCTAGCATTAAGGAAGTCCCTCAGTCCCTTAACAGCTGGTACAATTTTACATCACCTCCTGGGAGGCCCGTGATGGTGTCTTCGTATGACAGATGAGGAAACTGAGTTTAGACATATTGGGCTGTTAGCATATCAGACTCATGTCTTGATGTTAATTCAACAAATATCTGCTACCCTATGTGCTAGGTACTATTCTAAGTGCTGACAATGCAGGAATAACAAGACAGACCCATTCCCTGTACTCACGGAGCTCATAAAAGAGTCGGGGAGGCCAACAATAAATAAGCAAATATGTAAAGATTTCCAAGACTAGGAAGTACTGTGAATAAACCAACACTGGCAACACCGATGGAGACTGTCTGAGGTAAGGAGTCAGAGTGCCCATAAATGGGGTGGAAAGATCAGGGAAGGCATCTATGAGAATGTGAGCTGACACTTAAATGATGAGATTCAAACAGCTGGGAAAGATGTCTGAGCAGAGAGTAGGACAAGTGCAAAGGCCCTGAGGCAGGAACAAGCTTGGGACAGAAAGAAGGGCACTGTGCTGGTGGAGGGTGAGAAAGGATAGTAAGCCCCAGTGATATTAGGGGACTTACGTGGTGACCAAATCACACAGCCCTGGGAAGCTGTCGTGAGGAGTGGTTAAGAGAAGGTTGGCAGTATTTTTATGATTTGTTTTTTAATAGCTTTTTTGAGGTGTAATGTACCTACTGTAATTTTTATCTACTGTAACTGTGAAGTTAAATGATTTTCATTTGTTCATATGTAGATTTTCCAGTTTGGGAACATTTCTATCATACAAAAGGTCCCCCATGTCCATTTTTCTTCCTTCAATTGTGCTTATATGTAGGCTTTAAGTCTTATAGCTATTAAAATAAATTCTATTTTTTCAAACTTTATTGAGATATCATTGAAATGTAACATTGTATAAGTTTAAGGTATACAACAGGATGATTTGAAACACTTACATATTCAGCCATGTTGCTGACATCACTCCAAGAATAAGTTCTTTTGAAGTGAGGAACAAATCATTTGGTTGAGGAAGGGGTCAGTCTGAGCACTTCAACTGTGAAGTATTTTTACTGAGTGCAGTTTGGATCTCACAATCACTAGGCTCTGTTTTATAGCTATGTGATGGTTGCACAGAGATGCTATAGAACCTGCTTGAGATCACACAGCCAATGGCTGAGAATCCAGGACTTAAACCTAGCTTAGGCCTTCTGACTTCAAGGTCAGTGCTTTTGTCTTCCACATCCTATTTCTATGTTGCTGATTTCTGGTCCACGTATACTAACCAATTGATTCCTGACACAGTTGCCTTTTGTATCCTTTCTCTGCCTCCTGGGGCACAGCCAGATACTACCAAGGCTGGGGATGAAAGGTTCAGCTGCAGAGTTTCCCTAAGTTTGTCCAAAAATCTGTTCCCCACAGTGTTTGCATAAGAAGTAGGTAGGATGCTGGAGGTGAGGGGATTTGGAAACAGAACACAAGCAGGCTATCATGAAGGTTCTCTTGTTCTCCAGGAGTGCTGGTGGGAAAGTCCAGGTCACGTCTTTGTTGCAGAAGTTCTTATGTGCAGGACTAGAGTTGTTCCAGGGTTCTGTGTGTGACTTTGCCTCAGTCGACAAAGGGGCCAAAGTCATCACCTTGCATGGAGCCCTCTGGAACGTGAGTGAACAGTCAGTGTGGGAATCCTGTAGTGGCGGGGGGTGGGGAAGTGGGAGTGGGGGTGTGGGTGGTGTTCGTGGTGGTCAGGACCCAGCGGTGGGAGCTGGGATGGAATTAGACCCAAGCAGCCAGAGTTTGGAATATAAGTGAGTGTGAACTGAGAGCCAAAAGCAGAATTTATGAGATGTGTTAGTCTGCTTCCTCTGAGGAACAAACTCCACGGTGGGATTAGACCTGCATGATTTTCATTAAGAAAAATATCTGTGACAGGGGTGCCTGGGTGGCTCAGTCAGTTTAGCATCCAGCTTCTGATTTCAGCTCAGGTCATGATCTCGCCATTCACGGGTTCAGGCCCCACTTCAGACTCTGCGTTGGTACTGTGGGGCCTGCTTGGGATTCTTTCTCTCCTCTCTTTCTGCTCCTCCCCTGCTTGCTCCCTCTCTCTCACAATAAATAAATAAACTTAAAAAAAAAATTTTAAAAATAAGAGAAACACCTGTGACAGAGAATGCAGAGGGAGCTGGAGGCTGGAAGAGCCCTCCCACGGCACTGCAAGTGTGACACCTGGTGAAGGCGAGGGAAGGTAGTTAGGGCACAGTCACCATAGGGGGAGTCCTCAAGCCAGCTCTGGGGACAGGAACCTTGGAGCTCTCAGGAGGGAGTATGCCCGCCGTGCTCAGTCGTCACTGGGAACAGGCAGCCTATGGTAACAGATGCATTTCAGAACGCAGAGCCCAACAGCTGGGGCTTCTGGTCAACCACACCCCCTGTAGTGGGGAGTCCGTCACTCATTGTCAGGGCCACTGCTGACCCATGAAATGTAGGGCGTCCAGAAGAGTTGATTTGGCTCACACAGTGTTTACATTGATCAAAATAGCTGCCAGCATTCAACAGTCTGTATATTTTATATCAAAAACCCCTGAATATTTTGCTTCTCTTTAAAAAAAAAAAGAGCGGCAGTATGGCAGTATTCCATTTCTGTTTCCCCCGGTTGCCCGGAATTGAGTCCTTGCTGTCTCCTTTCTCCATAGATGACGCATGTGCTCTGCACTTTGCCACAGTCCCCACCAGGCCCTGTTGTCCTGTCTTCTTCATTTGTTTGTATTACATATGTGCCCTCTGTGGGCATTTAAGTTTGCTGCTCTGGCCTTAAAGCCGTCTGAGAAATGAAGCTATGAGAGTCAGATTTAGCTGTGGAGTCAAATGGATAAGAACAAAGCTGGAGATTGGGAGACAAGGCGAGAGATTGACCACAAAAGAACAAAGCAGGACACCAGAGCCACAGAGCTCATATGCTTGCTGGAGAAGTCACC
This sequence comes from Felis catus, assembly GCF_018350175.1. NCBI lineage: Eukaryota > Metazoa > Chordata > Mammalia > Carnivora > Felidae > Felis > Felis catus. The sequence continues at coordinate 28,022,792 of NC_058383.1, read as the reverse complement.
GAGAGCTCAGGAGGAGAGCAAAGGAACTGATTCTCATGGAGAAATCTCACTTGGGGTGGATGTGCGATCAGATGCATACCCTGCTTGTGTCACGTCAGTCCAGGAGTCACCCTCTGTATGTGACACTTGTTGAGAGCTGTGTCTCACCCCATGCCTCCGGCCCAGCAGCCAGGACCAAAGTAGGTCTAGGTTTCTATTTGCCTAGTGCCCTTTTGTGCAGGTAGCACTCCTCCCTTCCTTGCGGTTCTCCACGGCTGCCAGCTGTCAGTCCTACACACCTCTCCTCCTGTGAAAGCCTGGGTGTCTTAGGCTGGGTTCCCCAGAAGCAGGCCCTGTGCTGAGGATTTGCATGAAAATAGTTACATGTGAGGTGACTCTAGGAAGCACCTGTGTGAGCATAAATGTGTGTTAAGGTTCTCCAGAGCAACTGAACCAATAAGATATATGTGAACATACATGTATTTGCTTATACTAGTATGTAATGTAGCATATACACATATTTATAATATAAAACATATAATACAATATGTACTTAACATAAGGAGTTGGCGTACAGAGTTGGCTCACACAATTATGGAGGCTGACTAGTGCTGAGATCTATAGGATGAGTTAGCAAGCTGGAGACCCAGGAGAGCCGTTAGCATACTTTCAGTCTGAAGGCTAGCAGGCTCAGGACCTGGGAAGAGCTTATGTCTCAGTTGGAATCTAAAGGCATGGAATGCCTGATATTTCAGCTCAAAGGCAGTCAGGCAGGAAGAGTCCTCTCTTACTTGGAGGTGGGTTGATCTTTTTGTCCTAGTCAGTCCTTCAACTGATTGGGTGTGACCCACCACCTTAGGGAGTGCAATCTGCTTTACTCAGTCTACTAATTCAGATGTTACTCTCATCCAGAAACAGTGTCACAGACACACTTAGAATAATATTTCACCGAATATCTGGGAACCCTGTGTCCCAGTCAAGTCCTAGATACATAAAAACATTTATAGGGAGAAATGAGATAAGGGAATTTAAGCCGATATAGAGTGCAGTAATGAGCAAGCTGCCTTAATGGGCACCTGGGGCTCAGTTCTTTTGGTGAGCTGTGGTTGATGGTGTGGAACATACCTCAGAGTATCCCAAGTGGTAGGAAAACTGAGATACTCCTCTTCCGTTGCCCGTCTGACATTGCCTGAGGAGTGCTGCTAGGGACTTTTACTTCCTATAACTTGCCTTGGACAAGAACAAGTCCTCAGGTGGAGAGGCTCAGGTGCTTGCAGTGGGATGCCTTTGGCTTGTATGAGAGTGATGAGGGTCCAGGGGACACAGATGGGCATTGCCAGCATCTGCTATGATGGGCAAATGGCACATGCCTAGTTCATCCGTATGTTGGACCATGGGGCAGCACACAGCATAAGCAGGGTCCATCAGGATCTCCCTCGGGGATTAATTTAATTTATTATGGTCCTAAAGAGGAAGATGTGAATATGGGACTGTCAGCATCTATTTTTCCTCCCACAGAGAGCGATGGAGAATAAGGCTGAGCAAAGACAAAGAAGGACAAAGGAGAGAAAGTCTGTGTCTTGGTGGCTGTGAGTCTTGTTTCTAGTCCCTGGAGCTCTGGCTTTTGTCCCTCCCTTATCTTATGTAAACTGCCACCCCAGCTGGATAACCCAGTATGTTCCTTCCTTGGTTAATTTAGCTAGAGTTGGGTTTCTGGGCGTGCAATCAAGAGCTCTTACAAACAGTAATGGCAGGGTGGAAGGTGGGGGCAGTGAGAGGGAGATTAGATTGAGAGAGAGATTGCCCTGGGCCTAAGAGCTTTCTCTACTTATTAGCTCCCAGTGCCTGAGATTTAAGGCACTGGAAGGAAGATGAGTTTATGGTGGAAATTTGTAACCGACCATTAACTAGAATGGCACATCTAAGTCCCTGTGCCTGACCAATTGTTAGGTCTTAACGAAACAGCGATAAAAAAAGAAATTTTAGTTTCGGCGCTTAATTAGCCATTCTTTTCCTTCCTGACTTTTAGCTTTATGACTTTAGCTTCTAGGATAGGGTTTTATTGCGCTCAAGTACGAATTAAGCCCAAACAAGGACTCTCCCTGTTTCTGCTTCTTCAATTTAAATTTAGTCTTTGTAGGATGACACAAAGTGCTACATTAAATGTCACATGTAAGGACTGTAAATTTTTTGAAAGAGAGAGATGTAAGCATTCATCATTGTGATCTCTCTTCTAAACACTACAGGAACTCATATTAATTTAAAACAAAATCAAGTTAATACTGTTGTTTGTTGCCTTGAAAAAAAGGTTTTGTCTGGAGTACTCTAACAGTAGGCACCAAAATGTGCATTGATGAAAAATAATAGTGGCCGTCATTTGGTGGAAATCTGTTAGTACCCTGCTAGGTCCTTGATATCAGTATCTCCAGTCATCCTGAGAAGCTTTGAGGATGGCTGATCTCCAGTTTCCATTGAGGAAATGGCAGCTCAGAAAACACTTAACCCAAGCCACAAAGATAGAAAAGATAGGTCTGGGAGCCAGTTTGCATTAAGACCCTTGGGATTCCAAAAATCTACATGCTTCCCTCTTGCAAAGGGTGTGTTTTATGCGTATGATGGTGTAGGTGGTGGTGTATGTGATGTGTGTTTCAGTGCTGAACATCGTGTCAGGTACTGCACACAGTAGGCACTCAGCAGTGCTTGTGTTCGGTGAATTGGGAAAGTGTGGGTAACAAGCCTCCTGAGACTGAGGGGGACTTGATCTTTCCGTTACGTCTGAGCAAGGGTTTGTTAAGTAAAGTGATTATATGTGTGTCCTCATGGAAATTATATGTATGCCCCTAAAGAAAACAAGGATTCTTTCCTTCTTTCTTGAAATTCAAGGTAAAATAAAGAGCCGCACAGACATCTACCCCAAGTCCTCTTTTTTAATGAGGCAGTGTGTAAATATAGTATAAGAAGAGGGACTAATGGCATCTTGCCCTTGCATGGCACTTTATAGTTTTGAGAGCATTTTCTCACCATGTCCCTTTCGATCGGTCCAGCAGGCCTGGGAGGTGGAAACGAAGGTGTGGAGAGATTGGGGCACTTGCCCCCAGATGACACAACAGTTAGGAGCCCAAACTAGGACTTGAGTGGGGTTTGTCTGACTCACAGTTCACACTTCCCGAACAAGGTTTTGGAGTGGTATAAAGCTCTCTTGAGAAAAACAACTGTTTTTCAGGCATTTATAGCCACTTTAGCAGCACTCAACTGCGTGCCTCTGATCTATATGCTAATTTTGGATACGCCTTATCTCTTAAATAATCCAAGGGTGTGCGTGTGGATGCTTCTTGATTTGAAATCCTCATGTACTTGTAACTAATGGGGTTGTAAAACGTGCCCCAGAATTTACACTTCCTTCCTTCAGCCTGATTTTGCCCAGCCTTCCACCGTAGCAGGGCCAACCCACCCCCAGCCCCGCTTCTGCTCCTCATTGTCTAGAGGGAAGGCACAAAGCGAGGCACTTAGGGTTTTTCTCCAGAATGTCGGAGCCCAGGGTAGGCATATGGGAGAGAGTGGAAGAATTTGAACTGGAAGAAACATTTCTCTCTTTTCTTTCTTTTTTAAAAAATGTTTATTTATTTTTGAGAGAGAGAGAGAGACAGAGTGCAAGTGGGGCGAGGGCCAGAGAGAGAGAGAGTGAGACACAGAATCCGAAGCAGACCCCAGCTTCTGAGCTGACAGCACAGAGCCCGATGGAGGGGCTCAAACCTCTGAACTGCAAGATCATGACCTGAGCTGAAGTCGGATGCTTAACTGACTGAGCCACCCAGGCGTTCTTGGAGGAAACATTTCTAATTTTCTCTTCTCTTGAGCATAGGAAGTTATATGCTGTCTTGAGGGTGTGTATTCACTTTGCTTTTTTTTTTTTTTTAATAAAATAAGGCAAAGGCAAAACAACAAAAAATGAGAGAGTCTGTCTTTAATTGGAATAATCAGCCATGTTCTAAAGGTGGAGCACCTAAGCCCGAAATCAGTGGCCAGTGGCTGACGTTCAGGACTAGCAGGCAGAGAGCTAATGCCCACTTTCTGTGGGATTATAAAAGTTGTACTTGTTCACTGTGAAGAATTTGGATTCTAGGGAAATTGTTAAGAAAACAAATGTAAAGTTTTATCAGTCTCTTATCAGCCATTGGGCTGGTTGGTCAGAAGTCATTATTGTTATCGACATTAATTGCTTACTGAGAATTAACTTCTCAAAAGCCCTTTCCATGGTGATGATGGCTAACATTTATTGAATGGTTGCTCTTTGCCAAGTACCGGCTATGAGCTAGACATAATACGATCTCACGCATACTTTTATTTTCATTATCTTTCAGGTGAATAAACATGCTCAGAGAGGGTAAGAACTTGTCTACGGTCGCATAGGAACTGAGTTGGGGAGGCTAGGGTTTGGGTTCAGACGGTCAGACGTTGAACCGCAGGGTCTGCCTTACTTTATCGTCCCTGTACTGTTCAGTGGGTAGTTCAGCTTGGGTTTGAAGGGGAGAGCGTGGGAGAGAAGTCAAAGGACCAAATGGAGAAACAGACAGCAAGGACACCAGTTCCATTTGCTGATGGTGAGCTGGGTTCAAAAGTAACAAAGCAAAGCTGATGGCTTCTCTTGAGTATTGCCACCCCCTGGTAGCCACTGTTAGAGTCTGTGCCTTATTCTGACCCCACCCCTAAAGCTAAGAACACAGGCAACCTCTTTTACCTGAAATCTTTAGAATTAATAGCATGTTGGCCCTCTGAGGGCGAACTGGGTTTTTAAAAAATGGTTGGAAGTTATTTGTGGCCAACTCAAATAACTTGTATTTGTAACTTCCGTTGAAATGAAATTTACCTCATAGTATTGAGATCAATTTTCTTGTGCAATTCTGGTGAGCAATTAGCCCAAAGCAGTGGTTTTAGAACTTTTAACAAACTACTCCTAAGAAGAAGGGCAAATGCATTCCAGCTCAGCCGAGTATAGCCTCAAACAGTCTCACCAAGGGTGAAAATTCCTTTGAAGTCTCATGTTTTATCTTAGATATTTGTGAATTCTGCATTCTCCTTTGTGCCCTGCTTTGAATTACTTATGGAGTAGAGTCTATTGATGCTCTAGGAAGATGGTCATGTTTTTGCTTTATAGCTTTGCATGTCCCAGAGATACAATAGGGTTTCCCTGGGGTACCTGTGCCTCAGTTTGAGAAGCATGGCTCTTTTAGAGGGAGTCTCCAACTAGGATCTAGGCTGCTGGTTGTCCCTGAGGACATTCTCCCCCCTGCCCCCAACTTTTAAATTCCAATGTTTTGAGTGTAGGAAATATAAAGTTAGAAAATGAAATATAAGAGGCATAGTGAAAAGTCTCTCTCCTATCCCTGTCCCTCATCTTTTCAGTGCTCCCCTGAGTTAGCCAGCTTCCAGGATGGCCTCATCGATCCCTGACTGCTGGCATTCACACGCTGTGTCGTCCTCTCTCACGTTGTAACAGGGTTAGTGTTTGTGACCAGTGCTGCAGAAGTGATGGCATGTCATTTTCAAGATTAGGCTATAAAAAACTGCACCTTCTGTCTTGAGGGATTCTTCTCCCTCTCCCTTTCCCTCTCCCTCTCCCTTTCCTTCTCCCTCTCCCTCCCCTCTCCCTCTCCCTCTCCCTCCCCTCTCCCTCTCCCTCTCTCTCTCCCTCTCCCTCCCCTCTCCCTCTCCCTCTTCCTCCTTCCTCCTTCCTCCTTCCTCCTTCCTCCTTCCTCCTTCCTCCTTCCTCCTTCCTCCTTCCTCATCTCTCTCTCTCTCTCTCTCTCTCTCTCTCTCTCTCTTGCTCTCTCTCTCGGGGTCTCTTCCTTTGGAGGAGGCCAGCTGCCATATTGTGACAGCACTCAGGCACCCTAGGGAGAGGCCCATGTGGTGAGGAATTGGGGTCTCCAGCTAATAGCCAGGGAAGAAATGTGGCCTGCCAACAGCCACGAGTGAGCTCAGAAGCTTATCTTTCAGCCCCAGACAACCTTCTGATGACTGCGGTCCTGGCTGACATCTTACCTGCAGCCTCCGGAGAGACCCTGAGCCCGAACCACCCAGCTAAGCTGCTTGTGGGCCCCGATCCACAGCCCCTATGAGATAATAAATGTTTGTTGTTTTAAGATGCGGTGTTTTAGGTAATTTGTTGGACAGCAATAGATACCTAATGCATTCCCTCTCAAGAGTTCCTTAGGTTCTTTCTAGAATTTAGATATGTGCATGCTAGCAAATATAAATACAAACTCTTCCCCCCTTTACTCAAAACAGTGTGCTGCACTTACTGTTCCATAGCTTGCTTTTCTCAGTATGATATTTTGGGGAGATATTAACTACATAGAAATAGTGTGTAGAGAATTCTTCTGCTTTTTTGCTTTTTTTTTTTTTAAACAGTTGAATAGTATTCCATCAGACTGCTACACTATAATTTGTGTAGCCAGTTCCTTACTGATGGCATTTCCACTGTTTTGATATTACAGTGTTTTTGTGAGTAGTCTTGTACACATGTATGCAAGAGCATGTGTCGCGTCTGTTTGCCCAGGGTGAAATTTCTCAGTCAAAAGGGTATGAACATTTGTGATTTTGATACTGTTAACTTCCCTTCCACGGGGAGTGTACCAAGTCACGTGTTTTCTGCCCATCTCCTCAGCAGCATATGTGAATTGTTGGCTGCTGGTTGGACTTGAACTGATTCAAAAATGAAATGCTTCAGTTCCAATGAGCTGTTGAGGTACACATCCAAAGAATGCTTTGCTTAGGACTAAGGCAACCTTCCACATGTAAGTGGTTTTGAAATCTGGTATTCATAAGTGAGACTAGCATGTGCTCGAGCTTGCTGAGATTACAGAATTCAAATTTTCTTTTAAGACTGGCTGCCACACGCTATTTATCAGCAGTTGCACATGCACCAAGTGGCAACAAGAGGCATATGGTCATCGGAGTCTCTTTCCCTGCAAAAATGAGCTGTGTGCACGTGAACACGTAAGAAGTACAGTTTTCAGGGATTCCAGAAATAATTTTCAGCAGTGGCATTAGCAGCATCAGAATGAGTAGGTACCTTCCCAAGGTGACGGTGCTTTACCATTTGTTTACAAGTACCCGTGACTGTGAGATCACTGATTTGAGAACAGCTCTTTGGGGGAAAGGAAACACTACGTGAAATGCTCACATTGATTGTAAGATGACTGTGTTTTAGAAATGATGAAATGCGAGCAAGCATGTAGTTTAGATTCATGGAAACGCAGTCACTCAATTCAACTCTGTTCAGTTTGACCCAGTTGAGTGCAAGCCTATACTCCCTTTCCTCTTCATTTCTTAAGAATCTCGTACAGGAAACGAGTAACTGAGTCAGTCTGTTCTGAGGATAACTGACCTAATGGGGCAGAGAGAGCTTGCACAGGAACCAGACAATCCTGGGTTCGAATGCTAGCTTTCACCATTTAGTACCTGGGAGATCCTGGGCAGATTACTTCTTTCACTGTTTTTGGGACTTGGTGTTCTCATCTGCAAAGTAGGGGTATTGACACCCGTCTCAAAAGGCTTGTATTATTTGGAATGTTTGTGGTTCCAAGTGCCAGAAACCCATCTCAAAGTATCTTAAGTGCAAAGGAGGAATTTATTGAGGGGATACTAGATAGTTCACAAGAACAAGAGGCCATAGAAAGACAGGATGGCCACCGGGCCTTGGAAAACTGGTTTTAGGATTGATGCATCTCCAGGGTTGTTTTGTATCTCTTGTGTAGAGCAGCATTCTCTCTGAAACACATTTTAAGTTTTATAATTTATTGGTTCAGTGGTAGGAATGAGATGAATCCCATTCTCTTGGTCCCAAGGTCCAAAATCCCAAAGTACTCTTTTGCCCAGCATGGGTGATGTGTCTATCCCTGGGTCAAGTAACTCTGTCGGGGGGTGGGGACGTGGGAAATCCTTAGAAAAGCGGTGATGGGGCAGAAAATACCACAGATATTGAAACAGAGTTGCTGTTGAAGATCCAGTGTCCATAATATGCCTAGCCCATAGTAAATACTCAAGAATGGCCAGTACTAATAAGAATGATAATAATAAATACTGATGGCTGGCATTTACTGAATGTTTTTTCCATGGCAGGCACTGTCTAATGCACTGTACGTGTGTATCTCATCAATTTAAAAACATTTGCATTTTTACTTCTTATCATTGGTAAATCTCTCTCCCCTCTTGGAACCTTAAAAATAGACAAGCCATAAATGACTTCCTGAGGGCTAGTGGACACAAAATGAGAAGAAGGAACGCTTGAGTCCATGTTTCCTGTCCAGAGTTAGTGAGTTTTTGTTTTCTGTGCATGAAGGAGAGACTGTGATATTGGATGGCACTAAACTCTTTAAAGTAATTCCTATTCCCCCAGTTGGAAGTGAAGGGGCCACAGTGAATGATAAATGTGTTTGCTGCTCTTCTGGTGAAGGGAAGAGAGCCTGTACATCTGTGGGAGCAGCTTACCCATTTCGTCTGCCTGGGGTCTGGATTTCTGGCACTCATAGAACTTCTTGGTTCTCTTGAGCCCCGAATCTACTTCAAAGTCAGAAAGCCCCACCCAAGACTTCTAAGCTGTGTGATTCCTGTGGGCTTTGGAGAATACTTTCCCTTATGAGCAAAATAATGGTGGAAACTTGCACAGATGAAGGAGGCACACCAGAGTTTGGGGTAAGGCTGCTGCTGGTTGATGATGCTTGTGGCTGGGGTGGGATTAACTTTCCAGAGAGTTTTGGCTCCTCTGGGACTGGGAGTTCTGGGTGAAGGAGATCTTCTGCCTGTCCTTTCTCTGGATAGTATCTGAGCTGGATAGTTTGAATTTCCTCCTCCTGACGGACTCCATGACCTCGCTCCTGCTGTGCCCCCAGGATGCTGCCCGTTGTGGACTGCTTTACCTGGACTCCCTCACTCTCTTGTGGCTGGTTGCACTTGACCAGCAGAGGACCCTCATAGGACAGTACGGGGTGGGGGGACAGAGAGGTTGGGGTGTTTATTCCTCTGGTTCTTCCCAGTTGCGTTCCCACGGGTTGCCTGCGTCTCTCTCCTGAAGACCACAGCTCCTGCCAGGCAGCTGTCTCTGACTTGGGTTCCATGTGTGTTTCTTCTCCTTTGCCCTCCAGGACTAGGGGTGGAAACGGCTCCTCACAGTTGCTAGTTCTGGGATAGTACAACGTTCTGGTTCAGTTACATCATCAAAGACCTGGACTCTTGCCATCTTTCTGCTCTGGCTTGTAGAACATGGCCTTTGTCCCAGTCTTTTCCCTCCGTGTTCGCAAGATGGCTGCTCTAGTGCCAAACATCACCGTGTCGCACAACAGTTCCAAAGACAAGAGAAAACTTGTCTCCGTTGTATCCCTTTTTAACCGCAAGAAGAATTTTTCCCAAAGCTCCCAGCGCACTTCTATCAGCTCTCAGAGGTCAGAGGTTGTCACATGCCTGTTCCCACGTCACTAGAAAGGGAGGGCCAGTTTTACCATGACTGCTTTAGATCAGTCAAGATTTACTTGTTGGGGCCCAAAGGGGCCTGAATTCTGAATCATGTGACTGTTCAGTACCTAAAAATTGGGTTCCTTTAACAAAGAAGAAGGGGCTCTTTCTTTGATATGCAATAGCAGCATCTGACAAATGAAGGAAGAGCTCATGGGGTATGGTGAGTGGTGGGGCTGGAGACTGAGAAGGTTCCAGAACATGGCATCGTAAAGAAGTCAGGCAACCCAGGAATCTCAAAAGTGACTATCCCAATGTCATAGATTCACTTTGTGCTCGAGGAATCGAGTGTCCTCAGTGGAGTAATTTTTCTCCACAAATCCTTTCTGCTGAGACCAGCAGCCTTTAGCTGTAGACACACCTTCATGGAGTCAGTGACAACCGAGGCCTCCTAAATCAGTGACAGGGCCTAGAATCCGTGAGGCACTTAGCAATCTACACATGCCTTTCCACATCTGCAGTCTCATTTCCTCCACTTTGTCATGGGGAAACTGAGGCTCAGAAAGGCAAAGGTTGTTTTATTCAAGATCCTACAGTTGCAAAGTGGGAGTGTCTGGGCTTGAGCCCAGATCCTTTAACTGAAGGTCTGAAGGCAGTCCTGCTTTCCTGACTTCCAGGTAACTTTGTACGCTCTTCAGGGGAGATCCTTAGTCATGATGTACTGAAGGTATGGATAAATGCAAGAAAACACAAAAAGTAAAAAAAAAAAAAAAAAAAAAAAAAAAAAAGTCGCGCAGAGATAAAAACCCAGTTGTGACTCTCCTTGTGGGGCCATGAATAAAGCGAAGTTACCAAATAGAGACGTACATGCTGCCAGGAAGAACTCCCCGGGTTTTCAGGGCTATGTCAGGCACCTGTGACAGCATCGTGTATTTACCTTGCAGATGAATGGCTGCATTTCTCGTCCCAGATGCATCACTGGTGAAGCCTATTTATGCAGATGGAAAGCCTCTCCCCCTTACTTTATTTTGTCCTGGGATGCTTGTACCCATTTGATTTTCTACCTTTCGACTTGACACTGTTCTTCAGGGGACCGTGTTGTGGGATGCATTTCGATAAACAATGCTGAAGTGACAGATTTCGGCTTTAAATGAAATTGTGTTCCATAAAGTGGGAGACAAAGGCTTATAACTCACCGTCGGCTGCAGACATTTCAGCGAAAATTATCTTTCATGCTTTGATCTCCACTGTATCATTTTACTGAGTGGCCTCGTGCGCTCTATCAATCAAACCCACTGAAGATGCAGGGGAAATCACATTTAAAATCAAATGCAAGTCATAGATTCATCTGCCCAGGAGGAAGAGAAATGTGTCATGAATCCTCGTTTCAATCTTTTGTGATTACAACTGAATTAGTTTTTGAAAACTCCAGAGGATGAAGTTTTCCACTTTTCAACTTTCATATTATTATTATTTTTTTTTTGAAGGGGGGCGATGTTAGATCTGTATAGAGGCAAATTGAAATGATTTAGCTGGGAGATCACAGTCTTGCCTTCCATCTAACTGTAGGTGAGGGCCTTTTAATATTCTTCTGACGGGCATTTTTCATGTAGGAAGGGATGTTAAGGAGAAAAATGTTTCCTAACAAGAAAACATTTAGACAAGGAGGATATGACCTCGCTCACTCATTCTTGCCTGCTTTCTCGGCGTATGTGGGAAGCTACGGGAGCTGGAAAGGAGATGCCGTTTGCAGATCTCCTTTCTCCTTTCCAGGCGTTTGCATAGGATGTCTCATTCGATAGCCACATATCCACGTGAGGGGGGTAATCCACAACCCTCTTTTTATAGATGTGGAAAATGAGGTCAGGAGACACGCTCAAGTTCAGCAGAGCCAAGATGGGACCCCAAGTCTACCTGATTCAGAATAGCATCCTTTTAAAATTTTTAGAAGGAATATTTTTTGTTGACTGCCTTCTGTCTCTATAATTTTAGTGCCTGGCGCATTGCAGGTACTTGCAAGCACTTACTTGCTCAGCATATGAACCAGGTGTCCGCAAACTTTTACAGTAAAGACCCAGACAGAGTTTCTCCAGCTTTTCGGGCCACAAGGTCTCTGTGGCAGCTCTCCAGTTCTGCTTTTGTAGCATGAAAGGCACAGACAACATGTAAACAAATGAATGTGACTGTTTTTCAGTAAAACTTTATTTATAACTCCAGAATTTGAATTTCATGCAATTTTTGCATAACGAACTGTTGTTATTCTTTTGATTTTTTTTCAACCATTTAAAATGTAAAAACGATCCTTAGCTTGAAGGCCATAGAAAAGCAAGTAGCATGGATTTGAACTACAGATTGTAGCTTGCCGGCCCCTGGTCTGAATAATACAGGATTTTAACTATCCCGCAAGTAAGTGAACAAGAGCTATTGTATCCCAAAGGTCTGGCTTGGTGCCTGGCACAAACGTTGTTTCTGGGGGAAAGATTAGTTTTGGGTGGGTTCATAGCTTTCCTTGCCTTTTAAAGAGAGCCCAGCTCTTGCCCTGGCTGGTGCCTGGGATTTTTATGATATAAAATCTGAGGGAGGAAAAGAGTAAGGACAGCTGAAAAGTAGAGACAGGGTTAAATTAGTCCACCTGACAAGGGTTGAGAGGTGTTGGGGAAAGGACAAAATAATACCAGCTTGTCTGAGGGTTAGAGAGCTCTTTTGGGGTTTGTTATAGGGAAACTGAGAAATGCAGGAAAACCAGGGAGGCAGGAAAGGGACTTTAGGTTAGTTTTTCTTAAAAAAGAAAACTTTAGTTTAAAAAAAATTCTGTGGTTTTGGTTGGCCTAATGATGGGAGGTAGAGGGAGGTAGTTTTGTTGGATGTCCTGCCAAAAACAAACAAACAAAAAAACCAAAAACAAATTCTACTTGATATTTGAATGGTCTACCAGGCATTCATTTGGTTTAGAAACCTATTTATGATTTTCTTTTTTTTTTTTTAATTTTTTTAATGTTTATGTATTTCTGAGACAGAGACAGAGCATGAGTGGGGGAGGGGCAGAGAGAGGGGGACACAAAATCCGAAGCAGGCTCCAGGCTCCGAGCCCCCAGCACAGAGCCTGACGCAGGGCTGGAACTCACAGACTGCGAGATCATGACCTGAGCCGAAGCCGGACACTCAACCGACTGAGCCACCCAGGCACCCCTATTTATGATTTTCTGAATCTAGAACCTTCTCTTTTGCATATGAACACTGAATGAACACGGAAGTTTCCAGGAATGTAGCTACAGTGTATATCCAGAGAAGACTGCATTTTGTTTTTTTATGGAACGTTAAAATGGAGGAATCGCCATTTTGGGAAACCATGACACTTGTAGTAACACCACATTAACACATGTCTGCTCATTCTGGATTTGTGACTGGCCCATCCAGTTGCTCCACACATAGGTGTGAACATCTGGCTACCTCATTCTATCTTCGTAACAGAAACCCATGTTATTTCACTATAAAGTATTTCATTATTTCATATCTCCTTTTATTTCATTTCTCCTTTTTATTATAATCAGGTTATTATAATCAATAACAGTTGATTTGTTAAAGTCAATTTATAATATCAGTGAACTTCTTTGTAGGATGGATGATAAAGAAGGATTTTCTAAATATTCTCTAAAACATGGACATTGGGCCTGATGGAGCCGAGAGCCCTGCCTTGTGAGGCTCTTTGGGTTGATGCACAGGGAACTGCTTTTAAGTTACTTTCAGATTGCTGGAATATGTTTTTTTGAGTGCAGAGACAGGGTTTCTGATTTTATTTGGGATCCCGAAGCATCAACCGTAGGCGCTTGGCAGAGTAAAATAGACAACTCCTTGCTCACCTCGTGTTCTCTGTTCCTTTGCTCGGTAAGGCCAGACTCCTTGACCTTGTGCATCAGTGCTGCTTGCTCTGGGCAGAATTTTTTAAGTGCTTCAAAATCTCCTTTAGTTCATTTTGAAGACAGCCTTCCCTTCCTGATCTCATTACAGCTGGAGCTGATGGGCAGCTTAGGCCACGCCCAGCTCATCCTCTGAAGGGTTGAGGATTTTCTCCCTGGAAAGTGTTGTCAGTTTTCTCCTTTAGGCAGCCAGAACCATCCACCCTTTTACCCCTTGGGACCTTGATAAAACTGGCTTCTCTAGCCCTTCCTTCTTTGGGTTGGTTTTTCTTCTCCAAAGGGCCCCGAGGTATTGTAAATGAAAGGTTGGCTGGGTCTGAGCTGGCATTTTAGTCTCTTGAAAAATCCCCCTGGGGTTATTACAGTAGAACATGGGATCTCAAATCAGATTACCTGGGACTGAACCCATCTCCATCACTTACTGGAAGCTTTGTGACTTTGGAGGAGTGTCTGAACCTCTCGGAGAGGCACTTGGCTGATTTGCAAAAGCGTAATGATAGTATTTTGAGGATTAAATGATATAATGCACAAAATGTGCTTAGCATTCAGTGTTTGGCATAAATGACTCACTCACTCAATAAACATCAGCTTTATAATGGCAGCTATTATCTATCAGTATACAAAATCAAGCTATGAGCTCCCATACTCATGTTCTCTAAATTATTCAATCAAGCAAAGAACTCTCCTCTCTCTCTCTCTCTCTCTCTCTCTGTCTCTGTCTCTGTCTCTCTCTCTCTCGTGTGTGTGTGTGTGTACCCAATATCCCTTAGTAAGTTTTCCCAAGCTATTGGATGTTCTCAGGGATGTAATTCCTTTGACTTCCCCATCTTTGCAATACCAGTAGTGGGTGCATTCAGCACAAGAGTGCCCATGTCTGTGAGGTGTGCTTTCTTTCACTTTCCTGATTGCTTTTCTCAACGTGGGCATTGCAAAGGAGAAACGTTGGAGGAAGGACCAACCATCTATTGCCATCTTAGTCAATGTGGGCTGCTATAGTGAAATATCCTAGAATGGCTTAAACAACAGACGTGTATTTCTCACAGTTGTAAGGTCTGGGAAATCTAAGATCAAGATGCTGGCAGGTTGGGTGTCTGGTGAGGATGATCTTCCTGGCTCACAGATTGCCTTCTTCTTGTTATGTCCTCACATGGCAGAAAAAGCGAGGGCTCTGGTCTCTTCCTCCTCTTATAAGAATGCTAACTCCATCATGGAGGCCCCATCCTCATGACCTCGTCTAAGCTTAATCACCTCCCAAAGGTCCCACCTTCAGATACCAACAATGGAGATTAGGGCTTCAACATATGAATCTGAAGGGACACAAACAAGCAGTCCATAGCACTTTCTTTTCTGAACATCTCCCTTAAACCCTCTCTGTCATCCTTCGTATCTTCTTTTGACAAATGAGGAAATAAGACTCTAAGACATGAGTTGAGTTGCCTTGAGTTGTCCATGGCTGCACAAGTTGTAAGTGTCAGCTCCCTGAATAATTGTGTTCAAACATGGCAGCAAGATTAACCACTGCATCCATCATATCCATCCAGGGAGCATAATCCCTTATAAGTAATAACAGTGAAGAGACCCAGCTTGACCTTAGGATGTGTCTGTGGCTGGGGTTTAGGTTTATTTGATTCTCAGATCTGCCACTCAGCTGTTCAGCAGGGGGTTACAGCACCTCTGGTGCTCAGTTTCTACACCTATAAAATGGGAATAATAGTGCCTTTTTATTGTGGAGAGACTGTTATGACATAGTGCAGGTGGAATGATTATTAGGAGCCTGATAGAGTCAATGTTGAATGCATGTTGGTCATTATTAGCTGAGATGTATAATTAGCAGAGATTTGGCTTTTATTAGTGGACAGTGTTCCTCTTGTCATGTAGGGAGACCAGAGTACCAAGGAGGTGGAGACACAAGTCAAAGGAGTTCTAGGTTGGCCAACCTTTCCGTCTAATGTCTAAAAAGTGGATAAACCCAGGGATCGCCTGAGACCTCCTGTCCTAAAGCAAAAGATGGACATGAAGAAGGAAGATAAGATGCTATGGGAAGTGGTCAGGAGGAGGGAAAGGAAAAACCATTTCCAGAGGCTAAGCATTTCCATTGTTATGCCACTTAATTGCAAAGCCAAGCTGCAAAGTAGGTGATACCCCCCTTTTCCAAAAGAGGTAAAAGAGGCCAAGTTAATGACTGGTTCAAAGTATTACAGTTGAAGAGGGGTGGAGCCAAAATTAGAACGCTCTGTTGTCCAGATGCCAAAGCCCATGTGCATATATTGATGCACACTTCCCCTCCAGCTAGCCCGATCAGGTAAACTGAGGCATGCTGTGACAAGGAGGACATAAAGAGGAGATGTTATGGCTTCTCCTTAAACATCCTTACTTTCCCGTTGCCAGTTACCACCTATAAACTCTTTCAAAATGTGATAACGGTTTTGAATTTTCCTGTCATATCAGTTTGATATGAGAAATTTGGGATTTCCAAATTGATAGAGAAACCCGGTTCTAAAGATGCTGGAAGGCAAACATCTGTGAGAAATCAAAGGAACAATGTCAACATCTGTCCTGGTGAAAGGAAATTGCTGAGGTTCTCAATTTACAGCCAGTCAATCTTGGGAGGCCAGGATGCTTGCAAATTTAAATGCATGTTGGAGCTATAGGAATGGCTAATTAATTTAGTTTGCATGCTTAGAAGATTTTTCATTGTTCCCAGCTTTAAAAAAAATCCTTTTTTGAATAGAGAATGTGGGCATATGGCAAAAAAAAGTTTAAAGGGCATAAAAGAGGTGTACAGTGAAAACTTCCCAAAGATACTCTCTTTATGTAGAAGTACATATGTATATAGATGTAGTCCCCTCCCACCTTTATATGCTATACACATTATTCTGAATTTTCACTGTTTTCAAATACAATAGGTATTTGTTGCCTATCAGTATATATGGAGGTGCCTCATTCCTTTTAACTACTGTGTAATATTCCAGCATAGGATGTGCATAAATTAACCAGTTCCCTTGTGGTGAACATTCAGGATGTTTGCTGTCACTTTCTACCACGACTTCTGCCTGTCTGTATACCTCGTGCACGTATGTGTGTTCATCCGTAGGGTGAATGTTGGGAAGCGGAGCTGCTGAGCCAAGAGAATGTGCATTTAAAATACCGTGTCTTCCAGTTCAAAAGGAGAAGTTTCTTATTTACCTTGGAGGGAGCATCACCTTGTTCAAGGAGATCAGGTTGGTGGAGCTCATTGACCATTCACACATGTTGTGACCGTCTTGCTCCATCCCTGCTTCTTTGTCAGACCCGAGAGATAGAACGAAGTCTGTGTATTACATCTTGGGGGCTTTGCCCTGCGTCGTTGAGATCGTGTGCTCAGAGAAAAATACACTCCCGTGTATTTAATGTTACCCCACTCCACGAGATCTGGTGCGTTTCTTCCTTTATCCTAAACCTCTTCATCCTGCAGTTGCCTTCTTGATCCTGATCCTGCGCAAGCCCCCTTTTACTGTGGTAATCTTACACCCAGTCTTGCCAAGTCAAGGTAAACCCAGGTCCTTTTGGTTTAAAACCTAGTCTTCTTGGATAAAAAGTTAGTTCAAGATTCTCAAGGCAACCAGGCTTTTAAAGCTTACTCAGTTCATCAGTTCAAGGTTTCCCATGTACTTTTCTCTTCCCTCTCTGGTCTTGGGCTTTGTGCTGGGTGCTGCACCACCCAGCCCCTGCTGGACCACAGAGCCCCAGCTGCTGGAGAGCTGGCCACTGACATCTCACTGCTAAGTTGTGCCTTTGCTGAAGGAAGCTGTGTAGTTTTCGGGAGTCTTTTCTACTCCCAAAGGCACCCCGTGTCCAGTGACTGGTCTCTGAGGCTTACAAAGGTCGTACCCTTTGCCTTGATTGGGATGCCTCTGAAGGGATACCCCAGTTTCAAGGCTCCCCGTGGATCCCAGATGTTTCAGGCGTCTCTATTACTTGTTCTACAGTTTCACTTCTCCCTCTGCCTGGTGCTGCTTTGCTCCTTCCTTACAGATACTGCTCCCTAGTAAACCTCCTGCACACAGATTTCCATCTCTGCATTTGTCTCCCTGAACCCTGACAGGCTTATCATAGTAGGGTGTGGGTTTGGGGCAGGAGGGCTACTCCTCTGGCCTGTGAGAGACACTCGCCCCCAAGTGCTCCGGGGAGGGGTAATGTTCCTGATGCCCATGAGGTAGGTCCTTTATAGGGCTCAGGTGGATAGAGGTGGCCCCTGGTTCTACCTGAATGTGTCTTCTTTCAGTCTGGTTCCATTTTTTCTGCTCCCCAGAAGCTGAAGAGTGTAGCATCTTCCTCACTTGTGTACTGAAGGGTTGACTCAGCAGGTCTGGAGTGTTCAAATCCTGCACATTCCAAAGACAGGTTTTGCCCCTGACAGGCTGCTGGGAGATGACTTCGCAGTCCTTGGAATGTTCTATGCCTGATAGGAGTGTCTTGCAAATGGAAAGAGTTCATTCATTTTTTATGGCTGAATATGCGTGTGTGTGCACGTGTGTGTGTGTATCTATATCTGTCTGTCTATCACATCTTTATCCATTCATCTGCAGATAGACACTAAAATTGTTTCTCTATCTTGGCTATTATAAATAATACTGCAGTGTTTCTTCAGATCCTCTGCCCATTTTAAAATCAGATTCTTTTTTTTTATTTTTTTTGTAGAGTTGTGTTAGTTCCTTGTAGAGTTTGTACAAAGGAGCTCCTTGTAGAGCTCCTTTGTAGAGTTGTATTAGTTCCTTATGTGTTTTGGGTGTTGACCCCTTATCAGAAATATGGTTTGCAGATGTGTTCTTCCATTCTGTAGGTTGCCTTTTCATTTTGTTTATTGTTTCTCTTCCTGTGTGAAGCTTTTTAGTTTGACGTCGTCTCAGTTGTTGATTTTTGCTTTTGTTGGTTGTACTTTTGGTGTCAAAGAAAAGCGTCTGTGGACGCTTGCATGCACCACCATTGCGGGTGTCCACAGGGTCCAGTTGTGGGGTCGGGATGTGTAGGTGAGGTACATGGAGCATTGGGGGTTCCCAAGGTCCAGTTGGGGGGATCTGCAGGTAAGACCCGCCCAGCAGCTCACGGACAGGCTTCCTGCTGGAGTCCACAAGGTGGTTAGTAGGATCTGTGTCCCTTTGGTGCCCTCTGAGAGCCCTGTCTGCTGTTCTCATAGCCCCTGAGTCGCCCAGCACTCCTCCATATTCTGGATGGGACAAGAAAGAAGTGGTCTCTTTGTCAGCGTCCTGCACAGCTTAGGAAGCTGGGGGCTCATATGCTCTCACTTCCCCTGTGGGAGAAATCACGGGCCAAGAAGATTTCTCTTGGCATGGAGCTGTGCCGCCTTGTGGGAGGGGTGATGTGGATTAAATGAAATCATTCCTTTTATCTTCTTCAATGCGTCCAATCTCAGACTTTTTTTTCCCCTCCAGTGTTATGCTAGAACTTCTTCCCTGGAAAGCTGGACTTCCACAAAGACTGTCTCACCCATGGGCGATTGTCTAAATTGGTGTTCTTTGGAGGGAAGATGGTAGAAAACTGTTATTTTGCCGTGTTGATCTGCCCTATTCACTCTTTCCTTTGCTGTTTTCATGTGTATCTCTTCACCTATACTTCATCTGTACTTAAGTCATAACCATAAGTATAATGGCTTTTCATGAGTTCTGTGAGTCCTTCTAGCAAATTTTTGAGTCTGTATGTGGTCTTGGGGGCCATGATAACAGTCACTGTGGTAGAGACCATCTTTGGTTTAGCTTCCCAATGAGGGACAGGTCTTGGGTGATGAGTGTGGCAGCGAGCAGGAGAACATTCCAGAGTTCTAGGTATTGTTCTAGGTATTAGTCATAGAGCTGTGAACCAAAGGTCTTTGGCTTCATGGAATTTATGTTCTAGTGGGGAAGATGGACAAAAAACCCCAAACACACAAAACCAAAAACTCGACAGACACATATTCACATCTTGTCAATTATTAGTGACGGGATTTCTGTGAACTTATAAAATACTTACCTGAGTCTCCCCAGTCCTGTGAGCTAGCTCCTGCTTTCCTCTCCAGCTAATCTCTTACCACATTTCCCCCGTCACTTTCAACCCCTAATTTCCTCTAACACAGCACCCCTTTTCACTTCAGGGTCTTTGCATGTATTATTATCTCTAAATGAACACTTTCTCTCACCTTTTACTTGGATAATTCCTTGTTGTCCTTCTACTCTTAGCTTAAAAGTCACCACCTCAGGAAAACCCACCTGGGTCCTCCCTCCCTCTCCAACCATTTGGAGCCACGATCATACACTCATGGCATCCGGTACTCTTTCTTTGTCACTTTTTCCCAGTGATAATGTACGTTCTCTTTATTTTTGATTTCAGTCATTATTCTGAGTGATTGGATATTTGGATGTGTTGATAATCAAGATGAATCATTTAAGCAACGTGTTATGATCCCTGTAAAAATTCAGAATCTGACACTAGATCTGGTCTCTCATTTTTTCCAGTCACATTGTCCCCCTTGGGTATCTGGGTTTCCACTCTTGACCTGCTAGCAGGAAGCATTCCAGTGAGCCGCTGGCTCCGTTATCTCCAGGGTCCTTCTCAGCTGCTTCCCTCTTCGCCTCTGCTCACTTGCCCCCTCTTACTGCCTGCTGCCCTCCCTCCAGGCCTGCTGACAAGAGAGCTGGTGAGAACTTGAAATGTTCCCACAGAAGCTGGAGAGGGGGCATCTCAGCCGGCAGTGAGCTCTGTGCCCATATTGGCAGTTTGGCTTCTAATTTTACGGCCAGGAAGGAAGCTGATTTCTGTGATGAGGGCGGCCTTGTGCTTTCTCAAGGGCCAAATTTAGCAAATACCTAAAATGTACATGAGCTTGCTAAAAATTTGGGTTTTCCAGGCATTTATGCTGGGGAGGGTGTGGTTACTTGTGAGAGAGTGCTGTGTGGCTGCATGGCAGTGTTAATCACGAGTGGCATGGTAATTCTCTAACATGACCACCATAAGGGATCAGGGCAATTAGGGCTCATGTTATGGGGTGGTCATTTCTTTCTTGCTGAAGTTAGGTAACATGAGGCTGGTGTGTCCTTCTTTGAGGCGTCAACACATATGAAGGTTTGTGTTGGGAAGAATGCCCAGGCCCTCATCGCCCTTCGTGTCCCCAGGATCTTCTCTTTGCTGATGTGGCCTTGGGTTCTCTACTTCCTCTTGGGGTGACGGGAACATGCGAGGGGTCCCTGATGGATATACCAACAACCACCCTCCCTACATGTTTCTGCTTCCTTCTAGGGGTGAACTCCAGCCCCATCCCCTAAAGATGAATTTTTTTGTTATTAACCTGACATTTTTACAGAAATTACCTTCCTCCTTCCCCCCTATAGTGTGTGGGAAAAGTCAACTCCACCATTTACTAGGTTTGTGAAATTGAGGAAACCCCTTCATCTTTCTGAACTTTATTTTTGTATTGGATGCTGTTTTTGATTTGTCTGACTTGTTCTACCACTTTTTTTCCAGGAAGGCTTTCTCCTTCCTCTGATTCTCCCCGCTCTCCTTTTACCCTGTGGTTCCATGGAGGAACTTACATGTGTATTCGTGAATTCATCCGTTGTATATTCACTGAACACGTACCATGTGAAAGATCCAGTGCCAGATGCTGGGAAAATGATGAACAAGGCAGGGCCAGCTCTAGGAACTCATAGATGTGTAAACCAAAACTTGAGGGAACGTGTGGAAGGTGGTGTTGTAGGGGTAGCAGTAAGGCCCAGAAGTGGTCCCAGTGAGGCAACGAACCACTTGGGGCAGAGTGAGGTAGACAAGTAAAACTTTACAGAGGATAAGATTCTCTGGTGCAAGTTTGCCCCTGCAAAACTGGTGGAGGACAAGTAAAACTTTACGGAGGATAAGATTCTCTGGTGGAAGTTTGCCCCTGCAAAACTGGTAGAAGACAAGTAAAACTTTACGGAGGATAAGATTCTCTGGTGGAAGTTTGCCCCTGCAAAAAGGGCCCACCAAGCAGCTCAAGAGAGGAAGTCTCTACTTTTTACTTGTTCCACATTCATCTGTTGCTCTCCCGGTAAGAATAATTTACTTTGGACAGTCCCTGCTCTCCAGGGTTGATGCTTAGGCAGCACACACAGCCTCATTGGTTATTTATGGCTGGCATCCACTCTGATGAGTGGGGCCCTCTGACATGCGATTTTTTAAAATGTTTGTTTATTTTTGAGAGAGAGAAAGAGAGGGAATATGAGTGGGGGAGGAGAATAGAGAGAGGGAGATGCAGAATCCGAAGCAGGCTCCAGGCTCGGACCTGTCAGTACAGAGCCTGACATGGGGCTCAAACTCATGAACTGCAAGATCTTGACCAGAGCCAGAGTTGGGCACTTAACCGACTGAGCCACCTACACACGCCTAGTTTACGATTTTGAATGTCACCCTTCTCTTTCCCTTATTTCTGGGCTATGTGGTTTATTTGGGACCTTTCCTCACCCACGTTTTTAGGGGTGGGCATGTGATCCAGTGCTAGACCATCACCTTACCTAGCATCCTAACCACAGTGATTGATTCAGGGATAGATCATTTGGTGTGACCCAAGCCAAAGGGTCTGTCTGCTGGAGGTGCTAAATTGGTTGAATAAAAGCTGATAGTTGTTAAGGAGGGTTGGTGTATGGGAGGAGCTGTCTGAGAATAAACCCATCACAAAGGGAAGAAGAGCTCAGAGGTGAAGTACAGATTTGTGTTTGCATCATCGCCACTCCTGGATCTGGCCATGCCTGAATCTACCTCTAGGTATAAATGAATAAGCTATATATACACACATGTACGTACACACACACACACACACACACACACACACACACACACACACACACATTTCTTTGTTTTGTTTTTTGTTTAGGCAAGTTTGATTTGAGTTTCATTTGCAGCAGAAAAAATCCTGATTGTTGCAAATCATTATGCAGCCAACTGCATTTATTCCTACATCTGAGATGTTCACAGTGAAAATTACATCAAACTATTCCTGAGACATCTGCTGGAAGCATCTGCCATTTTCCTGCTGTCTCCTCTAACTGGTCCTGTCCAAGAGGCAGCTTGGTCTGGTGTAGAAACACAAGGGATTTGGAGTCAGAGAGATAGATCATTTACCAGTTGAGTAATCTTAGGCATAATACTCAAACTTTCTGTTCCTCTGTGTTCTCATCATTAAAATGGGGATAACACAAAGTTGGTGTGAGGGCTGATTAGGTTAGTGTCACCAGAGTAACATATCAGCACATAGTTAAATATCTAATTCTGTCTGTCGCACATGGAGAGGAGTGGAGAGTGTGTGGGCAGTTGCTTCTCCTGTCCTGTCCCTCTCAGCCTTGACACAGGAAGTCTTTGACCAGTTGTGTTTTGGGTGACCCATCCCACCTGCCGGGGAGATGATGGAATGAATTCAGGGCAAGCTGAGGGAAAGTGCTTTGTTGCTTGCTTTGTTGCAAGCTGAGGGAAAGTTGCTTGCCACCTCTAGCATTCCCTGAGCCTTCACCCCAGCTCTTCCTGCGGCTTTTGGCTCCTGATAATCGCTGTTTATGAAATGCTGGGCTGGGCTCACTTCTGGTGGCGGGGGGACGGGGTGGGGTGTGGGGGGACAATACAGGAGCCCAGAGGACCACTGGGGCTTCATCCATCATGCAGACAGTTCATTGCCAGCCCTTCCCAGGATGAAGCTTACCATGCTTTCCATTCCTTCACTGTCTATGGACTGAATGTTTGTGTCCCCCTCCAATTCAAAGCTTGAGGCTCAAGCCACAGTGTGACAGTATTGGGAGCTGAGACCTTTGGGAGGTGGTTAGTTCTGAGGGTAGAGCCTTTGTGAATGGGGTTTGTGCCCTTAGAAGAAAAGGTGTGGAAGATATGCTCTCTGTCTCCACTCTGTGAGGACACAGTGAGAAGACACCTGTCCTCAAGCCAGGAGAGAACTCTTACTAGAACCCGCCCATACCACCACCTTGGTCTTGGACTTCCCAGCCTTTCTAAATGTGAGAAATAAATGCCTGTTGTTTAAGCCCCCAAGTCTGTGCTGTATTGTTATAGCAGCCCAAGCGTCCTAAGATAGTGTCCCTGATGCTGCACTTCAGAAATGGAGAGACTGGACTCCCACACTAGAACTTTTGTCTAGGGAGAAGGAGAACATGGAAGGGGACAGTAATATGTGGATGTAAACCATATTCCCCAAGATGTGGAATATAGCATTGAAGCAAGTGTCATGAAACGGCATTTTTCTGATTCCATTTTGCCTTTTCTATGAGAATTCAGCTGCTTTCAAATCCTTTTCACATGGTCCTGAGAATCCAAGGAGAGTTTTCTTTCTCTTCTAGAACATAGCAGCCTCTTGCACACTCTACCAAGAATACCATTTCATCCACCAACTGTGTTCTCAGCCGAGAATTCTTTCCACCCCCTTCCTCCTTCTTTAGAAACTTGTCCTTCCCAGAGCACCGGAAAATTCAGAACTCTGTGTTTTTGATTCTTTTGGCTCTGGGCGTGGCCGATTGTACCAAGGGAGAAAGATGGTATCAAAGCCAGACCATGTGGACCCTCTCCCAAGAATTAGGAATTTCCAGTCCCTGAGCTGATCCCTGGTGGGTGCTTGAACGTAAAGGGGATGTAAGGCTGATGACAGCACAAGCCTGTCTGGCCCATGGGTATCTGTAACGATGGAAAGGGGTAAGGGAGGGGTAGGGGGAGACACTCATAAACAGAGACACAGGAAGGACAGGTGGGCAATCCTAGAAAGACAGAGGCAGGCTGTGTTGGCCT
Source organism: Felis catus (assembly GCF_018350175.1). NCBI lineage: Eukaryota > Metazoa > Chordata > Mammalia > Carnivora > Felidae > Felis > Felis catus. The sequence continues at coordinate 27,998,661 of NC_058383.1, read as the reverse complement.
CTGCTAGTTTCTACCACGAAGCCTTGCTGTACTTCTTTGGATTTTGTGGGATACCCTGTGTGATGGGTTGAATTGTGTCCCCCCCCCCAAAGGCATGTTGAGGCCCTAGTGCCCAGTACTCAGAATGTGACTTTATTTGGAAATGGAGTTCTTTGTAGATGTAATAAGTGCAGATGATGTCTTACTGGAGTAGGGTGGATCCTTAATCCAACATGACTTGTGTCCTTAGGAGAAGAAGGGAGTTTGGACACAGGCAGGGACACAGGGAAGACTGGCATGTGAGGACAAGGCAGGGACGGGAGCGATGTGGCCACAAGCCAAGGAGTGCAGGGACTGCCAGAAGCTGGGAGACAAGGAAGGGTCCTCCCCTGGAGGCTTCTGAGAGATCCCGACCCACCAACACCTGGTTTTCACACCTCCGCCCTCAATAACTGTGAGAGAATGAACTTCTTCTGTTGATATTAGCCACCGAGTCAGTTTGTGGTACTTTGTTATGTCACCCCTGGGAAATGGATACCTGCTGCATCTTTCTTGAGTGAGCTCTGTACCTCATGATGAGATTATCTCCATCTGAGAATCTAGATCCTGATGCCAGCTTGCACTGACACCACAGGACAGAGGAATGTATTGAACTCTGCTGCAAATGACTGATCAGCAAAAGCCAGACTGGGTAACTACAAGCGAGATGCCCTGGGCTCTCGCATGGATCAATTGCTAGGTGAAGGAAGGGGTAGAAGGGAAACCTACAGATTAAAAGAAACTCGAAAAGATGCCTCCTGAAGAGAAAGGCGTCTCTCCCCCAAAACACACAACTCCAGTCTAATGGTGAGAAGCCGAAGTTGAGGGACATTCTGTAGTATCCTGACCAGTTCTACTGGACACTTCCAAGGTCATGAAAAATAGGACACACTGAGAAACCGTCAGAGACCAGAAGAGCCTAAAGAGATGGGATGACTGCGTGTGATGGGGTTTTGTTGCCTGTGCGTTTTGAGTCATATCCAAAAAAGAGTTTGCCATTCTGGTCACTGTCAATTCACAATAGCTAAGGCATGGAAATAACCCAAGTGTCCACTGATGGATGAGTGGATAAATAAAATGTCACACTCACCCATCCTGAGAAATAGCATTCAGTCATAAAAAAAGGATATGTTGCTGTTTCCAACAACATGGATGAAACTGGAAGACAGTGTGCTCAGTGAGATGAGCCAGAGACAGAAAGGCAAATCCACCGGGAGAGATCGTGGATGATCCCTGAGCCGCAGCCTCTGTGTCTCTGAGGAACTGCCTTCCTCAGAGAGAAAGAGGTGGGTGGGGGGAGGTGTGAATTGGTTTCGTTTTTGAATTTTACCAAACAAAGTAGACTCTAAGAAGAAGAAAAAACTTACTTGTATACCTCACTTGTATGTGGAATCTAAAAGAGTCAAACTTATAGATACGGAAAGTGAAACAGTGATTTCCGGTGGGAGGGGGAAACGGGGAGATGTTGGTCCAGAGGGCACAAACTTCCAGTTATGAGGGAGTGGTGGGGATGTGATGTGCAGCATGGTGACTGGGGGTAGTCATTCCGTACCGTGTACTTGAAATTTGCTAAGAGAGTAGACCTCAAGTGTTGTCATCACACACATACAGATGGTAACCATGAGGGGTGTTGAGTGTGTTGACTTAATCGTGGTAGTCATTTCACAGCATCCACATATATTAAATTACCATGGTGGACATCCTTAATATTTACAGTTTGATTTGTCACCTGTACCTCAATACAGCCGGAAAGGTAAAAGAAATAATGGAATGCGGTGTCCTGAATGGGATCCTGGGGCAAAGACACGAATGAATGAAAACACTGGTGACATACAAATGCAGTCTAGGGTTTGGTCACTAGTAACGTTTGGCTTCTTCGTTTTGACAAATGTGCCACAGTAATGCAAGATGGTCACATCAGGGGAGATGACACCAGGTGAGGGAGAACATGAGCGGTCCCTGTCTTATCTCTGCAGATCTTCTGTGAATCCAGAGTTATTCCAAAATCGAGTTTACTCACAAAAGGAAAAGACACATCAGGTTAAAAAATTGGGCCAGACTCTGTGATGGTATCTCCGGATACACACCTGGGTGATCAAACTCTAAAGAAATGAGAGGAAGGGAAACCTGTGGGAGTTGGGACCGCATTACCGGGCTGGGGCTGTGATCAGGATGAAGCGCAAGAGGGGGCTTCGGTGGGGGCGGGGCTGGAAAACTTGTAATGCTTGACTCATGAGAGGTGGTTGCAAAGATCTTGCCTTAAAATCCGGTAAGCTACACATTGTGTTTTGTGTGTCTTGCAGTATTTTATTTTTCAGTGAACAGGTCTGGACAGTGGATTTCCATGACAGTTGCTGGGTTGCCTGCTGCTGTATCCCTGTTCAACTTTGCTAAAACTATTGGGTTAGCCCCCTAGCTGGTCTCCAGCTCACTCTTGTCCTGTTCATTCTGGTCTTCTCCCTGCAGCCAGAGAGATGTTTTAAAATCTCGAAGCTGGTCATCTGTTGGATGTCAAGGTGACCCATTAACTGGACTAGTCCAGAAGCCATTACACCCTGGTCCTTGCTCACACAACCCTGCATTTGTTCAGATATTAGATGACCGTGTACCTGGGGGGATAGAGGGGCTTGTCCTCAGCCCTCAGAGTGACTTGTGAAGGCCGTTCTCTTGTCCTGGTGGTTGGTGTGGGTTGGACATGTGATCCTTTCCTGGCCGATGAACTAGGGGGGAGCTTTCTGACTGCTTTAAAGGGCCCCCTGAGAAAAAGAGGTTTGCACAAGGAGAACAAGTACCAGCCCTTCCTTCCTGCCTTAGACGAGTGGTGGCAGATGTGGCATTCATGGCGCAGCCACCATCTGGTGACAGTGAGAGGAGACCTCATCACTCGTGGCACATCATGGCAGAGCAGGCTGGGAGGCTTCTGGGTTCTTGATGACACTGTGAAGCACCTGGGTGAGTTCTGGAGCTAAATAAATGAGCGTGTAAACTCCAAGCAATTTCACGCAAACACTGGGGTGGGCTTTGGGTGGTGCCAGAATGCCTGATGGGCTTCGACCCTCTCTTCTTTGGCCACAGGGGAGGCTTCAGTTGATGTGTAAGTTGGGTTTGCTCATGTATTTATTCCTCTTTCCCCCTACCCTTGATTGTGAGACTTTGGGCCTAGGGAGAGTGTCTGATTCTCCTGAATTTCCTTAGCCCCTGCTCAGTGCCTAGGACACAGCTGGTACTCCATAAATGGAGTATACCATTCACTCAGAGGCGGGTCACATGGATTATACCATTTTCTCAGAGTAGGATTGGAGTGAGGAGAGAGAGACCCAGAGTCTGAAGCCCAAGTAGGAAGGTTGGTCTGGGGAGGTAGAGCATAGCCATTTTATGATGATGATGGTGATGGTGATGGTGATAATAATAGTTCTATGAATTTGGTGCTCTGTACCCAGTTTCATAGATGACAAAACTTAGTCTGAGAGCAGTTCAGTGATTTGTTCAGTGAACACTAGGCAGGGCTGAGATCAGAACATTAAGCATCTCTAACGATCCTGATGTAGAGGACTTTTTCCACTTTTCTGTGTTGAGAGTGTGTGATGGCAGTGTGGAGCGAGGTGGCCTTGGACTCTGTCACCTGCGTTGTCGCTGCAGCTTTCTCATCTTTGAGTCTTGGTTTTCTCATCTGAAAAATGCTGTGTAAAAGTTAACACAAACTTAGCAACTTAAGGTAGCACCCCCTCCCCATAACTATTGTCTCGGTTTGGGTGGATCGGGAGTCTGGGCACAGATTAGCAGTGCCCTCTGCTCAGGCTCTACTCAGGCTTTAGTCCAAGTGTTAGCTGGGGTAGTGGTGTCATCAGGGGATAGATTGGGGAAAGATCGGATTCCAAGATCGCTTAGGCTATTAGCAGAGTTCATTTTCTTGTGGTGGCAGGACTGAGTTCTTGTTTCCTCAAAGATTTTGAGCTAGGGCCTCTGTCATTCCTCAGGGCTGCTTGCCACGTGGTCCTCTCACAACATGGTGGCTTACTTCTTCACAGCCCACAAGGGAATCTCTGTCTGTAGTCTGTCTGCTAAGATGGAGTCATACATAATGAAACATACCTGGGGACATCTGGCACCTTTGCCATATCCTCTTGGCTGCGAGCAAGTCACAGGTTCGCCCACACTCAGGGGAGGAGATTGTCTACCATAAACAGGTGTCACTAGCATGAAGTAAGTGGCTTAGGGACCATGCCTGGCACATACAGAACTCACCATGATCATGCTTATTAATATGAAGAGGGAGTTGACAGACATCAAAGATGAATTTTGCTCAGGGGTTTGTCAAGGACTAGTCCTACCCATGCCTGCCCCTTAGGGTAAACTTTTGATTTGGGTCTCACCTTAGCTATGAGAACCATTTTTGGAACTTGCCAGCAAAAATTATAGCCCAGAGAATTCTGGGCAACTGCTTCTCAGGCTTCAGGTAAATGATTTTGGCCTGTCCTGAAACCAGAATCGTTTCAAGGGGGTGGTTTCCTTGCCCTGGATCTACCAGCAGCTGATGCTCCAGTGGAGGACATGTGTCCACTCTGAGCAAGGTAGAGAGAATCAAATTAATTTCTTTTATGACCCGAGGCAAGTTTGAAATTGGCTTTTCTGAGATGAAAAGGGAAAGGCAGGAGCAGCTTGCAAGGCTCCCCACTCCCCTGCTCCTCTGCCTCCTTCCCATCAGGACTCACGCAGTTTAATTGGGGGTGGGATTCCTTCTGCCCGTCCAGGCGGTCTGCCCCTCTCACTGCAGCACAGGCCATGCCAGCAAGAAGTGTTTTGAAGCTGCGTCCGTGGGCAGGCCTTCGGGCGACCCCACTAGGCTGGTGTGTGCACCCTGGTGCTCCTTGGTGACCTCGTAGAAGTAGATGTCAGGGACTGCCAGCAGCAACAGGACTGGGAGAGGGCAGAAGGGGTAAAGTATGCCTTGCATGGGAGATGCGCCTCTGTGGTCCTGTAACTGCAAACATGCAGGTGCAATGCGGCCCCTGAGTCTCAGCCTCCAGTGCTGATGCTTTCACCTGTGATTTGATGGTGTGTTGGGGGCAGGGTGGTCATATGTCCCTGATATGCATGCTTTCTTGCTTTTGTCCATTTCAAAGGCGCTCTGGTTTGGACAGCAAACTGATGATCACCCTCCTGTGGGGTTTCTCTATTGTACTCTTGAGCAGCATTTTGGGTTAGATGATTCTTTGTCGGAGGGGCCATCCTGTGCCTTGTAGGGTGTTCAGCAGCATCCTTAGCCTCTACCCTCTAGATGCTGCTAGCATGCCTTCCCCAAGTCATTGCCAGGTGTCCCCTGGGCTCATCCCTGGGAGTCCTCTCCCCACTCCCCCCATGTTGACCCTAGCTAGAGAGCATGGTTGAATCCTTCTTGCTCATATCACCTGGGGGTAAGTAGAGTGCTTTATTTTCTGGGGGAAAAAGCCTCTGCATAGTGATTCCCTGTTGACTTTGCCTGTTCATTCTCATGCTCCTTTTTCGTAGACCAGCATCCCACTTAGCTGTTGGGGAACATCCTCTTCTTCATTCTCAGTCTGTGTGGGTGACTCAAGGGAAAGGGGTGTCGCCCACCCAGGATGGGCAGGTCAGAGAATGCCATTCTCCAAGCTGTAGTGACTGGTTCAAAAAAAGAGGCATTTAAGTTGGGCCATTGAGTGTGAGTTGAGGGACTTTTGTGAGGTCACCTGGGAAGTCATGCTGTCTTTGTGCGGGGTTTGTGAAGCAGGTGCAGTGGAAACTGGGAGCTGCTGGCAGGCTTCAAACCCTGGAGGAGAGAGGCTGCCTGAGGATGCGGCCACAGGAAAGCATTGCTTCAGGAGGGGAAACCAAGCTGATCGCACCGTTTAAGAGCAGATACACTAGTGCACCCGAAGACAGATTTCACCCGGAGTTAATGAATTGAGTCAGTTTGAGGTGAGGTTTTGTCAATTTGAAACTCACATAGGCCATGTGTTTCCATGGGATATCTCCCCCATTTCCTTTCCCACTCAGTGCAGTCTGTCACTTTAATTCTGCTAATGATCAGTTTTGTGGCCACCCCAATGGGGTCATCCCAGAATCTTCTGGTCTTGCTCCCTCAGCCCTCCTGCTGCTGTCTTTTGCCTCATCAGTCTTAGCCTCTCCCCAGAATGTGTGGGAACAATGTCTGCCTCTGCTCCTCATTCCTCTTTACCTCCCATTCTCTCTCTCTGCCACATGACACCCCTCTCTTAACTGTTACCACATTTACAAAGGGGATCCCGTCACCCACAGCACACCTGGGCAGAAGCGTCTTGCCTTCTGCAGTCTCCCACACCGGATTCCCCCAGTCTCTATGATTATAAAGGTGATGGCTGACAAAGTTCTAGAAAAATGGACAAAACCACAAGAGGTTGCATCCCAAGACCCAGAGCAGGTAACCTTGTGATTACTCCCTTCCTTTCATCTTTCACACATTTCCTTCATTGAGTTCATAGTCTGCATGGACTTTTACATGTGTGTTTTCAAAAGTATAACATCATAACTTTGGTTTGCCTATTAAAAGTTGTGAACATTATTTTTAATAATATTAGGAAGTTCCATTGTATGAACATAGCATAATTTAGGGGCGCCTGAGTGCCTCAGTTGGTTAAGCATCTGACTCTTGGTTTTGGCTCAGGTCATGATCTCGCAGTGGGGTGAGTTCAAGCCCTGCATCGGGCTCTGCACTGGCAGCGTGGAGCCTGCTTGGGTTTCTCTATCTCCCTTTCTTTTTCTCTGCTCTTCCCCTACTTGTGCGGTCTCTGTTTCTGTCTCTCTCGCAAAATAAAGAAACTTAAAAATTAAAAAAAATGTTTTTCCTCTTGGTGGACACTTTATTTTTCACTCTTTGCAGTAATGTGGTAGCATCCTTGGGCATGATCTTTGTCCCCATACTGGATTGTTTTCCTAGAAGAAGTTCCTAGTAGCAGACTTTCTGGGTCACCATGAGTATTTGTCAGGTTCCTGATATATATTGCCAGAGGGCTTTCTAGAAAAATTGTAGCCTTTTACATTTCCATGAGAAGCATGGGAGGGTCACATGTTAGAGTCATGATTGCAGGATTTTTTTGTTTGTTGTTTTTTTTTTTTTTTTTCAGCATTTTTTATTTTTATTTTTGGGACAGAGAGAGACAGAGCATGAACGGGGGAGGGGCAGAGAGAGAGGGAGACACAGAATTGGAAACAGGCTCCAGGCTCTGAGCCATCAGCCCAGAGCCTGACGCAGGGCTCGAACTCACGGACTGTGAGATCGTGACCTGGCTGAAGTTGGACGCTTAACCGACTGCGCCACCCAGGCGCCCCTGTTTGTTGTTTTTTTAATAGGGAGAGGGGCAGAGGGAGAGAGAGAGAATCTTCAGCAGGCTCCGTGCTCAGCGTGGAGCCTGACGTGGGGCTCGATCCCACGAACCTGGGATCATGACCTGAGCCGAAATCAAGAGTCAGACACTCAACCGACTGAGCCATCCAGGTGCCCCATGTTGCACTTACTGATAGAGATCCAGCCAGTTCAGGTATTGACCACAGTATTTTAGCATGGCCAGCACTTCCACCAGCAGTAATAGTTAAATAGGCTTATTGGGAGCTTATGATATGCCAGCTGTTTTACCCAGAATTTTACAAATTATCTCATGGAGTCCTTTCACTGACCTATAGGTTAGAAATCATAATAATTCCTCCATTTACAGATGAGGATAGGAGACCCAGCGAGGTTCAGCAACTTGCCTAATTACCATAGCCAGTGAATGGTGGGTCCCAGACTCGAACCTGGGCAGTCTGCCTTCTACAGGTGGTGTTCTTTACCTTTTTAGCAAGACAGACAGGACTAGTTGAGTGTAACTCTACCCAGTGATTAGCTGCGCTGTGCACAGTTTGCTCAAGGTCTAATTTGAGCAGAAGCATTGCTGCACATTGCAAATAAAAGTCAGGGCTCTAGTGTGAACATCTTCCCAGTCTCCTTCTAAGGAAGTTGTCACCCTCCCAGCTAGGGGTGTGGCTGAGGGAAACGTCTCTCTTGATTCTGTGAATTCCAAACAAGTCCCATTAACTACATTTCTAAACAGGTCTACTTCCCGTCATATGCTCTCTCTGAACAGTGCCAGCTGCATGTGTCTCTGGAAAATGCATCTCTCTAACCTGAGGTGAATGATTTCTCATTGTGAAAATGAGGACCTGCCTAATAACTGACATTGCTTTTTAGGAGGGCATTAGTGCTTCTTGAAAAGTCACTGACTTGAGTTTTAGTCTATTTCCCAGCCTGCAGGGCTAATGCCTGGCTTCCAGATTGTGTGACTGGACTTAGCAGCGTCAGCATCACCTGGAAGGTTGTTAGAAATACAGGTTTCCTGGCATTGTCCTAGACTCACTGAGTCAGGAACTCATGTTCCTCCTTTATAAAATAGTAGTCGTGATAATAGTAATGTCTACTTTACGGGTTATAAGGAGGGTGAGTTTATTTGAGCCCTTGGCACAGTGCCTGTCATTTAGTAAGCACTTAAAAAATGGAAGTGGGCATTACCACCTCTGAAGTTGTCCACACTGCTGTGCTGGACCTGTGGAGTCTTTATCTGCCCTGCGTCCTCTCCTTTAAGGGGTAGCCCGTCTGCCTGCCTGCGCGTCTTTTGAGGCTAAGCATCCTTTCTTGCACGCCCAGCCTCTGTCATAGTGTGACCCACGCACGGCCAATCAGATGCTTGTCTTGTGGGGATCTTGCTCTTTAAAATTTTTTTTTTTTATTATTTACTTATTTTTGAGAGAGAGAGAGAGAGAGAGAGAGAGAGAGAGAGAGAGAGAGAGAATGAGTCCAGAGTGTGAGAGGGGGAGGGGCAGAGAGCGAGGGAGACACAGAACCAGAAGCAGGCTCCAGGCTCTGAGCTGTCAGCACAGAGGCTGATGTGAGGCTCGAACCCACAGATCATGAGATCATGACCTGAGCTGAAATAAGATGCTCAACCGACTGAGCCACCCAGGCGTGCTGTAGGGATTTTGCTCTTAAGGAGAGTGTCTCAGGGATGTACAATGGTTAGGTCCTCGTCATTGTGTGACACTCCAGCCCCAGACTTCTCAACCTTTATTCTGCTTCACACTTTCCTGAGGATCCTGTGACAATGTGGGTTCTGCTTCAGAAGGTCCAGCGGTTCTGAGACGTGTAATGCACTTCTAACAAGCTCCCTGGTGGTGATGACACTGGTACTGCTGGTTTGTGGCCCACACTTGGAGTGGCATCCCTAGAAGGGTGGTCCTCATTTTTAGCCTTATGTTAGAATCGCTGGGGCATCTTTGAGGTGAGATGGGCAGTCTCACCCACCCTAATTAAGTCCCACCTTCTGAAGGGGAGGTCCCAGGATCAGTGGTTTCTAAAAGACTCTTCAGTTGATTCTTACCTGCGCCTAGGGTTGGGAGCCACCGCTGTAGAAAGATGGTCCAGGTGTTTCTGGCAGGGATCCTGGAACCTCCTTAGGTCTGGGTACACTATTGATTCTTTGATGCTGTGAGTTCCCTCTTAGATTTTTGTTTGATTTTACTTCTGTTGCTTGCAACCAAAGCACCTTACTGATACAGCCTCAGAAATAAGCAGAATAAAGGCTGGTGTTATTTCTCTGGCCTTTCATTCTACAGATCCTTCTGCAACACTCCAGGCTTCTCTGGGAGGGGGTTTTGATTCGTCTGGGATGACACCATGGGGATGTGGAGTGTCCCCTCTTCTCTTTGCCCCCTTCAAGATCCACCCAGGGAGACTTCTCTCAAGGACTGCTTTGCTTTTTTTCTCAGTCCCGGTTCTGGATTTGCCAGTGTTTGACAAGGCATGTCAGTGGACAAGACTGTGAACCAGCCTGCTCACCTGTAGGGTGATGATAATGAAAACTGATGGTCTGTACCAGGCAGGGCAGCCAGCAGCCGGGATAGGGCCTGCTTCTTGTCTAGGGCATGACTTAGACACCTATGCCCCCTGCACTTCTCCAAGATAAGACTGTTCCTTGAAGCTGACTATGTCTACTGTGTGGAGCCACTATTCTCCCACTCCAAGTTGGCTTGCATTGACCTGGACTAGCAGAGTATGATCTCTTGGAGACATGTTGCCAGGGAGACCCAGATGCAACGCACGTGTCCAGGATCCCTTGGCTGTAGCTGTGCCCAGAGGTCCAGGTGTCTGGCTTGTATTATCCCAGTCTCTCTCCTTGGAAGATGTCCTCACCTCTGAAGTTGGTGAGCCCCCCACAGGCAGACCTGATGCTCGCTGATGCTCACCGGTGTCCAAATACTCTATATGGTCAATAGCTGCTGCTTCTGCCTGCCACGGCTCCCGCCTCCCCGTGACCCAGCGCCTACAGAGTTAATGCCTGGCCCAGCAGAGGGGTCTCCAGGGTCTGCCCCCTCTTCCTACTCGGCTCCTCAGTGCCCTTGCCATAGAATTATTACTCTTGGATACCACCCTGCCTTGAGAAGCTGATCCTTAAGGCCAGAAGGACTGGAGCAGATGGAGTGAGTGTGCAGACTCAGCCCTGAAAGATCAGAAGCTACAAAGGGCTGTAAGAGCTCACCTTGGGGGACAGGGGCTGGGCTAGGAGGAGAGCTGGAGCAAGAGAGCTTTGCTTTTTATTTCAAGTCTTGTTTCTCATGTGGTTGTATTGCTTTGATAAAAGGAAATGTAAAAATACTTGAAAAAATCAGAAGTGAAAGTAATTCCTCCACGGCCATTAGCAATAATTAATGGTATATCCTAATTTATTTCCGTGTACTCGGTTCTCTACATGTCACCTCATTCACTTCCGATTAGTATTACAAGCTAGGGTAACCTGTGAGTCCTGGCTGGCCCAGGACTTTCTCAGTTTTAGCCCAGAAAGCGCTGTGTCCCTGGACCCTCCTCGGTCCCAGGCACACAGGATGGGACGGCCCATCACCCCACTGCAGCTGTTGTAACCAAATGTGTTTTACAAGGAAGGAAGCTGAAGCTCCAAGAGCTTCTGTAACCTACATCATGGTAACACACCTAGTTAATGGTAGACACAGTTAAGTGTCACATAACTCGTTAGTGGTAGGCACAGCTAATTAAGAGTCACACTACTAGTTAGAGGTAGACACAGTTGTCCTACTGCTAGTTAGTGGTTGACACCATTAAGGGTCACATGCTAGTTTAGTGGTAGGCACAGTTAGTGAAGGGTCACCAGCTAGCATAGTGGTAGAACTTGGATTTGAATCAGACCCCGCCTGATTCCGAATCCTGTGCCCTTTTTGTTCCGCTGCGTCACATGGAGCCATAGAGCTGAGAAACCTTTAGGATCATATGTCCAACTCCTTGTATGTAGACCAGGAAACTTGGTCCCAGAGTGACAAAATGACCTACCCAAGGTCCCATGGAGAGCCCTTTTCCTGCTTGCAAGGGACCACTGGGCTGGAGGCTGGGGGAGGTTTATGCCGCGGCAGGGACCCACCAGGAAGCTTGCCAGTTGGCTTGGACAAGAGCAGAAGGAGGCTTGGCACCGGCAGGCGGGTGTCTGGGGCCAGGGGCCTGCGTCCAGGGCCGGGGGGCGGTGGGGGGGTGGGTGCTGGGGCGGAGGACAGGCTGTTTCTCCCTATAATTTACATAGACAGCAGCAGCGGCCTGGGGGAAAACAACCCAAACAAACTCTCAAAGGATGTTTTGGACTTAATCCCAGTGTGGAAGCAGCTCGGTAAGATAAATAAGATAAAGTTGGTGTGCCTCTAAGGTTGAACGATCATATCACTATTGCATTTGAAATATTCATGAAGGCGAAGGGAGGTATGAGAAACAGCTCCAGAAACATATTCTGCTTTGAAAAGGCAGAATTCAAAGGCATGAAAAATGAATCAGGGGAAATTAATGTTGGGGTGGAGGGGGAGACGGTGGGCTGGTAGGGGGACAATTACTGCCCAGAAGGAGTAAGGAAAGAGATGTGGGGATGTTTCAGGCTGGTCTGTGATCAGAATTCTCTATCCTGCCTGGAATATTTGAAATGTCAATTGTCTCATATATCATTTGAAGTCAACACTTGGTCGCAAAATGGATGGTTCCAGCAAGAATTTAAAAACAGGGTGGGGTGGGGGATATGAGATGGGGAGGGTGGTACCGGGCGGGAGAGATGGAAGAAAATCTGTAAACTGAACCAACTCCCGTAAATCATGGATGGATTTCTGATCTCTCGAAGAGGGCTTTGTAAAGGAACAAGATGCCAAGAGACTGGAATTTCCAAACCTGGCTCTGCCTAAAATCTCTGCCAATTCTTGCACGTCTCTGATCCTCAGTTTCTCCCTTTGCAAAGCCAGGAAATCGGGCTGGATTCTTCTCTGGCATTTAGGGGGCTCTGATTTTGTGACGTACATAGCGATCAAGGTTAGCTTAAGGCAGAATGGTCAAGTGTATTCCCTGATGGTGGGGCATAATGGTTTGGGTTAATGGCAGCTGTTGGCAGAGCCCCTGAAGTCTACACCATGTCAGTGAGTCCAGTGGGGTTGGGACCCTTTTAAAGGCGAGTCCTTGGAGAGTGGACAGGTGCAGCCATTCTGGAGAGAGCTCTGGCACTAAAGTAGACGAAGTCCTCGGTGGAATGCCGCTGTGTAGGAAGACTAGATCTGATATATGCGCTGCAACACGGATAGATCTCTTAAAAACAAAGCGCCGAGGGGGAAATCGTCAGGAACAGAGTCCGTTCTGCTGCACGACACAGTGTCTGTTGGTTAAAAATGCATTACACATAAATCATGACAATATGTTCAAAGATCCATGAGGGCAGGTACTTTTTTTTTCCCTCACTACTATATACCTGATACACAGGAAGCATTCAATATTTGATGAACAAATGCACTTTACAGGGATATATATGCATCCGAGAGAGAAGGAACATATCCAGTTGGAGGGGATTTTGCTGTCCGTGATGGTGCTTTGCCAGCAACCAAGGAGTAATCCATGCAACTTTTTGCATGTGGTGTAAAATTGAAGTCCAGGCTCATGTGAGAGGGACGCTGGCCAGGCCGGGTTCCATTTGCAGCTTGTCCCCCACAGCGGTCGCTTGTCTGTACAGCCTCTGGCCCACCCATGGTCCTGCTTGCTCCTCTCTTGGCTTGCCATATTCTCACTGTATTGCCAAGGCTGCAGTTTGTTTGTGTAGAAATAGACTCTCTGATGCACGCATCGCCTTGTTTATTCTCACAACATTTCCTAGACCAGTTGTGAACCAGGGACAGTCTTGCCCCCCTAGGAGACATTGGGTAATATCTGCACACATTTTTGATGGTCACATCCTGGGGGCGGTGGTGGCAGTGTTCTACGGGCGTCAAGTGAGTAGAGGTCAAGGATGCTGCTAAATAGACCACACTGCTCAGGACAGCCCCCACGGCAAACAGTGATCGGGTCCAAAATGTCAGTAGTCAAGAGCCCTCTTAGCTCCCCTTTTACAGATGAGAAACAGGCATGGGGAGGTTGGGGTCTTCCTTCCCAAGGTCCCATAGCGGGTGAGCATCGGAGGCAGGGTGTAAACCGAGTGAGGCTGGCTCTAGTCCCTTGCTCCTAACCAGTCCATGGGATTGCTTCTCGGAAGTGGAAAACCTGAACAGAGGAGACCTAGCTTTTCCCTCCTTCATGTAGTCATGCTACCAGCAGGGTTACCAGCTGTCCTGTCTTGCCCAGCTCTGAGTGGTGTTCCAGAATGTGGGACTTTCATTGCTCAAACAGAAATGGCCACCCTAGTGCTGCCATACTCTGTGAGCATCTGAGCTTGTGACCTGATCATACTGTTCAACCAATGAGGTCATACTATGTGCTAATTGCTATTGATGTAGGAACAAAACTCCAGATTCATCCTTAGAGGATTTTTGAGGTTCATTTGAGAAATTGATCAGTTGGGAATAGTGTGGTGAAGGAAGAAAATCCCATGGTTCATTGGTAAGGTCAGAGACCTGTCTGGGCCTCTGTGCTCATTTACAAAATGGGTCACTAATGGGGTGCCTGGGTGGCTCAGTCGGTTAAGTGACCGCCCTCAGCTCAGGTCATGATCTCACGGTTCGTGGGTTCGAGCCCTATGTCGGCCTCTGTGCTGACAGCTTGGAGCCCAGAGCCTGCTTTGGATTCTGTGTCTCCCTCTGTCTCTGTTCCTCCCCTGCTCTCACTCTCTCTCTCTCTCTCACTCTGTCAAAAATAAATAAAGATTAAAAAAAAAAATGGGTCACTAATAAGAGCCCTGACTCTGAGTAGTTACCTTGTACCAGGTACTGTGCTAAACATTTTGCTTGTGAGGTGTTTTACATGTAAGGTGTTAAAGGTGATCTCATTTAATCCTTACACAACAGGAGTGGGTAGTTCCTTAGGTTAAGCGGCTGGCCCAGGGAGGCAGCTGGTGAGCGATAGAGTCGGGATGCAAACCCAGATTGTCCTACTCCAAAGACCGTACTTTTACTGTTATGTAATGCCGTCTCCTGTGCTGTTTCTGAGGAGATGGGAAAACATGCCAATTAGGGCTGAAAAACAGGAGGTGGCCTCAAGGGCTGCACAGTAAGTGTGTTTGCAAAGGCTGGTGTATTGCTCCACCGCCTAAGATCCCTGAAGCATCACTTGTTCCGCAACACCTGCATGGAGGGTCCCCATCAGCTGACCTTGCCCTCCAGCTTCTGAACACCTCACCCGCTCCCTCCTGCCAGCAGCCCGTGTTTGATGTGATCGGTGGATTTAAAGCATGGCTCAGGCCCCAGGAACCTCCTTCTTTCATGGACAAGCGGAGCTCCAGCCTCCCAACAGCAGCTGGCCTGTCTCTTCCCAGTCCGACCATAGGAGTCTGGCTCTGTTTGCAGGATTTGTGTATCGGCTTCAAAAGCGCCTGAGGTGGTGTCCACCCAGTGAGGGTCCTTGATCTGTTGCTGTGGTTTGCTGAGGCTTTCAAGGACAGGGTTGTGCTGGGGAGTAGAGAGGCTGATTTTCCTTTTGTCTGCAACTGAGTTCCTCATTCTTGCCTGCTAATCACTCTGAGAATAAGTGGCTACCATTTGTCGTGTGGTCATTATGTGCCAGACCCTGTGCAGAACACTTCACCTGGAATGCCTCCCTCGTCTTCCCTGGCTACTGGTTGTCCTTACCCTGTTTCACCTTTTCCTTGTTCTATATAGCTAGTAACTGTATTCTAAAACCCTGGGGGCACCTGGGTGGCTCAGTCGGTTGAGCCTCTGACTTCTGCTCAGGTCATGATCTCACGTTTTGGGAGTTTGAGCCCTGCATCCGGCTTGTTGCTGTTGGTGCTAAGCCCTCTTCGGATCCTCTGTCTCCCACTCTCTCTTCCCTCCCCTACTCGTTCTCTGTCTCTCTCCCTCACTGTCTCTCTCTCTCTCAAAAATAAATAAAACATTTAAAAAATTCAAATAAATAAATAAATACCTAGAAAAAGTGCCTGGCAACTGTAGTTACTCCGTCAATATCGGTTGAATGAATAAATGAGTAAGTATGTGTTAGGGTCTGTGCTAAGCTCATTATGTGTACTTTTATTTCGCTGAGATCTCACAGTAACCCTATGAGATAGACACAATTTTAATCCCTATGTTACAGAAGGGAAAATGTACTCAGAGAGGTCAAGTAACCACCCCAAAGCACACAGCCAATAAATGTCAGAGGAAGAATGCAAACTTAATTCTTCCTCCGGGTCCTACACTATTGTCCTGTACTGTCTTCTGTATATAAAGATGTGTGTTCAGTATTTACACACAGATCTCTCCATGTCACACAGCCATCAGATATGTATCCTGTATAATATAGACATGTGTAAATGTATCAGTCACCTATTGGTGTGTAAAAAACAGCCACAACAAACACAGTGAGTTATAAAAACAAGCATTTATTTCTTACACGTAGGTCTGTGGTTTGGCTGGAGAGACTCAGCTTCACACTGTAGGTTGCATGCAGGTCTGATCCCTCTGTTCGCTTCTGAGGCTGAGACTGGAGAAGCAGGGTTTTCCTGGCAAAAGCTGGCCGCTTCCAAGGGGTGAGCAGAAATAATTGATGCTTTGTAAGGCCTGAGTTGGAAACTGTCAGTACATGGTCGGTTCTGTCCGTGTTCCCTTGGCCAAAGCAAGCCCAACATTAATGGGGCAGGGACTTATGTTCCTCCTACAGTGGAAGGAGTGGGAAGGTGTAAATATTTGCTCACCAGTAATGTGTACCAATTTATCGTATTTGGGATGCCTCTGTATTTTTTGCTCCCGTGAACCTAGCTTCCGTGAAGAGCTCTGTTCTCCTTACTTCTCCTGGGCATTAGTTTCCTTGTTTAAAAAAAATGAAGTGCACATCACTAGCTGCTGTTCAGAGTTAAGTTTTGCTATTTCTTTGAGTGAGGCTGGCACACACTTGAGCTACCACATGTAAAAAAGTGACATCGACAAGGTCTTGCACCCTGCAGCCAGATTTCCTGGGTCTCCGTGATTCCCTGGGTAACCTTGGAGAAACCTCAGTTTTGAGGAAAGCGGGGAGGGAACAAGCAGCTACCGTATTGGGCACTGAGGATTAAGGGAGGAGGCGTGTGTACAGGATTAGCCCAGCCCTGGTTCCAGAGTGCACCCGGCCCGTGTTAGCTGTCCTTAGTAGTAGTAGTTAGTGCTCCTTTTCAACAAAACCAGACAGCCCAAGCTGTGCTGATGCCGCTCAAGGCCACTCTTGCAGCCTGTCACCCCCGGCTCCCAGCCTGCGTTCCCAGCTCAATCCCTCTCCCAGTTACAAGCCCAGCCTTTCCTTCTGGACTTGGCCTTGGGGTTGGGGCCTCCTGCTTTGGCTTGATTCACTTCTACAGAAATGTTTGGTGCCATCTTGGTGATTTGCGCCTCTTCGGCTTCCCTGCCTGGTCAGACCCTTGGAGCACAGGCCTGGCCCCAGTCCGGTCGTCCCAGTTTGTGGAGGCATCAGAGTCTGGTTGTGCAGTTTTGGTGAGAGAACGGGTGACGGCCGAACCTTCAGATGGCCACAGACAGCAGCCCGGATGCGTGGGAGTCAAGGGTGGTGTTCTTTGCACCTGAAACCTCCCCCGCCCCGCCCCCCGGGAGCTGTCAAGCCTAGAATCTTTGTAATTTAGGCAGTCTGTTTGTAATGGTTTCAAGAAAATCCATTCTGCCTACAAATGTGGTGACCTTTAATTTTTTTTTTTTTTTCGGAATTTTCCAAGATGCACATTGACTCTTGCTGTCAACGTAGAAGGCTCTAATGCCGCCTGGGGCATTTAGATTGCATTTGCCAATCGCTGACTGCTGTAGCCAATTTGTTCCTGATCTCAAGGTCGATTTTGAATAATTTTAGCTGGGCTAAGTCTCTTGCATTGAATAACTTAGAGATAAACTATTAAGGGAGAGACAGGAGAGGCTATGGGGCTGTTTTCTCTTTTGCAAACATTCTTTGATTTGGGTGAAAAAGAAGGGTCCTAGCTTTGCCATTCATGCCTAGGTGGCCTCAAGGGAGAAGGGAGTGGAGGAGTACCAAGTACCCAGTAAGGAGCAGACACCATGCTAGCCACTTTGCCCTTGGCAGCCGTTTAAGCTACCTTGTTTGGTGAACCTTGGGATCTCTATGATACCGATGAGGAAACTGAGGTTAAAGAACATTCGGGACTGGGCCAAGATCTGATTCCATAGCTCAGGTTCTGCCCCTGTGAGTGTTCTTCAGCAACACCCAAATCAGAATACGGCAGACTGCACTGAAATTTGCTGTGTCCCCTCTTCTGTTGCCTTTTCCTTTGGATTAGCCCCTCCAGGTCTGAGACGGTGTCTGGTTCACCTTCGTTTCCCTGGTAGGGGGGCTCTATTCCTGGCATGGCATTGGCATCTTTGATCCCATAGTGTAGACCTAGAAGTGAGCACGGTGCAGCCTGGTGTGTAACACATAGCTTCTGAAGTGCATGTGTGACTGAGTTAAGGCTCCTTCCGCCGTCTGAAACAGGGATTTGGGTGGGTGTGGCTTCCTGAGGGAGAGAGAGAGGGTGGGGAAGGAGCATGAGCCCAGAGCCCTGGTCTGAATGTCTGTTGTCGAATTCCTATGTTGACTCTTACCCACCCAAACTGGTAGTAGGAGGTGGGGCCTTTGGGAGGTGATTAGGTCAGGAGGTAGGGCCCTTATGCATGGAATTAGTGCCTTTATAAAAGGGACCCCAGACAGTTCTCTCCTCCTTTCTGCTCTGTGAGGTTAGAGCTGGAAGGTGTTAAGTCTGAACCAGGAAGCAGGTTCTTACCAGACACTGAGTCTGCTTGCTCCTTGATCTTGGACTTGCAGGCTTCGGAACTGTGAGCAGTAATTTTCAGTGTTTTATAAGCCACCTGGTCTGTGGTCTTTCATTACAGCAACCCAAGCAGACTAGGACACTCGATGCAGAGACTGAGACACAGTTGAGGTAAAGTACTTTGACCGAGGTCACATAGCTTCTAAGGGGCAGGGCTGGGATTCTAGTTCAGGCAGTTTGGCCGTTGAGCCAGCCTCCAGATGAAAGGGGTCCTTTGGGACTGTTTTGATGATGGGACATCTTTTTTTTTTTTTTTTCCATTCTTAGTTCCTTGCATTAGCCATCTTCTCTGTTGTCTCTGAGCCTTTGCATATTGTATTTTCTGTGCTGGAAATACTTTTTCCCTCTTTAGCCAAATCTGCTCTGGTTCATCCTTTGAGTTTGAGCTTAGATTTGCCCTCTTCCAGGAAGCTCTCCAGGTTATCTCCTCCCACTTGTACTTTCCCCAGTCAAAGCATCTGTTAGGATCTAATGCAATTGCCTGGTTGCTTTACTGCCTCCCCTTCTAATCTGTGGCTCCAGGGTGATGGAGATTTTACTTGTCTCATCTACCATTTTAACCCCAGCCCCCAGCATTTTGTCTAGCAGATAGTAGGTACTCGATAAATATTTATTCAATGACTGAAGGAGCATTTCAGATTCAAAACTGAATACGTTGGAGCCTTACAAAAGGTATTATTCAGTTGAATTAAAAATACACGGACTAAATTCTTTCTGGGAAGATTTTATAACCAAGTGCACAGACCTGGCTGGCTAGAGTCTACCAGAGCCTGTGAACAGAGCTGCCTTCCTCCATCACGCTACCTGGGAGGGCCCAGGAATTAAACCCGGTTCGGTTATAGAGGCCAAGAGTTCTTCAGAGACTCTTCTGACATTTTTATTTAATCGCTGCTCAGTTCATTTATTTAAAGTAATGAATTTTTTTCTTTTCATTATGAAAGTAAGAGAATCCCATTGCTGAAAATTTGGGAAACACAGAAGAGAAACCCACCCTCTGTCATTTGGTGAGGTACATCTCTTTATGTCTTCCCCTCCCCTATATATATGTTTTCTTTCTGTCCTTATTAAACGTATTTCCAACCATACCATGAATATAGTTAATAGAGTTTTGTATCCACTACCCTTTTTATTTTTCAGTTAGCAAAATGAGATTTTCTTCAGGTTTAATTACATAGCTTTAAAAATAACCATCCCTACTTTTTCTCATTTTCTCCCCTTTAAATTTTTTATCAAAGTAATATGTACACATAGTAAAAAGTACAAGAGCGGAAGGGCTCCTAATGAAAGCAGCAGTTCCTGGCCCCTTCTCTGCTCTTTCCCCTCCCCGAGTCCTGTCTCCCAGAGGCATTTGCTGGAAATGTTTCCATTTTTAGGACTTCTGGTACTTATCTCTGTAACTCCAAATAAGATGCTTATGCAGCTGTTTCTTGCTTTATCAATTTAAGACATTTTCTATTGACTCTCTGCCACAGAAGGTGAGGATTCAGCGTATTGACGTTGTTTTTGTCTCCTCCTCCTCTTCCTCCACATTTTTTATTTGAAAAAAAGTAGTAACATGTATGTGGAAAATCAGGCCAACAGAACGAAGGGATCCCTCCTACCTTGATGCTTCAGTCTTCATTCCACCCCTACCCCCAGTTTCCTGTGTGTGCCTGTGTGCGTGCGTGCGTGTGTGTGTGTGTGTGTGTGTGTGCACGCCTCCATGTGTGTCTGGAGACTGCAGGTGGCTGCAAAGTCTTTGACACTTCACCATTAAGAAGTGGAATCTGTCTGCCCTCCTCTTGAGCCTGGGCTGGCCTATGACTGCTTTAACTAGCAATGCCAGAGAAGTGATACCACACTGGCTCTGCTCTTAGCCTTTAAGTGGGCTTCCAGCTTCTTGGGACTCTCCGTCTTCAAGTCCTGAGCCACCGTGTAAGAAGTGCAAGCATCCTGCTGGAGAGAGACATGTGCAGAGACCCCGAGATGACATGAGTGGGAGGACGGTTCTGTGGAACCCATCTTCTAAGTATACCCACCAAGGCCCCTAGCATGTCACCAGAGCTGTTTGGCCCCTTCACAGCGGCCTGGAAGTCAGCTAAATACCAATAATGACACCACTGGACAGCATGTAGGCCGGAGGACTTGCCCAGCTGGGTCCTGTTTGTGATCCTGACTCTCACAGTCATGATGTAATAACCATGGTTGTTGTTTTAAGCCAGTAAGTTTGGGGATTAACCAGAACATATCTTTCCAAAGATCCTCCATATGTCACAGATTTGGGGAGGAGTTGTCTCTGCCTGGCAATAGAGTGTGTTGGGGGCTGTGTCATCCCGAGGGTGGAAGAGTGATGGCTTGAGGAAAGTGGGGCAGAGAAGGAGAGGAAGCCAGTGCAAGGTGGTGCCTGTGACTGAATGGGCCACAGCCTGATGGAAACACAGCTCGCCCCATGGGACATCGCTAGGGAGACTCTTTGGAGTTTCTGTATCTCAGCACTGTCCCTCGTGAGGGGGAAGGGGGAGTCATTTATGTGCCAGCTCCCTCCTGCCTCTTGTGTTTTATGGGTCAAAGCATGCCCCCTCCCTGTACTTTGGAGTTTGGTCACCCAGCCCCTCCTGGCAGCTCTGAGGTGTGATGGAGGCCAGCCCTTGCCCCCACCCATGATAGACCGAGTAATTTTTGACTGGATGCCAGACACTGAATTTTACCCTGTTGGCTGCTGGATGTTTTTGTGCCTGGAAGTGTCCTATATGCTGACGATACAGCATTGAACAAAACTAACAGCCTCACCTTTGCTGAACTTTCATGCTGGTGTGGGAAGACAGTGAATAAACAACGAGCACATTTCACATTTGCTATTATTATCCTGTTACATACGTACCTTTGTGAATAATACCAACCCTAGCAGCCATCATTTTTAGTGGTTGCATAATATTTGAATGAATGGTTGTATCACTGTTTAATGGTGCGTTTCCTTGTTGACGGTTTATCAAATTACTTTCTCCACTTGGAACCATCAAAAAGCTTAGAGGCTTAGGATTCTAAGTCCGCCATACAGAGGTTAAGAGTTCGTTCTGAGGTCTGTTGGGGGAGCAGCCACTCCTACACCTGGGACCAAAGATTTTTCTTTCTTGACCAGATGGCTAGAATTGACTGCCTTGAACTATCCTACCGAATATGCCCCTAGGCAGCAAAAGAGATGTGGAGGATTTTAGGATGGAGTGAATAACCTAGATGCTCCCTTTTAGAAAGTCTTCAGCTCCTTGACTGAAACCTGTGCTCCAGTCTAATTAGTCATCCAGGCCTCGAGTCAAGGTCTTTGATATCTCCACAATTCATAGTTTCCCCTTTAATCCCATGGCCTCCGGATTCATTTGGGCTCCATTTTGCATGTTGACTTTGAGTGGAGCCTTTTTGTCCCCTGTTCATCGATCTCCAGTCTCGGATGATAATTATGTTGTAGGAATCGGAGGATGTGGTAGGCACTGCTGGTTCCTGGCGCACGTGTTCTTGGTATTCACTCTTCGTTCCCCAGGCACCTGCAGCGGCGCCTGGGGCTTTCTCCAGCGAGGCCTTTGTGGGACAGGCTGGAAGTGCAGAGAAATACATGTGCAAGAGAGTATCCCCCAACCAGAGGGGGTAGTTGTCTTCCTCACCTCTAAGATGAGGTCTGCTCTGTGCTGGCTCCCAGAAGCCCCCAGGGGGACCGAGCTCCACTTGTCCATATTAATCCAACACATCCTGGATTGGCTTCTTTCCCTTCCCTGTCTCACTTCTCCACTGTCATGCCCGTGTTTCTTGGGATTACTTCCTAGGTAAACCCCTTGCTTTCAAATCCTTCTCTTAGGATCTGCTTCTGGTGAAACCTACCTAAAACAATGAAGAATATGAGGAACGATGAAGGTATATGTAACACAGGGGATCCAACCTAATGTTGTCAAATGGTGAAGCTTGACCTCCCTGAGCCAGTGACTTTTCTAAGGTGAGATTTGAAGGATGAGTAGGAATTAGCTAATAAGCAAAACAAGCATGGGAGAATAACATAGGGAAAATGTTCCAGGCCTAGGGAACGGCATGTGTGAAGGTCCTGGGGCAGGCATGGCCAGAATGCATACAGTGAGGCTGAGTGTGGCAGCCATGTTGGGAAATCGTATGGTTTAAAGGTAAATTTGGGTCCCTGCTTTACATGTCTTTTCTCCTTCATTTTGGTTCTCTGTCTGTACACTTTTTTGAACCCTACTATGGTCTGGCTTCATTTAAATGCATCTGAAATGAAATCTCTAATGTTAACAGTGTTGTCAGATGCAAAGCCCTCATTTCTCTTTGGTTCTTTTTCACAGAATGCTATCTATGAATTTCGGGGAGGATATGAGGATTGTGATTGTTTTGATGGTTTTTTCTTTGTATGACCACATTATGTTAATTTCCTCATTGTCTTAGGGTATGAGAACATAAAAGCAATAACTCATTTATATGAAGACTGAATGTGCTGAGAGGTTGTCATGGAAACCAGGGGGAAATATTCACATTGGCTTGAGTAAATTGAATAACCCCTGTTAAAAGATTGAACACAGAACTTATTTACCCAGTTGTGTGGTGTATGGAAAAGATGAGAAAACCAACAAGATAAATGAGATTTTTTTTTTTTTTTTTTTTTTTGGTGGGAGGAGGTGTGAGGATGAAGAGGGCGGGTGAATGCTAGGGATGTGTTATTTTTATTGAAAGAGTCATTCCGCTTCTGAAGACTGTGTTTTTGTTGCTAACTGGGAGCGGGGTCACTGGGTGGTTAGGGAAGGGCAGGTGGAAGGGAAGTGGTGTGATGAAATTGCTTCCAGGCAAGATGAGCTGAGCGTGCTGCAGTGTCCTGAGGCCAGATCCCAGCGTGTTTTTGCCCCTTGGAGCATCCCCTGGAGAGTCCTGGTCAGAGCAGTTGAACAGGCACAAACATTTTCAGCATTTTTTCCTTTGCTTTTGGCATAGTTGTTTACTGTGTTTCAAGCTGGTTTTCCAAAAACACCAGTTCTGTTGCTTTTTATTTTTTAAAGCAAAATGCTTCAGCTCTTCCCAAATAACTGCTAAAGGAAAGGATCTGAAGGACACGTGAGGAAGCAGTCATGGACGATGCCATCGTCACTGGTGATGAAGCGGTAGGCAGAGTGCAGGGAGCTCCCTGAGCCTGGGGTGCAGCCTCCTGCACATGGTTATGTCCTCAGGTGGGCGGGGGCCTGTGACAGCTGCCGCTTTGAGGGTTGTCTGGGGCCAGCTTAGGGATCAGGTCCTGGGCTCCGGAAGGCCCTGACGGGAGTTCTTGAGGGCCACCTTGGTGTCGCATCTGTATCTCACCGTATGAGATGCTTGTGAAGGGCAGGTTTCTCAGCAGAAGCTTCCACACCTGAGCACCACGGTCCTGCCTCCTGACTACATCTCTCCCTTCTCGGGTCGGCTTCCTGACCGTTTCTGGGAGTAGGTAATGCATGAGCCCCACTGAGGTAGGTTGATTGCAAAGTATGTCCCATTGATTTTCCTGCTTGGATTCACACTGTCTCTGTCTGTTTGGGCCGCTTTCCTACATTGCCACAGACCAGGTGGCTTGTAAACAACAGAAACTCACATCTTGTTGTGTCCTCATGTGGTGGGAAGGGCGAGAGGGCTGTCTGGAGTCCCTTTTTTCAGTTATTTATATATGTGTATTTTTAGTAAGAATTGTATATGTTTAAGGTGTGCAACATGATTTGATATCCAAGTACATAGTGGAATAATGATTACAGTCAAGCTTATTAACATTTAGTCTCCTCACATGGTGACTTGTGTGTGTGTGTGTGTGTGTGTGTGTGTGTGTGTGTGTATGTGGTGAGTGTACCTGAAATCCGTTCTGTTACCAGGTTTCCAGTGTTGAGTGCATTATTATTCATGGTAGTCATCATGCTGTACATGAGGTCTCCAGAACTACAGAACTACAGCTTTGGACTCTTTGACCACCATCTCCCCATTTCCCCTACCCTCCCTGCACCTGGTAACCAAAGTCTTTTGAAAATGATGACATGAATTTGATATTCACAAAGGATCCTCCTCTAGTATTATCTCCGTCTGATGTATGTGGGGGGGATGGTGGAGAGACAGAAGCCCACAGAAACAAAGTGCTTTGCTCAGGGTTGTGCAGCTCAGATATGGCAGAATCAGAACCACAACCCCTGGTTCTTACCAAGACTCCACATGGCATTTACTGCAGCAACATTTAATTAGGAAAAAATTGGAAAGACCCTGAATGTCCAACCAAAGAGGAATAGCTAACACCAAAGGGGAATTAGCTAATAGCTAATACAGATCTTTATGATTCTGCTATGTAAGGGACTATTATGGATTATAAATAATATACATGAAGCATAACAACGTAAGACAGCACTCATCTTGTAATATACAATGGGGAAAGAAAGAGAAACGACAACCATGCAAATTAAATGCATGAAATAAAAAAAGAAGAAAATGCACACAAAATAAAGAGTTGTCTCTAGATAGTGTGTCAGTTCAGGTCCTCTGAGAAGAAGGCACCACAGGAATTAACCGTGCAAGAAATATACTGGAAAAGTACCTAGGGAGGACAGTGGAGAGGGAGCGGAGGTAGGGCAAGGAGAGCCTTCAGGCTGTGATGCAGGTCTGATACTTTGAAAGGAGAGGGGGAAGGAAGGGGGGCGGGTTCAGCATCCTTCTGAGAAAGTTTCAGCCAGTCCAGTAGGCATTTCCTGAGACAAAGCTACCTGTTGGACAAATCAGAATAGAATAGCCTGTTTCTAGCCCTCCTGCTGTGCTCACTCACTGGCTGGGAAAAGCCCTGGAAAGTGTGGCCCTGCGCGAACATTATGGTGGGTCCAGAGGTGCAGCAGCTGGAGACTGTTGGTTAGCTTTGCTTCCAAGAGTCAGTTCCCCTGAAAAGAAGGTCTGAGCAGGGAAACTGCAGCTGCCGGCTGCTGGTGCATTATTACAGCAGAAAAAAGCATTTGGTGAAGGCACATCACAGTGGTCTTGAGAAGCTGGTCTTTGGGCTGCCTGTGTCCGCAAATACAGGCTGGCCTCATTAGCACCCATAGCTTCCTGTTCTTGTGCCCCACGGTGTGCTCGGTCTTTTGGACAGAAGGGACCTGCCCATCCATCTCCCACAACAGGAAATTGTAACAGCTGCCACAAAATGAAGGGAAGGTCTTTGCCAAGTTAATCTTCTCTAATTTACTGCTTGCACCGTATCCATTTTGGAGGAGACACTCAGTAGTATTGAATGGTCTAATGTTTTTAGAAAATGATTTTTGGTGAGCACGGCAGTAGAGGAAGGTAATTAAGGTCAGGAACGGGGCCTTGAGCCCCCTCCCTGTGGTTTTGAGGTCTCCCTAAATACTCTATGGTCGAAAGCTCCATGAAGGAAGGAACTTGCTGACTGCTGAATATCCTTCACCTCAACCAATGCCTGGCTGTCAGTAAGTACTCAGTACATGGTTTCTTAAATTAACAGAAGGGTTAAAAGGAAAGCAAACGAATGATATGCAGAGTCTGTGTACCTCTTAATCAGTAAACATCGAGACTCTGTTGAGCTTGGTCCTGGTAGACACTGTCCCTGCCCACCTCCGCCCCCAGCAAGGCTTGTGACAGTTAGGGCCACGGGGTGCCCAGATTAAATGTTCTTTTCGTGTGTCTCTCAGGGTGTTTCCAGATGGGATTAGCATTGGAATCAGTGGGCTCAGTAAAGTAATCGCCCTCCCCAGTGGGGGCGGGCCTGAATACCACAAAAGGTGGAGGAAAGGAATTGCCCCCTTTTTCCTGCTCCACTGCTTGAGCTGGGACATCATATTCTGTCCTTGGACTGGGGTTAACACTACCAGCTTCCCTGGTCCTCAGGCCTTCGGACTCAGACTCACTGACACCACTGGATTTCCTGGGTCTCCATCTTGCAGACAGTGGACTGTGGGACTTCTTAGCCTCCATAATCGTGTGATCCAGTTCTTCATAATCAATCTCTCTGTTGCTCCCTTGGGGGATTTTGATGAGGAATTGCATAATTATAATCTATGTATAATATTGGTACCCAAGAAAAGTGTTTCTTCACAGTCATCCTCTTGTACCCCATCACCTTGTCATTTCTTTGGAATCTAATGTCAATAGTTCTTGATCTCCAGCCCGACTTCTTGGCCATACCTGCTAGAGTTTGGTAGTTTTTAATTTATTCCACATTCCTTGGGCATCAAGACCTCTAGGTATAGCTCTAGGTATGGAGGAACTATGAATAAGATAGTGATCAGATCATCTGTTGCTGCATAAAAAAACCCATCCTGCTCACATAATAGCTGGAGACAAATATTTGGCATTATTACTTGTGACTCTGTTGACTGAAAAGTCAGTGGTTCTCTGGGGTGGAGACATCTGAGGTCTTGACTGGGCTGGCCATTCAGGATGACTCAAACACATGGCTGGCAGTTGATATTGGCTGTTGGCTGGGAGTTCAGATGGTACTGTTGCCTGGGGCACTTTCATGTGGCCTCATCATGCACTTTGGATTTCTCATAGCATAGTGGCTGGGTTCCAAGAGTGAGTGTACCTAGGGATAGGAAGTAGCAGCTGACCGTCTTTTAAAACCTGGATTAGAAACTAGAACAGTGTGATTTTCACTCTATTCTATCGGTCAAAGCAATCACAAGGTTCATGAGTCAAGGGAAAGGATGTAGATCCCTCTTTTAATAGGAGGAGTGTCAAAATATGTGGCTATCTGAAAATGGCTACAGATGGCCTCAGCTGTTGAGGAGTGCATAAAGTTAATACAGAGATAGTGATGGTAATATAGAGATAGTGGTAATAGTGATAGGATTATTTAGAGATAGCAGGCTGAACAGTAGCCACCCAGAGATATCAGGTTATAATCCCTGGAACCTGTAAATATCACCATATGAGGAAAAAGAGTCCATAGGTGTGATGAAGTTAAGGATATTGAATCGGGAGATTAGTCCAGATTATCTGAGTGGGGCATTAATCTGTTTATAATTGTCCTCATGAGAAAAAGGCAGAGGGAGATTGCACACACGGAAGTGGACAAGGCAATATGAAGACAGATTGGCATGATACAGCCACAAGCAAAGGAATGCCACACCCACCAGAAGCTGGAAGAGGCAAGAACGAGTTCCTCCTGGAGCTTCTGGGGGCATAGCCCCACTGCCACTTTGATGTCAGCTCATTGAAACCTCTTTCAGTCTTCTGGCCTTTGGAATTGGGAGAGAACACATTTCTGTTGTTTTAAACCACTGAGTTTGCCATGGTTTCGTAACAGCAGCCTCAAGAAACGAATACAAAACCATACAATGATGAGGGAGTGTGAAGAGTGTTAAGAAAGAGAGAAATGCATAGGTGTGACCTGAGACCCAGTCCAGTGGGGAGAGAAGATGGCAGGAAATGCTTCTTCAAGACACAATTCCTCTTCGTCCTTAGGAAGTATGGCATGGTGGCTGAGTTCTGGGGCCATACTCTTCTGTTGGCATCTCAACTGTGCCATTCACTAGGTGTGTTTTAGGTTGTTGTGAAGCTTCAGTGAGCAGATTGAAACTTGTAAATGCTTGGCATATAGCAAGCACTTTTAAAAAGCTGTCTGTTATTATCATGATTTACTCTGGGATTTGGTGAACGATATAGTTCTTCTGATTCCTCTTTTAGCCACGATCTCTGTCTCTTTCTGGCTACTTTTTGTGGTGGGCAAGCCTGATTATTTCACTTCCTGTGTGTCTTATACTTCCCAGTTAACGGTCAAGGTGCTCTTCCCTGTCCAAGAGAGCCCAGCGACGATAACCCGAGGGGTCAAGACTTAGGACATCCTCCTTGTCTATTTTCCTAGTATTGGAGGCTTTATCTCTGCACTGAGTTAAATCCTCAGGACACTAGGTACCAGATCTTCGGGAAATCCTTCACTGAACACGCCTTAACCATATTCCTTGACTTTTTATCATGTGTAATGAAGTAGGACACATGTATAGTGAAGTGAACAAACCCTAAGTGTTGAGCTTGATAAATGTTTGCATAGATGTGGACCTGTAACTGCCATGTCGATCTAGAACACTTTAAGTGAGCCCCGGAAGCTCACTTGAGCCCCTTTCCAATCACTATCTCTCAGAGATAACTACTATTCTGATTGCTTTCACTTAGTGGATTTGTCTGTTCTTGAAGTGCGTATAAATGGAGTCATACTCTATGCATTTTCGTGTGTGCCTCTGGCTTCCTTTGTTCAACATATTTCTGAGGTAAGTTCATTCATTTCTTGCCCATAGCCCTGCTTTGTTTTTTCACAGTGTATCGTTCCACTGTGTAAACAAACCACAGGTAATGGACATGGGGCTGTTTTCAGTCTGTGGCAATTACCAATAAAGCCACTATAAACATTCTTGTATTAAGCCTTCTGGTAGATATATGCACTAATTTCTGTTACGTATGTACTCAGATGTGAAAGTGATGGGTTACAGGGTGTACATATATGCAGCTTTGGGTAGGTATAGCCCAACAGTTTTCCACAGTGGTTATACCAAGCTATAGTTCTGCCACAGACGTATGCGAGTTCCGGTTGCCCTGCTTCGTTGTCAGCATTTGATACTGATATCCACTTGACCCAGCAACACCTGCTGAAAAGATCATCTTTACTCTCTGAATCACAGTGATGTCTTTGTCACACATTTTCTGGACTTCCTCTTCTGTTAGACTGTCTACCCTTGTGCCATTTTACTGTAAGTTTATTAAAGCTTTACACTGAGTGTTGATACTTGGCAGCATAAGTCTTTAGCTTTGTTTTCCTACAAGATGGCCTTGCCTATTTTTGGTTCTCAGCCTTTTCATATTAATTTGAGACTCATTTCGTCAATTTCTCCAAAAAGCAGCTGGTATTTTGAGTGGGATGGCATTGATTCTATAGATAACTGGGGAGAATGTCCGCCTTAACAATATTGAGTTTTCTAGTTAATGAACTCTCTGTTCCTTGTAGCCATTTTTTTCAGTCTTTAATCTCTTTCAGAAGTATTTTGTACTTTGTAGTACCTGACCTATTACCTGTTTTTTTTTTCTTTTTTGTTTTTTTTTTTCTTTGATCAAGTGGTAAGATTAATGGGTGGACATGAACTTTATGAACTGTGAAATGCGGTACCCATTATCAACCAGGGGAGAACATGTTTGTGTTTGATTTTAATAAAGTCACCTTCACATCCCCATTTAGTTTGCACTGATGGCTCAGAGTTCCATAATCGAGCTATCTAGAGCCTCTAAGATCTTTCCTGAATATCCAAGTCAGTCTGGGCTTGTTCTTCACTGCTCTTATGTCCAGGGTGACCTTTTCTACTTTACCTTTCTTTTGGAAAGTTGCTATCCATTGTTCACATCCACTGACCTATACATTTGTGTATTGAAACAGCATTTACTGAACACCTGCTGTTGAGTGCATGCTGGTTGTCTACCCTCAACAGTCTTTTCTCATTCTTCTTTGTTGACAGTTCCCTCATTTTGTTCATGTGCCAGTTGTTTGTATGCCCAGAGAAGGTGGGCTCCTTCCTTCCCCGTGCTCCAGGGCTTGGGCCTCAAGTGGCCTCATCCAGGCATGCTCATCCTGTTTGTTTTTGGCATTGACATGTTCTGTGTTCTTGGCAACGAGCTGTAAGGATCATAACCCCGGTGCCGTGACATTACTGACTTAACTTACCTGGACCACCTGAGCTTTTGTGGAAGGTATAACAAAACTGTGTCATGTAAATCACTTTAATTTTTTTTTAATGTTTATTTTTGAGAGGAAGGGAGGGGGAGGGAGAAAGGGAGACATAATCCAAAGCAGGCCCCAGGCTCCAAGCTGATGTCAGCACAGAGCCTGATTCGGGCTCAAACCCATGAGTCATGAGATCATGACCTGAACTGAAGTCGGACGCTTAACTTACTGAGCCACCCAGGCGCCCATAAATCGCTTTTAATTCACCAGTCTGTTACTTGCAGCCAAAAGTACCTTAAGCAACTGCCTCAGTTGAAAGCAGACTCTGAGGCAAGGATTCGAGTGGAAATAATCTGTGAAGCTACGGACGATGGGGTGAGAGGACAGGCTGGGAGGGAAGGGAACTGAAAACTAGTATATTAACAAGGTTCTTACCACTGTGGGCATCAAAGGGTTTAATCTCTCTGGTTAACTCTGGAAAATGGCATAGAACAGGGGTTTACAAACCATAGCCCGTGGCAAATCTGGCTTGCCATCTGTTTTTGTAAACTTTCTCTGGATACATTGACTCCAGTTCATGTCTGTATTGTTTATGGCTGCTTTTGCACTACAGCAGCAGAGTTGAGTAGTTCTGAGCAGCCAGAAAGCCTAAAATATTTACTCTCTGGCCTAGTGCACAAAAAATTGGCTGACTCCAGTCTAGAACATGCATTCCAGAGGTATCTCACCTGAGGAGCAAAGGAACTGAAGTATTTTTACACCCCTCCAGT